>NW_027518680.1:23020000-23657500 GCF_043159265.1 Tasmannia lanceolata
TAATGAAAGGAATTTCTCTTATTCTAGTATATTTATAAACAACAATACTAATATGATTGAAATAGACTTCCCTGCGGATTTCGGGCATGGGGGGGTCAGTGCCCATATTTCCCCGCCGTCGCTTACAAATACCGAGGGGAACGGTTTATCGTTAATCATATTGTTTATTATGTACAAATAACATGACTTAAAGGAATAACCTCCATTTCAGTAAAGAAGGGAAAGGGAGGGGATTTATGCTAAGGGTTTGGGGCCAGAGGATCCCCAGACCCTATAGCCACCCACTTCCGGGTTTTGGAAATGAAATACGGAAAGCCGATAAATATACCTAGCAAGCAAATGATATTGCTTTCGGAATTTTGGAGAAGTGCCGGCATCTGGGAACTCACAATAGTGTGGTGTCGCTTTGGGTCCTTAGAATTTCGGCATAGTGCCGACGCCCAGGGTTCGTAAGAGATTTCAGGAGAAATTGGGTAGTCGTGGATGACTGTATACCAGTTTCTGTGGAAAGTCTAACAGCTCCTCTAGTATCTCTCTCTCTCTCTCTCTCTCTCTCTCTCTCTCTCTCTCTCTCTCTCTGAAAAGAAACTAATTTCTAACAAATAAATGTCTGGAAACCAAAATCTAAAGAGAAAACTACTTCTGGATTTGATCTGGTTTTTCTCTGGATTTCGAACTTATTTTTTAACTCAACTCAAAGCCCTATATATAGATTTCACTAGGGCTGAAATGATTTGCTCCTGACACATTGTCAGGTCGGCAGCCAAATCGCAGATTGTAATTTGAAATCACACCCTGCGATTTGGTTTGCCTTGTGATTTAGGAAAATCGAAGGGGGGTTTGTTTTCAAAAAACAGTGTTCTTTAGTCCCCAGAATTGATTTTTGGCCTCTGAGAGTGATTCGCGGTTCCCAAAAAGTGGTTTTTTTTATTCCAAAAGTTAGTTTCTGGTTTAGTCCCGCATAAGAACGGGCTCTTTGGTGGTGCCGTAAAAGGCGGGTGCCACTTGGAGATGGGTTTTGGTTTAATCTCAGAACAAAACTCATTTTAATGAAACATTTTTGTTCTAGAAACTAAAGAGAGATCGAGAGAAATACTAAAGGAGCTCTGGGAGTCATCACATGACTCGTTCTCGTGACAACCTATCACTAGCACGGTCTTGACAAAATGGGGTGTCTACAGATAGCAATTCACTCAGCTTTCAAATTGTCTTCATCTGTTTCAACATTTATAAATCATTAAATACCTTCACTATGCCTCTACAATTGGAGTTGGACCATCAAAAACGTCCTTATAGTGGATCTTATTATTGGGGAAATGATATCAGCACAACCATGTTTTAACTATTGCACAACCCCAACTTGTTTTTTCTTTATTAATTGGATTGTGAGAACTTTGTGGGAACTACGATAACCGTTGACAACTCCTTAAATAATAAAAGACAAGATGAGTTAGTGCAAATATCAAAACATGCTTGTGCTTATATCATTTCCCTATGATTATTGGAGAAAATTTTAAGGATCTAGCAGAGTAGTAGGCTAAGCTCCCTAGAATATGAAGGGTATTGACAAACAATTCATCTACGTACATTGGTTTGGCTTAGAACCGTCCACGGTCCACCTATCCTTTTTTATGACATAGGGTATCCCACCCCAAGTTTTAGGGTGGGATTATTCACTAGGGATGAGTGCAATCACCCATAAACCATGCGCATTGGGTAAGCCCCGGGGGATTCAAACTCGCATCAATGGGGATTCAAACTCCCGACAATGGATCCACCAATCGTTCCATATTTTAATGGCTACAATCTCTATGGTAATTATGAAGCTGCATGTCTACAGTGGATCGATGCTCTTGAGGCTTACCATGAATACTACGGTTATGATCATCGAGAGACCATTAGTCGAGTCAGAGACATCGTGGTCCGTAAGGCCAAATTGTTAGGGATGCACATGTTGATGGAGCATCGTGACTTGGGTGAGCCTCTATTTTGTATGTAGGAGGAGGTTCGTGATGAATTTATGAGTTCTTATGCGCCATTGGTATGAAAAGAGGTTGATGCGTGTAGAAGCAGCTCGTCATGAATGACAAACTGAAGTTAAGGCAACGAAGAAAAGACTAGAGCTTCTAATGAGACAATGGGATTTGTAGGGGAGCCGCTTAGCTACTTATCCTCCTCTACCACGTGATGATGAGGTCAATTCTCAAGAAGAGGAGGAAGTTGTGAACACTAGCGTTGCCGGATAGCGTAGATACAAAGCCATAGAGTATAGTGATTGATGAGGCATTGCTAGAGTATAGAGAGTTAGAGCTTCCATTAAGGATTCCTATTCCACATTAGGACAGGAGCATAGTGCCAATGTTGACTCTGCAATTGATGTTCAGATTGAGAGGATTGAGGAGGTTGAGAAAAAGGGTTTCAATAAACATGACAATAATTGGGTGAATTGTCGGTTTGATTTAATGGATCTAGACCAACAAATGACTTTATTGGTGATGACCTTATGGAGGCTGGTTGTGGATTGGTGCAACCCATAACTATCACGTCAGCCCAAGAGCAGTACATTGCTATCTTCCCAGCAACTTTCCTTTTTTAGATGAGGCTTGCGTTCTTATGGTTCTAAATGGGTGATTTCTTGATGTAGAAGCATACCCATGGCAAAGACTACACCAGCCTAAACAGCTCATTAGTGTAGTGATTTCCTTTTTATTTTGTTACTTAGCGGCGGTTTAGCCAAATTTATCCTTTCTTGCCCATTTTGGTCATTTCCACTTGGTAAGGGTAGCTTAGTCATTTAGAAGATTTAAGTGACCTTAATTGTCATTTCATAGGAGGGATAGTTATGTCTTTTTCCTTGCAATGTGCTACTTAATAAATCCCCACATATCCTTCTTTAGGGCAGTTTTTGATATTTTACATGGGGAATGATACCCCCCCTTTTGACGGATAAAATCCCCCCCTTCTACGTTTTCCGTGAGAACGGTTCACTACTTGAGGATAAATTCACTCCCTGCACCGTTTTTCCTTTCATTTGAAAGTTGGCAGATAACGTTAAGGGCGGGGGATATCATTTCTCTTTTTCATTTGAAACTTAGGGTTTCAATCCTTTGATGTTTAATCGGATGGAGCAATGAAGTTAACAGGCTTGTGATTCAAGCTTCCTTCCTACTTCTTGTTTTACGCTGTAGCTTGCAAGGGTTTTTATCAATTTTAACTGGAAGGAAGGGCATCGCCTTGCTCATTCCATGGATGACGGTATTCAAGGTTGTCAAAAGAGCAGAAATTCCATCTCTTAGTGTTCATATTTTTCCCCTCTATGAATGGCGATTTCATTAAAGTATTTCGTGATGGGCTGTGGTAAATTTTCAACTCTCATTTGTTTGTATTCAAACAACAACAAATCGAATGGGGTTTGGAATTTGATTATACTTGTATTTTTGGTTTAAATGAATGCAATTTGATTCGAAGGTCACTAAAGGCTGCCTTAGACTTTGATTTTTGGAACTGCTCATATGTGGTTAGTGTGGGATTCCATGCAGTTTTCCCAATATTTGAGGAGCTTTGTCCACTGATTGGCTGTTACTTGTTGCTTTGGATTCCAAAGGTATAAAGTCCAATTGTGTTTGAATTGGACTGTCGTGTCCAGTGCAAACCGCCATCAAACTCAAGGGATTTTCTTCAATGAATTCGATCCTAAGCTAGTGGTATGTGGATTCTCATATTTCTTGCATAACAGATTAGAAAGCTCCATTAATTTTCTTCTCATTTCACTTTAAAAGGTAGCCTAGCTTTTATCTAAATGTGAGAACGTGAGATTGCATAATTCCCATAATTCCATAGTTTTAGTCTCATTTTGAATTTGGATTAAGTTTGTGTGAGTTGAACAAACCGTGAACAGGCATGGAGGATTTGTCACTTTAAGCCTCTGTTGGAGGGCAATTAAGCTATTTGGGTCTTGAATTGGTAGCCTACCAACTATTTGTGAATTAGCCTCAACTGAGACCTTGCTGTATTTGCATTTCCTGGACTGTTGGTAGTGGAAATGGTATCAGAGCGCCATTTATCGGCCCGTTGAAAAGCCCACTCTCTTCTGTCAGATCTATTGGAACCGAACATCATATCCGAGCTTCGTGGTTTCGCCGACTTGCCCTGCGTCATTTCTTCCCTCCCTCTCCACTCGCATTTCATACTACTTTCACGGGTGTCGGGAGCATTATACAACATGAGTGACTTCAACGGGTTACTACTCCAGCTGCTAGAATAGATCATCCACATATTTGATCTAGGCATACTACCATGATGACAAGGCTAGTAGGGAACTCGAAGGCAAGCTCTTTCAAGAAGGGGAGAATGATGGAGATCATGACGCTACTTTAGGCGGGGGCAGCCAATAAGTGGCATATTTTCCCTTAGTTTTATTTTCTGCTTTTATTTTCATTTTATTTCATTTGGTAATTTTCATTTTCCCGTATATATGTGACATGTGGTGTTGGACTAGTGGCTTTTGGAATAATACTACGTGCAATTTCTCCCTTCTTATTTCTCTTTTCTTCCTTCTTCCGTTCTTCTCTTTCCCCCTGTTTCTTGTCTATCCCTTTCGTCTCTTTCTTCTATTCTTCTCTTTCTTACCTTTCTCTTCCCTGTCCTACGTCAGTTGGTCATCCACTTTTGGCAATGTTTATAGAAAAAGTAGGTTGGTACTAAAACCTTTGCTATTGCATAACACCCCGAACTGGGAAAATAGAGGTTGCAAAAAGGAGTTTGGGTAATCTACTAAGTAGTTTGGTGGGAAGCAACCCAAAGCGATGGGATCATGTATTATTTCAAAATGAGTTTGCATTTAACCGCTCAGTCAATCAATCGAAGAGATTTAATTCATTTGAAGTAGTGCTCGAGAAAAATCTGCGGTGTGTACTAGATGTGGCTTTCGTACCACATATGGAAAGTGTGGAGGCAGGTGATATGTTGAACACCCGAGCGATAGACTCCAACATGTACTTCAAAACTTATAGGAGGCATCGACAAAATATAAAGAAGCAAGAAAAAGAAATTTTCTTTCGGGAAATAATACCTGCACTCCAAGCCCAAATTTAAACTAGTCAAAAGAGTGTCGTGAGGAGAAGGAAATGGTTGGAGGAGGAGATGAAGGATTGTCGGAGGATTGGCAGTGCTACTACTGTTCCTACCACAATTTTAGATGGAGGCAAAAATGTAGAAGGTGCTCGCAGGTTAAAGCAGAACCGAAACCTTCCTCTGTAATGTTTTCCGGGAAGGGGAAGAGTTCCAATAGGAATATTAAACTACAGAATAGTCCTGGTGGTTGGTTTTGTTCCTCCTGTAAATATTTTAATTTAAGGTGGCGGGATAAGTGCCGTTGGTGTCAATGGTCTGAAAATCCGTCAAAATGGGTTGCCCGTGTTAGTTCAGAGCCTAGAATGGAGGCTAACTGTCAGGTGGACGGTCGATGGCCTGATTGGCGTAAAATCCACTTTCTTGAGGGTAAAGGGAGCCCAGCTCTTTCCATTTCCGGCAAGGAAGTGCTTACTTGTACGGACACCCTAAAAGCTTGTCTTATAGGGAAAAAGAAACACAGATACATGTCTCTGGAGGATCTCTGGTTTTGGGCACAAAAAGTTTGGGATTTTCCATCCTTATATTGCCCTTGTACCTTGGAGGAGGACGAGATCCTCTTTATGTTTGAATCTGAAGTCCAGGTATCACAGATTCTTGCTATGGGATCTGAAGCTGTAGGGTAATCATTTGGTTTCTCTCTCACCATGGAATAGGGAGTTCCTTCAAGGTGAGGAAGCTCTTTGGGTTAATTTTTATGGCATCCCTCTGCATGCATGGGCTGTTTCAATGATGGAAGCTATAGGGAGTCTATTTGGCAAAGTATTGGAAACCAAAATGGAAGGTAACCACCAGCATTGTATGAGTTTTGTCTCGGCCAAAATTCTGGCCCCCCGGTGGCTTTTCCATTGTTCTTGTGTTAGAATTAGAATCCTTGATATGGTTTACTCCATTGGGATTGATCTTCAGAAACAACACAATAATAAAAGTGATGTTTTGGAGTACTCTAGTTCCTTGGGATGTGCCGGTATGGGCATTATACAGCCGTCTGGGGGTTCCCCGCCGATTGAGGACCGGCCTCTTGGTGAGCCGTTGGTTCCCCTGTCTAATTGAAATTTCAAATCCAAGGATGGCACTGAAAAAGAACTTGAGAAAGGTGTAAAGGGGCCTGCAGTTAGGAGCATTGGTCAGTCTTGTCTGCCCCTGGTGGGGCTAGAGAAGATTAAGCCTTTTGACTCTGTTGCCCTTAGAAAAAGTTGCTTGGTCGGACCTTCCCAATAAGGATAGAAATAAAGGTGCCCTCCCTCCAAAACTAAGTAATACCTTCGTTCCCCGAGCCTCTGGCGGCTTTAATCATCGCCTAATCTTAATGCTAAGGCGGAAAGATCAGGAAATAACCTTCTCGATCGCATTATTGAGAAATTCTTGGATGCATTTTTGGTAGGGTCAAGAAAGAAAAATAGTAGATTCTCAAATCTCCTCAAATTTTATTCCCGGTCGCCCAGGGTAGGTTTTGTTTTGGGTTGAATTATTATTACTAGTTTTTCCAGTTAGTAGCCTTTGGGTTGTGTGTGTGTGTGTGAGAGAGAGAGAGAGGGGGGGGGGGGGGGGGGGGAGGAGCTCCTTTTTGTTTTATAGTCATGAGGCCTTGGAAGCTAAAATTTTAGCCGAAATGGATATTCAGGATGAGTTTTGCGAATTTTCCTCCTGTTCTGGCGATCGAAATATTGGTTTACCCTTAGGGTCTTTGGTGCTAGAGAAGGTCGTGTAGCACTTGAGAAAGATGAATGCTGAGGAAGAGATGGCCTTGTTGGGAGAACGCCTTCAGAAGCAATGGAAGGATTTCATGTGCTAGGAATCTTACATGGCTTAGCCTCTGTGGGGCATTAGGGTGGTGGGTATCCGGAGTCGGAGGAATTGCTCATAATCATGCTGGGTTTCTTGACCCTTCATGATTATAGCTAAGGGGAGTGTGTAGGCTTGTCATCCAATGATACAAACTGAATGACTATGACCATTGGGTAATGTAAAGGAAAGGAAGGAGTTTGGTGAAGGTTTCTTTTGGATGCGGTAGGAGATGAAGATATCGAAAGGGAAGTGATATAGCGATTTGGCATGGTGGGAGTGCATGGAAGTATTCACCTATCTTCAGCGGTTTGACACGGAAGATTTTGTTTTGTTTTACTGGCCAAGGAGTATGCTCCTGGCCACCCTTAATTGATTCTACGTAGTGCAAGTTGGGACCCCTAGTCCCCATTGTAATCTTCATAGCATCAATAAAATTGTCAATTTTCAAAAAAAAATAAAAATAAAGCAGCAACGTATTGCCACCGAATCACTTTAAATACAAGAAGCCGCGTAGGTGGATTAGTCCGAGTGGACTTACATCAAAGGCGAGTAAGACCTTCATTTTAAGTTTTTTAACAATTTCCACAAAAAGAAATTAATTTTTGTGGAACACAAACCTTCCAAATTAGTGCTCATATTCTAGGATCATTTTTTGTGTTTGGGTGATTGTTTTGGAGGTTAAGTGCTATTAACTATGCGGTCTTCTTCAAAAAGAAAAAGAAAAAGAAAAAGAAAAAAACTATGTGGTCTTTATTTAAAATTTCCCTATTGGTGCAGGGTCCAAATCTTCTTGATAGGGGTGGGATGTTTCAGAAGACATGTTGAGAATTTATTAAGCAATTAGAGGATTAATTCCTCCTTCCATTTATGGATTTTTAAGATCAATATGCTCATGGACCCATGTGATTGATTGACTAATGTTGTATTACTAAGGGTGGGGGTACAACTGGGTTGGGTTCAACCCCAAAAAAAGTCGTGTCGGGTTCGGGTTGAGTTTTCCCAACCCGGGTTGAGTTTGGGTCAGGTTCGGGTTGAAGGTCCGGCCCAAGTGAAACCCGGAATTTTTTATGGGTTTTTTTTTTTTTGCAAGCTTAAAAACTTGGGGTGGATCGGGTTGAGCTCGGGTCGGGTTTGGATTGAAAAAAAGGGTTCCTTGGGTTGGGTCAGGTTGGCCTCAATGCGACCCAACCCGCCCCGAGTTGCACCCCTACTAAGGGGTGGATGGTTGGGATCCAAAGGTCATCCCAAAACTTCATATGTCTGACATCCCCAATTCTGATGATAGGCATTATTGGATGATTAGGATGCAAGAAAGGATGTATTTCCATGTGCTTGAGGATTGGCAAATATGAATGCCTATTATTTGGCCCCAAAGGTAATCTTCCTCGTTGAGGATGCTCCAGCTAAGGTTGAAAATGAAAACTATGTTCGTTTGAGTTCCATTTCTAATGTCCATTCTACCCTGGCTAGTTAGTTTAGTAATTTCCACCCACTTAATTGTGCCCCAATCCATTTTGCCATTGCATTTGCTGCCAAAGAATCTTCCTTGCAATTTGCCAATGGTTTGGGTAATGTGTGTTGGGAGTTTGATGCATGCCATCGTGTAATTCAAAATGTTGGAGCATAGACTCTTGAGCAAGGCAAGCCTCTAGTTCCAAATGACAACATGAAAGCCTTTTGAGTTGGCGTTTACTGGCTACCTGATCATTAATATAATTTTAGGGTTGCTCGGGTAAAGATAAGAAAGCCGTCTATATTTCCACTATGCACCCAGCTATTTATTGAACCAAATATGACTTCTTTAGAATAAAAAATAACAAATAAGATTCATGCTTATAAACTATTCCAGGTCATTTCAGGGTTTACATTACCTGCATTACTAGCACTTTGACATCCGATGTGCACGAGAAAAGCAAATCAATTCTAAGTTATATATGTGACCTTCAAATACAAATATTAGAAAACGCATTTGAATGAAAGGGCTGCAAACATCAAGTGAGAGATTTGTGGGCAGTTCTTAGTCAGGTGATCATTTGAATGTTACCATGACAGGTTCTGTACACAAAATAAACTGGTATGGTGATAGTGGGTCACCTTGTCTTAATCCTCAGAACCGGTGAAAATAATCAATGGTGAGAAGATTGCGTACTCTTTTGTGGTGACACATTGTTTGCTTGGTTTGATCTAATGATCTTAGAATCCGAAATATTTTCAGGAATTGAAAAAAATATATAATTCATTTGATTTTGTCATAAGCTTTCTCCATGTCAATTTTATAAAGGATTTACCTCTCTTTTTAAGCATCATATGATTTCCTGAGATATTATTATATTATCTGAAAATCTCTTTTAGGAACAAATAAAGATTGATTGGGGGCGTGATTTTTTGTAGGTGTGGTCTCATACTATTAACTAGTATTTTTGAAATAATTTTATATGTTACGTTGCATAAGCTTATTGGTCAGAGTTTGTTGAGTTGAACACCATCACCAACTTTTGGGAGTAGTTTTATGAAGATTTAATTGACTGTGGGTGTCATGCCCTGAACCGAGCCCATGGCCAGGCACGTGACCATTCCATATACCTGCAAAAAAGCTCTATACACATGCAAGGCTAAAGTATATCGAGCAATTCCAGCCATTTTTTATTCTAATCAATACAATCCATAATATTCCGTCCAGCCATAACCAAAATAAAACCAAACTAACCAACAGTTTTTTTTTTTGCTTACCATATTTTGTCTCTCAAACTCGGTTTTACTCAAATCACAACAATAAACAAGATCACTCAAACACACAAGATCATTCAAACTAAAGTTTTCTCAGTCTCTCAAATTCTACCAAACACTCGAGTATCTTTTTTCCTCATTCCATCTCCATTTTCCCGTAATGCCTTAGGGCAGATCGTTGAGAGATAAATGCCCTTTCAGGAATCGAACTATCTGCTCAGTGTCAGATTGCAGAAAGATGTTAAAAAAAATATTAATTTCATGCAGAGATGGCAATTTCAATTTCAATATATTACCCCACTTTGTTTATGCAAGACACCAACCATATGTAATGAAGAAAATGATCAAACATGCTAAAGCCATTCAATACATCAGTTTTCAAAAGCTTGCTAATCAAATAGGAACTTGGCTAGGAACTTGGCCAAGTCAGCATGCATTGGTTGTGTTCTTGTTATGGATTTTTTCTTTTTATATCAATGTTACCGATTTTGCTGTGTAAGCTAGTAGAAAACCAGCAACGGCAATGGAGAGTACACCACAATTTCATTTCATTGTCAACCAAATACCACCTATACAATTTCAAGAAAATTTGCAGATTTCATCCAAACAACGCAAATACAACAATTTCACCCAAGCAACATATTTTAAATTCGGGGAATTTAAAATCACTGTTTTTAAAATCTAAGAATTTGAAACTTCCGGCAAAAGCAAAATCGGGATTTTCTTTACATTGAAACCTATGATGAGGTTATGAGCTTATGTTTACAAACATTAAAAATTTCCATGTACAATTAAAAATAAAATAGTTACCTCAAGTGTAAAACACAAGAAATATCCAAGTACAACTAAACACAAAATAGTTAGTGTTCCTAATGTCAGAAACGAAAATCGAAATCAGTGTCAAAATGTAACTTTTTTACATCTCTCAGGACCAATAAAGGCTCCACCGTATGAGTCCAGTGTAAGGTTCAACTATTCCACAGCTATGATAGGTGTCATACCTTACTCATTCTTGGTCGACATTGAGAAGGGCCCACACAAACAGCTGCACAATTAACCATTCGTGTCATCTCATTGACATCGTAGTTTGAATTCAACCGTGAATCGACAAGCTGCCTGTAGCTTTGAGGATTCATTAGGGGTCTCGCCTGTAATGGCAGACAACTAATCCGTTAATTTTCCAATGCTAGAACCGATAGAAAATGGGAAACAGAACAAAAACAAAAGTAGGAATAGGCTATTTTATGGCCTACAATGTCTTGGGATCTAAGGATTCCAGTGTAGGAATGGCATTGTAAGTGAAGATTTGTGCAGTTCCATCTTCAAGACATGTAAGGAAACAGAGAATCTGTGATGTAAGATACTAACCCAGTCTACCAATCTAACCGTAGGGTACTGAATAAAAGCTCCGCGTCCAGTAATTAGCTCCAGAATCATGACCCCAAAGGAGTAGGCATCTGATCGTTCACTGAGTTGGTGGGTCGAATAAATTTCGGGATCTATATACCTGTCATTAGTAAACACAATAATAGAGAAAAGAAAAGGGTATAAATGATTAAAACAAGAATTGGATATTTGAAAATGATTCTGTTTTCATGAATTTGCAGATCAAAAAACATTCTAGATCTAAGTACCTCCCATTAATAAACACGTTAATAGAGAAAAACAAAAGGCATGGATATTTAAATTAAAAAATGGACTGTTATAAAAATTGTTTACTTTCCCATGTCCAACTCTTCAATAACATAATAAATAACTTGCAGTTTCAATCAAACGCTTCAATAAACGGACTCCCCAGGTAACATAACTTGAATTAGAAACAAAAAAATGACACCAACTAGGTCTGTCCATTACTCCAATGTGACCAAACCAGCTCTATATCAATGCAATTGGAGCTCTTGACGAGAAATGAGTCCTAACTAGGATAACAATCGAGTAAAGCCTTCTATGAAAATGCAAGAGTTAGAAACAAAAACCCCCCAACTAGGCCTCCCTGGTTCAACTCAGACCAACTATAAACCAGTGCAATTGGATTTTTTCCTGAAATCATTCCAACCAAGATTAAGACCTGCTATTGAAAATGAGATAATTAGAAACAAAATCACACTAGCTGGGTGATGAGGACTATCAAACGAAGATGAAAATAAATAATTGGGAACATCTATCCACCAAAAGTGTTTTTGGTAGGTAAGCTGGGATCGAACCCCAGACCTCAAGGTTGAAGGCCAAAGCCTTAACCATTGAGCTAGAGGCACAATCCCATCTATCCATCAAAAAATGTTGATTTTCTTTTAATTAATGGGTTTCATAGGTGTAGATTTGTCTTTGGGTTGTTAATTAATTGTTGATTTCAGTTCCTAATGGGATTTAAGTTTTAAGTTTCAATAGCAGTTTCACTAGTTGCATGAGTTTTAATATGATCGGATTCATGTTTTAGAGGGAGTGTTTTAGTTTCTTTATAATACGTAAATGGATTGTAAACATTTTCGAGAGCTTGCAAGCCTTCTCTATCCATTTGGATTCTTGTTATGTTGCTCTAGGTGGATTTTTAGAGGACCCCCCAATGGTGAATTGTGGTAACCCTACCCTTATTCCTCTTTACTAATCTATTATTTCTTAGATCTTCTCAGCTAGTACAGATTTCTCTCCTATCTTAATTATATATATTGTTTCCTTTATCTTAATCTCTTTCAGTTTCCTCAACCCATTTAATCTGTATTCAACTTCGGTTCATTCATTTTTTCATATGTTATTGTTTCTTGAAGCCAATTGTGGTTTCCTTGAATCTGAATTTATTTCAAGATTTAATCAATCCCAGTAGTTTTCAAATCTTGTACGATTAGCAAAGAAGCTTGGTTCTAAAGTAATTGCATCACTTTCATATGACATTTCTTGTTCTAGTTCCATTGTAGGACTGTATTTATCAATCTGAATCATGTTGTGTGTTCAAGGTAAGAGTAATACTTATGAGTTGTGACTTCACGTTCAACGACAGAACAATTACTCTTAATGCATTGCATATGGGAGTTGAAAAGACCAAGAAATGTGTGAGTTCAAAGATACTGAATCAAAAAAAATTTGCAACATACTCATCATGAAGCAGTTTGAAGATGAATGCAAAGAACAAGATGTTGTACTCATACTGGTAACACAAGCGATAGATGATACTAGCGTTGCAGAGAAGTCGACACTTCCTAGCTAAGAATGTTACATGGAACGCGGTTCGTTCCGGTACGTGGTATGGGAAGGGTACGGCAAACGATGGTAGCCCGGTATGCGGTACGATGAGGGCAGGTGAGTTGATTCACTATTTAGGGTCGTGGAACGGTTTGGAGCACTAATTTGGGTGCTCCGGTCCACATGCACTCTCTTTATACTTGCATTCCATAGTCCATACTACATACATTTTATAAAAAAATAAAAAACCTCATGTATGCCATATATATTTATTAGGGTTGCAACTCAGGTCGGGTGGGTCAGGTTTTCCAAAACCCTACCCTACCCTACCCGAGAAATTATCTCGGGCTGGGTTGGTTTTATTTTTCTTTGAAAAAACCCTAGTTTCCTAAATCCAACCCTACCCAAGATAGTTTCTCGGGTTGTTTCGGGTCAGGTCGGATCTTTATTCTTTAGGATAGGATAATGTATAATTTCAATGATTTTAGAAAGTGACAAATTTTCACGTTAAAAATCTCTAGATTTATATCATCAAGTGCATAAATTTAAGAAAGAGAATATTTTTTTTAACATCACAAACATCAGCCCATTGATAACAATTTTTTCAATAAATTAGAAAATAATTTGCAATGTTATTCAAGAGATATTTAAGATAATCAATACACCTATAAGAGCAGGATCGAGTTTCTGGTTTTTGTTTCTTTAAACCCTATCCGACCCAAGATTGACTTGGGTTTTTCAACCTCAAACCCTATGCAACCCAAAACCCATGATTTCAAAACCCAACCCGGGTTATTTTCGGACCGAGTCAATGCAGGTCGGGTAAAAACCGACCCAAGTTGCAACCCTAATATTTATTTAGAAAGAAAGTTTTAGTTCCAATCCAACCCAAAATATATAAAATTTTAAGGTCTCCAAATATCATTAAATAAAATATCAACACATATTGCATTCTCAATCCTAAATGAAAGCATACAGGGTGTTGATTTTCGTTCCCTTCCCATCTTCTCTCTCTCTCTCTCTCTCTCTCTCTCTCTCTCTCTCTCTCTCTGTCTCTCTCTCTCTCTCTCTCTCTCTCTCTCTCAGTGTATATGCATCTCTCTTTTTTCTCTTGAGGCTCGCCATTTTTGGCAACTCGGGTTCCAAACAAACCCCATTTAGGATCGTGCGACCCCGGTTTGCGGGTTGAAAGGTGGGATGGCGACCCCGGTAACATTGCTTGTGAGGTGCAGGATGTCGTTTCATTTGAGAATCGAGTGCCTAATGAGTGGCATTATGAGATGTCACAAATGCACGATATAGAACATGTTTCCAATCTTTTGCCATGATCTTAAGGGCTTTCTATGATAAAGAATGTCCATGCACAGTGCAACCTTTGCTCGTACCAACGAAGGATGCATCACGGAGGATGTCTATTGATAGTCAGAATACTAATAGGATCACAATAAAGTACCGATTTCCTATTCATCACCTTGATGTCTTGTTGGGTATGCTTTTAAGATCTACTACCTTCTCTTAAGATTGATCTATGGAATGGGTATCTTCATATTAGAATTCAAGCTAGTGATGAAGTTAGTTTAGGAGTGACTTGTTATGTCATTCATCCCGTATGTTGGTCGCTGCCTTTGACCTGGGGAGGGCTCAACCAAATATCGATGACAAAACAAAAGGTTCTGAACAGTAGTATAGGTGCAACTCCTAGGTACTGTACTTTCTCAAGGGCAAGCAGACTCTCAAGCAGATAGGGCAAGCAAGCGTCACTGAAAGTATAACACCACGGCTGTTACTTGTGGCTTAAGTTGTAGCCGTAGTCGCCCTATGCATGTGCTGCCGTAGCTCTGGGCAGCCTTAGCGGAGTGTGTGTGCAGCGGTAGCTCGCAGTGCGTGTACCGCTGTAGCACATTGTTGCCCTCTTTTAATATCACTCACTCGCTCTCTATTCACATCCCTTATCAAAGCTCTGAGCACATTCATGTGAATGAAAATGCATGTACTTCATTCATTCATTGGTTGATTCCTTGTTTATTCCGATGATATTCTTATTTATACCAAGGGCAAGGAAGAATATGGACACCAAGTGATGGGAGTTGCAAGGCAAGAGAAGCTCAACATCAACTTGAAGAAGTGTTCATTCACTACTTCAAGCGTTATCTCTCTTGGATTTGTGGTTACTTCACGTGCTATTGAAGTATATTTAGATAAAGTTAAGGCTATCCTAGACCGATCATTTCCAACTACAATCCATGAGGTTCATTTAGAACTGCAGTTACTCAGCATTGTTATGGCTCCAATTATAGCGTGTACGAAGAAAGGACAATTTGCATGGACCATGTTTGTGCAAATGTCTTGTATTCTGGCATTATATAGTACCATAACGGACATATTTGTGTGCCTCTGCGGCGGTTTTTGAGGCAGCACCCCAGAAGGGAAATTTAATTTTCGGTTTTACGCTAAAGGATGTTTCAATAATTATTTTGTAGTGCCATTGATATACAAGTCATGTACTAAGTTTACAAGAAGATATGTTTTCTTTGAGTTTTCCTGGCCTAGAAGAATTGGTAATCCTAAACCGAAATAGTGAAACTCTTCTCCCTTGGACGTAGGCACAATGCCGAACCATGTAAATCTTGTGTTCCTGCTTGTGTGATTGTGTTTCTTTGGATTCTTTCTTAACATTTTTGCTGCACATCGTGTTTGATCCTTATTTCCTTACGTATTTCTCGGTTTTTTCTACAAACCAAATCATCTACCAAAGCCTTTAAAGAAATCAAAGAGCAAATGACCAAAATAAATGTGCCACAGTTGCCCAATTTCAAAGATGTTTGAAGCAAATACTAAGTCAAGAAGGACATCTGGTAGTTTACTACAGTGAGAAACTGATCAAAGCCAAGTAGCAATACTCTACTTACGACTTGGAGTTTTATGTAGTCATACAGGCTCTTCAAAACTAGCAACATTATTTGGTCAATAAGGAGTTGTTCTCTATTCAAACCATGAGACATTAAAGCATTTTCAGCTCACAAAAGAAATTGGGAGCTTATCTTGCCAAAAGGAATAGTTATCTTCAGGAGTTCACATTGAATTGACGCACATAAGGAGTAGAGAACAAGTTCGTGTATGCATTTGCATAGACTGCCTTAACTTTTAACTACCATGACATTCAAAGTCATTGAGTTTGATTAGATCAAATGGGAATATGCAAATGATCATGAACTTGGAGTCATATACACAACTAACATGATAATTTATCCATTGTACATATCGTTTTAAAGGAAGAAATATAGACATTTCTTAAAATATTGAGAACTGTCATAATTGTTAGTTAGCAAAAGGGATGAAGTAGAACATAGGGTTATATTTATATACTCCTTTCTTGATACCTCATACGTCGTGGAAAGACTTGTTTATTGTCTTTGTTTTGGAACTGCTGAAGATGTTGAAGAGGCATGATTCCATCTTGTTGTGATAGACATATTTTTATGTTATGCATATTACCCAGCTATTCTATAAAGAGGTTATTCATCTACATTATCTTTCTATAGCTTCTTTTTTTTCATATAGATGTAAAAGTCAAAAGTTATTTTTGGAAGACTTTGTTCAAGATTATGAACGCCAAGATTCATTATTTCAATGCCATTCATCCACAAACTGATAGGCAAACTGAAGTGATAAATAGGAGTGTGGGAGATCTATTGTGTTGCGTGGTTGGAGAGTATGCGAGTAATTGGGATTAGATTCCATCTATTACTGAGTTTGTTGACAGTAGTTCGATTAATCGTAATACAGGCCAGAGTCCATTTGTAGTTGCGATAGGAATTTCGTCAAGGCAACCAATTGACTTAAGCTAGAAATAATGCAGAAATGTTTGATCAACATTGAAAGGAAATAGTATAGAATAGAAAAAGGCAGAGCGAAAAATACAAGGTCTTCAAGGAGGACGAAAACAAAAAAAAAACTACATCTCGAGTAATACCGGAATGAGTAAACCTAAAAGCTTCCCTTTTAGCTGAGATCATGACTCTCAATCAAGACACAGATCTCCTCAATTACATCTATGAATCTCGATAGATATCTAAAACTATCTCTCAACCATCTAATGATATTCAAGGAATCACCCTAAATGATAAACTGATGAAGTAAGGTCTGATGAAAAAGTGAATACCAGAAAGAGAATCTTGCATGTCGCCTCGTTAGAGTGTTTCTCGCCAATGGTCCTCGAGAAAGCCCACCTAATATATCTCTTGGGACTTCTAATGATACCTCTGATGGTAGCCAAACCCAGACTCTCGAGGCTCGAGCCATCAAAATTCAACATAAAAATCCTGGAGCTTCCCACCCGGGGCTAGGGTGCTCCTTCCTGCAACTTCTCGACAAGACCTCATTCTAAGATCTATTGAAAGTAGTTGTCAGATAGTATCTATGCATGGTCATTGTAGAAACTATTTTCCTTCAATACGAACCTAATTACAGCAACAAAAGTAAGATTACAAAGGGTTCTACCTCTAAAAGAAGACCACTTAGTGAAATTACAAGCCTCAAAAAGATAAGTAATATGACCTCGAGTGACCCAACAAACACTAAAAAGAACATAGATGGAGTTATGTCAACTTAAATAAATCAAGAGGTGGGCAACCAACTCAGCATCAACAATACCCAGAGCAGTGATTGACAATGATTTTAGGTCAGTGACGAAGATGTTCAATAGTGAGAATCTTGTCCAAAAACATTGACCAATAGAAGGCCATGATTCTCTATGGAGCCATGGAAACTCAAGATTTCCTTGCACGAGATGGGTGATCCTGACCAAGTAACTGGGACTAGAAGGAAGAAACAAATAACCTTCTGGTTGGATCTCATCTCCAAATTCTCCTATTGAGACTTGGAGATGCTTGGGTGATGTGGCTTTGGTTTTCTTAACTAGATTATTTAACAATATTTTGAAAACTAAGAAGACGCCTGATAAGTGGAGTAAGAGTAGATTGGTACCTATTTATAAGAATAAATGGGATATTCAGAGTTGCACCAATTACCTGGGAATTAAGCTAATGACTCACACCATGAAGCTTTGGGAGAGGGTAATTGAGCATAGACTAAGAAAAGAGACTAAGGTGTCAGAGAATCAATTTGGCTTCATGCCCGGACAATCGACTATGGAAGCTATCTTCTTGATTAGGTGGTTAATGGAGAGATTTAAAGAAAATAAAAAGGAACTGCATATGGTTTTCATTGATTTAGAGAAAGCGTATGATAGGGTTCCCAGGAGTATTATGTGGTGGGTCCTTGAAAGGAAAAAGGTGCCTACTAAATATGTTGATATGATTAAGGATATGTACAATGGAGCAGTAACTAGTGTCAGAACCACGGATGGCACATCTAGTGAGTTTCCGATTACAATAAGATTGCACCAAGGATCAGTTCTAAGCCCTTATCTTTATACGCTAGTTATGGATGAACTTCCGGAGGGTATCCAGAATGAAGTGCCGTGGTGTCTGTATTTTGTAGGTGACATAATATTAATTGACAAAACCAAAGTAGGAGTAAATGCTAAGTAAGAGTTATGGAGAACTACTTTGGAATGCAAAGGTTTTAGATTGAGTAGGACTAAGATAGAGTATATGGAGTGCAAATTTAGTAATGTAAGGAGGCGGGACGAGGATATAGTAAATATGACTGGAAAGGAGGTACCTAAGAGGGATATCTCTCGCTATCTTGGTTTAATTCTACATAAGAAAGGAGAGATTGAAGATGATGTTATCCATAGAATAAGACCGGGTTGGTTGAAGTGGAAGCTTGCCTTAGGAGTTTCTGCGACCATAAAATCCCTTCCAAGTTGAAGGGAAAGTTTAAAAGAAAACTGTGAGGCCAGCCATGCTGTATGGCTCAGAATGTTGGGCCATCAAGAAGTAGCATGTGCATAAGATGAGTGTAGCGGAGATGCGAATGCTTAGATGGATGTGTGGCCACACAAGGTTAGATAGAATTAAAAATGAAGACATTCATAAAAAGGTGGGGGTGGCACCAATTGAGGAGAAGATCATGAGAGAGCACTGCTTAAGATGGTTTGGACATATCCAACGTAAGCCGTTGGATGCTCTAGTGAGAAGAGGCGACTCGTGCCAAGTTGATGGAATAAAAGAGGTAGGGGCAGACCGAAAACAACTTGGGTAGAAACAGTGAGGAAAGACTTGATGGCTAGGTACATAACAGAGAACATGTCCTTGCATAGGAAAGAACGGAAGAAAATGATCCACGTAGATGAACCCAACTAGTATTAGGATTAGACTTAGTTAATTTCAGCCGGGTAGATTCTTTCACCTTCATCGTGAAAATTTTCTAAAGGATTCAATTAGCCGACCCAAATTGGTTTGGGACAAAGGCTTAGTTGAGTTCAGTTGAGTTGATTGCCATGTCTCCTAATATAAATTGAATTGATATTACTAAGGAGAAAGGCACCTTGATCCACTTCCCAGTAGAAAAAATTCTTACAAAATCTAACATTTCACTATACTTTCTTTTAAATTTTGCTAAAAGATTTAAGTGCACTAATATCCTTAACAGTAGCCATCCCAAAGAGACGGGGAAAATCAAGTTTCAAAGGCCTGCATCCACACCCTTCATCCATCCAAAATCAGATCTTCTCTCTATTGCCACCTCTGAACCTAATCCCCTCCTAGAAAGGACGCCTAAAATTTCTAATGTAGTGCAAGACCGAAACTCCTGGCAACCTGTAGTTGTCCTTAGACATCAAACCCCAAAGTTGGATCGATATTTATACTCAATCACCATCCTCCAACTCCTGACAAAATTTCCACAGCTATTTTCTAGCAAGAACCATATTCATCAGCCTTAATCTTCTAGAAGCCAAGCTCTCTTATTTAATTGGTTTGCAAGCCTCATCCCAACGAACTAAGTGGTATTTCCTATTTAACTCATTCTTGGTCCATGGAAAGTTCCTGTAGAGTTGTTCGATTCTCTTGATCACCAACGCAAAGCAATGAAAGACCGACAAGTAATAGAAGGTGAGATTAGCAAGCATTGCCTTGATAAGAGTAATTCTGTCACACACACACACACACACACACACACACACACACAAAGACCTTTTCTTCCAAGGAGAAGTTTTCGTCTATTGTCGGATACCAGATCCTGATGTCATTTGTCGACACACAATGGGAATCCCAAGTATTACAAATTAATTCATACTTGTAATAAAAAACCACTAAAATTCATCGATATTGTGATCATGCGAACTCTCATGACCACCAACTTTGAAAAACTAATTTGTTTCCCCAATATGGCTTCATAGTATCTTATCATAGGCTTGAGGTTTCTAATCTTCCACCTCTCTGGGCAGCAGAAGATCAGTAAGTCATCAACGTACTAGAGATGGAAAATTTCATCCATCCTCTCCAACTCTCTTAGAATCCCATTGTTCTAATAAGATACTCCAGACAATCTCATTCCACTCTTCCATTAGCCTTTTCTATGTCAATTTTACAGAGAACAAACTCCCACTAGTCCATGTACTCATTGGCAAGAAAGATACCATTGATAATCTGTGTGCCCTTAATGAAGGCACTTGTAGTAGATATGATGCCTCTTAGTACCCTGGGAAGCCGATCCACAAGAATTTTAGTGAGAATTTTACACTCCCACTAGACTGATCTAAACAAATCACCAACCTTTTCCGTCGCATCACCCTTAGGGGTCCGAGTAATGAATGTGACTCTCATACTTCTCCCAAGTCTTTTAGCATGATAGAACTAAATTGAACACTAAGAGAATATCCCTTTTCATCAATTCTCAAAAAACCTGAGAGTTATATAAGCCATCTGGCCAACGGCTTTATCTCTCTTCAAAGAAAAGAGAGAGGACATGTCCTCATAGAACCATCCGGGGCAACTCATCCAAGTAGTCAAAATTAATATCCTCCAGATATGGGAGTGCGATTTTTCGTGGAATACAACTCTTCGAAGAAAGAGAGAGTCTTTGAAGAGATGGAATCCACTTATGTCTAGAGTGAGGTATCTATTTGATCATCCCCTCACACTAGCAATACTGTGTAAGTTGGCTATATTTGTAACATCCTCAGCCAAACATTTCGATTTTGATCTTTATTTCCATTTAAGTTCCTCTTGTAAAAGGACATAGTTATGGTCTTCAAGGAGTTGTGATCTGTCCAGAAGTTCATCCGAGGATAGCTAACGGGCCTAACTAATGCTCTCTAGCATAGAAAGTCGCTCAAGAACAGAACCTTTCTTTTGTTTCACCTGACCAAACTTTAACCTCGAAAAAAGTTTCTAATCTAGTCTAGCTTCACAAGAACTAGATCCATGAATGGATAACTACCACTCTCGGCTTCACTTGCAGATTGGGGCTTTCAACCATGCAAGCTCAAAAAGGAAAGGGGAAATTCCCAAGCAAAGGATCGAAGAGAATGGGTCGATGACCCAAGATGTCATGGGTCGATGACCCAAGATGTCATGGGTCGATGATCCAAGATGTCTGGGGAGAGGGATTTGAATAATCCCAAGAAATGCGACATTACATTGGGAGCAAATAAGAAATCTATCTAATCTACTCTTGTTTTGGTTCCATTCTCAAGGGAATTGTGCGATAGAAAGAGCGCGATCAACCAGCTCGTTCATACTAAAGAACACAAAAAGAAATCATGTCTGTAGTAATCTTGGTGTTACCGGTTCTTTAACCTAAGAATCGAGTAGTATTAAATCCACCCTGAGACACCAAGGGATCTACCAGCAGTCATAATGGAAGAGATTAAGTCACAAATTACTCCAGAGGAGCTATCAAATGGGCAATAAACAGCTAAGAAGGCCAACTTCTTGTACTCTGATATCCTTTCTCAGGATAGTTGCCACCAAGAAAGTCCGAATATTTTCAACAAGAAGGAGAATTTTACCAAAATTCAAGGTCACAAGAACCCCATATGGGTCATAAACAAATAAGCCAAAATGCGGGAAGAAGCAAATTTCTTTGAGATCGGACAAATACACGGTTTGTTCCTCGGCGAAACTTTCTTCACATTGGATTATTTCGTTTGAGAACTCAGAACCCTAATATTCCAACTGAGAATCTTTGAAGGACAAGACTAGAAAGCCAGTCCACCCTTACCCTCGTTCCTTCAACCTACCTATTTCCAGATGCCCCTCATAGTTAACATTAAATTACAATCTCACCATCTCCTGCTTCAAGTGAGAGTTTGAACAACTTCTCAATCTTCTCACCGTAGGACAAACTCGCTAATTTCGTAGCTCAACGAAAACGAAGAAGGCTCTGGCTTCCCTTTCCAAACCGCAAAAAGAGAGGTCCATGACCCTACTCATTTCTAGCATGTGATATTCAACAAGAGTCTACAATTCCTCTAACTTCATGCTATCGATCATTCTATGACCTTGGAGCTTTCGTGGAGTTCATTGCGACCAAGGCGAGACTATCCCCCTTCCCTAGAGAAATCTCACAAGATCCCTCCACCAAACTCCCATCCAACAAATCCAAAACTCCTTCCTACTCATCTAGAGTTCTAGACTAAGAGATCATGGATACCTTAGCATGCAACACTAGAGTACTACTCCACTCCCTGAAAGGCCAAGCTAATAACCCTTCACACCTACAACCCCTACTCCTCCTCCCCCCCCCCCCCCCCCCCCACTCTTCTTAACTAGATCTAAGATCTCACACCCTCAACAATCAAGAACAGCAGAGCCCACTAAATGCTCATCATGCACCCCCTCTATATGGGTACCTCATCGTGGGACCCTCGCCCCTTACTCCACCGCCCGAGAGAAGAACCTCATGTGAATCCTCCTGCCTTGAACACAAAACCATTTCCATGTGGCTGTTGGTTTCTGTACGGGTAGCAAGGGCCCCATGGGTCCCCCTACGACCATCTTACATCCTCTAACAGTTGCCTGAATCACTGTCCTGCCATGGATAAATTTTAGCCTGAGAAAATTTGCCAACCAGCCTTGCCATTGGTTGTTGAACGCTGAAGATTTCTATAAGTAATGGATCTTACACTTGATGGTACACAAAAACACTTCGTGAAGTTTGCAAGAGATATGGCGATGGTGCGTATTAGGAGTGCATGTGCTACACTCGAGGACTGCATGTGCTCCTAAAATCCTAAAGAAGATTAGCCCTAATGCGTATGTCCTAGATTTTCCTAAGGATATAGGTCGTAGTAGTGTCTTCAGTGTAGAGGACTTGATTATTTATCAAGGCCATTATACTTACGAAGGTGATAGTGAACAAAGCATATGGTTGTCTATTACATAATATATCACAAAAATTTGAAGATGTGCGACATGATCTGCTCATTTCTACAAGGTATGATGGCTATCACAAGTTCTCGATGAAATGGAAGGGTTTTCCACAATCAAACATTACGTGGGTCCAATCTGCGGATTTTCAACATATCAATCCTGATCTCTATGAAGAATGCATCTCCTTTCATTTGCAAGAAAACTAGAGCTTATTGCAATAGTGGAATCGAAAATTATGGAAGTTACAGATAATCTTATCAACAAGTTGTGGGGTCAAATCCATAGAGAGTGGGTTTCAAAAGAGGCAGTGGGCACAAGAGGGGGAATCACAATAATCTGGAAGGAAGATTTATTTGTAAAGAAAGACTATTTCATTGCAGATTCACAGTTTCCATCTTGTTCGGCTCGGCTACTTGGGGGGAAAGGTGGGTGCTGACGGTGGTTTATGGTCCAGTCAGGTCTAGGGAGGGAGAGAAAAGAACTATGGATGGAGTTACAACTCATTCGGAGTCAGTGGCAAGGAGCTTGGATAGTGAGGGGTGATTTCAATACAATTCGGTTCCCTGATGAAAAAACAGAACAGGAAGAATTACGACTAGTATGAGAAACCTCTCAAACCTTATCCTTGAAAATGAACTGATTGACCTGCACCTGGAAGGTGCGAAGTTCACTTCGTCCAACACTCAGACCCGATTAACTATGAGTCGCTTGGGTCGTATTATTATTTCGCATGAATGGGAGGAGCATATCCCAAAGATAGATCAGCGAGCCCTACCTAAACCATTATCCGATCATAACCCCATTCTACTAGAAATATCGAATTTCTCAGGAGGCCCGCGCCCCTTTAAATTCGATCTGGACCTATGTGAGTCTCCGGGGTTCGAGGATAAGTTGAGAACATGGTGGAATGACATCCAGGTAGAAGGCTGGAAAGGATTTGTCTTATGCAAAAAATTAAAAGGTGTTAAAATAAAGACCAAGGAGTGGCAACAAACTTACGATGAAGAAAACCAAAGAAGGAAGGAGGAAGTGTTGGCAACCTTGAAGGCCCTTAAAGGAAGAGAGGAGAATGACATCCTCACAAATGCAGAAAAAATTGTTCGTTTGGGCCTATTAGAAGAGCATGAGGAAATCCTTAGAAGAGAAGAGATAAGATGGAGGCAGAAGTCGAGAGCTGTATGGCTGAAAGCTGAAAGAAGGCGATAAAAATTCAAAGTTTTTTCACCGTACGGCAAATATCAGAAGGAGAACCAATACAATCAATTGTATAAAAGATGGCGATTACTTAGTGGAAAATGTGGAAGAAATCAAAGAAAGATAATCCAATACTACACTAACCTGTACACAAAGAGTGTCCTATGGCGCCCAAAGAGAGAAGGCTTACAATTCTGAACCATTAGCTCGGCCCACAGAACCTCGTTAGACAGGGACTTCTCGGAAGAGGTGAAAATGCAATTTTCTCGATGCAAAAAGACAAAGCACCAGGCCCGGTTAGTTTTCTTGTGGCCTTCTTCCTGGAGTATAATGAAAGATGATATTATGGATTTCATTTTCGAGTTTTAGGATAGAGGCATCATCAGTGAAGCGGCAAATTCAGCCTTTATAGCCCTCATTCCAAAGAAAGAAGATATTATTGGAATTAAAGACTTCCGCTCGATAAGCCTTGTCCACAGCTTGGCGAAAATTGTATCGAAGATTCTGGCTAGAAGGTTGAAAAACTGTAATGGGTAGCGTCATATCACAATTTCAAGGGGCCTTCGTTGATTCAAGACAGATTCTTGATGGAGTGTTGATCGCCAATGAGGTCATCAACTCTGTCAATCGAGATAAAAAGGCTAGTCTGATACTCATAGTCGACATCAAAAAGCTTACAATCACATTGATTAGGAAGTACTAGATGAAATTCAACGCCAAATGAGATTTGAGTCTCGATGGAGAAATGTTACGAACAACTTCTCCATCTTAATTAATGGATCGGCAAAGGGATATTTTAGAAGTTCGAGAGGCTTGCGCCAGGGTGACCCTTTAGCCCCATACTTGTTCATAATGGTGGTGGAAGCTTTGAGCTTGATGATCTCTAAGGCAAGGAACCTGGGTATTATACATGGATTGAAAGCGGGATCGAATGGTGGAAAAATAACACATCTCCAATTTGCAGATGATACCCTGGTTTTTATTGAGAATGAGGAATCAGTTGTGGCTTATGTTAGATACATCTTCAGATGGTTTGAGCTGAGCTCAGGTCTGAAATTAACTTTGGCAAAAGCAAGCCGGCAAGAATCAATGTGGAAGAGGAGGTGGTGCAAAAGTATGCGAAGTCTATAGGATGTGAAGCACGCCTATTCCCTATCACATACCTCGGATTGCCTCTGGGGTTTGGGATTCCTTCAGCACATCAATGGGACCCAGTTATAGAAAGAATTGAGCAAAAATTAGCAACATAGAAGAAAATATACATTTCGTTGGGTGGCTGGATCACACTGATTAAAGTAGCCCTTGCTAATATGGCAGTCTACTTCATGTCACTGTTTAAAGTTCCAGTGAAGGAAGCTCTAAGAATTGAAAAATTGCAGCGTGATTTTCTTTGGGAAGGGGATGGTAGAGGCAAGAAGCTTAAACATAATCTGGCCTGATCACCTTTGCAAACTTTGAATCGGGCTGGGTTACCGAAAGAATCCACCTTTAGGAGTATCTAGGAATCCACATAGAACAACACATCATGAATCCACACAGCTAGAGAACTGCTGCAAGCTCTCAAAAGTATTATTGATCCATATCGTAAAATTTAAAAGCCATTCACATCTTTTTTTTTAACTGGAAAAGCCATTCATCTCTTTAAATGAAGCAACTTAAAGACTCCCACTAAAACTTGAACTCCACTCAAGGATGGAGGTAGGGGCATCAATCCCCCCCTCTGCCCAGCCCCGAAAATTCTCGAAGAAACATACAAAAGCATTTGAAAATGTCCAAATTCACAAATAAAAAAAATGTCGAAACTTCCCTTTGCCCCTTTAAAATTCCTAATCTTTATGAAGGGGGCCAAAATGAGCTTATGGTAAATCTTTGCCCCTTTTAGGCCAAATCACAGCATCCCAAAGTTTCAGGGATCTTTTGCAATACTCTCTCATTGTTACGGGTTGAAGAATCGATTTAGGTTTTCTCAGCGTCTCTAAACGGCCCCTAAGATTTAGGTAATCTCTCTCTCTCTCTCTCTCTCTCTCTCTCTCTCTCTCTCAATCACAGTTTTGGATTTCCCTTTCACATTCACGGAAGATTTTCGAAGATTTTTGCATCCTTGCTATCTTTCCTAAAGTATTCAGCCTCTCTTCCTCTCTCCACCTCTCTCGCTCTATCTCGATCTCTATCTTTCTCAACCCCTCTCTCTCAATCTCTCTCGTCGCCAACTGTAGAATAAAACCATTTGAAAGTGGATTAATGAGAGAGAGAGAGAGACAATTGCAGCTTGATAAGAAGATTGTGGGGTGAAATTTCCTTTGTGGGGTTTGGGGGGTGAAATTTCCTTATACCTCTTTAGTAATCTATAATTTCTTAAAAAAAAATTAGTTAATACAGATTTCTCTCCAATTTTACATAGTTTCCATTCTCTTAACTATATTTTTTAAGTTTTCTAAACACATTTTATCGATATTCATACTCAATTCCTTTTTCCATCTGTTACTGTTTCTTGAAACTAAATGTAGTTTTCTAGAATCTAAAATTATTTCAAGATGGAATTAGTCCTGCTAGTTTTAAAATCTCTTTGACAAGCAAAGTCTCTTGATATTGATCTAATTGAAGGACTTTCATATGAATGACTAGTGCGAGAGGAAGGTAGAAGAATTGCAATCGAAGAACACAATCCAATAACCACAACTCTAATATATTGTTCTTTTTGTGAAACCATAACTAGAAGAGAAAATAACAAAAGTCTATAAAACGTGTCATCAAAAATTCAATTAATTCTCCCACCTCATGTCCACTTAATTTTTTTAAAACGGTAAGAGTCACATTACATATTGGCATCTTAACTGTCAAGGAAAGATTCTGAAAGAAACCTAATTAAAACCTACTTTCTAAAATACTGACTCTTAAAGAATCCTAGTAAAAATAGAGTTTCTAAAATGACTCTCAACCAGGATGGACACTAAAATATATGAAAAAATAAAGATAAAACTGCTAAAATATCTATTAGATTATCATAACTAATTTGCTCTTATGATAGGGATAACAGCTAGGAAAAAAATCATGATCTCTTAATTTTCCCTTGTGTTGACTTTTCGGCCTCAAATTGCAAAAAAAAAAAAAAAAAAGAGATGTTGTTGCATCAGACTCCTCGGGGTGAAGAAAATCCGACCTCGAATTTGAATCTTCGAAGAGTGCACTTTCTCACTAATATTTGCCAGCATCATTTTCCCATTATTCGGAAAAACTCTTCCCCGAATTTTGAAGTATCGAAGAACGATAATCATTTGAAACTACAGAGAATCAAACTCTTCTACATAATCTCTAAGACAAAAAGATAATTGTTCTCGACCTTGATCCATATCGAATTCATAAACCTCCATTATAGGATTCAATGTATGATCTAATAAAAATGATCGACAAAAATTGACAAACAAATAAAATTAGTATTTCGCCATTTATCCTCTACTTATACCTCCATGCCGTCGATCCAATTTCTTTTGCTTCTTTATTCGTGGTTTCTAGCACACAACAACCATCTCTTGTGTCACCACATCATCGCAACTCCCACTATCAATGATAAGATTATTCGTAGTATGCCGAGTAAGCAACGCCTCACCACGATCATTCCAAGTGATCTTGTCACCCTCATCATTATTGTAGTCGTCATAACACGGTTGTTCATTTAGAACCTTCGATTCGACCAAGTCCTCAAATTCTTCAACCAAAATTACGTATCATTGATTTTGGCACTCTTCCACTACATGACTGATACCCAAACACTTAAAGCACATATTAATATCACGGTAGGGCTGATGAGAACCGAATCGATCTTGAAGTCCCCTATCACTCGGCCCACCCTACGGAGCACGATGATAATAAGGGTTAACATCTTCCGAGGTGAGATAATTGACATGGCCTCTTCGAGTTTTAAAAATGCACTACACGTTCCGTAACTTGTTGAACTTAGGGGTGCAACCTGGGTCGGGCTCAACCTGAACCCGACAGGTTCAACCCGATTTTTCTCGGGTTAGGTTGGGCTTTGCTCGGGTTGGGTTGGGTTCGAGTTGGATAAAAGGAACTCAAAAAAATTTTGCGTCGGGTTAGGGTTGATGCATCTGCAACCCGACTAGATTCATAACCCGAGTTAAAATCAGTATTTTA
The DNA here is from genome assembly GCF_043159265.1 of Tasmannia lanceolata. Classification (NCBI taxonomy): domain Eukaryota; kingdom Viridiplantae; phylum Streptophyta; class Magnoliopsida; order Canellales; family Winteraceae; genus Tasmannia; species Tasmannia lanceolata. The sequence continues at coordinate 23,048,452 of NW_027518680.1, forward strand.
GTACCAAGTCTTCAGTTAGAAAGCTAAGAATGCTATTTTTATTGTACTGTTTTAGCAAGAAAGCACAGATTGCAAAACCCAAGGCAAAATCAATCTTTTTGAGTAAGAAATCTAAGAATGCGTAGGCACATTGACTACCATCTAATAGTTTATTATTTTTTCAATTAATAATTTCTTGCTTTTTCGAGAGAACTTGCTTTTTTGATGGAAGCGTGCTTGCATTAATTACTCTTGCCTTTTGAGAAAAGCGACTAGTCTTTTCTCTTTGACATTAATATCCTTCTGTTATTGAGACACTTTCATCTCCATCGCTAGATTCATCTTCTTCTTCTTTCTTGACCTATATGGAACTTCAACCAAAAGGTGTTTCAATATTTCTTCTGCAATATTCTTCGCTGCTTTACAGTGGGAACAGTGAACCATGTCAAGCAGAAGTAGTCGGGGTTTTTTTCCTTGAACTCGGGTTGGGTTCGGGTTGGGTTCAGGTTCATAAAAAAAGCCGTGTGGGTTGGGCATCTTCGGGTTGAGGTTCGGGTCGGGTTGGGTTCGGGTTGAAGAAATGGATCCTCAAGTTGGGTTCGAGTTGGCCACATCCCGACCCAAGTTGCACCCCTAGTTGGACTTGCCCCCTTAAGTGTTTGACTTCATCGATTTGATGATCATGATGAGGAGCCTCCACAAGGATACTTCGATCACGCCAACGAGCCATGATACCAAATTAGTGGGAGCGGAAGGAAGAAGAATTGCAATCGAAGAATCCAACAACCACAACTCTAATATACGGTTCATTTTGTGAAACCGTCACTAGAAGAGAAAATAACACAATGTGGCAAAACGCGTCATCAAAAATTCAATTAATTTCCCCACGTCACGTCCTCGTAATCCTTTTATGAAGGTAAGAGTCACATTACATGTAGGCATCCTAACTATAAAGGAAAGTTTCTTAAAGAAACCTAATAAAACGTACTTTCTAAAATATTGACTCTTAAAGAATCCTATTAAAAAAAGACTTTCTAAAATATTATGACACTTAACCAAAGGACTCTAAAATATATGAAATAACAAATACGAAACTCCTAAAATATCTATTATATTACCATAACTAAGTTGCTCTTACGATATGGATAACCACCAGGAAAAAATCATGGTCTCCTAATTTTCCCTTGTGCTGGCTTTTCGGTTTAAAATTGCTAAAAAAAAACAAAGATACGACTGCATCAATGACTGAATCTTGATTTCTATGTCTAGAAAATTCTCAATATGTGATTCTCGATTTGTTGCTCCAATGTGTACTCTGAATTCTGTTCGTTCCTAGTTCTTTTTCATGAATCCTACCTGTACTTTTGCAGCCTAAAGTCTTCCTAGTCATTTAAGCTGTTCTGTTTCATTAATATTACCACTATTTTTTTGAATGGTGAAATCTTCCCTATTTCTTTATACGAATCTAAATACATCACCTATTATAAGATTTCTTATTCTAGTTTTGTCGTCGGACTTCATTCATTATCTGAATCTTGTTTGTTGTTCCATCAGTACAATAGTTTAATTTTCATTATTCCTAAACCAAAAATATTCATAAGGCATACTTTTCCAATCCTTTTTGTTAGCCACTATAAGTTTCCCGCATCATAGGTTCTGCTGAGTTTTAACACAATCTAACAATGAATCAATACAATCGGGTCACGACCTCTTATCAATCAAAAGTATAACAAATGAAAGGGGCAAGGTTTTCATGAAAATGAAATGGGTTTCTTACCCATTAGTTCCAATTGCTCGAGTACCATCAATGTGGGTGATTCCATTAGGTAAAATCCTTGAAATGCCAAAATCAGCAATCTGCATGATTTCAGTTCATTAGAGGAACCATAGAAATAAAGCTCAGCAAATGAAAAACTATAAAATTGCCCTTACTTTGTCATTGAATGGCCAATACAACAAGCACTTTTAAGTAATTTTTAATGACTTGATTTTTTTAATGAACTATACAACCCAATTTGACAATCAAAAGAAAGCTACTTCTTTATGAATATAAGAAATTTCAATATACGGTTATTTCGTGAATATCTGGTAGACTGACGCAGAGCGGGTCCCAGCCAAAGAGTGTGGACACTATTTGTTGTAGGGGAGAATTATTTCTTTTTTCATTCATATGTAATAAGGGGTGTGTGTGTGTGTGTGTGTGTGTGTGTGTGTGTTAGTGTGCTAAATAGCCTTAGGAAGGTTATGTTTGTCTTTACCATATTAGGATTAGTATAAATAGGGGTCATTTCTATTTTTTGGAGACTTTTGAAATTGGGAAAATTGGATTAGAAATTTCGTTTGGGAGTTCCAAATGCCTAACTGTGGTGGTCAGACTCTCTTTTGAAAGGAGTAGAGTGCTTAAAAGGAGATCTTAAGCTATCCTTCCTTCTTGCCTGAAGCTTTTTGCCCGTCCTTTCTTCATGTTAGGCTTTTATTGTTCTTGAAGAAATTTGGTGAGTTCCTTTTGTCCAACAACGATTGGAAATTATCTTGCTGAATTTCAACCCTATCTGTGAATTCTTTGAATTCAGTGTCAATTTTATCAATGTTACTCATATTCAATTGAAGTCTCTGTAAATTTTCCTACCCTTCGATTTCCTCGAAGCAATCAAATAAAGGAGCACTCCATTTATTTTCTTTCAATTCCTAAAAAAGTATTGATTGTTGAAAGTACTCCATACCTGGACTGTAGTGGATATCAATATGGTCCAGACCAGAGATAGAACTGGCTAATGGTTGTTCTATTAAAGGTTTGAGCTGATTTGCATGCATTGGAAGGACACTTAGTTAATCCTACTGAAATTAGCATTTGATGTTTCTTTTCAAGCTGAACTGAAATATATGACAGGCAACTCATAATGGAGTCCTTGGATTCAGTCGAGTGAAGGAAATGTGTGAACATTGCTTGGAAATTACATTGAAATAGCTGGGGTTCTGCTCTGTATCTGTTTGTAGGAAACCCTGAACCAAAGGCTTGAAAGCCTACTGATTCAGAAGCTTTTGCAAGAGGTAGGCCTTCAGTCTTTAAGAAACTATGCATTCATAATTGCATGTAGTTAGAGCCAAGCTTCATGGCCTCTTAAGTTGAAGGAATTGATTGCAGCTTGAGAGTCAGTGTGAAGGAATTCCCATTTGAAATACAGCACCACAAAGTACTATTCTTGACTTTCCTTCGATCCTAGTGTAAAGAAGTAATAGGACTGCTTAATCTCTGTTTATAAAAAGGCTTGTGCCAAAGCTTGGTTTTCCTATCATGAATAAAACTATGGACTAAGATGGACAACCGAAGGATTATTCAATAGATGTCTTGTTACTTGTATAAGGCTTGGAATTGTCAAAATTTGAAGACAAATGAGTTGCAGTTTGGACTCAGTTTTTGAAAGAAGTGAACATTCGACTTTGGTTTGTGGACTTGCTCTTTTCAAAACCAAAATTAAATGATTTCAAGGCAGGATGTTACTTGTTTGTGATTTCCTCTAGAATGCATTATTTTTACCTGCATGTCCATTCTAATTCAGCTTCAATTGTGAGTGAAAAACTCAATAATCCACGAATTGCTTTACATCATAAACCAGATCAGCATGCCAAATCAAATACCATATTTTTTAGGAGACAAGCAGAGATGTGAATCCTACCTTTGGTTCCCAGTGATTATCAAGAAGAATATTGTCTGGCTTGATATCACGATGAATAATCTTTGTTGGACCTACAAATTAAAAATATCCGTCAGAACAAGGACCAATGCCTTGACACATTTCAATAAGAAAACTTCAATTATAGTCTGCAAATAGAAAGATCAATACCGGAAAATAACTAGAAAGGGACAACTTACATTCCTCATGTAAATATGCCAGTCCTTCTGCAGAACCCACAGCAACTCTTACCCTTCTGGACCAATTCATGTTTTGTCCCCCACCGCCTACAAGAACCCAAGATCAAAATCCGAGCTGAACACCCTATTGAGCAGTTTCCAGAGAATTGTTTTACGATGTCTTACTTCTCTAAGAGGAAGAATTTGATTCAACGATCAATCAGTTTTTCAAAGATGAGAAAGAATTTATTTGTGTAAAGAAAAAAAATGGATGAAGCATCCATTAATAGACTTGTGAATCTCAGAGAACTCACGAAATAAAAGGCTTACCATGCAAATGGGACCTGAGTGAGCCGTTAGGAACAAACTCAAAAACAAGAATCCTCTGTCCTTGATCGATGCAGTAACCAACCAATGAAACCACATGTCTGTGATGCGCATGGCTAATAATCGTAACCTCTGATCGGAACTCACTCTCGACGTGTCCTACACCGGGTTTCAGCTGTTTGACTGCCACTTGTAAACCATTTGCCAAGGTTCCTCTATAAACAACCCCAAAACCCCCTTCCCCTAGGCGGTTTGTGCTTGAGAAACCATGAGTCGCAGTGGCTAATTCCTGGTAATTGAACACTCTGGCCCCCGGTGCTGATGGCCGTTGGTTATGATGGGGATGAGGATGGGGATGGGCATGAGGATCATGGGGATGAGGATGGGGATGGGGATGTGGATGGGGATGAGGATCATGGGGATGGGGATGGGGGGCATTGTTCCGGTGATTGGGCATTGTTTCGATGGAACAAACTCTTTCTCCAACAATGGGAGAAGGCTGGGAGTAGCATGCGGTGTTTTTATGCCATCTTACTCCGAAGTCAAAGTGTTCACATTTACCTCATCACCTTGGATGTTATCTTTTTAAAAGAAACCATGACTCAGTATAAATAAAACACTATTTATATGCAACCATAAGAGAAGTCTCCTAAAATAAGGAAACAAAAAAAAAAAAGATTGCAAATGTCGGTGCTAAATTCAACGCAATCTCAACATGAATTACAGACAAAATGAGACAGTTTTGGCGGGAGATGTGCGCGGGTCCCCGGTTGACAACGACGACGACTTGAGATTGCTCTTTATGCCCACCTTCTAGACTGTAGACACCACTGGTGAAAAGTCTTTGCATCTAGAAGCCTTCACCAGTAAAGCATAAATGGAAAAATCAAACCTACCCTTCTAGCCACCGGCTTGCACTAGTGCTTTATCTAGGGGTACAACTCGGGTTAGCTTGGGTTGGGTTGGGTTGAGGCCTTCCCTTATCCTACCAAAGGTAGCATTACCTTAAACCTTAACCTGCCCAGCTCAAGCTTAGGGTTAAGAAGGGTTAACCCTAACTACCCCTAACCCAACCCGCCTTAAATCTCGCAACCCTACATTAACCTGTCTAACCTGATTTTCTAAATCAGATCAGATTAGATTTGGGTGGACAAAAACAAAAAAAATACAAAAATACAAAAAGGTCTATTCGATTCAAGGTTTGGTGGGATTACCGAGCCAAAAAAAAAAAAAAAAGGTTTGGTGGGTTGGGTTCAATTCCTAATAAAATCATGATAAATTTAGAGGACATCGGGTACAAGTGAGGACAGGGCCAGGAGGACGGGTCATACCTCTTAGTCTTCAACCCGACCCAAGTTGCACCCTCCCTAGCTGTCTCTTACACGTATGAAAGCCATGAGATGACACTCTTGACTGAATTTTGTGTCTCTGCAAAACATCAAACACAGCGCCAAAGTCCTATTCATAGTCAAAAGGCAGGTGAACATATTTAAAAAGACCGACGATTTGGTCTTTTTTAAGTTTTGTTTGTTGGAGAATTTTGTGAATAAATCTATCTTAAGGTATTTCTATTAATATTATTTAATCTAATTAAAATCTATTAAAATAATAAAAGTAAATTAATCAAGAAAATGTTAGAAATAGCCTGTGTAATGGATCAAGGCACGTCGGAAATGACGCTCTCTTTAGAGTCAAAATGCCCCCGTCTGCACTGGGTTTACCGGCGTTTGGCTCCCAAGATTCAACCATCATTCAGGGTTGTTTCTGTCAGAGAAACGCTCCCCACAAACTCGTCAATCATCCGTATCGCAAACACAATAAAAGATAAAATTAAGATATAAACTGAGAAAAACCAAAAATAACATGCAGGGTTTTCCATAGAAAACTTGTTATATATATATATATATATATATATATATATATATTTTTTTTTTAAAAGGTTAAAGAGAGGTTTTATATAAGATAAGAGAGATAACTGTTTTTAGAGAAAATAAAGGGTGGAGTGTTAGAAACGTCTCCCACTCCTCTTAACCTCTCTCCAACGTCTCTAATATCCCTAAAATATCTCTTTACGTATAATGCCTTCTAACTTTCCTAATAAATAGGAAAAGATATAACAAACTTGATTTATTAAATTTTAAATCACTAAAAATTCTAACAATCCCCCACATGATTTGAAATTTAAAATAAAACATGCAAGCGACTTTACTGTGCAATGAGTGTAGGTGTCTTCCGGACTTGAACCTACACTTAGTGTTTGCAAGTTTCTATCTGAAGGAGTCGTAGTGAACTAAGTCTTGAACTAGGTCCTTGAGTGCAGACTTCATCTTACAACACACACAGTACGGGCAATTTTTGAGTTCTAGTGGTTTGACCCTTTACGGTCATGTGCCCATATCTTGTTTCATGAGTGTCTTTAGGGAGTAGGCCAGCTTCCCACAGTAGCGATCATACTACCACACTCACATAGGTGAGTCCTCCAAAGGTGCTCTGTGACCTACACCCTGCAGAATTCTGCCTTGGACTGATTAAGAGATATGCTAAACCTAAATATCGTCACAGTCATGAACACTGTCACCATAGGAATGAGACTAGGGAATAACCCTCAAAATGATTAGTGCTCCTCCTAGACACCCTACAGCTTTGTTTTTACACATTGAACCTCCTTCATGGGATCTCCAATCACAGAGGTTGGGTGTCCACTGCGGTGACTACCTTATGGGCTTCAATCTCATTCCCCTTGATGACATAACACTAGCCTTTGCGCTAGTCTTTTTTTAATTATATTGCTTTCAGACTTTATAAAGTCCAAAGCCATCACTCTCTTATAGAGTTTTAATTTGTTTGTGACTTAAACACTCTCATTTGGGTATATCAACCTTATATTCACAACATGATCATGACAATCAACTATTAGGCTTAAAACATCATGCCGAGGATAAAGACTTTGGATATAACATCAACTCAAATATCATGAAATGCTCTTAAGTTTTTAATTATAAAATAATATCAGCTACCCCCACATTTGAGCATTTAGAGAACATGATAAGTAGTCTATTTGTGCTAATGTTCAACCCACATAACTTACAAAACAGTAAGTATTTCATGACATCCAAAATAATCTAAAAATTATATCATTCACAAAACATCATAATATTTGATATGAGAATAAATGCGGCAAGACTTGGTCATGTCAATTTCCTCATTCATCCTACGGCAACTAGGCTATTCAAATAATAAGCATTCCAAATTTCTACAAGTCAGGTTATCAATATAACAAAACTAGTGAACACACTTCAACAAAAAGGTATATGAGAACTCATGGCAAGGGTTCTGAATAGAAAACTATTCAAGGAAGACTAGTGCAATTCATATAATGAGATATTTCTTATCCGGACAACATGTTCTACAATCATGTGAGTCCAAAATGACTAATCTTGACCATGTTCTAGTTAGGTTTAAGGATTGCATGCGGGAGTGTCATTATCAAAACAAGGGATCAAGAAACATTTCCATGTTGAAATTATTCATCAAGGAGAGGTCATTTTAAGACTAATATAAATTAGCCAACACTGCATGTATGTAATTAAGCATGTGTGCAAGTGTACTAGGAGGTATGCAAGTGATCAATATGCTCTTTCTTATGACTATGGTTAGGGCTCATGGTTCAGACATCAGAACACGGAAAATGAAATAAAATTCATGTTTCCTACAAGTCCGAGTATCTTGGTTTCTTCATGAGATTGTCCAAAAGCACAGGCACAAATCTGAGCCACTTTATTAAATGTACGGTATACCCCGCACCATAAGATGATCCAAACCGTACATTAGATGGGCCACAGCCTAAATAGGTTGTGCCCGAAAAATTATTTCCATAGGTTGATCCTAACTCTCCGATCTATAGAGCGTTAGGATCAACCCTCTAACATTCAGATCGGAGGGTTAGGATCAACCTTTGGAAATGACTTTTGAGGCACAACCTATTTAGGCTGTGGCCCATCTAATGGACGATTTGGATCATCTTATGGTGCGGGGTATACCGTACGTTTAATAAAGTGAGGAGTGCCCTCATCAAAATTAGACCTGGCAAACGGGTGGGTCGGGCCGGGTCAACCCGCGGGTGATGCGGGTGCGGGTCCACGGGTCGGGTGAGGAAATGACCCGCATTTTTGCGGGTCAGAATTTAGGTGACCCGCGCGGCCCGCGGGTGGGCAAATATGGGATTGTAATAATTCTATCCGCATCTGTTTTTTGTTTTTTTCGTAATTGTCATAACTTTCTATATTTTATTGGTATTTTTTTCGTAATTTTACAACTTTATAACCTTTTCTAGGTAATTTTTCATTTAAAACTTTATAAATTTAGCTATTTTACTTTTTTTGTGTAATGATTACCTTTTTTTTTGTTTGCTAACAACATTTGCCATATGCGCATCTTTGCACCCGATGGCGACATGCCGAGAAGTTGCCATAGGAGAAGTTTGATAGCAAATTCTTATAAAATAAAAAACAGAAGGTAATGTTATCAACACTGCTGTTTTCTTATGAGCGCACTCTCACTTTATTAAAAGTATGGTATGGCCCACACCATAGGATGATCCAAACCGTCCATTAGATGGGCCATAGCCTAAATAGGTTATGCTCCACAAATCATTTCCATAGGATGATCCTAACCCTCCAATCTGGATGTTAGAGGGTTGATCCTAACCCTCTATAGATCGGAGGGTTAGAATCAACCAATGGAAATAATTTTGGGACATAACCTATTTAGGCTATGGCCCATCTAATGGACGGTTTGGATAATCCTATGGTACGGGCCATACCGTACTTTTTATAAAGTGAGGAGTTCCCTCACAAAAAACAGTAGTGCTGATAACATTCTCAAAAAAAAATTAAAAAACACGGTAAAAATGCGGGTGCCCGCTGGGTGACCCGACCCGACCCGTGTTTATTCGGGTTGGGTCACCCGCGGGTTAGTTTTGACGGGTCACTAAAACTTAGACCCGTGCCCGCAAATTTGCGGGTGGGTCGGGTCGACCCGCGGGCAAGGGTTGCTTTTGCCAGGTCTAATCACAATACAGTAGTACTGATAACATTTTCCAAAATAATTGAAAGAAAATCCTACCTTTTTTCTTTTTTTTTTATATTTCCCAAAATAATTGAAAGAAAATCCTACCTTTTTTCTTTTTTTTTTTATATAGTATACAAGGAAGTGATAGTGTGAATTCTCTTTACCGATTCCTTCTTTCTAGCATCATGGAATTTGGGTGATCATCTCTTTACTTTTTAAGGAGTTGAACAAAATCCCAAAAGATTCTCTCTACTCGTTTCTCTCTTTTATTTTTCCGGAAAGAGATAGACCTTCCCCAAAAAATAGGCCGTCAAAGATTTGTGGGGTTTTTCTTCAATGAGAAAAAACTCTCATCTTTTAGTATCTAAAAGAAATCCCAAAATATTTCATATATTTTTTCTTAAGTTTGCGCCTATATTGTAGATGACCTTCCCTTATGCTAATACATCAGATTGAGTGGATAACTATGAATAACGGCCAATTAATTTGGTATTATGCTTTCTAAGCTCTACACGTGTCTCAGTTCTCGCACATGGCGAACGAAAATGAATCTCAAATTTTATACTTTTAGGACTGCATTTCTGCAGATCAACGGCAGGGACTTTCCTCGGTCTGACACATCCACAACCGAGCCGCTCCGTTCCTTGGCTCAAAAGGAATTGAGATTGTAATTTCTAAGAAAAGCTATTTTTCTCATAAACGAATATTAGCAGAAAATTCCTTTCAGGTTTTGACTCTAAAATTGTTGGAGAATTTTGTGAATAAATCTATCTTTAGGAATCTATCTTTAAAATCTAATTTTTTTTTGAAATGGCAATCTAATTAAAATCTATTAAAATAATAAAAGTAAATTAATCAAGAAAAGGTTAGAAATAGCCTGTGTAATGGATCGAGGCACGTCGGAAATGATGCTCTCTTTAGAGTCAAAATGCCTCCCGTCTGCACTGGGTTTACCGGCGTTTGGCTCCCAAGATTCAACCATCTTTCAAGGTTGTTTCTGTGCAGAGAAACGCTCCCCACGAACTCGTCAATCGCCCGTATCTCAAACCCAATAAAAGATAAGATTAAGATATAAACTGCGGGAAACCAAATATATATATATATATATATATATATGGGGAAAGTGATTGTGAGCGGCCCCTCATATAAGCTTATATGAGGTGACCGCTAAAAACATGGTGGGCCTACATTTTTGGGGTGATCCGAACCAGTCATTTGATAGGCCCTGACATAGATAGGGGGTGCCCAAAAAATCCGCTCCATAGGATCATCCCAACCCTTCCCCATATATATATATATATATATATATATAAGTTTAGATATATATATATATATGAGAATAGAGTTCCTAAGGTGTCACCTCATATAGCTTATATGAGGTGGCGCTCACAAAACATAAGGGGCCCATATTTTTGGGGTAATCCAAACCACTCATTTGAAAGGCCCTTAGATGGATATGGTGCCTACAAAAAATCAGGTCCATAGGATCATCCTAACCCTTCCATTTATGGAGGTTAAAAATGGGCAGATTTATGGAGGTTTATACCCATCCATTTCAACCTCCACAAATGGAAGGGTTAGGACGATCCTATGAAGTTGATTTTTTAGGCACACCCTATCTATGTGAGGGCCTATCAAATGAATGCTTTGGATCATCCAAACAAAGTGGGGCCCTTATGTTTTTAAGCGCCACCTCATATAAGCTATATGAGGTGACACCTTAGGAACTCTATTCTCTATATATATATATAAACTTGTTCTAAAAACGGTTTGTTCTAAAAACGGTTATCTCTAAAAATGTTTATATATATTTTTTCTTTATATATATATATATATATATATATATATATATATATATATATATATATATATAGAGGAAAGTGAAGCTACACCACCGGTGTAGCTAACTTAGCTACACCGTCGGCTTAAAATACAATGGGCCCACATTGTTTTGGTGATCCAATGAATTCATTTGATTGGCCCTCACATAGATAGAGTGTCCACCAAAAATCAGCTCCATAGGATCATCCCAACCCTACGATTTGTGGAGGCAAAAATGGACGTGTAAAAACCTTCACAAATTTGTCCATTTTTGCCTCCACAGTTTGAAGGGTTGGGATGATCTTACCCATTGTACTTTAAGCCGGCGGTGTAGCTAAGTTAGCTACACCGGTGGTGTAGCTTCACTTTCCTCTCTCTCTCTCTCTATATATATATATATATATATATATATATATATATATATATATATATATATATATATAGAGAGAGAGAGAGAGAGGAAAGTGAAGCTACACCACCGGTGTAGCTAACTTAGCTACACCGCCGGCTTAAAGTAGAATGGGCCCACATTATTTTGGTGATCCAAAGAATTCATTTGATTGGCCCTCACATAGATAGGGTGTTCACCAAAAATCAGCTCCATAGGATCATCCCAACCCTACGATTTGTGGAGGCAAAAATGAACGTGTAAAAACCTTCACAAATTTGTCCATTTTTTGCCTCCACAGTTTGAAGGGTTGGGATGATCCTATGGAGCTGATTTTTGGTGGACACCCTATCTATGTGAGGGCCAATCAAATGAATGTTTTGGATCACCAAAACAATGTGCGCTCATTGTATTTTAAGCCGGCGGTGTAGCTAAGTTAGCTACACCGGTGGTGTAGCTTCACTTTCCTCATATATATATATATATATATATATATATATATATATATATATATATATATATATATATAGGATGAGAGAACATTTCCTACACACTTCTGTAGGTAAGTTACCTACAAACTACCTTAAAATACAGTGGGGGCCCACATTGTTTGGGTGATCCAAACCATTCATTTGAATGGTCCTAACAAAGATAGGGTGTCCACAAAAAATCAGATCCATAGGATCATCCTAACCATTCAAACTATGGAGGCAAAAAATGGACTAATTTGTGAAGGTTTATACACGTCCATTTTACCTCCACAAATCGTAGGGTTGGGATGATCCTATGAATCTGATTTTTTGTGGACACCCTATCTATGTGAGGACCATTCAAATGAATTGTTTGGATCACCCAAACAATGTGGGCCCCCACTGTATTTTAAGGTAGTGTGTAGGTAACTTACCTACACAAGTGTGTGGGAAATGTTCTCTCATCTAGGATATATATATATATATATATATATATATATATATATATATATATATATATATATATATATATAGAGGAAAGTGAAGCTACACCGCCGGTGTAGCTAACTTAGCTACACCGCCGGCTTAAAATACAATGGGCCCACATTGTTTTGGTGATCCAAACCATTCATTTGATTGGCCCTCACATAGATAGGGTGTCCACCAAAAATCAGCTCCATAGGATCATCCCAACCCTTCAAACTGTGGAGGCAAAAATGGACAAATTTGTGAAGGTTTTTACACGTTCATTTTTGCCTCCACAAATCGTAGGGTTGGGATGATCCTATGGAGCTGATTTTTGGTGGACACCCTATCTATGTGAGGGCCAATCAAATGAATTCTTTGGATCACCAAAACAATGTGGGCCCATTGTATTTTAAGCCGGCGGTGTAGCTAAGTTAGCTACACCGGCGGTGTAGCTTCACTTTCCTCATATATATATATATATATATATATATATATATATATATATATATATATTTTTTTTTTCAAGGGTTTAAAGAGAGGTTTTATATAAGATTAGAGAGATAACCGTTTTTAATATATATATATATATATATATATATATAATTAAAGAAAATATATATATAAACGTTTTTAGAAATAACCGTTTTTAGAACAAGTTTATATATATATATATATATTTTAAAGGGTTTAAAGAGAGGTTTTATATAAGATTCGAGAGATAACTGTTTCTAGAGAAAATAAAGGGTGGAGCGTTAGAAACGTCCCCCACTCCCCTTAATCCTCTCTCCAACGCCTCTAATATCCTTAAAATATCTCTTTACGTATAATGCCTTCTAACTTTCCTAATAAATAGGAAAAGATATGACAAACTTGATTTATTATATTTTAAATCACTAAAAATTCTAACATTGTTAAGGTTCGAGCTTTCCTCAAATTTTCTTGCCACTTTTCATGTTAAGGAAGCACGTACGTAACATGCACATATAGGGACAAAATTATTAAAGAATCATTGAGCCGGAAAGGGAATCTTTGGTCGTGTAATTTATACAGCCAGCTAATCAAAGAAAATGAACAAAACTTGGCTGTGCAACGTTGCGCAGAAGGTTTCTTCACAATTTTGCTTCTCCTAATTATAATCTGCCATGTGGTAGACTTTTTTTAAGCAAAGAAAATCCTAACTTTTTTTCGGTAGAACAACTGCGCTATTTGGAGGATGTCTCTCTGAGTCTTTGGAAATTTGGCAGAGTGCCGACGCCCAGTGTGAGCTACCTAAGAATTTCTCTACTTTCTCTCTTCTAAAATAAAGAAACTAGGGTTTTCTTGACATAACCTTCTTTCAAGAAGGGTTTGAAAAATAGAAAACTAGGATTTCGATATTAGAAAACTCAATTCTAAACTAGAAAACCAGAAAACTCTCAGAGGAAAATTCTCTCTAAAATCAATAAATTCCTAATTCTGAATTCTGATTTCAGTAAATCTGAATTCTGAATTTTACTTTACCCCTCACCCCATTATATAGGGTTCGAGGTAAAATTTCGCAGAGTAAGAAAATTTTCGCGCTCGGCGAAATTGAAAAAGGTTAATTTTGCACTCTGTGAAATTGGACCTGACACTTGGATGTCAGTGTCAAGTCGGCAACATTTCGAAAAATGTGATTTTTTATTTTTTTAGACGGTTTTTGGAGAGTTTTGGCGGGCCGTAGCGCCTCCGTTTGGACTCCGGATCGCGTGCGGTCAGATCCGTTGGATTCCTCGTTGTGAGAAGATTCCGACAAGTCTAATATCGCTTGTTTTTGGAACACGAAGTGTTTTTGGGTAAAAACGGATGTTTTTGAATCAAAGTTAACTTCTTAGTTGAAATGCCGTGTATAAACGGGCTTTTTGGCTGTGCCATAAAAGCGGGGGGGGGGGGTAGTGTAAATTTTGAGAAATTCTCCTAGTTTCATAACCTAGAGAGAGATTGAGAGAAAGAGAATAGGTGCTCTGAGACTCTTCCTCGCGACAACCTATCATTAGTTCCACCTTAACAAAATTGGGTGTCTATAGAAGCCCCTCTTTGGTAGAGGGTGCAAGGCGCCTGAATTCCAAAGTAAGGAGATAACAAAATTTTGTCACTGGGGACTAATGATAGGTTTGCAAGAATCACATCAGGTCCTTAAGTGTACAGCCTTCACCGAGAAATCTTGCTGTCAGGTCCTTGAGTGTAAACCTCTCGCTGACGATTTTGAGTTTTGAAAACACAACTGTTAGAACGAGTCTTGGGTGAACGTCGTTTCCAACAGCTGGGAGGGTCATTTGAAGTCAGGTGTAGTGCCTGACTTGGGGAGGGACCTCTAGGGATGTCGTTCTGACATCCAGTGCTGATAATGATAAACGAGATGTTGAAGTTGCATCTGGTGATCGGTAACATGGATCGTACGCGAGATTTGATTGAGTAGAGCAGATGCATGATTGTCATTTGCCTTTGGGTTTGGGTGGGTGATTTGATTGGATGCAATACTGTTTTTTAACAGTTTTGATTTTGGGAAGATGTCTCTTCGACATCTAGGGTTGATTTGTCTTAAGGGTTGGCCAAAAGACTAGTGTTTGTACGGATACGAACACTTACAAGGTTGAGATGCTTTTATAGCATCCTGTCTATGGTTTTTGAGGGTTACTAATTTTGGGGAGTTATCGCGCGGAAACGGACTTACTCTGATTTGGGAAGGGTTACCGTGTGGTAACGGGCTTACCTTGAAAGAGCTACCGTGTAGTAATGGATTTACTCTGATTTGGATGGTTACCGCGTGGAAATGGACTTTTCCTGGAAGAGCTACCGTGTGATAACGGGTTTACTTTGAAGAGTTACCGTGTAGTAACAGATTTACTCTGATTTGGGGGGTTACCGCGTGGAAACATATTTACCCTGGAAGAGCTACCGTATGGTAACGGGTTTACTTTGAAGAGTTACCGTGTAGTAACGGATTTACTCTGATTTGGAGGGTTACCGCGTGGAAACGGACTTACCTGGAAGAGCTACCGTGTGGTAACGGGTTTACTCTGAAGAGTTACTGTGTAGTAACGGATTTACTCTAATTTGGGGGGTTATTGTGTGGAAACAGATTTACCTTGGAAGAGCTACCGTGTGGTAATGGGTTTACTCTGAAGAGTTACTGTGTAGTAACAGATTTACTCTGATTTGGAGGGTTACCGCATGGAAATGGACTTACCCTGAAAGAGCTACCATGTGGTAACGAGTTTACTCTAATTTCGAATTCCTAAATGGGCTCTCATAGTATAAAAAGTCTCCCGGTAAGTGCTCTCGGGGAGACTCTAGTTTATTTTCTCAGGGAAGGGGCTCTCGGGAAGACTTTGGTTTGTTCTGGATGAGACCTCGGCGGACTCATATGGGTTAGATGCCTCAGGGGACTTGCATCTATTAGCTGGGTATTTTGAAAGTAATTTTTGAATAACTCCGCTGGGGATTGATTGTGCTATGTTGCAGAATCTGGAAGTGTGTGTTCTCTGTTTGATAACTGAATGCGGACAACTCTCTGAAGAAATGAGCATTGTTAGGTCGAAATGATGGTGTAGACACCCCCATTTTGCTATACTTTAAAAAGCAAAAGATTTGGTAGTTTGTCAAGTTTCGAGTCCGTATTCCACCTAGGATTAAGCATCTGTGCATTTTATGGTAGATTTTGCCTCGTTGAAGGAATTCTGAAGTTGATTCGCGATCCTAAAGGTTTCTAGGGTGTTCCAATGGTATCTAGAAGATGAAAATTCAAGTTTCCAACCAACTGAAAAAAAACCTATTATTTTTAGAATTTTTGGGGTTTCCTTCATTTTTGCCCATTTTTGCACTACAAGGGTTTTTTGGTCATTCTCGATGTGTCTTGTCTGACCCCCAAGTTATATTTGAGAAATATTGAATGATTTTACAAATTTTGAAAAAGCTGCTATTTTTAGAAACTCATGGGGCTTCCACATTTTCATCATCTTATGGATATTTCAATCATTTCTCATATATCCAAAATCACCTTGAGGGTACGGCTGATGGATTAGGAGTAATTTCATAAGATATGAGAAACCTGCTAAATTTAGATCTCTCAAGATTTTCTCTTAGTCTTGCACTTCGGGAGTATTTTAGACATTTTCAACATATCATATATTGTCCCTAAGTTGTGTCTGAGAAATCTTGAGTCCGTTCATAAATTTTTGAAAATCTGCTATTTTTGGAATTTCTCAGGGTTTTCCCTAGTCTCGCAAAATTCTAGCACCTCTGGGTAATTTGGTCTTTTCCTGTGTAATTCGTTTGATCCCCGAAATATGTCTGAAAGATTATGAATGATTTCCTGAATTTTGGAAAACCTGCTAAATTTAGAATTTCTCAGGGGTTTCGCTTAATTTGGAAATTTTGAGTGTTGAGGGCATTTTGGGTATTTTCAGGGGATACCAAATGATCCTGTTTAATATTGCTCACCGAAAGGACCCAATTTTAAAATTTTCTATTTTTGGAGTTTGACTACAAAGACTTTCCATTTTTAATTTTTTCCTTTAGGGGTGAACCAATCTGAGGGTATTTTGGTCGCATTTGGATGTCTAATAGTCAAATAGGGGCATTTTGGTCCGTAAAGTTATTTTCCAAAAAAGATGGTCCGATCATGTGTGAGGTATGCATCATAAATGTCAAATGGGTTGGGTCCATATATAGAATGTTGAATTTAGAAAGATTTTATTGAATTTTTACCGAAAAACCCGAAACCCGTGTGAAATGGCCCATTGGGCTAAAGCCCGCAAAGATGGAGCTCATGTGGGTTCACCCATATGGGTCGACCACCATGGTGGGCACCCCACATGGCTGACCCACACGAGTTGAGCACCCAACCTTGATGATGTCACAATGGTGACATCATATTTTTGTAACATCATATTTGTTAAAAGAAAAATAAAAAGAATAAAAAAAAAAGAAGGAAAGAAGGAAAAGATGAATGATTGGTTAAAAAGAGTTTTCTTCCAAAGAAACAATGTGGAATGAAGAATAACATGTCTTGATTGACAAGAAATTAAGATTGGAATCAAATCCAATTTGGAAACAAGAAAGAAAGAAAGCAAGAGGGGAAAATTGGAAACTAAGATGGCCCCTGAAGACATGATAAAAACTGCGTTCACCACTCCATGGGGAACGTATTACTACAGAGTGATGCCGTTTGGGCTGAAGAACGCTGGGGCAACGTATCAGAGGGTGGCTACCACCTTATTGCATGACATGATTCACAAAGAGGTCGAAGTTTACGTCGATGACATGATTGTTAAATCTAAGACTCGACCAGAGCACGCCGTAGTCCTGAGGAAGTTTTTTGAAAGGATCCGGAAGTATAAGCTTCGCTTGACCCCGAGCAAGTGTGTATTCGGGGTCACTTCAGGGAAGTTGTTGGGGTTCATGGTTAGCGAAAGAGGAATCGAGGTAGATCCTCAAAAGATCAAAGCAATCTAAGAGATGGAGCTGCCGAGGACCGAAAAGCAGATCCGTGGTTTCCTGGGAAAGGTTCAGTACCTAAGAAGGTTCATAAATCAGTTGACAATGACGTGTGAACCCATCTTCAAGCTGCTGAAGAAGAATTCTCCGAAGAAGTGGAATGATGAGTGTCAGGAAGCATTTGAGAAAGTCAAGCAATGTTTAACTTTGCCTCCTGTCTTGTCACCAGTTATTCCGGACCAGCCACTGTTGCTGTACCTATCTGTCACTGACACAGCTATGGGTTGCATGTTAGCCCAGCAAGACCCTGAGTCGAAGAAAGAGAAGCCTATCTACTACATCAGCAAGAAGATGCTAGAGTACGAAATGAAATATTCTATCTTGGAAAAGACTTGTCTGGCACTGGTTTGGGCAACTCAGAGGCTTGGGCATTACCTGTTATCAAACAAGGTTCTCTTACTCTCACGGATGGATCCGTTGAAGTACTTGTTCGAGAAGCCCGCCCTCACCGGGAGAACATCCAGATGGTTGCTGCTATTGTCTGAATTCGACATCACCTATGTGACCCAGAAATCAGTTAAAGGACGTGTGATCGCTGAGCAGTTGGCTGATGCGCCTATAGATGAGAATGCAGTTCTGACGGCGGATTTTCCTGATGAAGAGATCATTGCTGTAGACGATGAGGTCTAAAGCACCAGATGGTTGATGTATTTCGATGGTGCTGTGAACAACCGAGGTCAAGGGGTTGGGGCAGTGTTGATATCTTCGAAGAAAGAGTACATCCCCGTATCCATCAAATTGCAGTTCAAGTGTACCAACAATGAGGCCGAGTATGAGGCTTTCATTGCCGGTCTCGAAGCAGCCTTGGCTTTGCATATTCAAGATATAGATGTTTTCGGGGATTCAATCTTGATCATTTGTCAGATCAATGGTCAATGGAAAACAAAAGAGGATAGATTGATCCCGTATCACACATATCTGGATTCTCTGGTCAAGAGGTTCAAGAATGTAACATTCACTCACCTGTCGAGGACAAGAAATCATTTCGCGGACGCTTTGGCTACACTAGCTTCAATGTTAGATATCTCTGCATCAATGGAAGTTCAGCCTCTAGCAGTGCGGTTACAATGGGCTCCAGCGCATGTGAATGCTATAGAGATAGCAGCCCAATGTCCAGATGGAAAGCCCTGGTACACGGATATAAAGAATCTTATTCTAGGCCAAGGGCACTCCCCTGAAGCATCAGGAAAAGAGCGGAGGAATCTCCAGAAGTTGGCGGCTAACTTCATTATCTGCGGCAATGAGCTCTTCAGGAGGTCATTTGATGAAATCCAGCTTCTTTGTGTAGATGAAGATCAAGCAGCTAATCTCATAGAGCAGACGCATGAAGGAGTCTGTGGGCCTCACATGAACGGGAAGATGCTGTCGAGAAAGATCCTGAGACTTGGGTACTACTGGCCAACTATAAAAGCTGACTGCTTTGCATTTGTGAAGAAGTGTCATAAATGTCAGGTTTATGCCAACCTCATTCATGTGCCGCCTTCTGAGTTACATTCTCTGACTTCGCCGTGGCCGTTTTCAGTCTGGGGAATCAATATTATTGGAAAAGTGTTTCCGAAATCTTCAAGTGGGCATGAGTACATCCTGGTAGCCATCGATTACTTCACTAAGTGGATCGAAGCCGCATCCTTCGCATCGCTGACTTCAGCCTCAGTTGCCAAATTCATTCGAACGAATATCATCTGCAGATATGGGGTACCGCATGAGCTAATCTCAGACAATGGATCACACTTCAAGAAAGAAGTGGTACACCTATGTGAGGAGTTCAAGATCAAGCATCACAAGTCCTCACCATACAGGCCTCAGACAAATGGAGCTGTCGAAGCCGCAAACAAGAACATCAAAACCATCATCAGCAAGATGACAGAGACGTACAGGGACTGGTCAAATAAGCTACCATACGCTTTGTGGGCTTACAGAACGTCGATCAGGGCCTCTACGGGAGCTACACCATATTCACTAGTGTATGGGATGGAAGCGGTCCTACCAGTTGAGCTGAGAATTCCTTCGTTAAGGGTAATGATGGAAGCTGGTTTGCCAGAATCAGAATGGGCAAAGGCCCGGTATCAGGAGTTGCAAATGATTG
The DNA here is from genome assembly GCF_043159265.1 of Tasmannia lanceolata. Taxonomy (NCBI): domain Eukaryota; kingdom Viridiplantae; phylum Streptophyta; class Magnoliopsida; order Canellales; family Winteraceae; genus Tasmannia; species Tasmannia lanceolata. Next base: position 23,068,431 of record NW_027518680.1, read on the forward strand.
ATGAGAAGAGGCTCAGAGCTCTGTATCATGATATCAGCGTCGAATTGAGAAAGCCTTTAACAAGAAGGTGAAGATCAGAGATCTCCAGAAAGGTGACCTCGTTTTGAAATCCTACAGGGCACCGGTCTATGATCCCCGCGGGAAGTTCAGACCAAACTGGTCAGGTCCTTACATTGTTGATGAAGTTCTGCCTGGAAAAGCCGTCAGACTCCTTGATCAAAATGGTGAAAAACTAACAGAACCCACAAACCTTGATCAAGTTAAAAAGTATTATGCCTAAGACACCAGGAGGCCGTCCTTGGTCGATCTGAGCTTCAAATCCAAAAATCCAAATGACAAAAAAAAGGAAAGAGTCAAAGACCGTTTGCAAACCCTTTGAGCCAATAAGAAAAATCAAAATTTCTTTGTCACCCTCAAACCAGGGGCATCTTTTATGACTTGCGCCATAAAAGATGCAAAGCCTGAACTATGCCATGACCTGATCCCTTTCCACAGGGTACGTAGGCAACCTGACAAAGTCGGGTTCGGTCAAATCATTCAAAAAAAAAGAAAGAAAGCAAATCATTCAAAAAAAAGAAAGAAAGCAAATCATTCAAACACTGTTGAAAAGAAAGAAAAGAAAGAAAAGAAAAGAAAAGCAAATCTGTAAGCCCAAGGGTCTATTCTTCAATCTTGTTTTGATGATTCTAAACATAATTGATTGTGTTTTTGAATACTAATCACTTTGCTTTGAAGTGTTGTGTTTAAGATAGGATTGATCGTTGAAGAAACCAACACTCAACTTGGTCATGCTTGAAGATGTACCAAACAAGAGCCAAAGGAGCTAAGTGTAGATCACATCATCACTCAAGCATGCATCCAAAGATGGAAGATCATTTGAAGACCAAAGCTAAAAAGGGATCGAAGATTGCATAGGTATCATTGTACATCCTTTCTCTTTAGAGTTTCAAGTCAAGGCAAAGTACTTTCAAAGTGTTTTCAAAGTTGTTTTTCAAATAACACTTAAAGAACTTCAACGGTTTAGTGAATGCTTATGTGGTGGACCAACATGTTGGGACCCTCATAAACATTCCAAAATTATCATAGGAGTCAAGTTCCAAAAGCCAAAAATCACACATCAAAATATCAGATTTTTTAGGCTTCTCGGAACTCCGAGATTTTTCTCGGAGCTCCGAGACTGGAGCTCGGAACTCCGAGACTTCCCTCGGAACTCCGAGAAAAGGTCCAGTAGCGTCTGGACATTTTCTCGGAACTCCGAGAAAATTTCTCGGAACTCCGAGAAATGGTCCAGTAGAAATTTTATTTCTTCTGGCCGTTGTCTCGGAACTCCGAGAACCTTGCGACAGCTCAAAAAAGAGCCGTTGGGTTTTGATTTAAAAGTTGATTTTTGTTATCTACACCCCCAAACGGTCATATTTTGAGGAGAGACTATTTATACAACATCTAGAGGATTATTTCCTCTCTCTTGATTTTTGAAAAATCCTCTTAAGCACTCAAGCAAACTTGCAACCCTTTTAAGCTTAAGATTTTTGGTTTTTCCCAAACTTGCCTTTCACTTGTGAACCTATTGAGTTTGGATATTTTAGAGCTATCACTTGCAAATCCTTGTTGAAGAGCAATCAAGGAACTACAAAGGGCATCAAGCTTTCAAGAAGAAGCCAAGCTATCAATCTTTCATATCTTGTATAGGTGGCTAGGGCATTTCGTTTTTAATTCCCTAGAGAGCAACCGCTTAGAACTCGGCGGAGAAGGAGAGTCTTTGTAAAGGTGTAAGGGCATCCTTGTTTAATATCCCTTGGAATTGTAACCGCCTCGGAGCCGGGCATCGTGGAGGTCTCCAATAGTGGAATCCCTCAAGTGCGACCTTGAGTAGAGTGGAGTAGGCCGTTGGCCGAACCACTATATATCGGCGTGTCATTTCTTACTCTTGCATTTCCATTATTGTTTGATTTGGCATTTCATTTTGTTTTTCAAATTATATTTGCACTAACCAAATATTTAATTAAGTGAAGAAAAATTCCAATTAGGGTTCATAGGTAATTTTCAAAAGGCCTAATATTGAGTTAAAATTCAATTTACCCCCCCTCTTGAGTATTTCAATTGGTATCAGAGCCTCGTCTCTAATTTTTAGAAAACCCTAACCGGTCTAGAGTAAAGATTCTAAAATGGCAAACTACCCTCAACACCATGAAGGTTATTCAAACACTAGGCCACCTTATTTTGATGGAACAAACTATGGTTTTTGGAAAACCAAAATGAAAATATTTTTAACCCAAGACTCTCAAATGTGGAGAGCAATTAATAATGAATACATCTTACCCACAATAAATTTAAATGATTGGACCGAAGCCGAACAACAAGCTTCAAATTATAATGCCAAAGCTATGAATTCCCTTATTTGTGCTCTATCTCCCGGAGAATTCAATAGAGTATCAAATTTGAATTCGGCTAAGGAAATTTGGGATACCTTAGAGGTCACCCATGAAGGGACCAATCAAGTCAAAGAATCTAAAATGAATCATCTTTTTCGGCAATATGAACTCTTTCAAATGACACCCGATGAAACAATTGCCGACATGTACACTAGATTCACCAATCTTGTAAATGGACTAAGGGGTCTTGGAAAACAATTTTCCAATAGAGATTTAGTGACTAAAATCCTTAGGTCCCTACCTTTGTCTTGGGAATCCAAAACCTCCGCAATCACCGAAGCCAAGGATATGAACACATTGAACCTAGATGAACTAATAGGGTCCTTGATCACCCATGAAATGATTTTCAAAACAAAAGCACCCGAAATGGAAACTAAAATCGAAAAAGGAAAAGGAATTGCTTTTGCTTGTAATGTAGGTGAAAATGAAGATGCAAAGGAAGACATGGAAGATGAAGTTGCCCTCCTAACAAGAAGGATCAAATTCTTGCAAAGGAACATGGGAGGCATGAGAAATAGAAGGACAAATCCCCCATTCAAGAAGAAAGAAGAACTTGGTGATGGGTCTTCTCAACCCCGATGCTACGGTTGCAAGAAGCTTGGACACATTCACCCGGATTGTCCACTCAACAATGAACCCACTTCAAACAACCGCTTCAAGAGAAGAGAAGGCAAGAAAGGAATGACCGCCACGTGGGATGAAGAAATTGAAAGCGAAGGCGAACAAAATGATGGCGAAGATTGCTTGATAGCAAAGAACGTATGCTTCATGGCCTCAACAAACGACAATAACGAGGTAAACACTTTAAATGATGTCGTTGTTTTGAAAGAAGTTCTTGATTCCTTACAAAGTGCAAATGATGAACTTGAAATTCAATTTGATAAGATTGCTTCACTTGAAAACTCTCTTGCTAACATGACAAAAGAATTTGGTTGGTTAAAGAAAGATCACGAATTTTTAGATGATAAAAATGAAAAATACAAAGTAGAAATTCATGAGCTAAATGCTTCTATCACCATTTTGAATGAAAACCGACAAGAGCTTTCGATTGAAAACAACAAGATTGAAAACAACAAGCTAAAGCATGAAAATGGTAAAATATCTTTTGAATATGATGAACTAAAGAAACTATTTGAAAAATTTGAACATAGTTCATTGAAATTGGATAGGCTTGTTAACATTCAAAGAATGCCACATGATAAAAGTGGACTTGGTCTTAAATGGAATACTACAATATCCAACTATAAAAACAAACTTTTAAAGGCTTCTTCTAATAGTACCAAAACTTGCTTTTATTGTGGTTTAGAAGATCATTATAAAGTTGCTTGCATGCATGCCAAACAAGATAAAATTAAATTGAACTTTAAAGTAAAAACAAATGAACATAGCAAGATTAGGAAGATTTGGGTACCCAAAGGATCTCACTTGCCTATTCATATGTAGGTATGCCTTAAAAGCCATAACAAGAAGAACACATGGTACCTTGATAGTGGATGCTCTAGACATATGACCGGAGACCTTACTCAATTCGCATCCCTATCACTCAAGGATGGTGGAGACGTTACCTTTGGAGATGATAAGAAAGGAAAAGTCAAAGGTGAAGGCACCATAGGTAACTCTACCTCTCCCATACATGACGTACTATTTGTTGATGGCTTATCTCATAATCTTATTAGCATTAGTCAATTATGTGATAATGGTTTTGAAGTTGTCTTCAATCCTGATAAATGCATGGTTAAAAATAAGATAAATGGAGAAGTAAAATTCACAGGCTCTAGAGACAATAACATTTACACAATTGGACTAGATGATCTTAGACTCCAAAATGTAACTTGTCTTAATGCCATTAGTGAGGATTCTTGGCTATGGCATAGGAGGTTGGGTCACGCCGGAATGGATCTCATTTCGACCCTCTCCTCAAAAGAAAGTGTTAGAGGATTGCCTAAGTTCAAATACATCAGAGATCACATTTGTAGAACTTGTCAATTAGGAAAATAATTGAAAAGCTCATTTGCACCTAAAAATATGATTTCAACTTCCTACCCCTTGGAGCTACTTCATATGGATCTTTTTGGACCAATGAAGACAAGTAGCCTAGGTGGAAAGAGGTACGTGTTTGTAGTTGTGGATGACTACTCACGATTCACATGGGTCATACTTCTAGGACATAAAGATGAAACTTATGAAAACTTTCTTACATTGTGCAATCAAATTCAAAATGAAAAAGGTATTGCCATCTCCCACATTAGAAGTGATCATGGAACGGAATTTGAAAATGTACATTTTGACACTTATTGTAATAACCATGGCATAAAGCATAATTTTTCCGCACCTAGAACACCTCAACAAAATAGAGTAGTTGAAAGAAAGAATCGAACTCTCCAAGAAATGGCTAGAACTATGTTGCATGAAAATGATCTCCCTAGATATTTTTGGGCGGAAGCGGTTAGCACCGCTTGCTATATTATAAACAGGGTATATTTAAGGCCAATTTCTAAGAAAACACCTTATGAGCTTTGGAAAAACTTGAAACCAAATATAAGCTATTTTAGAGTGTTTGGATGTAAATGCTTCATTTTAAACATTAAAGAAAATTTACACAAATTTGATAAGAAGTCGGATGATGGAGTATTCTTAGGGTATTCGTCACATAGCAAGGCATATAGAGTATTTAATCGAAGAATCCTAGTTGTAGAAGAATCCATGCATGTGACATTTGATGAAAGAGAGCCAACACCTCAAGAAATGCCACATGATGAGGATGAACCCATTGAACATCTTTTTCCAAAATTGAGTGCTCCTCCGCATGCATCAACAAGTCATACATTACCTAGTGAGGAAGTAGAAAATGAAAATGATGACTCATTGCCTAGGGATAGGAGAACATTGGTAGATCATCCTGAATCCCAAATTTTAGGTGATGCCACATTGCCAGTAAGAACTAGATCATACTATCGTAGTGTGAGTAACAATTTGGCGTTCCTATCCGAATTAGAACCAAAATCCATCAAGGAAGCTGAAAAGGATGAATATTGGTTGATGGCCATGCAAGAAGAGCTAAGTCAATTCGAAAGGAACAAAGTGTGGAGGCTAGTGCCTAGACCTAGTGATCATCCAGTCATTGGCACGAGATGGGTGTATAGAAATAAATTGGATGAAAATGGAATTATCACTAGGAATAAAGCTAGGCTTGTAGCCCAAGGGTACAATCAGGAGGAAGGGATAGATTATGATGAGACATTTGCTCCTGTTGCCCGTATGGAGGCTATTAGGATACTTTTGGCATATGCATCTCATAAAGGATTTAAACTATATCAAATGGATGTCAAAAGTGCCTTCCTAAATGGCTATATCCAAGAGGAAGTGTATGTTGAGCAACCTCCAGGTTTTGAAGACTTCAAACATCCAAATCATGTCTTCAGGCTTGATAAAGCTTTATATGGATTAAAGCAAGCTCCTAGAGCTTGGTAAGAGAGGCTTTGCACTTTCTTAGTTGAAAAAGGATTCGAGATGGGAAAGGTGGATAAAACCTTGTTTATCAAAAGAGAAAATCATGATATCCTCCTTGTCCAAATCTATGTGGATGATACCATCTGTGGCTCAACTAATCAAAAATTGTGTGATGAATTTGCAACCTTAATGAAAAATGAATTTGAAATGAGCATGATGGGAGAGTTAACCTACTTCTCAGGACTCCAAATTAAACAATACAAAAATGGAATATTTTTAAATCAAGAAAAATATACAAAGGAGTTATTAAAGAAGTATGGCATGGATAGCAGTAAGACATCAAGAATTCCCATGAGTACTACTGCTAAGCTAGAAAAAGATGAATTTGGCAAATCTGTGGATCAGAAATTGTATAGGGGTATGATAGGTAGTTTGCTCTATTTGACAGCCAGCAGACCAGACATTATGTTTACTGTCTGTCTCTGTGCTCGATTTCAATCGGATCCTAAAGAATCTCACCTATCAGCAGTTAAGAAGATCTTCAAGTACTTAAGAGGAACCCAAAGTCTAGGACTGTGGTATGAAAGATCATCTTCCTTCACTCTCATCGGATATTCAGATGCAGACTTTGCTGGATGTAGAGTAGATAGAAAAAGCACTAGTGGGACTTGCCAATTCTTGGGTAAATCACTTGTTTCATGGTTTAGCAAGAAGCAAAATTCAGTAGCTCTGTCCACAACAGAAGCAGAATATGTGGCAGCTGGAGCTTGCTGTGCTCAAGTCCTATGGATGAAAAGCACATTGATGGACTATGCAATCAAAATGGAAAATATTCTCATCAAATGTGACAATACTAGTGCTATAAGCTTAACAAAAAATCCCATATAACACTCAAGAACAAAACACATTGAGATTAGGCACCACTTCATCAGAGATCACTCACAAAAAGGGGATATTTGCTTAAAATATATCAACACTGAAGATCAATTAGCGGATATCTTTACAAAACCCCTTAGTGATGATAGAATTTGTTATATCCGAAGTGCCTTAAACATTTGGAGTGCGGATCAAATTAAAGAAATTGCCAAATAAATACTTTGTGCCTTTAACCAGCTTATCTATATAGTATTTATATATATAATCTTTGTTTGGTAGTATCTGCATGAATGAGATGTCAATTTTTTAATCTTAAAAATCACTCAATTGATATTCTTAGCCTTCTTAGTTTTCTAAGTTGGAGAGGTATCTTCACTTTAATTAAAATACCTAACATTTTGACATATGTCAACATCTCGATCATGAACAGGTACATGTGCATTACTTGGTTATATATTTTTTTTTACCATAAGCATTGATTTAGGGGGAGTTATCTACTCCTAAATTTGTTTTTACACCCTTTCTGTCGATGACAAAAGGGGGAGAAGGTTTGAAATTGATTATCTATTCAAATTTACTATATGCACCACATGCTTATAACGTGTATCATTTATATGTGTGCATATATTGAGGGGGAGTTCTAGTATTCACTTGCCTACTATGTCACTCCACACACACCTCATAATCAATTTTGTTTGTCATCATCAAAAAGTGGGAGATTATAAGCCCAAGGGTCTATTCTTCAATCTTGTTTTGATGATTCTAAACATAATTGATTGTGTTTTTGAATACTAATCACTTTGCTTTGAAGTGTTGTGTTTAAGATAGGATTGATCGTTGAAGAAACCAACACTCAACTTGGTCATGCTTGAAGATGTACCAAACAAGAGCCAAAGGAGCTAAGTGTAGCTCACATCATCACTCAAGCAAGCATCCAAAGATGGAAGATCATTTGAAGACCAAAGCTAAAAAGGGATCGAAGATTGCATAGGTATCATTGTACATCCTTTCTCTTTAGAGTTTCAAGTCAAGGCAAAGTATTTTCAAAGTGTTTTCAAAGTTGTTTTTCAAATAACACTTAAAGAACTTCAACGGTTTAGTGAATGCTTATGTGGTGGACCAACATGTTGGGACCCTCATAAACATTCCAAAATTATCATAGGAGTCAAGTTCCAAAAGCCAAAAATCACACATCAAAATATCAGATTTTTTAGGCTTCTCGGAACTCCGAGATTTTTCTCGGAGCTCCGAGACTGGAGCTCGGAACTCCGAGACTTCCCTCGGAACTCCGAGAAAAGGTCCAGTAGCGTCTGGACATTTTCTCGGAACTCCGAGAAAATTTCTCGGAACTCCGAGAAATGGTCTAGTAGAAATTTTATTTCTTCTGGCCGTTGTCTCGGAACTCCGAGAATATTTCTCGGAACTCCGAGAATGATTCTCGGAACTCCGAGAACCTTGCGACAGCTCAAAAAAGAGCCATTGGGTTTTGATTTAAAAGTTGATTTTTGTTATCTACACCCCCAAACGGTCATATTTTGAGGAGAGACTATTTATACAACATCTAGAGGATTATTTCCTCTCTCTTGATTTTTGAAAAATCCTCTTAAGCACTCAAGCAAACTTGCAACCCTTTTAAGCTTAAGATTTTTGGTTTTTCCCAAACTTGCCTTTCACTTGTGAACCTATTGAGTTTGGATATTTTAGAGCTATCACTTGCAAATCCTTGTTGAAGAGCAATCAAGGAACTACAAAGGGCATCAAGCTTTCAAGAAGAAGCCAAGCTATCAATCTTTCATATCTTGTATAGGTGGCTAGGGCATTCCGTTTTTAATTCCCTAGAGAGCAACCGCTTAGAACTCGGCGGAGAAGGAGAGTCTTTGTAAAGGTGTAAGGGCATCCTTGTTTAATATCCCTTGGAATTGTAACCGCCTCGGAGCCGGGCATCGTGGAGGTCTCCAATAGTGGAATCCCTCAAGTGCGACCTTGAGTAGAGTGGAGTAGGCCGTTGGCCGAACCACTATATATCGGCGTGTCATTTCTTACTCTTGCATTTCCATTATTGTTTGATTTGGCATTTCATTTTGTTTTTCAAATTATATTTGCACTAACCAAATATTTAATTAAGTGAAGAAAAATTCCAATTAGGGTTCATAGGTAATTTTCAAAAGGCCTAATATTGAGTTAAAATTCAATTCACCCCCCTCTTGAGTATTTCAAAATCCTTCAAATCTGTGGAGGAGAGAAAAAGAAAAAGTCAAATCAAAACAATCTCAACCCAAAGTCCCCAATGGGCGAACTACGCGGACCTGATCTTCACTCTTTGGAGGTACGTAGGCTATCTGGAAGGGTCCAGATTCGGTCCAGTAGATGCAAACACCCTAATCCAATTCTTTCAAAACCTAACCCACCTAGAAGTCCTCCTGGTGTGATAAGGCAAAGGTTTGTGGAGAAACAGAAAAAGAAAAAAGAAGTGATGGAGTCTTAGACCTGCTAGACTGAAAACCCGAAAAGGGCGGTCCAGGCAAAAGTTAGGGTCATTCACCCGCTAAGCTGAAAACCCGAAAGGGCGGCTTAGGCAAAAATCAGGGTGCAGAGCCTGCTGGACGGAAAACCTGCAAGGTCAGGCAGTCCAGGCAAAAATTAAGGCAAGCGGTCCGCCAGATTGAAAACCCAAAAGGGCAATCTGGTCATGGCAATGACTTCTCGTAAAGGACAAAATTTCAGAAGCTAGCAAGACTTTCATAGCTGTATCGGCATCACTTCCAAGGTCTGAATAGTGCCGGCGAGGCTTCCTTTGATATTCCTCTAAGCTAGGGGTTAAAATCGAGCAATCCAAAGGGTATAATAAACAGGACTAAATACCAGAAAGAGGCGGAATCACCTTAAAGCGCGGTATTCAAAGAATTCCAAGAGTGGTAAGCTGTACCATCTTAAAACATCTATCAAATTAAGAAGCAGATTCAGTCTTTCCTGAAAGTCAGTCTTGTAACTCGGTTGTGTACTCACCAAAAGTCCTTTGTCAAGCAGTCGTCAAGGTCATTCTTTGTCAAGTCAAAGTCATGTACTCAGTCGAGTCAGGTGTGTCCCGAAATGACCTGTTTGGTCCAGTATCCTTTCAAAAGCTGGGGTAATAGGTACCAAAAAATGAAGTCGCATCTCCAAAAGGCGAAATGATCTACACATGGTCTAGAAGCGCGGCAAGCTCTCAGGCCCATTTGAAATTCCTGCATGGATGAAGATGTGTTAAGCAGAATCAGTCTGTTTGGAAGTTGAAAACCATTGTAACCTGAAATTCTGACAGCTGGTAGAAAATTGAAAGTGTTTCAGACAGAATCAGTCTCATGTGCACTTGAAAGCCTTTGAGGCCCAAAGCCCCTGCTATTGGCATAAATGTGGTAGACCCATCAGCAAGAGTCAGTCTCTTGTACCGTCAAAAATCTTTGTAACCCAAATTTCATGAAAGAAAGCTTGAATCTGTTCGAGTTTTGTTAAGACTCCTGTATTGGAAATGAAATTGTACTAGGGGCATCTTTTATGTCCTGATGAAAGTCAGACCATAAAAGATACCTACCATGCGTTGATAGTTGAGATGGCAGTCTTGACAAATCAAGATTTGAGAAACTTGTACGCATTTTTCAAATCAAATTTTTTAATTTAGGAATGATCATGATAACTGTCTAATCATCCCGCTTTGTTGATCTGTCAAGATGCTGTCTTCTCAGATTTCAATTTAGGTTTGATCATGATAACTGTCTAATCATTCCGCTTTGTCGATCTGTCAAGATGCTGTCTTCTTAGATCCTAATTTGTGGTTTGATCATGATGCTGTCTAATCATTCCGCTTTATTGGTCTGTCAAGATGCTGTCTTCTCAGATCCTAATTGTGGTTTGATCATGATGCTGTCTAATCATTCTGCTTTGTTGATCTGTCAAGATGCTGTCTTCTTAGATCCTAATTTGTGGTTTGATCATGATGCTGTCTAATCATTCCGCTTTATTGGTCTGTCAAGATGCTGTCTTCTCAGATCCTAATTGTGGTTTGATCATGATGCTGTCTAATCATTCCGCTTTGTTGATCTGTCAAGATGCTGTCTTCTTAGATCCTAATTTGTGGTTTGATCATGATGTTGTCTAATCATTCCGCTTTATTGGTCTGTCAAGATGCTATCTTCTCAGATCCTAATTGTGGTTTGATCATGATGCTGTCTAATCATTCCGCTTTGTTGATCTGTCAAGATGCTGTCTTCTCAGATCCTAATTTAGGTTTGATCATGATAACTGTCTAATCATTCCGTTTTGTTGGTCTGTCAAGATGCTGTCTTCTCAGATCCTAATTGTGGTTTGATCTTGATGATTGTCTAATCATTCCGCTTTGTCGATCTGTCAAGATGCTGTCTTCTTAGATCCTAATTTGGGAATGATCACGATGATTGTCTAATCATTCCGCTTTGTTGATCTGTCAAGATGCTGTCTTCTCAGATCCTAATTTATGAATGATCATGATGACTGTCCAATCATTTCGCTGTGTTGATCTGTCAAGATGCCGTCTTCTCAGATCCTAATTTAGGAATGATCATGATGCTGTCTAATCATTCCGCTGTGTTGATCTGTCAATATGTTGTCTTCTCAGATCCTAATTTAGGAATGATCATGATGACTGTCTAATCATTCCGCTTTATAATCTCTGAACCCCCGATTGGCTTAATTAGAGGCTGTCTAATCATTCCATTCTGCAATTTGTGAGAGTCTGTCTCACTATCCCTTGAGAGTCTGTCTCAATGTTTCAGCATCTTCGTTTTCTTGACGAGAATCTGTCTCGTCAATTCATCTTATCATTTCTTTCTTAATTGATCCGATGAGAATCTGTCTCGTCAATCAATTTCGTTATCCCCTTACATCCCTTTTTGTTTAAAGCCTTGGGTCAGTCAAAATGTGCTGTCTGTTCGGCTTTGGCATTCGTACGACAAACGCACTCTGCCAAAGAGGGGCATCTGTAGACACCCCATTTTGACCGGACCCTAAAGTCCCCAAAATTGAATAAGAACTTCAAAGATCGAATAAAATTCCGGGTCCCCAACATATCCCGAGAATTCCTGAAGGACTGGGCCCAAAATGAGAAGAAGGCTCGAGTTTTGGGCATCTTGTTGTGCGCATTTGTGTGTACAAATTCTCCAGAAGATTGTTAGTGTTCTCGGGAATACCCCTGCAAAATTTCATGGCAATTGGGCGAAAAATGTGGAATAAGATGGGCGAAGTGTGTGCAATAATCAAAGTTGGGTTGTGGTAGGGTGAATTAACAAAGCATGGTTGTGTGGATATCACCCTCCTTTTTCCAAAAAAGACAAGATATTTTTTTGGTAAAATGGTGATTTGTCATCTTTAGAAGGGCAATTTTGGGAATTCTGATAATACTTAGGGTGTAAGCAATCCTTAGGGACCCTTGGATCAAATCTAAGGGTGAGGATCATTTAGAGAAAGAAGAATCTTCACCCTGTTTTTCTACTTGGCCCCTCCCCCTTAGGTTAAATTTTTTTTTTACAAATACACTGTGTGGGGGGTGTCCAGGAAGTAGGGGGGCAGAAATTTTCTATCATTCCCTCTATATATCGATCTAGGGGGGCAGAAAACAGAGCGAGAGAGAAGCAGAGAGAACAAAAATAAAAAATCCAAAAAAAACCCATCTCATCTTCTCCGGCAAGCTTGCCGGATTCCGGCCGTGTCACCATCAAGCCACCACCTCCACCTTCTTCTTGTTCCCCTTTTCCATTTCTAGCCACCTTCTCCTTCCCCTTCATCTCTGAAACTTCCGACCACCACCACCTCTGCAGATTTTCTTTCTTTCTTTCTTTTTTTTCCTTAACCCATCTCCTTCACCGACCACCTCCTCCATTGCAGCCACCCAAAACCTTTAAATCCGGCGAGCCTATCCCACCCAGACCACCATTGCTAGCCACCTTCTCCACCATTAAACCCAAAACCCATTTGGATACCCATCCAGATTCGACCACCACCATTGCCAAGCTCAAAACCCCATTCCCTCACATCTGTTTCACCCATTTTTCACCTCCTCTGTAAGCAACCCCTTTCTACCACCGCCTCCACCATCCGAACCTCTCTCCACGGCCAGCCACCTCCACTCCCACCCCATCTCCGATCCAACCCTCCACCACCACAGACCACCACCTCTGCATATTTCTCCACCCCCATCACCGGCCGGCCATCGCCCAACCTCCACCTCAAATCTGCAAACCCATTTTCCATCTACCACCATTTTTTCTGCAAACCCAAAATCCATTTTCGAAAAAACCCACCACCGTTTTCTACCTTCTTCACCTCCATCTTCATCCTCTTCTCTACTCCATCTTCACCATTAAACAGAGGATTGAGAGAGAGAGAGAGAGAGAGAGAGAGAGAGAGAGAGGGAGCTCGACCCCCAACTTCATCTCCTCCAGCCGGCTTCTGTCCATCCGCCAATCACACCCATTTCCATCGATCATCCCATTTTGGCATCCCGCCATCAGACCTGAGCTTGTAGCGATCTTCAGGTATGTCATTTCTTCTCTTCTAACAGCTCAGGTAATATTTCCTCTTTGAATTCATGTTTAAAATGCTGATTAATACGATCTTGGCATAATAGCATTAGGTAATCTTTGGTTATTTGTATTTCTTCTACTCATGAAGTCAGATTTTGACCACCAATTTCTCCTGTTCATAGCTGATTTGGTCTGGTATTTGGGATCTAAATTGTTTTTTTTTATCATTGAATTCTTATGTTTATAATTAGTTTAGCTTTGAAAGTTGGGTTTGAAGCAATTCTTTTGACCTTTAATTCCTTATTTCATTGATAATTCGGCCTTGTGATTTGGATCCAAATTAAAGCTCTTGATCATTGATTTCAGAGATTTGTTGCGTATGGATGTGTGGATTTAGATCCGGGTCAAATCTTTAGATTTTATTCCCTGATATTTACAACCTGTTGGCGTATTAATTCGAATACAAACAAAAGTTCTTGAGCTAGATTTTTTTAAAGTTTAACTCACTTGGAAATTTAGAGCTGTATAAGATTCTTCATTTGAGTAGAAATTTCAAAGGAATTTGATGTGGAGTGAAAATATAGAGGGGTGAGAAAATTGAGTGCTAAAAATGAATTTCTTTCCTGGAAGAGATAAGGAGTTGAGGGGGAGATCAATGCAGAGAGAATTAGAGTATAGAATTGACCTTTCTCATCTAGAGCCCAACCCCTTAGGGAGGCATGTTTTATCTCAAAAGAAAATCAAGCCCTTTGAAGATAAGCTATGTCTCCTTAGTGAGTCACGCATTAGGTGCCTACCCGAGTCTCGCAAATGGTTGTATCCTCACTAGAAGACCAACTCGGTCTATTAGTTGCCTCCCTTGCATCATTGCATGGGTTGTGATGAGGTTACTTGGAGCCCCCCTTTAGCTTTCTCTTTCCTTCCCTTTCGAGGCTTATCTCATTTTTAGGGTTTTCCTTAAATCTCAGGGTTCTTATATTGTCCATCGATTTCAAAGGTTTTCTGTCTGACCTAGGCTATGACGGAATGTATCTTGAGCCAACCCCTTCCTTTCCTGCCTTAGAGTTTTTGCAGGTTAAAGGATTTCTTCCTCTTTAGAGTCTGTCCTAGAGAGTTTAGGAGTCTGTCCTACCATCATAGGGGTTAGGATTCTGTCCAACCTCTCATCAAATCATGTGATTTTTATCCACTCTTGCAAGGTATAGGATGCTGTCCAACCCTTGCAGAGTCGTGATTCTGTCATTTTCCCCCGCAAAGCATAGGATGCTGTCCAACCTTTGCGGGATATCAGGAGTCTGTCATACTCTTATGATGATAGGATTCTGTCCTCTTGTGTTAAAAACACTTGAAAACATCAAAAGCATCTGAAAAAACCAAAAATTCCAAAAAAATCTTGAGTCATTAGGAGAGTAGTTAGGAACTCAGTCCGAACTACGGATGGCTTGATCCCTAGCTGAGGGGTACGTAGGCAGCTCGGGCTTGCAGCTGGCATCCTGAGTTCAGTCGCAATTTCACAATTTCACAATTTCACAACTTTCAGAACTTCAAAAACTTCTGTAAGCTTCAAAACCTTTCAAACTTTCCAAAGCTACAAAAATTCTTCAAAATAACCTTACCAACAATTTTCAAAAGATCTTCCCGTAGAGTTAGGAGTCTGTCCTAGGCGTTTGAGGTGTCTTAGAGTTAGGAGTCTGTCCTGTTTGTGTTGGTATGCTGAGTCTTGTCGTGTGAGTGTCCTCAGAGTTAGGAGGCCTTGAGTCGTGGTCGGTTAGACACTTAGTCGAGCCGATGGCTAGACCAGAATGCGCTTAGATAGCCCATGGTTTTTCTTAGGACGCACAACTTAGTCACACATAGGATCTAGGATCCACTTGCATTAGTTAGGGCATATAGGGAGTCCTAAAAATTACCATTCACTTGAACTTAAGTAATGGCGGAAGAAGCTTTAAAAACTAGTCAGGTCTAGTTGATCGAGTCTAGGATAGCGGTCCTAGAAGGTTAGGCATTGTAGTTTAGCATAGGTCGCCGAACTACGTTGACTCTGATTCTTCCCGAGGCCGGGATACGTAGTGCAGCTAGGATGGATGGCCATCCTGATCCGAGTCAAGTATCACATTAGAGTCTAGGGTTTGTCATGTCGAGTCATGGGTTGTGCTGTATGTTTTGCTGTGTTTTCTTACTTTCATGTACAGATCCTATACCTTTAGCTGTAGCATGCATGTGTTTGTCCACCAGAACTTAGACACCAATTAGGCATGACACTCATAACCTAGCTATTCTTAGGTGGCATGTCTTTCATTTCTCTTTTGTGTGTGCTTCTTATTCATCTCCGAGACATGCATGATTAGCTAGACGTTATCTCGGGGATATTCGTTCCCATTTCGCATGATTTTTGCCCAAAATTCTTCAAAGTTAATAATAAATGGCATAAGAGACCAGGTGCTTGCACTTGGGCGAATTGGGGGCGCCTAACCCCTTCCCCATTCGTCATCAGGCACGGACCTTTTGTATCTCTGGTTATCTATTGCGACAGAGCACAGCATGGGATCCAGGGCCTACTTTCTTGGATGGCGACTCTTTCTTTGTTTAAGGTGCGTCTCGAATCCGGGCTAGTCCCCGAATCGAGAGGTATCTCACTTTATATCGCCGCTCATGCTGTGAGGGGCACTCTTTCGAGAGTTCCTTGGTGGAGCTCTCCTTCACATGGATGATCCCGAGACTCGTCTGGGGGGCACGTCCCCCCGCCTCTCTCGGATCGGGGTCCACAACGAGCTGGAGATCTCTGTGTGTCAGATCCCGGATTTATGTTGGGAGGGCGAGCCTTCACAGACTTCTTCTGGAGCCAGAGAGGGTCGGGCCTAACTTCGTGATGGCCCTAGCAGAACGGTGTTGGGATAAGACCCACACCTTGCCCTTCCTGATAGGGGAAGTTGGGATGACTTGGTTGGATTTTTCTGCACTGACGGGGCTTTCAATGGGGGCGATACTAGTTATCCTGACCCCGGTTACAGATGGGGAGTTCAGAGACACACTGGGAGTGCCAAAGGTCGACGTACAAGATCGACCCGGGGAGGCTCCTCATGGTTCCAAGCCGATGGACGCATGAGCAGATTGGAGCAACTGCTAGAGAGACCAGTTGAGCCTTACGAGAGCTACTATCGCCAGTTGGCGATGAGTTTTGTGATGTCCCTTCTGGGACAAGGCCTGTTTAGCGGAACATGCAACATAGTCCGCAGGGACTTCTTGAGTGTGGTTCGCCATATAGACCGGCTGGCGGACTACGACTGGGGATGGGCTGCTTACGCCTTCCTTATCAGGGAGATGGACTTGATGTCTCGAGGAGAGACTAAGTCCATGTGTGGGCTTTGGTACATTTGGGCGATACGTCTCTACCCTTATCATTTTAAATTTGAAATTTGCTTTTGTTGTCTATTGCTTATGATATGAACTGTTTAAACAATTTTTCTTTGTTTACTGACTCTTGTATAGGCATGGGCCTTCGAGTGCTTTGGCCTTCTCGCACCTGAGATCAGGGAGCCGGAGAGAGTGTATTTCCCGGTGCAGGTCCACTAGGTGCAGGGACTCATGGGGACACGCCCCATACCTACAGTGGACGACGTCCGCCGAGCTATTGATTGGATCCATCCCGACACTGTGAGTACTTTACTTTGATTTTCGTTTTAGTAGAGTATTATTTCGCCTACTTTGAGCTGTCTCTCGTCTTTGACATGTGATCCGTGTTGTGACAGGTCCGGTGGAGGTCTTTGGATTATCATCCAGAGGTTGTGAGGGGTGAGTTTGCACATACCCGGTCTATATCTCGTAGGATGGCGTTTTTCCACTGCCATATGGGGCCGGCAGTTTACCTGCCTGACTGGATAGCCCGCCAGGCACTAGGGCCCGAGGATCAGAGGGTTCCCCCTCATCCCCATGGCAGCTTGAGGGTTCTAGACTAGGTTGAGGAGTCTCAGTTAGAGATCTTGCAGACCCGGGGGATTGCGATCCCTGACGATCACTTCTTGTCCGGAGACTATGCAGCCGGGGCTACTATTGAGTTGATGCCTCCTTTGACATCAGGACAAGTATTCTTCTTCGCATATCCTTTTTCCTTTCAATTTAGATTTGATCGTTGCCGAATTCGTTTCATTGATTTGAACTATCCTGTTTTCTGCAGGAAGATCCAGATGCAGAGGTCACCCCCGAGGCTCCTGTCTTCGCAGGTGAGCCTTCAATGGATGCAGCAGGGCAGCCACATGATGGGGTCCGACCTTTTGAGGAGGCCATCAGGGCTTTGATCGCCAGCATGAGAGGCTGTCTAGTGGTCAAGCAGCCTGCTCCTGCCGCAGCGGCAGAGAGAGAGAGAGAGAGAGAGAGAGAGAGAGAGAGAAGCCTACTACCCATGGTCGGGGTAAAGAGCCAGCGGTGGCCGAGTCATCGTCGTCGAGCTGTCTTTCTCCTATGAGACAGGTGCGTCGGCCACCAGTTCAAATGCGGACTGTGGTTCGAGAGTCGAGCAGACGGAGACCACCTCCAGTTCCATCGGCGGATGACCCACTTACCATCCCAAAGCACTACCCTATGCCAGGCTGGGGCGTCCCGATTTTTGAAAGGAGAGTGGCGAGGGAGATTTTTCTGGCTAAGCCACCAGAGTGTGGACCCCAATCCGAGGACGGGGAGGGAACGGGTCCCTACCACCCTCTAGATCTCCATAAAGTGAAGGAGAGCTCTACCAGGGAACTCTCGAAACGGATGCCACCCTCACAGCATAGCATGGGTGGCGATATAAAAAGAATGAGATACATCCTGATCCGGAGCCAGGGCTCGAAACCAAGATATATCTGAAAATAACTCAGAGTCGCCATCCATGGATCGCCATGGAACCAAAACAAATGCTCTGTTTGCAATGGATAACCAGAGATACAAAAGGTCCGTGCCTGATGACGAATGGAGAAGGTCCGAAGAGCGCCCCCCAATTCGCCCGAGTGCGAACACTTGGTCTCTTATGCCATTTTTCATTAACTTCGAAGAAGTTTGGGTAAAAATCATGTGAAATGGGAACAAATATCCCCGAGTGGACGTCTACCTAATCATGCATGACTCGGGGATGCAATAATAAACACACATAAGTAAGATAAAAGATGTGTCACCTAATGACAACTAGGTTATGAGTGACATGCCTAACAGGTGTCTAAGTTCTGGTGGACGAACACATGCATGCTACAGCTAAAGGTATAGGTCTGCACAAGAAAGTAAGAAAACAAAGCAAAATATACAATATAACACAACAAATCCTAAGACTCTAAATGATTTAGCCCGAGTCCTTGGATGGTCTGATGTTCATCCAAAGAAGCCTACGTATCCCCGCCTCCACGAGAATCAAGGCAACGTAGTTCTTCGCGCCTATTCTAAGCTATGATGCCTAAGACACCTAGACCTCTATCTTAGACTCGATCTAAAAGACTGGACTAGTTCTTAAAGCTTCTTGTACGATTATTTAAATTCCAGTGAATTGTAGATTTTAGGACACCATATATGCCCTAATTAAATGCAGGTTAGCCCTAAGCTAATGCAGGTGGTTCCTATAACCTATGTGTAACTAGGCTGTGCGTCCTAAGGAAAACAATGGGATCGCTAACGTATCCAAGACCTAGTCATCAGTCGGCGATGTAAATCGCCAACTGACCGGACGGAGGCGCTCCTAGCTAGGACAAACTCCTAACTCTAACACAAACACACAACAAAAGACAAACTCCTAACTCTAAAACTCTCTATCAAGGACAAACTCCTAACTCTAGAGGAAGATCTTGTTGAAAACAAAGTTTTGAAGAAAAAGGGTTAAAACATTTATTTACAAAGTTTGGCTGGACTTGGGATAAGAATCCCAAGCTGCACTACGTACCTCGTGGAAGAGGATCAAGCCAACGTAGTTCGAAATGAACTCTCAAACTACGCTTCTAAAAGAAACACTCAACACTTTAGACTTTTTTTTAAAGGTTTTTGATATTTTCAAATGTTTTTGATATGCCTTTTATTTTTTTGATGATTAAAAATGCGCTAACACCCTTTCAGCTAAAGGGGATCCGATAGAAGAGCCTCATTACCCACCATATCGCGGTAGAGTAATTTAGAGGGAAACGGGATCCCTAAAGCCTAAGGGGAAAGAAATCAAAAGAGGGAACCAAAATTCCGATACGAGAAAACAATCTCAAAGAGACGAAAACGAAATTAACAAGCCCTAATCAATCTCCAAAGGAGACGATATCTAACCCGCGAGGGAAAACCTTAAACAAACGATAGATGAAAAGCTTGCTAAACAAAAAGGGACCGACGCAAACTCTATAAGAAAATCTATTATACGATCAGTCACTTAGGAACGATCCTAACTGGCTGAACACTCTGAGAGAAGAGAATCTCTTAACCTGCGAAAACTCTAAGGCAAGAAGGGAAGAGGCTGGCTCAAGAAATGCTCCATCGTCGTCAAACCCAAGAGAAATGTTCCCAAAATCGATGGAATCTCGAAACTCGAAAAGGATCCAAAGGAATGCGCAAAGAACAATCCCGAAAAGAAAGAAAACCCCTCAAACCCTGTGAACACCCTAAGATGGAAAAAAAAATGATAAGAAGGGCAAAGGGTTGGCTCAAGAAATATTCCGTCATCGCCAGAACCCCAAGAGGAAAATTCTCAAAATTGATGAAAAATATAGGAACCCTGAGATCTAAGGAAATCTTAAAATTGAGAGAAGCCTCGAAAGGGAAGGAAAGAGAAAGCTAAAGGAGGGCTCCGAGTAGCCTCATCATAGCCAGCTTCATTTTCTAGAATAACGACACCAAGGTTAAAACTTCAACAAAATCATGGTTTTTTTAAATCAGAGAAATTAATCAATAGACAAATTATAAAGGAGACCTCAAAATTAACAGATCCAGTTTCAGTCACCGCTCCCCAAGGATATTGAATCCAAACCCCAAAATTAAAATGAATATTGAAATTAAAAGAAATCCTCCCTCAAAATTTTCAAAACTACGACATTAAAAGACAACAGACAAAGAAAATCTAAAACCCGCAGATCCAACACCCCATCTACAACACCATTCGAAAGACCATGCTAAAATTAAAATCCACACAGACACAGGAAAAGGCAATTCTAGCTACTGGGCCATAAATTGAGACAACCTCGGGTGAAGAACCGAACGCAACGACTCTCATAAATGGAAAAATGAGAGGCCGTAAGAAAATACCTTCTTCGGATGAATCGAGATAAAGGGGCGTCGGGTGCCGAGCACAAGGGCAGAGCCGATAATGAGAACGCAATCCGCTGCGATGCCGAATGACCAAATCGTGGATAGCTGCTGCCTCCCAACAAAGTGCTGCCCAAGGATATGATCGGAGGTAGCGAGAATGGCCGGCGGGAAAGCTGACCCGAGAAGAAAATCCCAAACCCTCTCTCTCTCTCTCTATTTTCTCCTCTCTTTTTTTGTATATATATATATATATATATATATATATATATATAATTGCAAATGAAACCCCTCTCCTCTGCTATTCTCTCTCTCTGTCTCTCTCTCTCTCTCTCTGCGCTCGGTGCTGGTGATGGTGGGTGGGGTATGGATTTCGTGGTGGTGGCGGGTTATAGAGGCCGGAGACAAGGTGGGGGATAGGAAGAAAAGGTGGAAGGGTTTTGGGATGGTCGGAACCGGCCGGATTCCGGCCAGAGTTGCGGAAATGGTCGGAAGTGATGGAGGTGTCGGATCTGTGAAAAAAATGCAAAATTAATGGAGGGGTAGTCGGAGATGGGGTGAGGTGGGTGGTCGGAGGAGCAATCGGCCGGAGATGGGTTAGATTGCAGAGATGGGGTCGGTTCGAGATGGGTGGTTGAGGGTTGCAGAAATTAGAAATGGATGTGGGTTTTGGGTTCAAGGGAAGAGGTTCAAGGAGGTGGCTGAGGGTGGTGGTCGATGGCGTCGGCTGGGATGGGTGGATGGTGGCCGGCCGAGGTGTAGTCGGATTACGGGGGGCGGATTCCGGGGGGATGATCGGAGAAGGTGATTGGAGTTGGGGTTGAAGGAGAGGTAGATCGGAGCTTCGGGTGGTGACCGGAATAAATGGAGATTGAAGTGGTTTTTTTGGGTGGAAATGAGATGGGTTTAGGTGGAACAAAATGGGCGAAAATGGAGGTGGTGGGGGTTGCGATGGTGGAGATTGGAGGAGGTGGGCGGATTCCGGCGAGAATTCGACCGGAGGATAAGGGGGTTTGGTGGGAAAAATGGGGAGATGGGTTTGGGAGTGGGTTCTCGGATTCCGGTGGGGTTTGCCGGAGATGGAGGGGGTGGTGCAGATGAAACAAAGAAGAAGAAGAAGAAGAAGAAGAAGAAGGAGAAGAAGAAGAAGAAGAAAAAGAGGAAGGTGGCTGGCCGGAGGTGATGGCCGGCGGCTGCAAATCTCGTTTCTCCTCTGTTGCGGCTCTCTCTCTCTCCCTCCTTTTTTTCAGAAAATGAGGCGCCTCCCTCCTCTCTTGCCCTAATTCGGTTGGGTTTATATTAATGGGAATGCCAAAATTCTACCCCCTTCCTAGTTCTATGGACAGCCCCCATTATGCTTAAATCACTATTCTTTTATACTAACAGGGGGGGCTAGGAATGAAGTAAGAAAACAAAATAATATACTTACCTCTCTTTTACTCAATGGGCACCCCCATTCGGATGTATCACCCCCGCTTTTGAATTGTGGGGAAAACAATGTATTCCCTACTCCTACCTTACAGGCACTCCCTCTTGGATGACTTAACCCTCTATCTAAATTTGCACCGCGACACTGTCGAGGCTTGCTCACTAGGTGAACCAGCTCAGATCTTGACGAAATTTCACAGGGATCCTTGGTGGGACCCTAAGCTAGCCCAGGGCACGATGTGGGACCTCTGAACAGTAGTTTAAAAAAATTAAGCCTAAAACATGGAAGTGCAGGGCACGGTCAAAATGTGGTGTCTACAGATGCCCCTCTTTGGCAGAGTGTGCTTGCCACACGAATGGCAAAGCTGAACAGACAACACATTTTGGCCGGCCCGAAAACAAAGTAAAACAATTTTTTTGGGTTTTGACTCTAAAATGATATTCACAAGGGTAAAATAACATAATAACACTACGAGAATCAAAGACTGAAAACAAAAGGGAGATAACCTCTCACCGACTCTTAACTCAGTGCTTGCATTGAAGAATGAAGATTTTGATCGACAATTTAAACCAAGAATCACTTGGCTAATTATCGGGTGCTAAAACGGGTAAAGAATACTTGAGAAGACTCAAAACCGGGTTATGAAATTACCAAAACGGGTAAAGAAGTATCTGAGAAGACTCAAAACCGGGTTATGAAATTACCAAAACGGGTAAAGAAGTATTTGAGAAAACTCAAACTTTCAATACCGGAATACAAAACGGGTAGAGAACGTTTGAGGAGACTCAAACTATCAATACCGGAATACAAGACGAGTGGAAAATATTTGAGAAGACTCAAATTATCAATACGGAATACAACACGGGTAGAGAACGTTTGAGGAGACTCAAACTATCAATACCGGAATACAAGACGGGTAGAGAAGGTTTGAGAAGACTCAAACTATCAATACCGGATACATCGAGTTTTTATCCTGGAATCGAGAGCCAGATCATTCAAAACGGGTAAAGAATATTTGAGAAGACTCAAACTATCAATACCGGATTACAAGACGGGTAGAGAATGTTTGAGATGACCCAAACTATCAATACCGGAATACAAGACGGGTAGAGAAGGTTTGAGAAGACTCAAACTATCAATACCGGAATACAAGACGGGTAGAGAAGGTTTGAGAAGACCCAAACTATCAATACCGGAATACAAGACGGGTAGAGAAGGTTTGAGAAGAACCAAACTATCAATACCGGAATACAAGACTGGTAAAGAAGGTTTGAGAAGACTCAAACTATCAATACCGGATACATCGAGTTTTTATCCTGGAATCGAGAGCCAGATCGTTCAAAACGGGTAAAGAATATTTGAGAAGACTCAAACTATCAATACCGGAATACAAGACGGGTAGAGAAGGTTTGAGAAGACTCAAACTATCAATACCGGAATACAAGACGGGTAGAGAATGTTTGAGAAGACCCAAACTATCAATACCGGAATACAAGACGGGTAGAGAAGGTTTGAGAAGACTCAAACTATCAATACCGGAATACAAGACGGGTACAGAATGTTTGAGAAGACCCAAACTATCAATACCAGAATACAAGACGGGTAGAGAAGGTTTGAGAAGACTCAAACTATCAATACCGGAATACAAGACGGGTAGAGAAGGTTTGAGAAGACTCAAACTATCAATACCAGATACATCGAGTTTTTATCCTGGAATCGAGAGCCAGATCATTCAAAACGGGTAGAGAAGGTTTGAGAAGACTCAAACTATCAATACCGGAATACAAGACGGGTAGAGAAGGTTTGAGGAGACTCAAACTATCAATACCGGAATACAAAACGGGTAGAGAATGTTTGAGAAGACCCAAACTATCAATACTGGAATACAAGACGGGTAGAGAAGGTTTGAGGAGACTCAAACTATTAATACCGGATACAAAACGGGTAGAGAATGTTTGAGAAGACTCAAACTTTCAATAGCGGATTAAAAAAAAACGGGTAGAGAATGTTTGAGAAGACTCAAACTTTCAATACCGGATTACAAAACTGGTAGAGAATGTTTGAGAAGACCCAAACTTTCAATACCGGATTACAAAACGGGTAAGGAATGTTTAAGAAGACTCAAACTTTCGATACCGGATTACAAAACGGGTAGAGAATGTTTGAGAAGACTCAAACTTTTAATACCGGATTTAAAAAAACAAGTAAACCAAAAACTCTGCTTATATTTTGAAAATTACAAAACTGAATTCCAAATTTCAATGGGGATTGGATTCTTTTTTCTTTTTTTTTGAAAAGAAACTGAAAATTGAGGGTCCATAGTAGTAGACCATGAAGAGCATAGCAATAAATCTGAGGTCCATGGCAATTAGCCACGAAGAGCCCAGCTGAAAAGGAATCGAGGGTTCACGACAAAAAACCGTGAAGAGCCAAGCATTAAATCCGGGTTCTGCAGCAATAAGCGACGAAGAGCCCAAAAGGAACAAAGATAAGTAATGGAAACGAATGGAATGATCATGGATAGTGGGTCCATGATATACAAAAGGATATATCACAAAGAACCACTCATAGAGCAAGGGTCCATGGTGTACCTGACTGGTAGACCATGAAGAGCCAAGAATGAATAAGGATAATGACAAGCATTGGAGATTAATAGAATGAGTATGGATAGTGGGTCCATGATACGACTTGAAAGGCAGATCTCGAAGAACCACGCGGGAAGCAAGGGTCCATGGTATACTTGAATGGTAGACCACGAAGAGCCAAGAATGCATAAGACCTACACAGAAGACTTACTGATTAGAGAATTGATTTTTCTGGGATTAAATGCCTCTTGCCGAGAAAAATGGGAGTACGAGTTCCTTGCTGAGGATTGGACTCAAATAACTTGCAGGGATTTGGATATTGACCCTTCTTTAACAGATGAAAAGCAGTCTGCTGAGGTTTGAAGTTGTGGGAGCAAATTCTAAACTCCGCTGGAGAAATTGATTTTCTTTGGAAATTGACTCTTTTAAGAAAGAGGGCTCACTTGAAGAGTTCAGAGATTTGGCTCAAGACGTGCTCGCATCTCTCTTACTTCAACTTGTTGTAAACACTGGCACTGATTGCCTTTGTATGCTTGATATCTTTTATGACGCAAGTCATAAAAGATGCCCCTAGTGTAATGTACTTCCATGACAAGAGTCTCAAGGAAAGTAGAACAAGGATAGATAAAGAAATTTTGGATTTGCATGGGTTCTTTCTTGGGAATAAAGATGGGAAAATGGCTAAGCTCAAAGACTTCTCCTTTCATTGACCACTATTTGAGGTTCGTTCTTTCTGCCACCCACTGATTGAAACTTGACATATTCAACATGTCTGAACAGGATACATAAACCAGGATCTTTCATTTTGGAAGGTGTACACTCCTTCCTTTCAGTGCCTTACAATGTGGACCTTGAAAGAAAACACATACAAATGAGGAATAGACTTCCAAGGACTCTATCAAAGAAGATGTACATTATTCAAGGGACTCAACTCACTTTTGATTCACCTTTAGATAAAATGGGTTATTTTTTAAATGGTAAGGTCAGCCACCCTCGGAGTAATCTCGAAAACCATGTGAAGAGGATCTAATTTCCTCCGTCAAGATTTCTATCATGGTTATTACCCCCTTCGGATTGCTCAGTCTTAACACCTCCTGGTTTAAAAAAAAGATATCAAAGTAAGTCTTGTCGATACCGCCCGGATCCGGGATCCTGCCCTATTTGAGAATGCTTCTCTGTCTTCTTGATTTCTCTCTTCAAAAGAAGTCACAACTCAAACTTTGAAAATTCTGCCGATATCTCATCAATTCTCTCTTCATGGGAATTCTCTGTCTCTGACTAGATTGCCTCTTCAAATTTTCAATCCAGCAGACCGCTACCCTTACTTTGCATAAGCCATTCCCTTTGGTTATTGACTTAGCAAGAAAACAACTTTCACCTTTCTGTAGGCCGCCCTTTCGGGTTTTCAACCTAGTGGGTCTTCAGACTCTCGTTCTTTTTTCTATTTTTGCTTTCATTTGCCTTGAACCTTTGCTTGTTTTACCAGAAGTACTTTCTAGGAAGGCTTAGGTTCAAAAGGGGGGATATTTTAAGTTCAAACGATTTGGACCGAATCTGGTCTTGCCAGACTACCTACGTACCCCAAAAATGGAGGATCAGGTCCACGTAGTTCATTATAGGTTTAACAAAGGATGGTTTAGCTTTAAGCTTCAAAATTTTGAAAGGGGAATGATTTAGCTTTTATCCTCAAGGTTGACCGAATCTGAATTAATCAAACGCCTACGTACCCCTGGAGAGGTGGGGATCAGGTCATAACGTAGTTCAAACATCTTTAAAAAAATGCTCCTGGTTTATATTGTGGTTAGAAAGAAAGGGTTTGATTTGACTTTTGGCCCAAAGGGTTCACAAAAAGATTTCAAAATGTTAAGATTTTGGCTATAAAGGCTCAAACGTCCAAGGATGGCCTCCTGGTGTTTTAACTTGCAAGCTCTTACATGCTAAGGTTCAAAGATTATGAAATTTTTTTTCGAAGAGTCTGGCGGTTTTTCAGGCAAGACTTCAACCATAATGCTCCATGTCTTGTCTTGAATATCTCGAATCCATGTCTAAGATTCTACAACTCTCATGAGTCTCCAAATGTTGAAGACAACTATAATATTCAATTTATCTCACTGACTCCATCATCTGGGTCCTTGATATTTCTAAGGAGTTGTCTTAGAGACTCATTCGTTTTTTTTTTCTTTTTTTACATTAGAAATGACCATACGCTTAAGATGTTGCGACTCAGAATCCTGTTGAATACACGTAGACCAAGTGTTTCTTTTCTTTAGGGCTCAAATCTGCGACTTCATTTTATGAAAGTCTTCTCTCAATATCTTATCAGCTCCATTGGATGTCTGATGCTTCACTCTCCAAAATTTTCACTTTCAACTTGATGTCTAGAGATGATGGAGCCTTGTCTTGCATCACACCAGAGCATTCACCCGGTTTATCCTTGTAGGATCAAACAAGACTTCCTTGAACCCCTCTAAATAGGTTTATCAATTCTTCACGCTCCTCGAAAGATAAAGTTTTGCCAATCCATCTTTCCCGAGTTTCGGATTTCGATACCACTATCGATAGCTTCGATTTCTTCTTCAAGTGGCTATGCTAGACGCTCTTCCTCTCGTTTGACCTTTTGAGATCTCGAAGGGGAATTTCGTCTGCAATCTCATCCAAGAGGGTGTCTTTCGTTATTTAAACATTAGATCTAAGAGTGAATCATAGAACATCAAAGATTCGAAACCAACAACTTTATTGAACTGAAGACTCTTAAGTACATCAGTAACTCTTTTTTTTTTACGCACCTCAATGGGCTCTACATTAAACTTGACAAATGACGTAAACTACAAACTGAATGAACACGACTGACAAACATGACACACATCCCTTTTTTTTTTTCTTTTTTTTTTTTGAGATTAACATAATAAGACTTACAAACTCTGAGAGAAGAAAGTTGATACAAACTTAATGAAAGACAAACCTTAACAACACAGGACATTTTTTTTTTTCGATAATGGTGAACTGGTACTGAAAATATATGAGTAGTACACCTTCTTCCATGATGTCAATGACTTGGGGTTCAACCCTGATATAAGTCATGTTGACTTGCTTAGGTGAAATGAAAGGAAACTGGTTCAACAAATGGGTGGGGTCAATTAGGTCAGACTCCTGTCATGGAATTGACAAAAACTTATTTTAGTGTGAGGCAATCTCATGAAAATGATATACACAAGTTGAAACAAGGGATAATACAAACGCATCTCTCCCTTGGATAAAACTAATAGCAGAACTGTAAGAATGATCATGGTATGGTAAGCACATGACTTATCAATAATCCTAAAGGATAGCGATCACACTGAAAATGAGTTGAGTAAAATCCGGCAGCATGACGGCCTTAAAAATGATCGTGGTAGAGTAAACTCATTGCCTATCCATAACTCTGAAAAGATAACAATCATGCTCAAGGTGTTTATATAAAATCTGGCAGCATGACGGCTATATAGGGTGATCCTCACAACTCAACAGAAGGGTAAAGAAATAGAAACTCAGTAATGTAGGACTCTCTGCAAGGATACTGGTACTCAAATAATGATGGCAAGATAAGTACACAATCAGTAAGCAGAATATGGTCACCACGGAGATATAATCACATGAAGGATTGACCATGAATGACGACGCTCGGTCATGGGTTGGATTTGCGACCAAAAGATATATCATGGCTATAGAGACACCGAACAAGCCATCGACCAGATCTAAGACACAACAAAAGAATGGATATACAATCAAAAGACGGCAAATAAACTGTGGCCATGAGAGTGACAAGTACATGCCACCCGTCAGGTGAATCTGG
The DNA here is from genome assembly GCF_043159265.1 of Tasmannia lanceolata. Taxonomy (NCBI): domain Eukaryota; kingdom Viridiplantae; phylum Streptophyta; class Magnoliopsida; order Canellales; family Winteraceae; genus Tasmannia; species Tasmannia lanceolata. The sequence goes on from NW_027518680.1 coordinate 23,096,804, forward strand.
ATTAAACCAGGAATCCCCACTAGAAATGGGTCCTAATCTAATCAACCGACAGAATCATATACACACAAGAGATATGTACAATCTGAGGACGAGATGACAGATTATGGTTTCAACAATGGCAAGGGAAATGCCACCAACCAAATCAAGAGAATGTAGATAGGATAAATTAGACCAGGAATACCCACTGAAAATGGATCCTAATCTGGACAATCAACTCAACAAATGGTGTAGTTACAAGAAGGTAACTACAAATCGACTCAGCAAATAAGTCATGTACAAAGGAACGACACAACTGTACACTCGAGAGACAAAAGGTCGACCATGTTCAGAATAACGATAGAGGAAAATTACTGACCAGGTACGAAGGCAGGGAATGAAACAATGTGGCTAATGGATAGACCAGAAAACTTCATTGATAGACAGGCCCTGGTCTAACAGCTAGCAAGGAATGATTAGGTTCACAAATTTTAAATAAAACGGATAACGAGGAATTGAGAAATGGATCATGGTCGCAAAAGGTGGTGAACAAGAGCCATCGGCCTAATCCAAGACTGAAATAGTGAACAAACTCTAATCGGCGATAATAAATCAGAAAATCTCTGTAGAAAGCAGGCCCCGATTTGACAGCCGACAAAACGGATATAAATCTGAGATACAGGAATAATCATATGATAAAGATGGTTAGACTGCGATCTAGATGATGACCAAGCAAGAGCAAGAGTCATCGACCGGGTCTGAAAGAATGATATGACTGAAATAGATAAAGAAACCTTTTTCGAAAGGATAAGCCCTAATCTAAGAATAATACACTATACACACATATAAATATACATATATATACACCCTAACCAGGGGCACCAGCCCTAATCTAATCTAACAGAGTCGAGAAAATCTCGACTCAAGACAGACCGATGAGTGTACCAGGACCGTGTTGTAGCCATATAAAATGAGCTACCCTAGTCTACAAAGGGGACGGCTCCTAACTCTAGGCTTCACATGTGTAAGCAACACATGTTCGTCCTATATGAGTACATATATATAGTGTCCTAGCAAGGGTCCCTAATTTTGGTTCTAAAGGGAGCAACTAATATATATATACATAATATAATGAAATAAAAGAAGGGCCCAGGCATATCTGCAGGGTACTATGCTTATGACCATACCCTTGATGTATAACGCCAGCACACTCAGCATTATACAGAGTATGTTCATCGCTCATCGGCTGCTGTAGAACACCAGCACACCCAGTGTCTACGGCTGCAGCTCCGGCGCATAGCTCGGAAATAGATACAACGGTTCCCTCAAGGTCATAATTGCCCATCTGGTACGCGTCATATCTATTCCCTGGGGCCAATAATGAAAATAATGAAAGAAATAAAGAATATGACAATGTATGATGTGCAGTGTGTGAATCCCTTGTTTTAATTACACACCTGTCTGGTGCCCCTGGATTCTAACCGAAAAAGGTTCTCATTTAAAATGATTTTAACCCAAATTCCTTCAAAGTTAGTAAAGCTGGCATTTTTAAAGAGTTAGGCAATGTTTCAAGAACTCCCCAGCAGAGTCGCCAGCCTGTGGACCCCGATCCGAGGACGGGGAGGGAACGGGTCCCTACCACCCTCTAGATCTCCACAAAGTGAAGGAGAGCTCTACCAGGGAACTCTCGAAACGGATGCCACCCTCACAGCATAGCATGGGTGGCGATATAAAAAGAATGAGATACATCCTGATCCGGAGCCAGGGCTCGAAACCAAGATATATCTGAAAATAACTCAGAGTCGCCATCCATGGATCGCCATGGAACCAAAACAAATGCTCTGTTTGCAATGGATAACCAGAGATACAAAAGGTCCGTGCCTGATGACGAATGGAGAAGGTCCGAAGAGCGCCCCCAATTCGCCCGAGTGCGAACACTTGGTCTCTTATGCCATTTTTCATTAACTTCGAAGAAGTTTGGGTAAAAATCATGTGAAATGGGAACAAATATCCCCGAGTGGACGTCTACCTAATCATGCATGACTCGGGGATGCAATAATAAACACACATAAAGTAAGATAAAAGATGTGTCACCTAATGACAACTAGGTTATGAGTGACATGCCTAACAGGTGTCTAAGTTCTGGTAGACGAACACATGCATGCTACAGCTAAAGGTATAGGTCTGCACAAGAAAGTAAGAAAACACAGCAAAATATACAATATAACACAACAAATCCTAAGACTCTAAATGATTTAGCCCGAGTCCTTGGATGGTCTGATGTTCATCCAAAGAAGCCTACGTATCCCCGCCTCCAGGAGAATCAAGGCAACGTAGTTCTTCGCGCCTATTCTAAGCTATGATGCCTAAGACACCTAGACCTCTATCTTAGACTCGATCTAAAAGACCGGACTAGTTCTTAAAGCTTCTTGTACGATTATTTAAATTCCAGTGAATTGTAGATTTTAGGACACCATATATGCCCTAACTAAATGCAGGTTAGCCCTAAGCTAATGCAGGTGGTTCCTATAACCTATGTGTAACTAGGCTGTGCGTCCTAAGAAAAACAATGGGATCGCTAACGTATCCAAGACCTAGTCATCAGTCGGCGATGTAAATCGCCAACTGACCGGACGGAGGCGCTCCTAGCTAGGACAAACTCCTAACTCTAACACAAACACACAACAAGCACACAACAAAAGACAAACTCCTAACTCTAAAACTCTCTATCAAGGACAAACTCCTAACTCTAGAGGAAGATCTTGTTGAAAACAAAGTTTTGAAGAAAAAGGGTTAAAGCATTTATTTACAAAGTTTGGCTGGACTTGGGATAAGAATCCCAAGCTGCACTACGTACCTCGTGGAAGAGGATCAAGCCAACGTAGTTCGAAACGAACTCTCAAACTACGCTTCTAAAAGAAACACTCAACACTTTAGACTTTTTTTTAAAGGTTTTTGATATTTTCAAATGTTTTTGATATGCCTTTTATTTTTTTGATGATTAAAAATGCGCTAACACCCTTTCATCTAAAGGGGATCCGATAGAAGAGCCTCATTACCCACCATATCGCGGTAGAGTAATTTAGAGGGAAACGGGATCCCTAAAGCCGAAGGGGAAAGAAATCAAAAGAGGGAACCAAAATTCCGATACGAGAAAACAATCTCAAAGAGACGAAAACGAAATTAACAAACCCTAATCAATCTCCAAAGGAGACGATATCTAACCCGCGAGGGAAAACCTTAAACAAACGATAGATGAAAAGCTTGCTAAACAAAAAGGGACCGACGCAAACTCTATAAGAAAATCTATTAAACGATCAGTCACTTAGGAACGATCCTAACTGGCTGAACACTCTAAGAGAAGAGAATCTCTTAACCTGCGAAAACTCTAAGGCAAGAAGGGAAGAGGCTGGCTCAAGAAATGCTCCATCGTCGTCAAACCCAAGAGAAATGTTCCCAAAATCGATGGAATCTCGAAACTCGAAAAGGATCCAAAGGAATGCGCAAAGAATAATCCCGAAAAGAAAGAAAACCCCTCAAACCCTGTGAACACCCTAAGATGGAAAAAAAAATGATAAGAAGGGCAAAGGGTTGGCTCAAGAAATATTCCGTCATCGCCAGAACCCCAAGAGGAAAATTCTCAAAATTGATGAAAAATATAGGAACCCTGAGATCTAAGGAAAAATCTTAAAATTGAGAGAAGCCTCGAAAGGGAAGGAAAGAGAAAGCTAAAGGAGGGCTCCAAGTAGCCTCATCATAGCCAGCTTCATTTTCTAGAATAACGACACCAAGGTTAAAACTTCAACAAAATCATGGTTTTTTTAAATCAGAGAAATTAATCAATAGACAAATTATAAAGGAGACCTCAAAATTAACAGATCCAGTTTCAGTCACCGCTCCCCGAGGATATTGAATCCAAACCCCAAAATTAAAATGGATAGTGAAATGAAAACAAATCCTCCCTCAAAATTTTCAAAACTACGACATTAAAAGACAACAGACAAAGAAAATCTAAAACCCGCAGATCCAACACCCCATCTACAACACCATTCGAAAGACCATGCTAAAATTAAAATCCACACAGACACAGGAAAAGGCAATTCTAGCTACTGGGCCATAAATTGAGACAACCTCGGGTAAAGAACCGAACGCAACGACTCTCATAAATGGAAAAATGAGAGGCAGCAAGAAAATACCTTCTTCGGATGAATCGAGATAAAGGGGCGTCGGGTGCCGAGCACAAGGGCAGAGCCGATAATGAGAACGCAATCCGCTGCGATGCCGAATGACCAAATCGTGGATAGCTGCTGCCTCCCAACAAAGTGCTGCCCAAGGATATGATCGGAGGTAGCGAGAATGGCCGGCGGGAAAGCTGACCCGAGAAGAAAATCCCAAACCCTCTCTCTCTCTCTCTGTTTTCTCCTTTTTTTTTTGTATATATATATATATATATATATATATATAATTGCAAATGAAACCCCTCTCCTCTGCTATTCTCTCTCTCTCTCTCTCTCTCAGTTTTCTCCTCTTTTTTTTTGTATATATATATATAAATATATATATATATATATAATTGCAAATGAAACCCCTCTCCTCTGCTATTCTCTCTCTCTCTCTCTCTCTCTCTCTCTGCGCTCGGTGCTTGTGATGGTGGGTGGGGTATGGATTTCGTGGTGGTGGCGGGTTATAGAGGCCGGAGACAAGGTGGGGGATAGGAAGAAAAGGTGGAAGGGTTTTGGGATGGTCGGAACCGGCCGGATTCCGGCTAGAGTTGCGGAAATGGTCGGAAGTGATGGAGGTGTCGGATCTGTGAAAAAAATGCAAAATTAATGGAGGGGTAGTCGGAGATGGGGTGAGGTGGGTGGTCGGAGGAGCAATCGGCCGGAGATGGGTTAGATTGCAGAGATGGGGTCGGTTCGAGATGGGTGGTTGAGGGTTGCAGAAATTAGAAATGGAAGTGGGTTTTGGGTTCAAGGGAAGAGGTTCAAGGAGATGGCTGAGGGTGGTGGTCGATGGTGTCGGCTGGGATGGGTGGATGGTGGCCGGCCGAGGTGTAGTCGGATTACGGGGGGCGGATTCCGGGGGGATGATCGGAGAAGGTGACTGGAGTTGGGGTTGAAGGAGAGGTAGATCGGAGCTTCGGGTGGTGACCGGAATAAATGGAGATTGAAGTGGATTTTTTGGGTGGAAATGAGATGGGTTTAGGTGGAACAAAATGGGCGAAAATGGAGGTGGTGGGGGTTGCGATGGTGGAGATTGGAGGAGGTGGGCGGATTCCGGCCAGAATCCGACCGGAGGATAAGGGGGTTTGGTGGGAAAAATGGGGAGATGGGTTTGGGAGTGGGTTCTCGGATTCCGGTGGGGTTTGCCGGAGATGGAGGTGGTGGTGCAGATGAAACAAAGAAGAAGAAGAAGAAGAAGAAGAAGAAGAAGAAGAAGAAAAAGAGGAAGGTGGCTGGCCGGAGGTGATGGCCGGCGGCTGCAAATCTCGTTTCTCCTCTGTTGCGGCTCTCTCTCTCTCCCTCCTTTTTTTCAGAAAATGAGGCGCCTCCCTCCTTTCTTGCCCTAATTCGGTTGGATTTATATTAATGGGAATGCCAAAATTCTACCCCCTTCCTAGTTCTATGGACAGCCCCCATTATGCTTAAATCACTATTCTTTTATACTAACAGGGGGGGCTAGGAATGAAGTAAGAAAACAAAATAATATACTTACCTCTCTTTTACTCAATGGGCACCCCCATTCGGATGTATCACCCCCGCTTTTGAATTGTGGGGAAAACAATGTATTCCCTACTCCTACCTTACAGGCACTCCCTCTTGGATGACTTAACCCTCTATCTGAATTTGCACCGTGACACTGTCGAGGCTTGCTCACTAGGTGAACCAGCTCAGATCTTGACGAAATTTCACAGGGATCCTTGGTGGGACCCTAAGCTAGCCCAGGGCACGATGTGGGACCTCGGAACAGTAGTTTAAAAAAATTAAGCCTAAAACATGGAAGTGCAGGGCACGGTCAAAATGGGGTGTCTACACAGAGGCACTGGATACCCACTTCCTGAGAGTTCTGTTGGGGTGAGTGATCTTCTTTTTCTTACGCATTTATTCATTTCAGCTTTTGAAAGTATATTTGATTTGAATTTGCTTGGTGTTGCAGCTTCCTCACCATCAGGCGAACGACCTGCTATTATTGGTGGGGAGCCTGAAGCTCCTGGTTGCCCAGTATGTGGAGGCTCTCAGGGAGCAAGAGTCGAGATTTTCCACCATGGAGCGGCCTTGACGCGATGCGGACCAATTACTCCTAGCTTACCAACAAAAGAACTAGGTCCTGAGACAGAGATTGGAGGCATATGGGGATCCTTCAGCCAGATAGGTACGGAAATGCGTCACTGTCTTGATTTGAATTGAGTTTTGCATATGTGTTTTGATATATCTTTGATATCCTAACATATTTTTGGATGCAGGAGGAGGTGTACAGGACGAGGATGCCTGAGGGTGTTGGCCCTTCCACTGTTGGTGCCATGCCAGGTACAGAGGGTAGAGGCGACACTGATGATAGAGATGATACATCCGAGAAAGACTTCGTCATAGAGGCTAAGGAGGCGGATACTGAGGACACCTCTCCACCTGCCTGTCGAGCAAGCAAGAGGCTGAAGAGTGAGAGAGCCCCTTCGGCGAAGAGGGTGAGGACTGGGACATGCGTTGGTGGCATGTTTGTTCCCCGCCCTTCCAAGACAGAGACTGAGGCTGCAGAGAGAACAGCTGCTGCTGCAGTAGGAGTGGATCCGGAGTTAGTTCCGGCGCTTTTTGACGTGGTTATGATAGTGAGCTCATTGGAGCCTCACCTTGGAGAGGGATGAGCTGCTGGATCCCGAGAGTCAGGGGTGTTTCCAGTCTCCCAGCCCAGAGTAAACCTATCGTCTACCTCAGCTACAGTCCAAGATCCTAAGGAACAGGGCCCAACAGACCCTCTGGCTAAGCAGTGAAGATTTTATTTTTTTGATGCTCCCTCAATTATGGATGAGATGTATATATTTTCATTGATAAGACATGTATTCATTTGGTATATAAGATATATGGATAAGCTTTTTGCTTTTTTATCGCAGTTGTTTGTGTTGTTTTTTTTTTTTTAAATAAAGTGCATTTTGTGTAAATAATTGCCATTCTAGGCGGATATTTATACAAAAATGCCCTAGTATAGTTCTTTTGACAACTTGACTGAGCAATGCAAAATGCCTCTTGCATGGTTTCTTTGATGATTTGATCGAACATTTTGTATTATTAGTCATATCTTATTATTACTAATAGTACAAAATGCCCCTAGTGTACATATTCCGAGGAGAATGTTAACATAAGTCAAGAAACAAGGGCAATTTCATTGCAATGAAATGAGGGTACATTATGAGCATCCTTGATCATAAAGTCACATTTTTCTGAACATCATTCTTCTGTACACGGAGTACTGGGCTGGACCATGATTCCTTCTTGTTGGGGAGAGGTCCGATGTGTTTTTCCTTCCACGTATGATTACCTTTGCTTGGTAATGGCTTTGCCGGGGAAAAATTGATCTTTCTCTGAGTTCCCCTGTGAGGTTTAGAAGAAAGGAAGAAGACACGACTCTTATTGAAACCATTGCTTTTGATTTATTTTAGATGGGTCGAACCTTAGAGGATGAGTTTGGATGTATTTGCACTTGGGCAGTGTTCCCTGCCCCCGGTTTTGCAATCATGGTCCAAAGACCCTTTAGATTGTTTGGAGGTTTAACACACTTTGTTTTATACCAAAAAGTGCTTCGCCTGGTCTTTGTTGAAGGGATGCCTTTTCAACAACCAATTTGCCTTTTGCAGATTTTCGACTTAGCGGACCATTTTGCCCTTAGTTTTGCTAGAAATGCCTCTTCAGGTTTTTCATTTCTACGGACGCGATGACCCTAAATTTTGCCTAAGTTGCCCTTTCAGGTTTTTGACCTAGCGGGTCTTCAGAACCTTCTTGTTCTCCTCTTTTCTTTTGTCCTGCCAATACCTCAACTTCGATATTGGTGGAACTTCAGGATAGAGTTTTAAAGATTTTTTGTTGTTTTGCAGAATGTGGCCGAACCTGTATTCAACAGGCTACCTACGTACCCAAAAGAAGGTTGGGATCAGGTCCGCATAGTTCGAGACTTTTTTTCCTGGGAGAATGGGTCTGATTAAAGAGTTTTTGAATTAAAGGTGAGTCATTTTAGGCTCTGATTGGCGCATGAAGGTCTTTGATATTCATGAGTAATATCTTTTGAGTTGATCGAGGTTGGTAGGCTCTGACATTCTATCTCCATTTTGGTCAATAAGTCTGACGGCTTTTTCTGACAAACTTTCATCAACGATGTAGGGGCTACACTAATTAGGTCTAAACTTCTCGTAGGATCGAAGACAGGAGCTCAGCATTCTCTAAGCATCACATCTATGAGATCTCTGAGATCTCTGACTCGAACCTTCTTGTTGAAAGCTCTCTCTATTTTGCGGTGGTAGCCTTGTATGTGGTACGCTACTCTCAGCCATTTTTCATCCATCATGCACAATTCTTGATGATGGATGCGGGCCCATTTAGATTCGTGGTAACTTTTACAAAGGTATGTTTTTATCTGTTTAATTTAGGGTTCTGATATTCTCCCCCCCCCTTGTAGGCTATTTCCCCCCCTTGACGGCTGGCTAACGTTAAACGTTAGGATTTAACGTATATGTTACTTTCCCACCATTTGACCGGTCTCTCTCTCTCTCTCTCTCTCTCTCTCTCTCTCTCTCTCTCTCTCTCACACACACACACACACAACAGGAACAGTTGGTGGGCCCAACAGAAACCGTTGGTGGAATGGTGGGCCCATCTTTGAACAACGTAGGCCCCGCCCATACCACACCATAGGGTAATCCAAACCGTCCATTTGATGGGCCATAAACGTAAATAGGTTGCGTCCCAAAATATCCTTTCCATAGGCTGATCCTAGCCCTCCGATCTAAATAGAAACTACATCTTGTGCAACCTCTATAGATTGTAGGGTTGTGATGATCCTATGGAAATGATTTTTGGGGCACAACCTATTTACATTGTGGCCCATCAAATGAATGGTTTGGATCATTCTATGGAGTTGGTCGTAAAGTAACATTAAGGCCCGTCCACAACATAGGAAGATCCAAGCCGTCCATGATTTGGATAATCCTATGGAGTTGGTCATACAGTAACATTAAAGCCCAATCATAGGCCCCTCCGATATTTTTTCAAAATAAAGCGTACCGTCCACAACATAGGATGATCCAAGCCGCCCATGGTTTGGATCATCCTATGGTGTGGTTCGTACAGTAACATTAAGGCCCAATTTAGGCCCCACCCATATTTTTGAAAATGAAGTGTACCGTCCAGATCATAGGATGATTCGAGCCGTCCCTTTGATGGGCCATAACGTCAATGGGTTGTGCCCCCAAAAGGGTTGGCCCATCAAATGAATGGTTTGGATCATCCTGTGGTCGTACAGTAACATTAAGGTGCGTCTACAACATAAGATGATCCTAGCCGTCCATGGTTTGGATAATCCTATGGAGTTGGTCGTACACTAACATTAAGGCCCAATCGTAGGCCCCACCGATATTTTTCAAATTGAAGCATACCGTCCACAACATAGGATGATCCAAGCCGTCCATGGTTTGGATCATCCTATGGTGTGGTTCATACCAATTTAGGCCCCACCCATATTTTTGAAAATGAAGTGTACCGTGCAGACCATAGGATGATCCGAGCCGTCCATTTGATGGGCCACGATGTAAATAGGTTGTGCCCCAAAAATCATTTCCGTAGGATGATCACAACCCTACAATCTATAGAGGTTGCATAAGATGTAGTTTCTTTTAGATCGGAGGGCTAGGATCAGCCTATGGAAATAATATTTTGGGACGCAACATATTTACGTTTATGGCCCATCAAACGGACGGTTTGGATTATCCTATGGTGTCGTATGGGCGGGGCCTACGCTGTTCAAAGATGGGCCCATCATTCCACCAACGGTTTCTGTTGGGCCCACCAACTGTTCCTGTTGTGTGTGTGTGTGTGTGGAGAGAGAGAGAGAGAGAGAGAGAGAGAGAGAGAGAAAACGTTAGCCAGCCGTCAAGGGGGGGGGGGAAATAGCCTGGGGGGAGGGAATAACAGCGCCCTTACTTTATCACCAAAATATAATCTAGTTCCTAGAAATCTGGGCAAAGGGCAAAATTCAAGAATAATTTTTATACTATGCGATTTTTTTTCGGTGTGCATAGCTATTTTCCCGGGGGTTATACGACCCTTCTAACATGTGATTGGGCTCTTTCAAGGGTACTTTTTATCATCATGTAGTGACCCCATGTGATCTTGATCTCATGCCAGAGAAACATCTATCCATAAGACAAAGTACAACAAAATTCAATGGTTTAGATTTTTTTGGAAGAATCCTAAGCAAGGTTTGATTGATCAAGGGATTAGGATCATTTAATAGAGGTGGGGTCGATAGCTATAAGCTAGACTTGTGGTCGTCAATCGGATCAACAGATCGGGTGACATTCACGTCCCAAACTTGGGGCAAATAAGGAAGGACTGGAATTGGAGTCACTCATGTGATATCTCACAAGATCAGAACCACTCTCGAGTAGGCCCTGTATAGATGCCATAACATGAAAACCACACTCATTGAAGAATGTTAACAAACCGATTGGAGGACTTGAATGTATATCAATTATTAGATTAGGTTTGGTTTTCAGACCACAAATGGACGGCTAAGATCATGTAACATCACCTAGGTGGCCAGTCGTAGTGCTTCTCATTGCATCTTAATTAGTTAGTGTCTTCTCATAGACCGTTCCTCAATATTTAAAGGGTCCACTCCAAAATTGAGAGGGCCCACCTCTAACTTCTATGAGCCCATGATTTATACCAAAGAGCAGTAAAGACAAGGTAGTAGGGTGCACCTAGTAATATTTGCCCAATAAAAAATGCTTGAAGCGAGCAACCACATTGTTGGCACGCTCAGGACTCCCATAGTGGCCTTAAATTTGATTGATCTGGACCGTCCATCTGATGGAACCTACTTTGGGTAGTCAAAGGCCCAAAAATCAAGACATCTAGAGATCTTAGTACGTTGCTTTTTGTTGTTGAATCTGATTCGTTGATTATATGTAATATTTGACCTTCCACATCCAACTGAAAATACATTTTGGTGAATGCTATAGCTGTCCAATTGGTATGATATTTCGGCTATTGGAGATCCAATACCTAGCCTATCAAATGTACAGCATGATCAACCAAAGTTGGGCCTACTAGAAATATCAAGAGAGATGGGGCGTTGTGTGTAACCTTGTCATTTTTAAAATTTGAGTAATGCTAGTGAGACTGAGAGTAAGACCGAACAAAGCACCGAACAATTTTTTTTTTTTTTTTTTTGGCACACATGGTTAAGAACATTTAGCTGGCCATATAACCAACCCAAAATAGAAGATATAATGAGCCAAATCATGGAACCCAAATCTTGGCTGATTAGATGCAATCTTGGCTGTAAATTGAATGTAATATTCTTGTGATTGCAATTACCAAATATTGGGTGTAAGATTCAATTTGTTTCTAACTTTATCCCTAAGGCTTGGGGACAATTGTAAAGTGTATAAATACATATGTAAATCAATGGAACGTATACTACTCTTCTCCCAGAATTACTTTGTACAGTTTTTCATGGTATCAGAGCATATGATCCTTGGGTAAACTTCTGACGCATTTCCGTCGTTTTTTTCTTGTGAAGCACTTCTGTCACGTTCTTCCATTGATCTTCCATTGACTGGGACTCATTTCCGTCTCATATTTTCCACCTTTCTGATGCATTTCCGTCTCTCCATTGATCTTCAATTGTTGCTGGTTCATTTCCGTCTCGTCTTATTCACGTTTCTGACGCATTTCCATCTCGTGTTTTCTTTGTTTTACTTGTCATCATTCCATGGCAGAGAAGACACCATAAATCAATACCCATTCATTGGCCAAATATGAGGATCCTAAATATCCTCTATACATCCATGATTATGATAGAACATCGTTCTATCAAACAGAAAATAAAGAAGAGCATTGATAGATTGAGAGGAAAAGAGAGAAGAGAGTGAGCTTCGAGGAAACTCAGGCCTTCAATGAGTTAATTCGAGGAAACTCGGCCTCCAATATGCAAACTGCACTAAATTTGATTATTCCTTGCTCAAAAGCCATATGGCATCTACATTATATAGAAAAATATGGAAACAGAAATCAACAGAATAGAAAAAAAAGAAATAAGGAAAACTGATATAAGATAGCAACAACATAAATAAGGAAAGCATCTAAATAAGAAAATATATTTCTAACATTCCCCCGCCCTTGATGTCAACCTTGTTCCCAAGGTTGGAGGTTGATCTTGTGCAAGACCTTCCAAATTTCTTTTCTCTTCGCATATTCTTTTTTTCTTGCTTCCTCCTTCTTCCTTTTTCTTTGTCTTGTAATTAGTCAACATCATCAAGGGTTGAGGCTACTCTAATTGCAAACCGATCTCATCATGCCGTTCATCAAAGCTTTTTTGATGATTTTTTTTAGATTGATTCATGGATGGTTTTAGGTGAGGATCTTTTCTATGGCATTGGAAAGGTTGAGAGGTATGACAAGTTTTTTGGCATCGACGTTGTTGGACTCGAGAACGCTAATAATAATTAAGCCCTTTCTTTTGTGAATTTTTTGCTTTTTCTTCGACCTGATTTCTTTCTCTCTTTTTTCTGTTTCGCCTTTTCTTTTTTATTGTGTAAGCCTTCTCGATGGTGCTCTCACTGAACTCTTCACTTAGAGGCTCTCCTAGCTTCACGCCAGGTGATGGTGCCATCACCTGAGGAAGATTGGGATTTTGAGAAAGAAATTCTCTAAACATCTTCATTATTTTCTCTTTGAAAGGTTGAAATCTCGAATCGATCTTTGCATCCAACTTCGCTTCCACACCTTGTTCTTCTGATGACGAACCATTCTTGTCTCTTGTAGCCATGTAATAAGCCTTCAAATCCTTGATACCAATCTCGTTCTTTTGACGATGAGTAAGAGGCATCCACCAGTAAACCGCTCTGATACCAACTTGATAGAACACCGTTCTATCAAACAGAAAATAAAGAAGAATATTGATAGATTGAGAGGAAAAGAGAGAAGAAAGTGAGCTAATTCGAGGAAACTCAGGCCTCCAATGAGTTAATTCGAGGAAACTCGGCCACCAATATGCAAACTGCACTAAATTTGATTATTCCTTGCTCATAAGCCATACGGCATCTACATTATATAGAAATTAGGGAAAGCAAAATATGGAAATAGAAATCAGCAAAATAAAAAAAAAAAGAAATAAGGAAACCTAATATAAGAAGGCAATAACTTAAATAAGGAAAGCATCTAAATAAGAAAATTTATTTCTAACAGATTCTGATCATTCGGGGGTGGTTATAGTTTCGCAACCATTAACCGGTGACAACTACAGCACATTGTAGACACCCTCATTTTGCTACACTTTAACCAACAATAACCTAATATATTAATCCATCGAATTTCACTGGTAAAATATGCATCCTCACATTCCCTGAAAACCAAAATAATAAAGAGATGTACCTGGTAAGACGATTAGATCCGAAAAATTGGCAAAATGCCCTGATTGGTGACTTAGAGTGTTAAATCCATGCAAGAGTCCCTCTATCATGGATTTATATGTTTTAAGGCATTAATATCTCGATCTGACTTTACGGATCATCAATCGGGACAAAATAAGCTAGGGTCACTTCACAGCCCAGACCCTGATTCCATTATGAGACCCGATTTCCGTAAATCGTCAGATCGAGGGCTGATTTTCAACATGGGTGTCTTTCTTTACTAAGAATTTGTGATCATTTATTCAAATTAATATCAATCAAGGTCGATCTCAAATTTGGATTAAACATTGGGTCACTTTTATTAAGCAAAAATCCAGTGAAAAGTTACGGATCAAGGCAGGACGAATGAGATCCGTCGAAATTATCCCATTAAATCATCGATAACAAAACATTTTAATATCTTAATTGGCTTTGATATCTTGGTTTAAAGGGTTTAATCGTTGATCCAAGATTGATCGAGTCGGTTGGTTCGTTTGGATCACCGATTTGCCCAATCTTTGGAAAAGCGATTTGCCGATGGAGATCGATGGCTCTCATTGGTCGAAAATTTCAAAATCAGTATTTGTATGGCAATATTGGGCTTAAATGAAAGAGAAAACATCAACAATTCCATCGGCGAAAGAATTATCAAAATCGGATGTCAAAATCTCCCGGAAATGGCGTTTTCATGTTTCCGCAAGGTTGCTTTTCCCCCACTTTCTCTCTCATCTTCCACATGAAAAAAAAACGTGTGAATACATGGGGTAGACGATTTTTTTACTAAATATTTGGGAAAATCTTTTATGAAGATTCCAGGATATTTAAAGATCTCATCCCGTCCGTCCTTTCGATCACATGGAGATTGCAGTTAATCTATGCCATCCAAGCTATTGCCATTCTCAACAAAGACGGCCAATTTGGACATTTTCCTTGTCTTGAAATTTGCTTGCAATTCCACAAAGATTCCAAGGACAAGTGGCATCATCCTGGACCTTTTAATTGTTCCTAAATCTTTAATGCTTGATCCTGGCCACATAAGTGCTTGCCATTTTGAACATGGCTATGGCTAAAATGGAAGATGCCAAAGAAGAGGGAGAATATTCTAGGAAAATTCAATCTTGGCCATCATTTTTCCTTCCTTTCTCCATCATTCAATCTCCACCCTACACATTTGGGCTCCTAAGAAGGCAACCTAGCTCTCCATTCCCCTATAAATACCCATGCTCTCTTCTTCTCTCAACACAACTCAAGACTCCCTCTCTCTTTCTCCCTAAGAAATTCGCCCTCCTCTCCCTCAACTCTTGCAGCCCACTCAACTGTGCATTCGTTTCCAATCTACCACATCGACACTCTTTTGCATTCATCCATCCAAGGCGGCATCAACTAACGGTCGGTGTGCGTAAAAGCCACAGAAGTGTGTACGAAGGCACGGTGTGGATCGACTTCAACTGTCACGACCGAGGTAGGTACTTCTAGAATCACTTTAATCGTGATTATCTTAGGCATATTAGTTTGCATTCATGATTAGGGTATGTCGAATCAAAGTTATAATTTGGTCATTAGAATACATGATAGGAGTTTGCATATTAGTTCGTATTCTGATATATCTACTCATATAGTTTGCATGATTAGTCTGCATACCTGAGTCATTCTTTAGTTTTTATGATGGCTTCCCTCTCAATCCTAGCCCCAACAGCTTACCCAACCCAACAGACCCCATGCTTAGCCAACTAAACCCAACTCAACCCATTTCAACCGGACCTATTTTCCACCCTTACCCAAACCCAAGACCCATGTACTGTGTGGAACATAACCAAATCCATATAAGTTTCACTGTCCCCCATCCTAAAACCCAAATTAGTAGAGCCATGTCATCCAATTGGCCATAGACCATACCCTCATGTATTCTGTTAGAAAAATTAAACCCAAATGATCATACACCCTGTTGAAATCCATTATGCCCTTTTTGATGGCCATGAGTCATGCCCCCACGCATTCCATTAGAATCCAGAATGGGGATGTGAACGAAATATCCAGTGCATTGTGGCAAAGTCACATGGCCGAGAACCATCAACCCGAAGCTCAATCCGAACCACACCACCCAGACTTGACTCAACCAACCCGGTCCAACTCGATCTAACCGGTCCAACTTGGACCCCACCTAACCTTTACCCAAAAGTGGGCCCGGCCCCGCGATCAGCCCTACAACTCGCACTCTAACCCGCCCCGCATCAGCCCCGCAACTCGCCCCGTAACCCGCACCCCTAAACCGCACCTAAACGTCAAGCCCAACCCAAGCCGCACCCCGCACCAAAAGCCGCATCCACCCAAGTCGCTGCTCAACCACAGCCGCATTCCACCCAAGCCGCAGCCCAATCCAAACTCGCACCTCGAACCTGAACCCGAACCTAACCCAACGAACCGGTTCAACATGAACCCAACCCATATTCAAACACGACCCACCCGGTCCAATCTAACCCAATCCGAGTCAACACCGGTTCAACCCCGTCCAACCCAAACCTAATTCGACCCAACCCGGTTTAGCCCCAACCCATGGTTCAACCCCGTCCAACCCGGACCCGACTCGATCCAACCCGATTTAGCCCCAACCCCGATTCAACCCGAGTTAACTCAAGGCAGCACGGGTTCGTCTCGAGCCAATCCAATCCAATCCGGGTCTGACCTGGTTCAACTCATTTCAATCTGAGCCACGCCCAAGTCAGGCTCAACCCAGGCTATGCCCTGACCGAACCCAAACCATCCTTATCCAAATCTATTCCTGAGTGTGCATTGTGCACATAGGCAATGCACGTATGAGTAATATACGTATATCAAACCCTCTATGTGCTGCATGCATGTAATTAAAATATGATTTTGGACCCATGATTCAAGATCCACCGAAACAGCCATGAATGCTTGAATCCATGCACTGTGTGTGTATACTTGCCCTCATTATAAATAATCAAATACCCTCGTATATTCACTCATTTCTTATATGTGCTCTACACACATAACCTCTCAACCCAACCCACTTGGCCCGACCCAAGCAATTCCAGTCAACCCAAGCCTAACCTAGCCCCAACTCGCCCATACACCGAACCCAATCCGTGCCCCAACCCAATCTAAATCCACACCCCACACAGACGAACACAAACCCGCAACCCGATCCAGCCCCAACACGAACCCACAACAAACCGCCACCCCGGACCCGAACCGCCACCCCTAGCCTTCTTAATTTTATTTGTGTTCAACTGAACCGACCCCAAGTTTCACCCAAACCGGTCCAACCCGGATCTGCACCATAAAACCCATCCGGACCCGCTCGGTCCAATTCAGCCAACTCAACCCAAATTGGACCCACCCGGTCCAACCCGGTTCAGCTCGGCCCAACCTGGACCTAACCCGACTCGACCTGAGTTAAGCCCAAGCTAACCCGGTCCAACCCTGGTCCAACCCGGACTAACTCGGTCTAGCCCGGGCTCAAGCCGTTCCAACCCAACCGAGGCCCAATGCAACTTAACCTTTACCCGAAAGTGAGCCCGGCCTCGCAATCAGCCCCACAACCAGAACCCGCACCAACAGCCCATCACCTAACCCAAATTAGTCCAGCCCGGACCCCCATCACGTTGACCCAAATCCCGCGGTTCGCCGGCCTTGACCCCAAATTCTACGGTCCAATCGGCCTTAACCCCAAGCATCATTCGGCCATGTCATGGGCTACACACATTCAGCCCAACCCCCATGGCCCAAGACCTATTTGGCCTCACCCCACACCCTTCGATTTCACATCCCCCAACCAGTAGGCCAAGTTGCCCATACCAATGCACTGTGCATAAATGCTTAAACCTTGAACCTATTGTGTCTAAACCCTTGGTGTACATGAGTGCTCTGTCTGTGAATGCGTGTTGTGCACATCCATTGAATCCATTATGCCGTGCATGCACATGTACAGTGTAATCAAATTTGATATGCACTGTCCCAATCATGATTAACTATACCAATGCACTGTACATATGTGTGTGCTGTGCACATTAAAATGCTTACACGGTGTTGTATACCTGTGAGTAATTAAAACATGCAAAACAATGGGTGTGGCTCACATGCAACACAACCCAATCCAACCCAGCCAATCCAATCAACCCAACCCGGTTCAACTCAGCCCCACTCGGACCCGCAACCCGACCCCAACCCAGTTCAGTCCCAATCCAGTTCAACCCAACCCGATTCAACCCTAACCCAACTCGGCTCCGCCTAGTCCACTACCCGATCCAATCGACCTCATCCGGATCTAAACCGAGTCAACCCGGATCAAACCCGAGTGCAACTCTTCACCCAACTAAGTTGCACCTCCTTTCCTTATCAAGTTACACTCCATGCCTAATCGAGTGGACCCACCCCAGCCAAGTAGCCCCGCTAGTTGAACCCCTGGACCCCAATCGAGTTACACCTCTATGTCTGAATCTATTTGGCCGAATTTCGCAAGTCCAGCTCTTTCAAATTCCTAAAATGAAGTCCTTGTGACTCAATCCATGCTTCAAATCCAAATTCCCTATTCTAGCTTCTAAAGCTAATCCGAATCCCAATTCCAATTCTTAATCTCAACCACCCCAACGGAACTACGTGTGACTTGATCCTCACCATGGGGTACGTAGGCAACTTGGCACTCCCAAGTTCAGTCGCACCTTTCCGTACCTTTCTGCACCTTTCCTCTCCTTTCTTCTGTCTCTTTCATTTTCAACACCCTTCTTCATCTCTTCCATTCCCTTCTCACCCTTTCCTTTTCCTTAAACCGTTTTGCATGTTAGATGTTTCCTTCTGTTTAGTCGCATGATTAATTGCATGTTTAGATTTCTTTATTTATTATTTGTCCTCATCATATGCTTAGAAATCACATGTTTAGCCTTCTTGTTAGTTGTGTTGTTTTGGTTTTTGCATGCTTAGTTACTTTGTTAAATTTGGAACTCTTTGGAATAAAAAAAAAGAATCTTAAAAGAATCTAAGAACTTATATCAAATTGGAAAACTTCAATTCAAAATCTAAACCTCCAAATTCTTAAGTTTTAGGTTCTAGGCTTGAAAAACTTAGAAATGGCACTCTAGGTTCCCCAATAGAATTCTTGGATCCAAATTCTCACAGAAATACTAAGATGCAACTTAGGTCCATTGCATTAGATCTAGGTTCATATAGCGTAGGTCACTTCACCTCAAATCAATTAATCAAATTCAACTCAAATCAAATCTCATCAATCTCAAAATAATCACATAGGCACATAGGCATGTAGTTGCATGTAGGATGCACTCCTGGCCCGCATGAGTCTAAACTGTGAACGGCCAAATCATTAGTAATGTTTAGATTTCTAAAATAAAACTCGCATTCACCCCCTTAGTTAAACCTGAATAATTAAAGCTTTTAAGAAGTTAGGCAAGGTCGGTGCTGTACACTTCGTGCGGTACACCTTCCGACTTCGTAACCAGGTAACTTACCCAGAATTCAAAACGCAGACCAAATTAACAGAGTTAATCATGGGTCCTAGATCCCTAATCTAGGTGGCGACTCTGGTCAGTTGCTTCTTTCGTGAAGTTAGGACTTTTATCCTAAATTTGTGAAAAAGGCAATCATATTCAAAACCAATGGACAAAGGCATCATCATCGTAACACACACCCTCGTGAGACCACCCCCCCTCGGGATGGGATCCACAGATTGGCGACTCTGCTGGGGATTGATTACCTAATTTTATAATTTTTAAAAGCTTTAGTCATTAAGGTTATCACTAAAGGGGAAAATGTGAAACAAACGCAAAAAAAAAAATCAAAAACTCAAAAATTCAGAAAAACAGAAGAAAAAGAACCAAAAAATGTTGTTTGCTTACTTGAATAATCCATCACCTAAACCTTCAAAAGATTAATTACAGGACTTGAGGGCATTAGATGCGAATCCCCAAATTGCACACACTTACATCACTTGCATTTACACCATTGCATATCACATTCACACACGTCCTATTTAGGAACCCGGAATGTTATCTAGCATGGTTGACTGGGAGGTCATGACCCGGTGCCTCTGTGTTAGAGAAGCATTCCACTCTTAGCCTAGTACCTTTATGGTGCGTAAACGGATCTGTTGGTTCACGTACTGCTACTCTGGACACCGGTAGAGTATATCGAACACGGATTCGCGCTAAGGGAACTATTGGCCTTACCTCTAGTTTACCCCACACATGCATATAGCACGAACACGCGTACATCACGTGTGTGTGAGCCTAGATTATGATATCCTACCCCTCTGTGTCTAGATTAGGCCGTAGTCCATCTTCCAATGGCTACGATCGGTCTTAGGAACACGAACAAAGTCACGAATCAAACCACTTGGTTCCGCTAGATTAAGGGTTAGGAATTGCGCCCTCCAAGTAAAGCACAAAAAGAAAATGCCTTTGAGGTTGGGATAATAATCTCGTTGTTCTTAGATCTAGAAAATCTCATCTCTCATTGATCAACGATTCATTTATCGTGGGTTGATATCCTTTAGGTTAGGGTTCTCTTTCGAGGACTGATTTGATAACTCTAGCTTAGGATTTCATCTCCCCTTAAACTAGGGGCATCTTCTTCGAGTGCATCCTTAAAACCCCTAAAATGCCTTTCCCTTCAAGAGGCATCCCCTCTTAGGTTCATGCTTCACCCATCCGTTGGTCACATTCTTTCAATTTTTAAATAAATAAGACCATCTTTTTCAATGAAAAATTTATCACTCTCAAATGTGTGTGGGAACTTAGTCCTTCTAGCCAATGCATGTTTTCAATCAAGAACACTACTAAACTTCCAATCTTTTCTTTATTAGGAGTTCTTGTATTCACCATTGATCATCCAAAAGCAACTTGGACCCGAGTTTCCAATCGTCTTGTGAGAATTTCACCTCCTCTCTCATTGTCGCCTCAATGTCTGAACCTACTGGAAACCTTCAGACTCCTCGAGTTGAGGAATTGCTGAACGAACTCACCCGTCAGATGAGCTTAATTCGCGAAGAAAATAAGATCATGAAGGCTCAGTGGGAGGAAAATTTTGGTACTGCCGCTTCAAAAGAAAAGTCTATAGCAACCACATCTGAGGTTCTCCCTCAACCCAAGTTGTCTCCTCTCACCATTGAAGATCAAGAGCAATATAGTCAGGAAAATTGTACTCCAATTCCTTCTCCAGAAGAGAAACCCCTTGCTGAGAAATTTGAACTGCTGCTTCAAGAAGTCAAGGACATCAAGAACCGAGAGTCAAGCAATTTCAATCCTGATGACTTGACTTTGTTTCCGAATGTCCATCTCCCTCCAAACTTCCAGATTCCAGACTTCGATAAATACAATGGTACAGGTTGTCCTACTACTCATTTACAAATGTTCATCATAAGGCTACAGTCCCAAGGGTTGAATTCAGAGCAGATGGCTCAGTTGTTCCCCATTTCCTTGACTGACACTGCACGCAAATGGTATCTGAGTTTGGATAAAACAAAGGTCAGAACTTGGAATGAGATTACTGAACAATTCATCAAGCAGTTTACTTATGATGACGGATCTGAGGTGACTATCAGTGATCTAGAGGCAACTAAACAGGAGCCCAATGAGACATTTACTACTTTTGTAAAAAGGTGGAGGAAGCTTGCTACTTCCATGATGGATCGCCCAAATGAGAAGGAACAATGCAAGATCATGTTAAACAGTCTGACCCCAACAATGCTTCAGCATATGCCGCTCCAGTATTGCCCAACTTTTGATCTCTTCAGTAATGCTGGAATTCAGATCGAAGATGCCATAGCTAAAGGCATTCTGGCAAAGAATGTTCCATTTCAAAAAGATTACAAGAAGCCTTCTCTTCCTACCAAAGAAGTCAATAATGTTTCCATTACAAGTCAACCTCAGAAAGCCATGGTGTTCAGATACAATCAAGAAGGTGTTAAGCCTCAGGAGAAGGCTAAACGAGAATTCACTTATCTCCCTGTTGCACCGTCAGCTGTATTGAAGCAATGTCTAGCTACTGGCCACCTCGCTTTACTTCCTCCTAGGCCTCCTCCTAATCCACTCCCTAAAACCTACAATGAGAACGAGTATTGCCAATACCACCAAGGTCATGGCCATACCACCAATCGATGCTTGGCCTTGAAGCATGCTATCCAAGATCTCCTTGATCAGAAAAAACTTATTTTTCCACCTAAACCTGATGTTATTCAGAATCCTCTACCCAACCATTCAAATACAACCTCCACCCATGTCGGCAGCATTTCCTTTGTTCACCCAGAGTTTGATCCATCCACCCTCATAACCACCTTACCATTCTCATCCATGGAAAGGGGGAAAGGAGGAAGTGTCTGTGACATTGCTAGAAGGTTCAGAGCCAGAGAAGAATTTGCCAGAATATCTTGAGCTAGAAGTCGCAACAGTCAGAGAAGAAGCAGTCGTTGATCCTCAGAGCCAGAGTGTTAATGTTTTTCAATTGAAGCCTCATCCTTCATGGTTTCTCAGGTGTTGGTGTCAAGTCCAAATAAACTCAGTCAGTCTTATGAGCCTCTTTTTTCTTTGCAAGTAAGAAGTGTCAGTTGCTAGTTTTATTTCTACAGTCCAAGTCATTTGTTCCTGAGACTGTTCAGGACAAGTCTTTGATCTATGCTATTGTCGATGTAATTTCTCTGATCAATTAATAAAAGTTTCAGTTTCAAGTATATTCTTGTGTATGCTTCTGATAAAATGACATAAATTAACATTCCTTCCTCGGATGAGGAGGCCGACGAAACTCCCCTTGAAATAAAATGATTACTCAAACAAGGGGATGAGCGCCGAGCCCAGCCTTTCAAAGAAGAAATTGAAGTAGTAAATATCGGCACTAAAACCTTAGCTCAGAAAATACTAATTGGAAATATTCTATCCTCTAAGGAGAGCAAAGAACTAGTAAACCTACTTCGAGAATTCACGATAGAAGAGATCGTCCAATATAAATTCACACCAAGGATAAGGTCAGAGAAATAAGAGATCATGGGAATAAGAATGTATGACACATACATTATACAAGGGGCATAAGTGGAGCCTGCCTTTTATATTTTCAATTCTCGGCTTCGGTTGTCAAGTTCATCATGCACATATGAATTCTGTACAAAGGAGCTCAAGAAGGCTATCAATTAGTGGAACCAACTAGTGAAATATCAAAGCAGATGTCAAATCCAAATCATGATGTTGGAATTCGAGTAAACAATTTAAAGACATCAAGACTGGAGTAAGCCTTTAACAAGAAAGTGTGCAATCAGAATCCTGAAGGAAGGAGACTCAGTAACTATCTACCACTCATTTTCAATCCAAAGGGACAAGTTCAAGCTGTGTAGATCAATCTAACCTGGAAAAGCCGTCAAACTCTGAGAAGAAAAATTATAAGAACTGATGAACCTCATTGTAAGCCTGAGCACCGGAAGGCCTCCTTTGGCCCAACAAAACCCCAAAAATCATAACCCAAAAGCATAAAGAAAAACCCCATTTGCAAACCCTTTGAGACTAAATATTCCTTTCAAAGCCATCATACTAGGGGCATTTGCCATAAACTACGCGAGATCTGATCCCTTCACTGAGGTACGTAGGCAACTTGGTTGATCCACGTGCGGTCGTTCAAAAAAAATTCCCAAAAAAGAGCAATAGAAAATCAATCAATAAAAAAAAAGAGAGAAGAAAGAAAGTTCCAAAAAAAATAAAATCCATTTTACCTTTATACTCGGGACACATCTGCCTTGAACTACGCGCGACCTGATTCCTACACCGGGATACGTAGGCAACTTGCTCGTTCGGGTTTCGTCGAAATTTGCAAACCTTAAGCCTTTCCTTTGTTAAACCTCACCCTACCTATAAGTCCTTTCGATGCACGGTGCTCAAGGTTCTAGATCTGAAAAAAGAAAAGAAAAGAAAAAAGAAAGAAGATAAATAAAACGGAGTTTGAAGACCTGCTAGGCTGAAAACCCGAAAGGGCGGTCTAGGCAAAAATCAAGGTCACTCACCTGCTAAGTTGAAACCCGAAATGGCGGCTTAGGCAAAAATTAAGGTACAAGCCCGCTGAATTGAAAACCCAAAAGGGCGATTCACTCAAAAGTTAGGGCAAACGGTCCGCCAAGTTGAAAACCTGAAAAGGCACCTTGGTCATGGTAAGAAATCATCCACAAGGGCAATATCCAATATCAGACTCAGAAATCCAAGAAATTCAAGCAGTCATATTTTGCATCCTCGAAGCTAGGGGCATGAAACCGAGCAATCCAAAGAGCGTTAGTAGCAGTCCATGAAGTACTAATGATCTAAGGAAGAAAGTACAAATATTTACAAATTGATAAAGTACTCTTTGAGAGGTTAGACCTACCAATCAAAAAAAAAAAGTTATGATAAGAAGCGTCAGTATCGTTATTCCTGTGTCTTTACATTCCCATTAAACCTCCAAAAATTTATTTTGAGTCTTCTCAGTTAGTCGTTGTCTCAAAAAAAAAATAAAAAAATTGTCTCATTTGTGTAAACATTGTTCGTAATTCCATCTCCTCAAACTGCAACTCTCTTGGTGAAAAGGTGAAGGCTATTCTTCTTCGTCTGCGCGACAAATCTTGAAAAGGAGCAAATACAAGTAATCACAAAGGGATAATTTCATATTCAAAAGCTCACATCAGCAAGTGAACTGATCAACCAATGTCAAAAGGTTGTGGCAAGGGACCTGTGAGAATGCTATTTTCATCTTCAGATAACAAAACAGTTGAAGGGAAGCTTAAGGCAATGGAAGAACCTCATATGTGGTTTGGCTAAGATCTTTCGCCCTAATCCTCGTGAAGGAAGCATTCAATCCTCGAAATCTCTTCAATCATCAACCAAAGCAACATTCATCCTCTTGAGCCCGTTTGTACACGACACCCAATTTTGTTACTCTGAGTCCCTGAATCCTGTTACTCCAAATCTTTGAATCTTTGTTCATCGAAATCCTCAACAGAAGAAATACATGTTTAACTCAATCATCCCCAGCAAATCCATTCAACCCCATGCCGTTCAAAAAACCCGAATTAGGACTAGATGTTGACCCACCCGTCCAGGGCCTTTGAGTGGACTAGCCATTTCACTCTTACTGTATCATTGCTTCTGAGTGGACTATTCGTTCACGAAGACCCTATCATTGCTTCCGAGTGGACTATTCGTTCACGAAGACCGTATCATTGCTTCCGAGTGAACTATTCATTCACGAAGACCGTATCATTGCTTCCGAGTGGACTATTCGTTCATGAAGACCGTATCATTGCTTCCGAGTGAACTATTCGTTCATGAAGACCGTATCATTGCTTCCGAGTGGACTATTCATTCACGAGGACCATATCGTGGCCATCTAGGCAAATCCTCTTTGATTCCTGTCTCGCTGACCCCCAGTCCCACTGGCCCCCGTCTCATTAACAGACAGGCCTTTTCCGCAGACAAGTCAATTTCGCAGACAAATCAAATTTCCTTTGGCTCCCGTCTCGCTGGCCCCCCGTCTCTTTAACAGACAGGCCTTTTCCGCAGACAGGTCAATTTCGCAGACAAGCTATCTTCACTCGGTCGTCTAGGCCAATCCTCTTTGATTCCCGTCTCGCTGACCCCCAGTCCCGCTGGCCCCGGTCTCATTAACAGACAGGCCTTTTCCGCAGACAGGTCAATTTCGCAGACAAATCAAATTTCCTTTCGCTCCCGTCTCGATGACCCCCAGTCCCGCTGGCCCCCCCGTCTCTTTAACAGACAGACCTTTTCCGCAGACAGGTCAATTTCGCAGACAAGCTATTTTCACCCAGTCATTTAGGCCAATCCTCTTTGATTCCCGTCTCGCTGACCCCCAGTCCCGCTGGCCCTCGTCTTTTTAAAGACAGGCCTTTTTCGCAGACAGGTCAATTTCGCAGACAAATCAAATTTTCTTTAACTCCCGCATCCACCTGCACCTCAAAATCTAACCTGAGTTGCACCCATCACCCATTTGCACCTCAAAATCTGACCTGAGTTGCACTCGCACCCAGCTGTACCTCAAAATTTGACCTGAGTTGCACTTGCATCCACCTGCACCTCAAAATCTAACCTGAGTTGCACCCATCACCCATTTGCACCTCAAAATCTGACCTGAGTTGCACTCGCACCCAGCTGCACCTCAAAAATCTTACCTGAGTTGCACTTGCATCCACCTGCACCTCAAAATCTGACCTGAGTTGCACCCATCACCCTTTTACACCTCAAAATCTGACCTGAGTTGCACCCGCACCCAGCTGCACCTCAAAATCTAACCTAAGTTGCACCCGCACCTGCCTGCACCTCAAAATCTGACCTGAGTTGCAACCGCACCCATTTACACCTCAAAAACTGACCTGAGTTGCTCCCAATCGCAGATCCAAATCCTGACCCTTTTGTCTCACTAACCCTAGTCTTAACGGCCTCGTCTTTCTACAGACAGGCTATTTTCGGAGATAGTCGCTTCCGCAGGCAGGACAATCGTCCACAAGAACCATATTTTGGCCTCCGGGTGAATTCCCTATTCATTTGGACCAAAACTCATCATCTTTTCAATCATCCAGCCACACTTCCGTCGTCCCATCTTGCATCATTAGGATAGAAAAGCATGTTGCATGAAAAATTAATAATAAAAAAAATAAAAAGAAAAAAATCTGCATTTAGGATTGCATTGCATTGGGGGGTATCAGGTTGTTTTATTTGGAATATTTCATTAAAATTGCCATAGAAATACAAACTGATACAACACATCGTCCATCTGAATTGGGCTATTGTCAGTTAAAGTTCCACAAAATGAGAATGTCTCTTTAAGCTTTGGCATGCGGTTACTAAGTAACCTTTGCCAAAGAGGGGCATCTGTAGACACCCTTATTTTGCTACACTTTAACCAACAATAACCTAATATATTAATCCATCGAATTTCACTGGTAAAATATGCAGCCTCACATTCCCTGAAAACCAAAATAATAAAGAGATGTACCTGGTAAGACGATTAGATCCGAAAAATTGGCAAAATGCCCTGATTGGTGACTTAGAGTGTTAAATCCATGCAAGAGTCCCTCTATCATGGATTTATATGTTTTAAGGCATTAATATCTCGATCTGACTTTACAGATCATCAATCGGGACAAAATAAGCTAGAGTCACTTCACAGCCCAGACCCTGATTCCATTATGAGACCCGATTTCGTCAGATCAAGGGCTGATTTTCAACATGGGTGTCTTTCTTTACTAAGAATTTGTGATCATTTATTCAAATTAATATCAATCAAGGTCGATCTCAAATTTGGATTAAACATTGGGTCACTTTTATTAAGCAAAAATCCAGTGAAAAGTTACGGATCAAGGCAGGACGAATGAGATCCGTCGAAATTATCCCATTAAATCATCGATAACAAAATATTTTAATATCTTAATTGGCTTTGATATCTTGGTTTAAAGGGTTTAATCATTGATCCAAGATTGATCGAGTCGGTTGGTTCGTTTGGATCACCGATTTGCCCAATCTTTGGAAAAGCGATTTGCCGATGGAGATCGATGGCTCTCATTGGTCGAAAATTTCAAAATCAGTATTTGTATGGCAATATTGGGCTTAAATGAAAGAGAAAACATCACCAATTCCATCGGCGAAAGAATTATCAAAATCGGATGTCAAAATCTCCCGGAAATGGCGTTTTCATGTTTCCGCAAGGTTGCTTTTCCCCCACTTTCTCTCTCATCTTCCACATGAAAAAAAAACGTGTGAATACATGGGGTAGACGATTTTTTTACTAAATATTTGGGAAAATCTTTTATGAAGATTCCAGGATATTTAAAGATCTCATCCCGTCCGTCCTTTCGATCACATTGAGATTGCAGTTAATCTATGCCATCCAATCATTCAATCTCTACCCTACACCTTTGGGCTCCTAAGAAAGCAACCTAGCTCTCCATTCCCCTATAAATACCCATGCTCTCTTCTTCTCTCAACACAACTCAAGACTCCCTCTCTCTTTCTCCCTAAGAAATTCGCCCTCCTCTCCCTCAACTCTTGCAGCCCACTCAACTGTGCATTCGTTTCCAATCTACCACATCGACACTCTTTCGCATTCATCCATCCAAGGCGGCATCAACTAACGGTCGGTGTGCGTAAAAGCCACAGAAGTGTGTACGAAGGCACCGTGTGGATCGACTTCAACTGTCACGGCCGAGGTAGGTACTTGTAGAATCATTCAATCTCTACCCTACACCTTTGGGCTCCTAAGAAAGCAACCTAGCTCTCCATTCCCCTATAAATACCCATGCTCTCTTCTTCTCTCAACACAACTCAAGACTCCCTCTCTCTTTCTCCCTAAGAAATTCGCCCTCCTCTCCCTCAACTCTTGCAGCCCACTCAACTGTGCATTCGTTTCCAATCTACCACATCGACACTCTTTCGCATTCATCCATCCAAGGCGGCATCAACTAACGGTCGGTGTGCGTAAAAGCCACAGAAGTGTGTACGAAGGCACCGTGTGGATCGACTTCAACTGTCACGGCCGAGGTAGGTACTTGTAGAATCACTTTAATCGTGATTATCTTAGGCATATTCGTTTGCATTCATGATTAGGGTATGTCGAATCAAAGTTATAATTTGGTCATTAGAATACATGATAGGAGTTTGCATATTAGTTCGTATTCTGATATATCTACTCATATAGTTTGCATGATTAGTCTGCATACCTGAGTCATTCTTTAGTTTTTATGATGGCTTCCCTCTCAATCCTAGCCCCAACAGCTTACCCAACCCAACAGACCCCATGCTTAGCCAACTAAACCCAACTCAACCCATTTCAACCGGACCTATTTTCCACCCTTACCCAAACCCAAGACCCATGTACTGTGTGGAACATAACCAAATCCATATAAGTTTCACTGTCCCCCATCCTAAAACCCACATTAGTAGAGCCATGTCATCCAATTGGCCATAGACCATACCCTCATGTATTCTGTTAGAAAAATTAAACCCAAATGATCATACACCCTGTTGAAATCCATTATGCCCTTTTTGATGGCCATGAGTCATGCCCCCACGCATTCCATTAGAATCCAGAATGGGGATGTGAACGAAATATCCAGTGCATTGTGGCAAAGTCACATGGCCGAGAACCATCAACCCGAAGCTCAATCCGAACCACACCAACCAGACTTGACTCAACCAACCCGGTCCAACTCGATCTAACCGGTCCAACTCGGACCCCACCTAACCTTTACCCAAAAGTGGGCCCGGCCCCGCGATCAGCCCTACAACTCGCACTCTAACCCGCCCCGCATCAGCCCCGCAACTCGCCCCCTAACCCGCACCCCTAAGCCGCACCCAAACGTCAAGCCCAACCCAAGCCGCACCCCGCACCAAAAGCCGCATCCACCCAAGTCGCTGCTCAACCACAGCCGCATTCCACCCAAGCCGCAGCCCAATCCAAACTCGCACCTCGAACCTGAACCCGAACCTTAAGCTTGAACCCCACCCGAACCTAACCCAACAAACCGGTTCAACATGAACCCAACCCATATTCAAACACGACCCACCCGGTCCAATCTAACCCAATCCGAGTCAACCCCGGTTCAACCCCGTCCAACCCAAACCTAATTCGACCCAACCCGGTTTAGCCCCAACCCATGGTTCAACCCCGTCCAACCCGGACCCGACTCGATCCAACCCGATTTAGCCCCAACCCCGATTCAACCCGAGTTAACTCAAGGCAGCACGGGTTCGTCTCGAGCCAATCCAATCCAATCCAATCCGGGTCTGACCTGGTTCAACTCATTTCAATCTGAGCAACGCCCAAGTCAGGCTCAAGCCAAGCTATGCCCTGACCGAACCCAAACCATCCTTATCCAAATCTATTCCTGAGTGTGCATTGTGCACATAGGCAATGCACGTATGAGTAATATACGTATATCAAACCCTCTATGTGCTGCATGCATGTAATTAAAATATGATTTTGGACCCATGATTCAAGATCCACCGAAACAGCCATGAATGCTTGAATCCATGCACTGTGTGTATATACTTGCCCTCATTATAAATAATCAAATACCCTCGTATATTCACTCATTTCTTATATGTGCTGTACACACATAACCTCTCAACCCAACCCACTTGGCCCGACCCAAGCAATTCCAGTCAACCCAAGCCTAACCTAGCCCCAACTCGCCCATACACCGAACCCAATCCGTGCCCCAACCCAATCTAAATCCACACCCCACACAGACGAACACAAACCCGCAACCCGATCCAGCCCCAACACGAACCCACAACAAACCGCCACCCCGGACCCGAACCGCCACCCCTAGCCTTCTTAATTTTATTTGTGTTCAACTGAACCGACCCCAAGTTTCACCCAAACCGGTCCAACCCGGATCTGCACCATAAAACCCATCCGGACCCGCTCGGTCCAATTCAGCCAACTCAACCCAAATTGGACCCACCCGGTCCAACCCGGTTCAGCTCGGCCCAACCTGGACCTAACCCGACTCGACCTGAGTTAAGCCCAAGCTAACCCGGTCCAACCCTGGTCCAACCCGGACTAACTCGGTCTAGCCCGGGCTCAAGCCGTTCCAACCCAACCGAGGCCCAATGCAACTTAACCTTTACCCGAAAGTGAGCCCGGCCTCGCAATCAGCCCCACAACCAGAACCCGCACCAACAGCCCATCACCTAACCCAAATTAGTCCAGCCCGGACCCCCATCACGTTGACCCAAATCCCGCGGTTCGCCGGCCTTGACCCCAAATTCTACGGTCCAATCGGCCTTAACCCCAAGCATCATTCGGCCATGTCATGGGCTACACACATTCAGCCCAACCCCCATGGCCCAAGACCTATTTGGCCTCACCCCACACCCTTCGATTTCACATCCCCCAACCAGTAGGCCAAGTTGCCCATACCAATGCACTGTGCATAAATGCTTAAACCTTGAACCTATTGTGTCTAAACCCTTGGTGTACATGAGTGCTCTGTCTGTGAATGCGTGTTGTGCACATCCATTGAATCCATTATGCCGTGCATGCACATGTACAGTGTAATCAAATTTGATATGCACTGTCCCAATCATGATTAACTATACCAATGCACTGTACATATGTGTGTGCTGTGCACATTAAAATGCTTACACGGTGTTGTATACCTGTGAGTAATTAAAACATGCAAAACAATGGGTGTGGCTCACATGCAACACAACCCAATCCAACCCAGCCAATCCAATCAACCCAACCCGGTTCAACTCAGCCCCACTCGGACCCGCAACCCGACCCCAACCCAGTTCAGTCCCAATCCAGTTCAACCCAACCCGATTCAACCCTAACCCAACTCGGCTCCGCCTAGTCCACTACCCGATCCAATCGACCTCATCCGGATCTAAACCGAGTCAACCCGGATCAAACCCGAGTGCAACTCTTCACCCAACTAAGTTGCACCTCCTTTCCTTATCAAGTTACACTCCATGCCTAATCGAGTGGACCCACCCCAGCCAAGTAGACCCCGCTAGTTGAACCCCTGGACCCCAATCGAGTTACACCTCTATGTCTGAATCTATTTGGCCGAATTTCGCAAGTCCAGCTCTTTCAAATTCCCAAAATGAAGTCCTTGTGACTCAATCCATGCTTCAAATCCAAATTCCCTATTCTAGCTTCTAAAGCTAATCCGAATCCCAATTCCAATTCTTAATCTCAACCACCCCAACGGAACTACGTGTGGCTTGATCCTCACCATGGGGTACGTAGGCAACTTGGCACTCCCAAGTTCAGTCGCACCTTTCCGTACCTTTCTGCACCTTTCCTCTCCTTTCTTCTGTCTCTTTCATTTTTAACACCCTTCTTCATCTCTTCCATTCCCTTCTCATTCTTTCCTTTTCCTTAAACCGTTTTGCATGTTAGATGTTTCCTTCTGTTTAGTCGCATGATTAATTGCATGTTTAGATTTCTTTATTTATTATTTGTCCTCATCATATGCTTAGAAATCACATGTTTAGCCATCTTGCTAGTTGTGTTGTTTTGGTTTTTGCATGCTTAGTTACTTTGTTAAATTTGGAACTCTTTGGAATAAAAAAAAAGAATCTTAAAAGAATCTAAGAACTTATATCAAATTGGAAAACTTCAATTCAAAATCTAAACCTCCAAATTCTTAAGATTTAGGTTCTAGGCTTGAAAAACTTAGAAATGGCACTCTAGGTTCCCCAATAGAATTCTTGGATCCAAATTCTCACAGAAATACTAAGATGCAACTTAGGTCCATTGCATTAGATCTAGGTTCATATAGCGTAGGTCACTTCACCTCAAATCAATTAATCAAATTCAACTCAAATCAAATCTCATCAATCTCAAAATAATCACATAGGCACATAGGCATGTAGTTGCATGTAGGATGCACTCCTGGCCCGCATGAGTCTAAACTGTGAACGGCCAAATCATTAGTAATGTTTAGATTTCTAAAATAAAACTCGCATTCACCCCCTTAGTTAAACCTGAATAATTAAAGCTTTTAAAAAGTTAGGCAAGGTCGGTGCTGTACACTTCGTGCGGTACACCTTCCGACTTCGTAACCAGGTAACTTACCCAGAATTCAAAACGCAGACCAAATTAACAGAGTTAATCATGGGTCCTAGATCCCTAATCTAGGTGGCGACTCTGGTCAGTTGCTTCTTTCGTGAAGTTAGAACTTTTATCCTAAATTTGTGAAAAAGGCAATCATATTCAAAACCAATGGACAAAGGCATCATCATCGTAACACACACCCTCGTGGGACCACCCCCCCTCGGGACGGGATCCACACACATGGAGTCATGCAATGATCATGGCACTGTCTGCTAAGAACAAAGTTGGGTTTATTGATAGATCTATTCCAAAACCAAGCAACTCTTCGAAGATGGAACTGCAACAATGGATCAGTTGCAATAATAAGGTTAACTCCTAGTGACTGAACTCTCTTTCTATAGAGATCTCAACCAGTGTTCTCTACTGTGATTCGGCATATGATGTTTGGATGGATCTGAAAGAACGTTTTTCTCAAGTCAATGGACCCCATGTCTTCCAGATCGAGAGAGACGTTCTTAATCTGAGTCAACAAACCATGTCCATTGCTGCTTATTTCACCAAGTTGAAAGGACTGTGGGATGAATTGTCACCCCTATGCCCAATACCTTCTTGCTCGTGCGGAGCGATGAAGGAGATTCTGCAGTACCAACAATGTCAAAGGACCATGAAATTTCTCATGGGTCTTAATGAATCCTATTCAGCAATACGTGGTCAGATTTTACTCATAGAGTGCCTACCGACAATCAACCGTGCTTACTCTTTGGTGTTGCAGGAAGAGCGTCAGAGAGAAATCTCCTCAACTGGTTCTGCTCTCCCAAAAGCAGCAGCCTTCGATACTAAAGGTATTTCAAATGCTAAATATTCTGATAAGAAGAAAGTATTAGAAAGGTTAGAAAAACCCCGAGCAAAATTGCTACACGTAGCGGAAAATTAAATAGTGTAGAACAAAAATTTTGCTCTAACCCAGGATTCCTAGGGACTAATTGATTTTATGTTAATTTATTAAACATAAATATAAATACCTTATTTTGCTGAAGAAAAGAAAAACGTCTGCATGATCTACTCTTCGAAAATCCACCAACGATCTAATTGATGCGAAACCGCAACTTGAACCGATGGATTCCTTTCGTTGCACAAAGGATCTAGTAAACAACTATTTGTTTAGTTTATAATATTATCTAAATCAAATTATAATATGAAAATATGTATTTAGATCAATGGAGCTTCGTTGGATGTTTGTCTTTGACTTAGAAAAGACAAAACTAGTTAATGGAATTGAAGAAGAAGAAAAAGAGAAAGACTTTTGGGTGTCTCTACCAATTTCTAGCACATGGAATTATGGAAGAGCTATTGCAAACTCTATTCCTTTATCTTGTATTTATAGAGTTCTCAATTTCCAAATGCACAATCCAAACTTTCAACAGAAATCCCAAAAAGAATGGAAACTAGCCACAATTGGAAGCTCCAATTTGGAAACAAGATAGTTTGCTTTTTCAAAATAGAAACCAAACAATGTGGGAATATTTTTAAAAATTCTTGGACTTTTAGAAAGCCCTAAATTGGGGCTTTTCCAAGAAAAAAAATGTGGTTGTTTTATTGGATAAAAACAATCCCTAAAATATCTCCTACACTCTTTCCTTTTTCTCCATTCCCGCTATAATGCTGTAGGTCAAATTTCGACTTTAGTTTTGAATTAGTAAATGGCCGAATTAGAAAACATCATAAACTACTAAGTTGTATATCTTTTAAAGTTCTTCGAAACAAGTACTTATACATTAATTTTGACGAAGAGAAGAGTAATTTATGATTGTTTTAGTAAAACCAGTCTATCAGCTAAACTTAAAATTGTTTATTTACTTTTTTTAATTAAATAAACCTATTTCCTCCCATCCAATGGGATAAAAGCTCCATCCATATTTTTCAATAATTTTCAAAATAATCTTTACGGTTAATACTCAACCATTTTGGTATTCTCAATGTATCCCATAGTGCAATTACACTATATACATTGTTTATATCCTTTCAATGCATCCAATGCCACGAAACTAGTTCGTATATGCAACCAAATAAATGTGGGACCTCTATCTAATAGATTTTAATAGGTCAATCGAGTAGTTAGTGGGATCATGTCAAAGATTTAACGGTAGATCCTGCAGAACCCAAAAATGGGCCCCACTGCGATTATTACTCTGTAGCTAATGTTACAATAGCAATGAGTCAGTTGGCTCCATCGAGACGTAACCCTGAAGATAACCATCAAATCATCATATTCCTAATCACATCAAATGTGCAAGTCTTATCTCCAAGTCCACATCTACCGAGTTGAGTCCTACTGGGAGTGGACATTAACTACCCCACGGGCTTACTCATGGTATACCTTTCAATCAAGCGGTGTCGGCTCGCAAATGCATTTGATAAAACCATTTCAAAACTTATTTTGTGAAATCCTTTTGATAAACACTTTATCAAATCCACCTAGCCAGGTATTTTTCTAAGTCTACTGCTCTGACCAAAACTGTAGATGTTACCCGATAAAATAGGTGGAGAATTCCATGTCGGGTATCACTATTGACCTCGAAGGTTTGTCCAACACTCTAGTACTACCCTCTAGTGACTCCAAGAGAACCACGGTTAGATAGACCAAAAATGAGAGACTCGCCAACAGACCAATATGACCCCTCAGGTCGAAGGACATGTAAAGGGTCGTGTCTGGTAGAATAGCTCAACTGTCTCCATCCATAAGCCATTATAATGTGATCCTGTTCAGTATAAAATCTCATTGTCGTACCCATTCTATCTTGCTTAGGGTCCACTACCCAAGTGATTGAGATAAGTCACTCCATATCTCGTGCATGTAGGTAAGATAGATGCTAGTTGTATACAGGAGAAGGTGTCCAACCTCAACCCCAACTAGGAACTACTAAGGCCTGCAAAGAATCGGAATCCCATATCTTCTTGCTCCTTAGGATCTGTGAATCCATGAGCATAGGTTTCCTACTTTGCTACCTAAGGACAAATATGTGTCACTGATCAATAATATATCACATATTTAACTTTTAGTACCCATAATTTGTCATGAAAAGAAACTTTTATTGATTAACATGCGAAATATACTGGGTTTTAGGGCACCAACTCTAACAGAAAGGTGGTGTTCAGCGACCTCCGTGTGATCATTGCAGTTGGGTGGGTCACATCATCGGCAAATGTTATTGTCTGGTTGGATATCCGCTGGGGCATTGTCTTCTCAAAAACACAACTTCATCCAATGCTAACATTGGAAATGCATCTAGTTCTGCAAATAAGCCACAAAAATTGAACGGGTTCTTCTTTACACTAGAAGAAGGTCAACAGATTTTAGCTATGATTCATAACACTAATAAGGCATCTCCCATGGTAAATCATGCAAGTAGCATGCCTTTTGTTTCTAACCTATTAGGTACTGCTATTGGTCTCCTTTCTTCTCTTGATCACTCTCCATGAATTTTTTATAGTGGAGTGACAGATCACATGGTTAACTCCCCCACTTACCTCACTTTAGTTTTTCCTGTTCAAAACCAAACTGTAAGGCTTCCTAATGGAACATTTGCTCTTGTCACACACATTGGTTCAATTGTTCTCTC
Organism: Tasmannia lanceolata; assembly: GCF_043159265.1. NCBI lineage: Eukaryota > Viridiplantae > Streptophyta > Magnoliopsida > Canellales > Winteraceae > Tasmannia > Tasmannia lanceolata. The sequence continues at coordinate 23,132,615 of NW_027518680.1, forward strand.
TCCGTTGTTCACCTTGAACAATGTCCAATGTGTCCCTCATTTAATTTTAATCTCATTTCAATTAGTAAACTCACACAAGCCTCTCATTGTTCAGTCACATTTCTCACTAACTCTTGTGTGATCCAGGACTGACACTCAAGGATGACGATTGGGAAGGGAACTGAGCGGGACGACCTATATTACCTCATTGATCCTCCAAGTGCAATATGCCACTCAGCAACATCATTTTATTCTCAGTTACGGCATCGTCACTTAGGACATTTGTCGAATAAAGCTTAACATTTCATTTCTAATAATGTTGCTGAAATAGAAAATTCTGGCATTGGTTTTTGTTCTATTTGCCCATTAGCTAAACAAGCACGACTTAAATTTCCTCTTAGTATTATTTTAACTAAAATTCCTTTTGAGTTGTTCCATGTTGATATTTGGGGGGGCTATCACACACCGTCCCTTTCTGGTGCTCGGTACTTTCTCACCATTGTTGATGACTACACTTGTTGCACGTGGGTATTTTAATGGGCCATAAATTTAAGACGTGACATTTGATCATATCTTTTGTGCATATGGTCGAAACTCAATTTTCTCATAGGGTTAAAGTCATTCAGAGTGACAATGGCAAAGAATTTGACATGTCACGTTTCTACTCAGAAAAGGGAATTATACACCAATCTAATTGCAACGCCACTCCACAACAAAATGGAGTGGCGGAGCGCAAGCACCGACTCCTCCTTAATGTGGCACGCGCTTTATTATTTCAAGCCAATTTGCCTAAATAATTTTAGGGGGATGCAATCTGTAGACACCCCCATTTTGCTACGCTTTAAAAAGCAAAAGATTTGGTAGTATCATCGAGTTTTGAATCCGTATTCAGCATTAGATTAGGCATCCATACATTTTAGGGTAGATTTCATTTCATTATGGGAGTTTTGAAGTTGATTCGCGATCCCGAAGGTCGCTAGGGCCTTTGGCCTCTGGAAGATGAAAGTTCAAGTTTCCAAGCAAATAAAAAAACCTGCTATTTTTAGAATTTTCAGGGTTTCCCTCATTTTTGCCTATTTTGCACTGCAGGGGTATTTTGGTCATTCCCGATGTGTCTCGTTTGACCCCCGAGTTATATTTGAGAAATCTTGAGTGATTTTACAAATTTTGAAAAAGTTGCTATATTTATAAACTCATGGGGCTTCCACATTTTCATCATCTTATGGATATTTCAATCATTTCTCATATGTCCAAAACCATCTCGAGGGTACGGCTAATGGATTAGGAGTAATTTCGTAAGATTTGGGAAACCTGCTAAATTTAGATCTCTCAAGATTTTCTCTTAGTCTTGCACTTCGGGGGTACTTTAGACATTTCCAAACATACCATATTTGGTCCTAAGTTGTGTCTAAGAAATCTTGAGTCCGTTCATAAATTTTCGAAAATCTGCTATTTTTAGAATTTCTCAGGGTTTTCCCTTGTCTCGCCAAATTCTAGCACCTCGGGGTAATTTGGTCACTTCCTGTGTAATTTTTTCGATCCCCGAAATATGTCTGAGAGATTATGAATGATTTCCTGAATTTTGGAAAACTTGCTAAATTTATAAATTCTCAGGAGTTTCACTTAATTTGAAAATTCTAAGTGTTGAAGGCATTTTGGGTATTTTCAGGGGATACCAAATGATCCTGTTTAATATTGCTCACCGAAAGGACCTAATTTTAAAAGTTTCTATTTTTGAAGTTTGACCACAAAGACTTTCCATTTTTAATTTTTCCCTTTAGGGGTGAACAAATCTGAGGGTATTTTCGTCGCATTTGGATGTCTAACAATCAAATAGGGGCATTTCGGTCCGAAAAGTTATTTTCCAAAAAAGATGGTCGGATCATGTGTGAGGGATGCACCATAAATGTCAAATGAGTTGGGTCCATATATAGAATGTTGAATTTAGAAAGATTTTATTTGAATTTTACGGAAAAACCCGAAACCCGTGTGAAATGGCCCATTGGGCTAAAGCCCGCAAAGATGGAGCTCATATGGGTTCACCCATATGGGTCAATCACCATGGTGGGCGGCCCACATGGTTGACCCACATGAATTGAGCACCCAACCTTGATGATGTCACAATGGTGACATCATATTTGTTAAAAGAAAAATAAAAAGAATAGAAAATGAAAAGAAGGAAAGAAGGAAAGAAGGAAAGAAGGAAAAGATGAATGATTGCTTAAAAATATTTTCTTCCAAAGAAGCAATGTGGAATGAGAATAGCATCACTACAACAAAGTCATCAAATACCAGCGGTCTATTACCAGCGGTCTTAAAAACAGCTACTGATGTTGGGTTTTAGGCGCGGTAATTTATCCGACCGCTAGTATAGGGTCAGAGAAAAACTTAAAGACTAAAAAAACGATTCGCGCCTTAACTTTCTCTCCCACACCCAATCTTTTCTCTCCCACACACGAGCTTTTCTCTCCCGCCCCTTCTTTTCCATGCCTCTTTTTCTCTCAACTGCCGATTGACGAAGGAGAAGAAACAAAAGAAGAGAGGAAAGAAGAAAGCAGAAGGGGTGAGTAGAAACCCTAAATCTGTATCTCTGTTTTTTTATTTTCTTAACTCTTTTTCATGTCCATCAGAAACCCTAAATCTGTAGCTCTGTTTTTAATTTTCTTTATCCTTTTTACATGTCCATCAGAAACCCTAGATTTGTAGTTCTTTTTCTATTTTCTTTACTTTTTTTTCAAGGCCATCCTCTGTTTTCTTATTTTCTTAACTCTTTTTCATGTCCATCAGAAATTCCTAAATCTGTAGCTCTTTTATTTATTTTCTTTACCCTTTTTACATGTCCATCAGAAACCCTAGATTTGTAGTTCTTTTTTTATTTTCTTTACTCTTATTTCAAGGCCATCAGAAACCCTAAATCTCTATCTCTATTTTCTTATTTTCTTAACTCTTTTTCATGTCCATCAGGTTTCGACCACCCCTTTCCATTTGGCTCCATCCCCAAGCCATCCCTATTTTTGGCTACTGTGAAACGAAGAAGAGGGCATTTGGGGTTAGGGTTCATTCCTTCTGGCCTGAGATCTACACAATCGTTCCAAGCATGTGAGTTCTCCTGATTCCTCTATTCTTTCTCAAGATGGGTTTCAAGTTATTGCTTATTAGTTTCAGATCTAGAAGCATTTTTTTCATTTTATGTCTTAGATCATGGTAGGTTTTTTTTTCCTCCTCTCTCTTTCTTTATAAATATGTGCCAAAGCTCTATTTATTGTTTTCACTTTTACCCATTTTCTGATTTTCGATGTAGGGTTCTTTTAATTCATCAGCAATATTGGTTACTTTGAGTGAAATTAGTGAGTTGTTTAATTTTTATATGGATTTGGTTTTTAGGGCTTTTAGTATTTGGTATTGTTTGATCACTATTCTTTTTGTGTGAGTTGCCTGTTTTAGTGTAGTACTCATGCAGAATTATCTCTCGTCCTTTCTCTTTTTTAGATCTGAAGTTCTATTAGATTAGCCTTTTTTTCTTGTAGAAGAAGATATTCCTTCGACGGATTCTCCACAACAATCTGGCCAGGAAAAGGTCAGATCTTGTTTAACTCCGGCCTTCAGTTTTTGGATCTCTGTTTTAGGTTAGAATTTGTTGTGCTTAGTGAATTGGAAATCAATTTTGACATTTTTATTGGAGTAATTGAGTTGGGACAATTTTTTCATTTGTTGTTTCGGTTCAAATTTGGGATTTTTTGTTAGTTTTAGTATAAATTTATTGATTCTTTGCTTTTCCTTGTGTTTTTTATGTTTTGATTTTGGTTGCGTAGTTAGTAATGAATTGTGCAACCATACACCACTTTGATGAAGGTAAAGACTCCTCCCTTTAGTGTAGTATGCTTTGGAAGTACAAGCAATACAGAATAATTAAGAAAATTTTTGTGTAGATGTCTTGTATTTTGATGGTGATTTATTTCATATTTCTTCTCTAACGATATTTCCGGAATTCCTATTGTACTTGCCATTTTATGTGTTTTTAACTCTATGATATGTTTGAGCGGGTAAAAAGACATAAAAGGCTCCTATAATAGCTCTTAGATTTGAAAATATTAAGGTTAAAATAGGAAAAGATGTGGGTCCGGCTGATGCAAGAGCATCCCCTTAAGAAAGTTACATCGGCTTTTGAATGCTCATTAGTGTAGGAAATGTTCTTTTGTTTCATGTACATTTCCATAAGTAGGGGTACTTTGGTCATTTTAGCCCTTTAATATGCATTTTAGGCATTTCCATAAAATAAGGGTAGTTAGGTCATTTAGAATCTAAGGGGTCGAGAAATTGTGAAGATGTGTTATGACCCAGTAGTGACGATTACCAAGTCTCTGTAACAGAACAAAAATAGGTAGAAAAAGAGAAGGAAAAGAGAAAGAGGGAGAGCAGAAGAAGAAGATTCGAGAAAATTGTATTTCTTTATATTTCTCCTCTCCTGATGCCCTTGTTTATAGGCCTCTTTTACATAACAGGACTTGATTCTCTGACTCAGATCATAACCAACTGAGCCTAGCTGGCATTATTCTCGAATTACATGGAAAGCGTAAACGATAACATCCTAGTTTAACAACCTTTTAATGAATCAGATTATGTTAATCTAACGATGGACATAATCCTTCATCCACCGGGGTGTTCTGGTCATTCTACTGCCTCTGACTCTTTTGTCGTGATCTGATTGACCTCCGATTGTCCTTCTTTGTCAGCAATCTCCTTCTGTTCTTCTTGTTGGCTCTCTGATATACCATGTTCTCTATCATTTCCCACCCCTTGAAAAATAACCTTGTCCTCAAGGTTGAAGGATGGGTAATCCGATTGAAGATCGACTAAATTTTCCCAAGAAGTGTCCTCTAGTAAAAGTCCTTGCCATTGAACGAGCACCTGAGTTATTGGTTTATCTTGCTGAAGCACAACTCTTCGGCCTAAAATGGCAAGTGGTGAAACAACTGGGTGATTGTTATCAGTTAATGAAGGCAAAATGCAAGGAGGATTTGGTGTTGGTCCATGATATGGTTTGAGTTGCGAAATATGAAAGACAGGATGAATCCGACTATCTTCTGGCAATGTCAATTTGTAGGCAACATTTCCCATAACTCACAGTCTAATCTACGGCACCAACTCATGTATGAATTACACAGTACTCCTTCCGGAGGACATACCAGAGTACTAAGAACAATGTTCGAGGCACTCTACGGAAGAAAGCCTCCTATAATACCATCGTACAATTCAGGCTCTTCTTCCATTGAAGCAGTGGAGGACGACCTTCAACAACGTAATCTCACTTTAATCCGCGTCAAGTACACTTTACATCAATCTCAAGCGAGAATGAACTATCTAGCTGAAGTGGAAGGTGACATTTTCTTGCTGAAGTGGGAGGTGTTGGAAACCCGCACAGGTACTGTGTAGATTTTCTACTGCCTTTCGGTAGAGTCTAGAGTGCTACAGAAGGCTTTATTCACGGATTGGATGAAAAGGTACCCTTTCTTTAATGTGATTGTAAATTGGTTAAGCATACATTGGTTCAATGCAGTATTCAACAATGAGAAACTGGTTATTCGGACTTGGTTAAAACACATTATTCTCACTCATGGTCCATGCAAAATTCCAGTTAAGTTACTTGGTTTGAACATAAGATGCATAATTCTCCTAGTCAAGTGAGATGGGCCACATCTTGTTGTGTACCACCATAATGATTGCCCCCACACCAAAAACTGGGTTATTAAGTAGTTATCACAGGGCCCTTGCCACTGCCTTGATAAGCAAGCTATGTTTTCATTTCTCTTAGCACATGCATGTTTTTCATTGTTTGCTCTGATTTATCCGTATAACACATCTTCTTCTAGCATTCATCAGGGTTTAGTGTAATGTTGCAAATTCTTTTTTTTTTATGGGTAGTGGTGTGCACTAAAAATAGACTACGCACATAGTGCCATTTCCCTCACTTTCATGTGTATTCTCCTTGCATGCTGGAAAAGTAAGGAAAGAGTCAGTGTTGCAAAATCTAGCTGCTAGAAGATCGACCAATGATATTTTCATATTGTGAGGTTGTATTGGTTCATGTTCTTTTGGGGGTTATGGAGGTGCTCAAATATAAACTAACAGAAAGTAACAGGAAATATAGAGGAAAACATCAAACTCCCATACAAAAGGTTCCTGAACTTTGTCTCTTGCATGCCATATATATAGAATCCCACCAATATTGGCTTAGAGCCTCTAGCTTAAACTTCACCTGTACTGAAATTATAGTTCTGACTCAATAAAGCAAACTTGCTGTAATTAAACTTCTACCGAAGTCCGTAAATCTGGAAATAAGCATCTTAGAGACTTAACATAGCCACTTCTAGAAACCTATCTAAACAGCTCTTACACCTGGAACTGCTGTAGTTCAAGTAACTTGTTTAATTACCTTGATTTAATGTTATGCCTTCCTTGGAGGGATCAGTATAAATTGAAAATCCTCTACTTAAATGAAATTTGAACTGCTGTAGTTCAAGTAACTTTTTTTTTTTTCATATGTAATCAATGGAATGGCAAGAAATTCTGGTAAGTTTTTCTTTTCCTAACTTTTCTGGAAATTCCTGCATTTCAAATGGGGGCCCCAAAAGGTGTAATTTATTAGCTGATTTGAGGCTCTCCACCTTGTGTAGTTGATATGTCAAATAATATCAGGTAGGAGATGTTGTCCACGAAACAGTGATTTCCTCAAGCTGCCTTACTACTCAGCAAAGGCATCGACAAAGCAGTGGGGTCGAACAAAGCAGTAGTGAGATTGTGAAAGCATGTATGGAGCCTTCACCTTTATAAAATGCCCATATGCTCGGACCTCTTGACAGTGCAACCATGGGTGAATTGAACCATTTAGTACTGGTTAAGTTCAAGGAAGGGGTACAAGTGGAAGACATACTCAAAAGTTTGAACAAGATGGCTTCTGAGATTGATGTTATCAAGTCCTTTGAATAGTACCTCTCTTCCTTCTCATTTTCAGGAATTCTTCTTTTCCTTATTGTAGCCCTCAAAATAGATTTCAGTTTTGCTAATCCTAGTCTTTAAATATGTGAGAATCTTTTATTTGTGCTCTGAACTTGTGGTTCAGTAGTATCGGAGTGTTGAGTTGGGTGTCTTGAATTCAATCCGCTTATGTCAGAAAAAAAGCTTGTTTTGACCCACTTTATCATGCTGGTGCATTTTAGTTAACTTTGTATAGATGTAAATTGTTTAACCCTATAGGTGACTGCAAATGGAGATTGGGTTATTTTAGAGAAATGGAATAATCGTTTATTGTGAGCTTGCTATATTAGGGTTCTTTGGGCTCATAATCTTCTCTTTCTATGCTGCTTTTATTCATTCAGTGTTTTTTGATGTATGTGCTTACTGAAACGTTCCTACTATGTTGCTTTTTTCTGTGAATTCTTTTGTGTTTTGCCTTAATTTGTTAAAGAATAGTTTGGTAATGAATCATCCAATTATTTGCAGACAGACAACAAAGTAGAAGAGAAAGCTTTAAGATTTTCACAGGTGAAACCTTCTTCGAAACGATGACAAAAACCTCATTCTATATGAGTTATTTTGACCTCTTTTCTAACCTGGGCAATTTTTGCATTGAAATAGGTCTGTGGCTACTAGTTGGGGGTCTAGGAGGGATTTTCATATTGGTAATTATTGTGGTGTGGGCCGTGTGGCACTCGACAAAAAAATGGTCTATATCCAGTATTCCACAAGAAAAAGATGGTATTTCATAGCATTTCCCATTCCTAGATTATTCATCCACTGTAACTTACCACTTTTAACACTTAGTAAATTGAGCATTGGCTTGTTTACTTCTACAGATTCCAAGGAGTTAGTATCTGAAGGGTCTGGCTGTCAGAAAATTCCAATTAAGGAGATCTATGCTGCCACGAATGATCTAAATGCTTTGAACTTCATTGGCCAAGGCATAGCAGGTGAACATCTATTTCTACTTGCCACAGTAAATTCACCCTCTGTTTCATTCACCTAATAGCTTGCAGAAAGATACTTTAGAGATAAAATACAATAGAAGTATATGTGAATGTCTAGAGTCTAGAGTCTAGATATTATATTTAACATAGTGGTAGCAAAGACATGTATAAAAGTTGGGCAGAATTGAAGAGAGAAATGGGAAAGGGATTCCTTCCTTTTAATTACAGGCAAGACATGTATAAAAGTTGCTCAAGTTGAGACAAGGTAATTGCTCCGTTCCACAATACACTAATAAATTTCATATGTTGGTGGCTCGGAACAACTTGGAGAAAACCAAGAACAACTTGTCTCGAGATATGTGGAAGGCTTGAAGCCTTCATTGAAATATGCTTTAGTGTTACATCACTGTGGAAGTGTTCAGGAAGCTCGTGCAAGAGCCCAAGCATTGGAAGATTAACAAGAAAGAAGCATTGCTAGCAGATTTTCCTATGCAAATAGTGGCGGATTCGTCTTCCCGTATACAGCCCACGCCTCCAACAGCCCCTACACGCACCATGCCTCCTCAATCCATCCCTCATAGGCCTGTTACAAGGTCTCAAACAGCAGTCCAGCCTTGACAACAGAAAAATCAGAACAGGTCTTCAAATATCAAATGTTTTAGGTGCGGAAATGTGGGTCATTATGCTAATTCGTGTCCAAAGTTGCAGCAACACTTATTAATACAAGGAACTGATGAGGAGATGTATGAAGAGAAACCAATCAGTGAGGAGGAACAGGTAGTGGAAGAGGAAGGTGAATGCACTTGGGGAGTGCCTTGTCACTCGACGGTTGTGCCTTGTGCCTAAGCCGGAAGAAGATTGGCTAAGACAATAATATATTTGCTTCCAAGTGTACTATAAAGGGCAAAGTGTGCAAGCTAATCATTGACTCGGGAAGTTGTGAAAATGTGATTTCACAAGAAGCTGCTCAAAAAATAAACCTCAAGGTGGAATCAAACCCAAAACCATACAAGCTAGCATGGCTTAATCACAACAACGAGGATTGGGTAACTAAATGCTGTCTCATTTCATTTAGCATTGGAGAGAGATATAACGACAAGGTGTGATGTGATCTAGTGCCGATGGACGCCTGTCATGTGTTACTAGGCCGGCCATGGCAATATGATCGAGAGACTATACATGATGGAAAAAACAACACGTATGCCTTTCATAAAGACCAAAGGAAACTAGTTTTAGTGCCATCAAAAGAAGACAGCGGAAAATCCAACTCGGGCAAAAAGAAAACTTGTCTCTCAAGGCAAGAATTTGAGAAGGAACTCCATGCGGCAGAACTTGTTTTTGCCTTAATAATCAGTCCTATGGCTGATATGCAAGGAGAAAAGGAAATAAACACTTTACCCGCACATGTCAAAAGAATAGTGGAAGACTATCATGATGTTTTTCCGGAAGATTTGCCTCAAGGTTTACCTCCTCTTAGGGACATTCATCACCAAATAGATTTATTGCCAGAAGCTACCTTGCATAGCAAAGCACATTATAGGATGTCACCAAAGGAGCATGAGGAATTAAGAACGCAAGTAGAGGAGCTTCTGAAAAGGGGTTATATAAGGGAAAGTATCAGTCCTTGTGTTGTACCGGCCTTAGTAGTGCCAAAGAAAGATGGATCTTGAGGTATGTGTGTGGATAGCCGGGCCATCAAGCGAATAAACATTAAGTACCGGTTTCCAATTCCAAGACTTGATGATATGTTAGATCAGCTTGGTGGGGCGACGGTATTTTCTAAACTTGACTTGAAAAGTGGGTACCATCAAATTCGAATCCGACAAGGGGATGAATGGAAAACAGCTTTCAAGACACGGGAAGGCCTATTTGAATGGATGGTAATGCCCTTTGGACTTTCCAATGCACCTAGTACTTTCATGAGGGTTATGAATCAGGTGCTTAGACCGTTTATTGGCAAATCTGTGGTAGTTTACTTTGATGACATCCTTGTCTACAGCAAGGATGAAAGTGCACATTTGCCACACCTCCGGGAGGTACTTGCACATTAAGGGCGAAGCAATTGTATGCGTCTTTCAAGAAATGTGTGTTTGTGGTAGCGAAATTGATTTTCTTAGGCTATGAAGTTTCAGCAAAAGGAATCAAACCCGATGAATCGAAGATTAAGGCTGTGGTGGAATGGCCAAGGCCGAGGAATGTCCATGAGGTACGCTCTTTCCATGGCTTGGCTAGTTTTTACAGACGCTTTATTCATGGTTTTAGTGTGATCATGGCTCCTCTTACCGATTGCATGAAGAATGGTAAGTTTGAGTGGACTTCTCAAGCACAAAGGGTCTTTGAGGAGATTAAAGCATGTCTTACTAGTGCTCTGGTGCTAGCACTGCCCGACTTTAATAAAATCTTTGAAGTGGACTGTGATGCATCAAAGGTGGGCGTATGTTTTGTCCTTAGCCAAGAACACAAGCCTGTTGGAGACTTTGGAGAGAAATTGAGTGGTAAGCTCAATTTCTCAATATATGACTTGGAACTATAGGCCATTGTGAAGACTTTACAACATTGGCGTCATTATCTAATTCAACGAGAGTTTGTGTTATTTTCTGATCATAAGGCATTGAAATTTCTACAAGGACAGCACAAGCTTAACTCTCGGCATGCAAAATGGGTATCCTACTTGCAAGAATTTACTTTTTCCATTAAACACAAGTCAGGTACACAAAATAAAGTAGATGATGCTCTTAGCAGACGTTTTTCGCTGTTAAATACCATGAAAATGGAAACATTGGGGTTTGAAAAGTTGAAAGAATAGATCAAGGAGGATACATACTTCGGCCAAATACAAAATGCTGTTGAAGAGGGTGGGACAGTATCATGGTCGTTGTAGACAGATTTAGTAAAATGGCACACTTTATTCCTTGTAAAACTACTATGGATGTACAACTACAAATACGTGTCTTGATTGGCATTGTTTTTAGACAATGGAGTGGGCCTTCTTGTATAGATCCGTAAGGTAGGTTATACATCATACACTTGAAGTTTCTATGGCCTGAAGAAATCGTTTAGGCACTGGTTAAGGATTTTAGTCTGGTTCATGAGCAAGCTTGATTTTGTCTGACTTTCTGTGATATATTAGGAAAGGTGAATAAAGGTGTACTCTCAAAAGGGGCAGCATGTTGCACTGAAGCATATTATCAAGGATGAATATGTGGAGACATTTGTGAGGGAGGTTACGAGCCTATCACATGTTAGACATCCAAACCTTGTGACTTTGTTGGGTTACTGTGATGAGTGTTTTCTTCTTTATGAGCTTTGCTCCAATGGGAATCTCTCAGAATGGCTATTTGGTATTTTCATCTCCTTTACAAGCCTGTTGAGGGCGGAAGGTATTTTTGACAAAGGACTGAAAATGATTTTCACCCCCATATTTTGAATATTAACACACGCCTTTTATTTTAAATTTCAGTTTATGCTATACGAAGCATGGAAGCTGGTGTTTTGATCCATAGAATCCACCATGGTGTGGGTTTCATTTTTTTTAATTTAGGGTTAGGGAATAAATATATAGAGAGAAGATTTGGATTGCTTAGGGTTACTGCAACTGTGGTGTTGATTGGGAACAATATATCATTATCGTTTGATGACATCGATGCCAACTTTGGTAACCTTTGTTTTCAATTTATTTCAAGTTTTTTGTGTTCAATTGTATGATAAAATGTGAAATTTCGTCAGTATATATTACTTATATGCCTATCTTCTTGATTTTTCAGGAATCCAAACTGAAGGCATCAAGAATGCACATCTACGTTCGAAGAGGCGGTCCAAACTATCAAACTGGGCTGAAAAAAATGCGGGCTTTGAGTGTGGAACTTAAATATCGCACTTGTAGCCTTTAAGGCATCCCCATCGATTTGATCCATCCTTTGTAAATTTTCTTTTGTGTTAAATAAATTAAAAGTTCTTTTATCAAAGTCTACAGGTTCTATACTTTTGTAAAGCAGGTTTTGCATGTGTCACAGGTTCTTATATGTGAAGCATCTCTATGTGTCACAGGTTTTAATTTGTACAGGTTCTTATATGTGAACCTGTTCTGTATGTGGTTTGGGATATTCAGCGTTCCTGTATTCTTCAAAAAAAAAATTTCACACTTTTAGCAGCGGTTATAACCGCTGCTAAATACAGTTTATCCCAGTTACACCTGCGGTTTAAAACGCCGGTATAAATCTGGATATATACCAGCGGTCATAACCGCTGGTATATATCTGTGGTTCAACTAACGACACTGAGATATACCAGCAGTTATGACCGCCGCTAATTATGACAATACAGTAGCGGTGTTAATAGCAGCGGCTATAACCGCTGGTATATATGGATATATACCAGCGGTTATGACCGCCGCTAATGATGACAATACAGTAGCGGTGTTAATAGCAGCGGTTATAACCGCTGGTATATATCGATATATATAACCGCTGGTAATTTTGACATATACTAGCAGTTTTAATAGCTACAGTCTTAACCGCGGGTAAAGGATGCACCGACGAGACATACCCCAGCGGAAAGGAAACCGCGGGTAAATTTTATAACAGCGGTGTTACCTAATATTAGCAGCGGTTTTGACCGCCGGTAAAGGTTGTTTTTGTTGTAGTGCATGTCTTGATTGATAAGAAATTAAGATTGAAATCAAATCAAATTTGGAAACAAGAAAGAAAGAAAGCAAGAAGGGAAAATTGGAAACAAGCCAAAAATGGAGCTCTCACAATGGAAATTACTATTTCTCTCTTAACCCTAGCTTTTTTGTATAAAAATCAAAGCAAACAATCCTAGAAAAGATTGAAAAAAATCCAAATTCGTCTTTTTCTCTCTCTCCTCCCAAGAAAAAAAAAAAACCTCTTCTCTCTTGAAGTGTGTTCATATCTCTCAAGGGTTCTTCCCAAAATGGATTCTTAAAATCCCTTTTCTTCTTCAACAAATCACACATCAAGGATCTTTGGGGTGTTCTTTGGGTCTTCTTCATCATATAAAAGGGTGCAACAAAGCGTATACCTCGGATCTACGCACCCTAGAGACAAGGAGCGCGATCAACGGTAGGATCTTTATCTTCGTAATATCAAAAGTAGAAAAACATGCCAGAGTTTTACTTTTGATAGATCAAATCAATGAATTTTTCCTTGAAATTCCAGTATGTTATAATATAGATTATAAGTTTTCAAAATTCAAAATTTCACCAAAAAATTAAATTTCCTCCATTTAATAATGATTTTCTTTCGTTTTTTATTCAATATGGATTTAAATCGGATTATCAAAGTAAGTGTTAGAAAACGTGGGTTTCTTTAAAAACTGATATTTTTAGGGACTTCTATAAAATAAAATACTACACGAAACTTAATTTCCAATCGCGGTTTGGCCGTTTTAATTTTTATTCTATTTTTCAAATAATAACCCCGAAAGGGGTTTCAGGGTTATTTCTTGATGAGCGAATCTAAAAGTATATCAAACCATGTTCAAAATTTATGACATCTTGTTTCCAAACCAATGTTTTGATTTCCAGAACACCCAAAAATTTTTGGATTTTTTTGAATTTGTTTAATCCGGTTTTAAATTATTTTAAATGTCGGCCATTTTTAATAAATATCAGAATATTTTACAAATTGATGAAACTCTCCAGAATTAATGTTCAATAATAAATTGAATTTCTCATGAAATTTTTTTTTGAAAAAAGGTTTTTTTATTTGTTTCTAATCGCTTCTTCGTTTTACGTGTCATAATTCGTTTTCGTATTAAATTAGTAAATTTTTGAATTTTTTCTTTACAAACCAGTAACTTTGGTTACTGGAATGTTAGATAAAAATTTGCAATTGGTTTTGCAAAGTTTTAATATGGTTTTGTAATTTATTTTAATAAATGGGTTTCAATTCCTAGGAAACAAATTCCCCTTTTCTATTTAAAAATCGATTTTATGGAGGAGATTTAATTTTTATGTTTTTAAATTTTTATAGAAAATTTTATAATCTATTATATATCTACTAGAATTTTTTATTTGATTTTAGGATACTATTAGGTTTGCTTTTGAAGTAATTCTTTGGTTTCATCAGATTTTTGTGTGAATTTCAATTGACATCTAATCGTAATAAAAGTCCATGAAAGTCATACCGTAGTTTAATCTCATGATTATCTTTATTCTTTGAAAGTTTGGATTAATTTGAAATTGATATGCTATAAGTTACTGTGTTAATCTATGAACTGATTTGAATTTTGAGAAATTGGAAATTGATATCAAATCTTAATGAAAATTCATATAAGTGTTCCAATAAGCTATAATAATCTAGATCTATATTCTTTCAAAGTTTGGATTAATTTCAAATTGATATGTTATAAGTTGCTGTGTTAATCTATAATCTGATTTAAATTTTGGAAATCAAAAATTGATATCAAATCTTAATGATAATTCATGAAATTTTTTGAGTAAGCCATAATCATCCATATCTTGTTACTGGAAAAGTTTCAACTGATTTGGAGTTTGATTGCTTAGGGTTTCTGTGTAATCCTAGCAATCTGGTCTTAATGTTAATAAATCATAATTTAATAGCAAATCAACACAAAAGTTAGTAAAAACCTCCAAAAAATCTTAACTTTACACCATTAATTTAATTCCTAACTTGTTTAAAACAGAAACCTTAGGGCTCATAGATCTCCATTGTAAATTCGCTATACCGCGATAGTCTAACTGCCGAGATCGCAACCATAATCATATACTAATTGCGATTAATCCTGCATAATTGGAGTGCGTAAATTATAGTATGATATTGGCTCCGAGGTCCACTGTCCATGAAAATCCTGAGAAATATGCCAGGCAATAAGATACTATAATTTACGTGCTAAATTATACAAGTGTTGAGAGCACGATTCCCTTCCATGGTTACGATTCGAGGTCGAAACTTGCGAACCATAGAGCCTTTGGTATTCCTTAGATGTTTAGGAATCGAAAATCCTCAAAAATAAAAAATAATTAAGTTTAACAAATCGAATTAACTCGATCCGCGTCTTAGGAGCCGTTGGATTACGGTCTCCTATCGTAGGAACCTTTAGGGCCCCTTAGGAACACTTGTGTCATGTTGTATTCTAGGTTTTAGGGTGTCCTAGAGTTAGGGAGTTCAGGCTCATCACGACCGATTGCTATTATTAGCAATTGAGTCATAGATCTAGTTACACTACTTATCCCTTTTTCCCATAGGACAAGCCTAGTTACCCAGGATGTAGGTTAACCTGCATTAGTCTAAGGGACAACTTGCACTTAGATAGGATCATATAGCATCTTAGATGAAGTCCTAGGGTAATAAAATCTTCAACTTGAACTAAATAATCTCTCTTAAACTGTTGAAACAGTCCATCCAGTCTAGATCGGTGTCCTAGATGAGTTAAGCATAAGTAGCTTAGTTTAGGTGCATCGAACTACGATCAACTCTGATTCCAGTGAGGCTGGGATACGTAGGCAACTTGGATACTTGAGTGGCATACCAAGCCCGAGTCGGCTCCACACATAAGTGGTGGGGTTTGTACATTAATCCTTAAATTAAAAGTAATTAAATCACTTAGGACTTTTCATGAAATTAGAATTTTTGGAGAACTTTCACTTACATTGAATTCAAACAAATTAAGAAAATTAAGATACACATTTAGGAATTACACTGAAATTAGATCTTATGATGCATGTCATGTAGTTCGTACATTAATATAGAGTTAAATGAGTCATTTAAAAGAAATTCAAAAGAGTTAACTTTTGGAATTGAAGACCGATTATCGAGCAGGAATGGTGCATGTGGTGGTAACTCCCCATACCTTCCATTCTCGTAACCAGGTAACGAGTCTAGATTTCTGGTAAATTATGGGTCCTAGATCCCTCATCTAGGTGGCGACTCAGTCACTCTCTTTTGCGTGGAATTCGGATTGCCTTAGTGATCCCAAGTTCACGAAAAAGATGAATTAAATCACACCTTGCTAGGCTCGGCGGCTTACCCCTGCCCTTATGGGTAATGGGTTGCACGTTTGATTGCACCCTATGGCTTGGTTGGGTAATTAAAATCAATAATAAAAAGCACACGCCATTCGCGTGGGTACGAGAGACAAAGAGAGAGCGTGGCAGCTCGCGCCTCACCTCTGTCGCGGGATCGGGTCCCACACAATCCTAACTGCTATATACTTAATAAATCGTACACCTACACCCGTCCTATCCGGAAAGTCACCTTAAGAAATGTTATTAAAAAAGAAACCTTCATATAATCATCTCAAAGTTTTTGGGTGTTTATGTTTCGCTTCAACACATGACAAGAAGCCCTCCAAGTTTGATGCGTGTGCTACACGTTGTATATTCCTTGGCTACCTGTTTGAGATATTAAATAACCGCAAGTGCACGGATCGTGTAAATACGGGTCGAACTCAGGGAAGAGAAATCTAGTTGTCAATCCTATTCTTGTACCGATTAGAATACTAGCTATGATATAATGTTGCCTGGAATGGACTCAGGATTTCCGTGGACTTGACCTCGGAGCCAACACTATATATAAGCATATATTCTAACCAATCTAAGAATCAAATTTAACTAAGATCTTTTTTATTTAAAATCCTAATTTAGGCAAAGTGTACCAAAGTTCTAATGATCTCTTTTAACTACTTATGTAATTTAATTAGAAAAACCAAAATCCTAAGGGCCTATGTTAATTGGAAAATTGCAAAAGTAATTTGGAATAGTGTAAAAATCTTAATTCAATATAAAAGACTACTTAGGGTTATAATCCACCATGGGTTTGGATTAGATTGATTAATTAAAATAACTCTTCAATTGGGTTCAAAATTCGATTAAGTAGTCAATAAGGAATAAGATCAAAGGGATGTCATACCTTATAAGTAATTAATCAAATCTACTCTCCAATTTACATTGATTATATAGAACTTTATATTTGTTAATCAACAATCATTCATACGAAAGGGGAAAGCCAATGGCATGAATGATTGGAATTTTCCAAACACAAAATCCTATACAATTTTTCAACTGAATAGATTGATTTAATTATAAATATTTCTCCTTCCCCATGGCTTCAACTAAACCCTAAGTAATTAGGATTTAGTAGTTCATGGAAAAAGGAAAGAAAAAAATAAAAATAAAGGAGATAGAAAAGAGAAGCGATGTCATATAAGAACGTAAATAAGCAAAATAACACAAGTACTCTCTTTAATAGTGAAATTGAAAATAAAAGTACATCAAATTTTAACTTAGAATTGAATTGAAAATAAAGAACAAAAATAAAATAAACTTATTCTTTTTCTCCTCCGAACAATGGTTGAATCCTTGATCGCCTTCCTTCTTTCCTTGGTGTTGCCTTGGATTAGGATCTCGGACGGTTGGATCGTTCCTTGATTGAGAGAAAGAAAAGAAAAAGAGCTTGAAAAGAGAGCAAGAAAGAATAAGAGAGAGTAGAAAGAAAGAATAAGAGAGAACATAGAGAGAGCAAGAGTATGAGAGAGAGAGAGCTACTAAGGGAAGAGAGAGAGAGAGAGAGTGAGAAGAAGACATAGGCGGAAATTAGAGAGAGTTATATAAAGGAGTTTTTTTTTTTTTCAATGCAACCGACCATCCTCTTCTCCTTAGCCTTGTTCGTTACCCAATTATATGTTGCTGAAGATAGAAAGTTGCTTACTTTTTCAAAGTCCCAAAACAACCCAATCACTTTCTTTTTATAAAATCTTTCATTTTCTAACCATCTCTTACCGTAGAAACCATACAATATCTTCTTAGTGGGTTGTCAAAAGAAAACAAGAGATATTGAATGCTTGACAATTCTTATAATTGAAAAATAAAAAAGTTTTCCGTTTACTTCTTTGACCATAGAAAGAGAATGATGACTTTCCCCTTTGTATGGTATATAGAAAAGAAATGTTCAAGCTACTATCCAAAATAGAATGGGTCGGTGGGTTATTTCACTTGCATGGGATGATAACCCAAAATGGTTATTATTGGTAATATTACCTTCCTTGTACTTTTGCATGGTAGCCTTTATATATAGAAAACATCTTGCATTGTAATTTCGAATATTTAGAAAACATCCCACACACATACCTACGTCCACTTTATTCCTTTGCATGGTAGTTTCCAATATTTACCCCCTTTTCATGGTATCCTATATGACTTTCTAATTTAAATCTAGATGCATACGTCCACATCTTCCTAGTGGCCCCACTTTGAATGGTTTTCTTGCTTTCTTATACAAACTTTCCATAACTGCCCTTTTCCAAACCCAAGTGGGTCCCACCTCATATGCCAAAACGTGTAATCCAAAATGATCGAACCACCTTTGACCCAATTCAGTAGCCCATTAAGTTGATATCCACAACCCATTTTCCTAATTGAGATTTGCCAAAAATTGCCCAAGAAAAAGAAAGAAACGACACTTGCTTTCTTATATGTGTTCTCGGAAATCCCATGTTTAAAAAAACTATGCATGTATGCATGTCATAAAACTCATGCAAATATAGCAAGTGATTAGTCAAAAATTTCCTTGGATATTCGGTCATTTCTCCATCTTGAAATAGAAACAGTGAGACAACTTGCTATCTTCTCATCATGATGTCACAATTAATCCACCTCCAAATTGGCCGAACATGTCTCTTTCCTAAATTTAATTCATTGCATATTAGTGGACCCCACTATCTACTTCCACCTCCCCATTCAATGCATCACCATGTAGGGACCACCATTCGGTCAACGTCTTTTACAAACCAATTTTCATTTGTAATTGAAAATTGATATTGGCACCACTACACCATACAATAAATTAATGTGGGTCCATTATCATGGGTGAATTCCATGGTGTAATTCAATCTAGAAACTAGTGGGCCCCACTTAATGCTGATCCAAATCGTCCAAGTGATGGCCACAACATAAATGGGTTGCCCTCCAAAACCGTTCTCATGGGCTGATCTAGACCACTCAACTGATTGATCTAAAATGCTCCATCTAAACCATTTCCATAAGCTAATCCAAGCCGTCTACTTTATAGCCCATCATTTAAATTGGTTGCACTCCTAAAATGATTTTCCAAGGCTTATTCGAACCAACCAATTTATGAGCCACAATGGTGGTGATCCCATAGTTGTCCCATACTTGAATTTTCTTTGGAATTTCTTCTCTTTAGCTCTATTTTCTGTGGAAATCCAGAAAAATCCCTGAAACACCAAAAACAAAGAAAATACCTTAGTAGTACGGCTCTAAACATAAAATATGCATGCTTTTCCTACCTACTATTCACACATAAATGTGCTCATCAAATTCCCCCATACTTGAACTTTGCTTGCCCTCAAGCAAATAAAAAGAAAATAAAGACCGACCCAACCCGATTTCCAACCCGACCCAACCCGATTTCCAATTCGGGTTGGGTTGGGTCGGGTTGACCCGATTTGATACGGTACGAACAGTTGACCACCTCAACTCAAGCCGGGTTGTTTTGGATTTTGAGAGCCAATAGTGAGTCACCAATAATCAGTTTTGACTCACAACCGGTTCTCAAAATCCAAAACAAAAAGAGACTAACAATTAACAAAGGGAAATGTTATCAGCACTACTATATTTTGATGATCACACTCCTCACTTTACTAAAGTAAGGTATGGCCCGCACCATAGGATTATCCAAACCGTCCATTGTGGACTATGGAGACTATTTCAATGTTGAAAAAGAAAAACAATAAACTAGGATCATATGTATATGTTGGAATTAACATCACTACTAAATGGGAATTTGAAATTTCCAATTCGGGTTGGGTTTGGTCGGGTCGGGTTGCCCGACACCCCAACCTGACCCAACCCAATTTTCAATTCGGGTTGATTTTTCCCAACCCTAACCCAACCCGATTTGCAAAAAGCTTAACCCGACCCAACCCAAATTCGGGTTGAACTCGTCGGGTTCGGGTTGAACCCGTCGAGTTCGGGTTGAACCCGACCCGAGTTGCACCCCTATCTATCCATGCATGAGATGCATATGGATAATATTTGTGGATATTAGTTATTTATTTTTATGGTTTGATATTGCTGGAATGTAGCAATTAAAAGTCCGCAATGTAATAATTAATGATTTTCTTGGTTTATGTACTCCCTCTGGGCAATTGTGCGGACAACTGGTTTCCCATGGTGAATTTCTTTTGATGTACATATTATTTAGGCTATTGTAGGACACAGGGTAGTTTATTTCCATTTTACATCAGAAGTAATGAAGAAAGAGAATCGCCCATAAGGTGGTCAATCGAAGAATCAAAGAAGAACTTGGACACGACGATGCTTCAAGAAGGCTATAAATGATGGCGGACCTCGATTCTATCAATTCAATGGAGGGCGGACGCATTCTTTATGATTTTTACTGATCTAAAATACTTCATATGATGGTAATATGGAATTATGGGGATTAAGTAACTCTAAATTGGTTATATAATTCTTAAATGGTTAGTGGGAGAATCCCTATAAATTCAAGATGCTAAAATTAAGCTTATGGATGTGGTTGTTTTACTTTTCTGTGATTTGGATGTGTGATGGATGATTGCATTTTCCTTTCCTTATACATGGATTTTCATTGGATGGTTCGTTTTAGATGCATGCATAGGAATAATTTTTTTCCACTTAAAAGAAACCCTCTTTATAAAATATTAAGTTGTAAATGAGGATTTAAATCGAAAGGATTGATCTCTATGGCCTTCCATAGCCATCTATTGGTTGGCTAGTTTAGAGAACAAGACGGTCATATACTAAAGTAGAAGCCGATCTTGATTTTCTATCTAGAGTAACTAATAGATTCCTATAAGGATAATGGATATTTGTAAAATACATTAGTCATATGCCAAAGCAGATGCTAGTATGTTTTGTAAATTGGTTCCTAGGCAGTGGGTGCTAGCTTAACCAAGCAAAGAGTATTGATGCCCAAGGGATAGATATACTGTGATGCTTGGAGGCCAAAATCAAATCTGAAAATCCGATATAGGGGGTCCCAAGTTGAAATAGAAATGGCAACTATGAGGAGGGAGAATACGGTTGTTTAAGAAAACTAGAATTTACCAATTTGAAAACCTTAAACCGATTAAGAGATCAAAAACAATATTTAAGCAAAAAAGTTAAATCTAATGGTGCAATGCAAATGAAAGAGCAAAGAGATAGAAAGAGTGCACCCGAGATTTAAAGTGGTTCGGTCCTCAAACCCGAGGCCTACTCCACTCCACCAACCAAACCCGTTGATGGCTTCACTATTTGATCTTCTTAACCTTGGCGAAGATCGGTGCCAATTACAATTGCTTTAACCTTGGTGGCAATCCTCACCACGGAGAAAAAAAGGGCTCCGCTTCTCCGACTACTCGCCCGAATACAAATCTTGAAAGATGAAAGAAAGAACTAAAAGATCCCTTCACAAGGGTTACAAAAGATGTACAATTGAGAGCCTATGATCCAAATCCTAGAGTTGGTGATGAGAGGCACAATTGAAGCTTGATTCACTCTTTGATATTCAAATGAAGTTTAAGAGTGTTAGGATTGATAGTTTGTATGTTTAGAACACCCATATTTATAAGAAAAACAAAATATGACCGTTCAGTGGCATTACGGTAATTCCAGCAAAATTCCAAACGGCTCTTTTTCAGACCGTTGGAGTGTTCTCGGAGTTCCGAGAATAATTCTCGGAGTTCCGAGAATTCTCGGAGTTCCGAGAAAAAATCTCGGAGTTCCGAGAAGCCTCACAGAAGTTGGAAAAAGTCTACTGGACCATTTCTCGGAGTTCCGAGAATAATTCTCGGAGTTCCGAGAATTCTCGGAGTTCCGAGAAAAACTCTCGGAGTTCCGAGAAGCCTATGCAGAGCAGATTTTCAATTCTGTTTTTGGGCTTCCAGTTCTCAACCAAGATGGGATTGCTATGAGGGTTCCAAGGTGTTTGAACTCCACAAATACAATCACTTGTTTATTTAGGGTGTGTGAGATTACTTTAATTATGCCTCTAAAAACCTAATCTAGGTTTGGATCAATTACATTAAAAAAAGGTCTTCAATATTAATTTCTTCATGTCTTCAAGTCTTCATGACTTCTTGCTTGATGACTTTGGCCTTCCAATTAGTGGTCCAATGTGGGCTTCTTGGCCTTCAATCCAAGCATCCTTGATCTTACTTTATCAAGATCTACAACTTAGACAAACAAACACATTAGTGATAAATGATCACTTGTGTATTGGAATCATCAAAACAAGATGGGAATGCCAAGGTAAAAACCATTGGGCTTACAATCTCCCCCTTTTTGATGATGACAAGCACAAGAGATTTACAAATCAAAGCATATACTCTTTTCACATTTTTCTTACACTAGAGACTTTACTCTAGATTCTTCTCCCCCTTTGTCATCAACAAAAAGAAGGGGTAAGAAAAACAAGGGTTTAAAATTTACAATTTTAAAGCTCCCCCTTTTTCAAAGAAAAATTCAATTTTAACTCCCCCTAGTTAAAATAATTTTACAATACAAGAGGGGTTATCAAAAAAAACATACAAATGAAATATATTCAATTTTAAGTTCAAAAACCCCTAATCTACACAATATGAATATCATCATATGGGGGTTTTGGGAACCCAAGATTTCTTGGTCCCACATCTAGCCCTACTCTTGGATGCACATTGGAATTGGTAATGACCATTTATTCCACAAAAATGGCATCTAACAAGAGGGTTAGATACATTAGTCCTATCATGATAAGCATGTTGAGGTCTAAGACTAGTTTTACTTAGTATTATATCAATAATTTTATTTCCATTTAGAAATCCATGTAAACATAATCTAAGTCTTTCATTTTCATTATGAAGATGGGATGTTTGAACTAAAAGCTCATTTCTTTCATCTTCATAGGAATTGGAGGAGCTTGCCATATTTTGAAATTTTAAAAGTTGGCAAGTTTTCTCATCCAAACTACCCTTAAGGGTATTAATCTCAAGTTTATGATTTTCAAGTGTAACTTGTTCTTGAGATATGGAAGAAGATAAATTACTTTTCAAAAATTCAAGTTCTTTTTCTAACTTTAAAATGGATTTTTTAAGAACTTTGTTTTTGGAAATTTGGGTATGCAAGGTTTCACATAATTCATCATAAGGTATGCTATCACTTTTACTACTAGATGAAGAATATGAGGGGTTAGAGTTTACCTCAACTTCATGGGCGAATGTCATGAAGCAAAGATCATCTTTTTTATTTTCTTCCCCTTCACTTGAGCTTTTGCCTGATGTGCTTAACGCATCCCAACCGGCGGCAAGAGCCTTATGCTTCTTCCAATCCTTCTTACCCTTGTACTTAGAGGAAGTTGATTTTAGAAGTGGACAATCCGGTCTTTTGTGTCCTATCTTCTTGCAATTGAAGCATCTTAAGGCTCCATCAACATCACTTTCTTCTTTCTTTTTCTTATCTTTCTTATGCTTCTTTCTCCACAAGCTCTTGAATCTTCGTAAAGCTTCTTCTTCGTCACTATCCGCTTCACTTGATGAGTCTTCCTTGGAAGCCTTGAGTGCTAGGGATCTAAATTCCCTCTCCTTCTCCTTTGGCTTCTTTTCCTCTTGTCGGCTAGTAAGGAGCATCTCATGGGTGATGAGAGATCCTACGAGCTCCTCTATGGTTAGCGTCTTGAGATTTTTTGACTCTTGAATCGCGGTCACCTTTGGATCCCAATGGGGAGGAAGAGACCTAAGTAACTTACTCACAAGCTCATCGTTAGGATAAGATTTACCAAGATTAGCTAGTTCGTTAGAAATAATAGAAAAACGAGTATACATTTCCGAAATACTCTCGTTTGGACTCATTCTAAACATTTCATACTTGCTCTTTAACAAGTTTATTTTGGAATCCTTGACTTGTGATGTTCCCTCATGGGTAGTTGCAAGGGTATCCCAAATAGTCTTGGCGGAATCAAAAAGAGCAACTCTATTAAACTCCTCGGTAGCTAAGGCACAAAACAAGGAATTTATTGCTTTGTAGTTCAAATTAGCTTGCCTTTTCTCTACCACATTCCATTCTTCAAAAGGATTGGAAGGTACATTGTATCCATTTTCAACAATGTACCAAAGTTCCACATCTATCGAAAGAAGATAGATGCGCATCCTTGTTTTCCAATGTCCATAGTTTGACCCATTGAAGAAAGGAGGTCTAGTTGTGGAATGGCCTTCCGGAAGTCCGGTTCCAATTTGGTGTGCCATTTCACAATTAGAAGTTGCCAAATAAAATCTTTCCCTAGTTAGATTTTGAAATAACTTTCACAAAAAATTTAAAATCTTTTAAGAGCCAAGGCTCTGATACCAAGTGAAAATCCGATATAGGGGGTCCCAAGTTGAAATAGAAATGGCAACTATGAGGAGGGAGAATACGGTTGTTTAAGAAAACTAGAATTTACCAATTTGAAAACCTTAAACCGATTAAGAGATCAAAAACAATATTTAAGCATACAAGTTAAATCTAATGGTGCAATGCAAATGAAAGAGCAAAGAGATAGAAAGAGTGCACCCGAGATTTAAAGTGGTTCGGTCCTCAAACCCGAGGCCTACTCCACTCCACCAACCAAACCCGTTGATGGCTTCACTATTTGATCTTCTTAACCTTGGCGAAGATCGGTGCCAATTACAATTGCTTTAACCTTGGTGGCAATCCTCACCACGGAGAAAAAAGGGCTCCGCTTCTCCGACTACTCGCCCGAATACAAATCTTGAAAGATGAAAGAAAGAACTAAAAGATCCCTTCACAAGGGTTACAAAAGATGTACAATTGAGAGCCTATGATTCAAATCCTAGAGTTGGTGATGAGAGGCACAATTGAAGCTTGATTCACTCTTTGATATTCAAATGAAGGTTAAGAGTGTTAGGATTGATAGTTTGTATGTTTAGAACACCTATATTTATAGGAAAAACAAAATATGACCGTTCAGTGGCATTACGGTAATTCCAGCAAAATTCCAAACGGCTCTTTTTCAGACCGTTGGAGTGTTCTCGGAGTTCCGAGAATAATTCTCGGAGTTCCGAGAAAAAATCTCGGAGTTCCGAGAAGCCTCACAGAAGTTGGAAAAAGTCTACTGGACCATTTCTCGGAGTTCCGAGAATAATTCTCGGAGTTCCGAGAATTCTCGGAGTTCCGAGAAAAAATCTCGGAGTTCCGAGAAAAAATCTCGGAGTTCCGAGAAGCCTATGCAGAGCAGATTTTCAATTCTGTTTTTGGGCTTCCAGTTCTCAACCAAGATGGGATTGCTATGAGGGTTCCAAGGTGTTTGAACTCCACAAATACAATCACTTGTTTATTTAGGGTGTGTGAGATTACTTTAATTATGCCTCTAAAAACCTAATCTAGGTTTGGATCAATTACATTAAAAAAAGGTTTTCAATATTAATTTCTTCATGTCTTCAAGTCTTCATGACTTCTTGCTTGATGACTTTGGCCTTCCAATTAGTGGTCCAATGTGGGCTTCTTGGCCTTCAATCCAAGCATCCTTGATCTTACTTTATCAAGATCTACAACTTAGACAAACAAACACATTAGTGATAAATGATCACTTGTGTATTGGAATCATCAAAACAAGATGGGAATGCCAAGGTAAAAACCATTGGGCTTACAAAATCGGATATCATAATTATAATATGATAGATTAAATGAATCCACTCATACTCAACAAAATTGTTGTTGATGAGCATCCGATGCCAATTGGAGAAATCATGTTATTTCTCTTGGTTTATGTGTTTGAGGGGCACATAAATGAGACAACCAATGGGCAGTACTATTATAGATCAGAAACCTAAATCTAATGGTTACATGCCATGATAAATCTAAAATGGTTAGTCTTGCTTATTTTATGTCTCATTTCCTTTGCATTAGATATGGCATCCTTCAATCCATTAGCTAGTTGAAGACAACAAACATACTAGTCCAAATTACGTGGACTGGAAGAGAATCTTAACCCTAGTGCTCACAGCAGTGAAAGTTTATTGGGTCTTGACTACTGAGGCACCTGAGTTGCATGGTCTCGATGCTCCCCAGGATTTCAGGGACAGAGCCATAAAATGGCATGAAGATGACCAAATGGCTGAGTGCTATATCCTTCAGTCGATGTCGAACGTATTGCAACAACAACATGTTGGAATGGCTTCATCCATGGATATTATGCACAATCTTAGGAAGATGTTTGGAGAACAAAATCGTACTGCCAGACATATAGCAATTAAGGGCCTGGTTTCCACTAAAATGGTGGAAGGAACCCTAGTTAGAGATCACATGTTGAAGATGATTGGCTATCTAAATGAGCTCGAAGTTTTAGGGGCCATGTTAGATGGAGAGTCGCAAGTCGACATGGTGTTAGCATCCCTACCACCATCATTCAATGACTTTGTCATGAATTACCAAATGAGCAAACTGTCAATGATGTTGATAGAGTTGTTGAATCATCTTCAATCTACTGAGGATCTTTAGAAAAAGAATAAAAAAAATCCTCTTTCTTAGTTGAAGCTAATGTAGTCTCAACTCCCAAAACGAAAGGTAAGGGAAAAAGAAAGGGTAAAGGCCAGGGTTCTAAGAAAAATATTTTGAAAGTTATGAAAAAGAAAACTTTCAAGAAGAAGTCAACCAAGACCAATGATGTATAGTTTCATTGTGGAAAGGTTGACTAAGGGCGAACTCTACCTACAGGATGCAACGGATGCAACGGTTGCGGTCCAAGATGTGGGTGATCTACTACTAACATTTTCAGGAGAATATTTACGTTTAAATAATTGTCTTGATGTACCTTCCCATAGAAGGAATTTGATTTCAGTTTCTAAACTATTGATTGATGGTTATTCTACAAGTTTTAATAAAAGTAGTGTTTTTAACAAACACAAAAATTCCTTAATTACAGAAGGTACATTAGTTGACGGATTATTTATAGTAAATGCTTTAGAAAATGCAAGTAACATTGAGGATATTCCTATTCAAAATATTCCAAACCTCAAAAGGGCAAGGAATACGACCAATCCCACACATCTATGGCATCTTCAATTAGGCCATATTAACCAAGATGAGATTACAAGATTGGTAAAAGACGGTCCATTGGATTCTATCCAAGTGGAACCTTTTCTAACTTTTGAACCATGTCTTTAAGGTAAAATGACCAAAATTCCCTTCAAGGACAAGAGTGGAAGATCCCCAGATTTGTTGGAGATTATACATAATGATGTATGTGGTCCCATTTCTCATCTGGGAAGAGGAGGGCTGATATACTTCGTGAATTTTACAGATGACCATTCAAGGCACAGACATTTATACCTTATGCGATGTAAGTCTGTGACCTTTGAAAAGTTCAAAGAGTTCAAGAATGAAGTGGTGAATCAGTTAAATAAAAGAATAAAGACTCTTCGCTCTAATAGAGGTGGAGAGTATCTCTCGGATGGGTTTAGGGATTACTTAAAGGAAAATGGAATCCTCTCTCAATGGACCCCACCTGCAACACCAGAATTGAATGGTGTTTCAGAACATAGAAATAGGACTTTGTTGGGCATGGTCCGGTCTATGATGAGTTTCGAAGCATCTCTATTTCAATGGGGATATGCCATAGAAACGGTGCTCTATGTCTTAAATCGAGTCCCACAGTCCCATCTACTCCATATGAGATATGGACAGGCGAAAACCCTCATTGAATCATATGAAGAAATGGGGGAGTTCCGCACATGTTAAAAGATAAGTGCTGATAAGTTACAGACAAGAGCCAAAAGGTGTATTTTCATTGGATATCCTAAGGAAACATTAGGTTATATATTCTATAACCCAAGCGAGCAAAACTGTTTTGTACGCAGGAATGCGGTATTTTTGGAAGAAAAATTTATCCAAGATAATGTCAAGAGAGATAGGAGTGTCTTGGAAGAGCAACCTGAAACTCCAATGAAAAGAGAAGACACTGAGTAAGAGCCCACTATACTTATACAAACACTCCGACATAGTGGAAGGGTGATCACACAACCTAATATGATATGATTTCAGATAAAAATGATAATGATCCCCTTAACTACAAAGAAGCACTGTTAGACATCGATGCGGAAAAATTGATGGAAGCTATGAAATTTGAAATGGACTCCATGTACACTAACGGGGTCTGGACTTTAGTTGATCCACCAGAGGGCATTAAGCCTATTGGATGCAAATGGATCTTCAAGAGGACGAAAGGCCCTGACGGTAAGGTAGAGACCTACAAAGCACGGTTAGTGGCGAAGCAATATAGTCAAAAGGCTGGAATTGACTATGAGGAAATCCTCTCACCAGTAACCATGCTAAAGTCTATTAGGTTTCTTGAATCGAAACATTCAAGAGGATATATATATATATATATATATATATATATGATCCAACCAGAAGGTTTTGAAGCTGCCGGAGAAGTAACTCAGAAAGTGTGCAAGTTGCAAAGATCCATTTATGGATTAAATCAAGCATCTCGCAGTTGGAATCTTCGTTTAGATCAAGTAGTCAAAGAGCTTGGTTATACTCAAAACATTGATGAGGCATGTGTTTACAAAAAGGTCAGTGGGAGTACTGTGACATTTCTTGTTTTGTATGTAGATGACATTCTACTCATTGGGAATGATGCTGGAATGTTGTCTAATACTAAATTATGGCTATCTAGTACCTTTGCTATGAAGGATTTGGGCAAAGCGTCCTATATTCTTGGCCTTAAATTGTTTAGAGACCATAGGAATAGGACACTTGGATTATCATAGGAAGCTTACTTAGATAAGATATTGGCCAAGTATCGTATGACAGATTTCAAGAAAGGGTTAATACCTTTTAGGCATGGAATCAAGCTCTCTAAGAAGATGTCTCCTAAGACATTTGAAGAGAAGGAGGAAATGAATAGGATTCCCTACACTTCGGCAGTAGGAAGCTTGATGTATGCCATGTTGTGTACAAGGCCAGATATTTGTTTATCTGTAAGTGTGGTTAGTAAATATCAATCAAACCCGTCAAGAGCATTGGGCACCAGTTAAGTATATCTTTAAGTACCTTAGAAGAAGTAAACATTGTTGTTTAGTATATGGAGGAGACGAATTAGTTATTTCTGGATATACCAATGAGGATTCTTAAGTCAGATGTCGACGACAGCAAATCCTCATCAGGTTTTGTCTTCACCTTAGCCAATAGAGCAGTTTCATGGAGGAGTTGCAAGCAAGACACGACGGCGGACTCCACGACTGAGGCGGAATACATCGCTGCGAGTGATGCGGCGAAGGAGGCGATATGGCTGTGGAAGTTTATAGACGAACTTGGAGTAGTGCCATCTGCTGAGAGACCTATTACACTCTATTGTGATAACAGTGGGGCCATCTCTCAAGCAAAGAAACCAAGGTCTCATCAGAAGTCAAAGCACGTCCTTCGCAAATATCATGTAATGCAAGAGATTATTGACGGAGGGGATGTGGCCATTCCTAAAGTAGCTTTAGTGGATAACGTGGCAAATTATTTGACCAAGTCCCTTAGTCAAAAGGTATTTGACAAGCATCTAGAGGGAATGGGTCTAAGAAACATGCATGACTGGCTATGAGGGCAAGTGGGAGATTTTTAGAGTATAGGCCTTGAAAAGCCAATAGAATGACAAATATTAATTAATAAAGGTTTATTTCATGACATGAATGGGTAAAATTATAATAATGAATGTGTGTGATGTGCTTGTTTATTGACACATGTTCGTCCGTAGGTAGCGTAGTAGAAATGCCATGCTCAGAGGATTCACAGATCCAAGGGAGCAAAGAGATATGGCATCTCGGTTCTATGCAAGCCTTAATTGTTCCTAGTTGGAAAAGAGATTGGACATCTCTTTCTATATACAACTAGCACCAGTCTTGCCTACATGCACGTGTCGGGAGGTGACTTATCTCGGTCATCTGGGTAGTGGACCCTAAACAAGAAGAGTGGGTGCGACGATTGGATCACGCAACCGAACTGATCAAATAAAGTACAACTTGTGGACAAGAAAGTATAAAGTTATTCTTCCAGACATGACCCTTCACATGTCCTTAGACCTCTATTTTAGAGTCACATTCGGATAGAGCTATATCCTAGAGCAAACCCTCGAGATCAATAGTGATACTCAACAAGTGATTCTTCGCTCTAAAATTTAGGGATTGACATTTTCAATTTTGTCAGAGCAGTAGACCTATTAAATAGCCTGGCCAGGCGATTTTTATAAAATGTTTATAGGAAAGTTTTTTGAAACATTGAATTATTTTCAAAGGATTTTACAAATGCATTTGGAGGCCGAACACCGTTTGACCAAAATGGTATACCAAGAGTGGGCCAAGGGGGTAAATGGTATCCACCTCCCGTATGACTCAACTCAGTAGATGTAGTTACGAAGAAAGGACTTGCACATACATGATGTGATTAGGGGTAAGATGATCTGACAGTCATCTTTTGGGTTACTTCTCGATGGAGGCCACTGACCTAATGCGATTGTAGTTTAACTACAGAGCGATATTGCAGTGGGGCCCATCATAGGGTTCTGCAGGATCGACCGTTAGATCCCTGTGACGATCCCACTCATAACTCGAATGACCCTGTAACATCCAAACGGATCAGGGTTCCGCATTTTATGTATATGACCCGTTAGAGTAATGTGGATATTAATTAAGTACATATATATATATATATATATATATATATATATATATATATATATATATATATATATATATATGTGTGTGTGTGTGTGTGTGTGTGTGTGTGTGTGTGTGAGTGTTGATATATGTATATATACATGTCTTTGTTAAGTAAGTAACAAGAGACAGTAAGGGAATTGTCCAAAGACAAATTTGAGCCGAAATAACTCCCATTAGATGTGAGTTGTTAATTAATTATTTAATTATTATACATTATTATGTATTATTAATTTAATTAATAATAAGTAGAATAATGTCTAATCCATATGAGGATAGTTATTCCCAAACCGGTTTTGTAAAAGTTACAGAATTGGAATGGAATTGGAAATTGGGATATGACTACACATTTGGATAAGGTTATTGGGGCCCACAACACTCCCAAATCAGTTGGGGAGCTGGGGAAATGAGTCCCAATTGCTCAAGGACTTTGAGTTGCACTCCAACTCCTTATTTGATAAAAATTGCTAAATTGTAGGATCTACAAAGCAAGCAATTTGTTGCCAACACCAACTCTTAAGAGATAAGGCCACAAGGGATGGAGAAAGGTATCCATAGACGTTCTCTCATGTATCTTGAGTGTCCCCACATAGCTTTGGAGCTTTGGGAGAGTCCCATTCACTCGGAGAGTCTCAATTCAAGTTGGTTTCTCAATTGGATAGGAATTGGGAGAGAGAAACAAGGATTTATCAAACCAAAACTCTACTTTATATATAAGAGAGAGGCTTACGGAAATTTGAAGTCTGGAATACTCCGAAATTCCTTCTCCCTTGCTTCACCCTTTAGAAAAATCATTTTCCATCTCTCTCTCTCTCTCTCTATCTCTCTTCCAATTGAAATAGTTTCAAAGAAAAAGGCTTCCAATCAATTTCTCTATTCTCTACAACAAGGTACTTATTAGATCAAACCTTAAAGAGGTGAATAAGAGTGCTAAGGTACATCAAGGCAATTCATGGAAAAGCCATGTATGCCACATTTGGACGTTGGACATGGATGTGCTAAGGTACATCAAGGCAATGCTGGGGCAAGGAATCCTTTTATCAGCCTCTAGTACGATTCAATTGATGGCATTTTGTG
Source organism: Tasmannia lanceolata (assembly GCF_043159265.1). Taxonomy (NCBI): domain Eukaryota; kingdom Viridiplantae; phylum Streptophyta; class Magnoliopsida; order Canellales; family Winteraceae; genus Tasmannia; species Tasmannia lanceolata. The sequence goes on from NW_027518680.1 coordinate 23,164,330, forward strand.
ATGCAGACTAGGCACGTTGCAAAGATAGACATAGGTCAGTTACAAGATATTGCATATTTATTGGTGATTCACCAATTTCTTGGAAGTCCAAGAAACAAACGACTATCTCACGCTCGTCAGCTGAGGCTGAGTATAGATCCATGGCAATGACATGTTGTGAGATCACATGGTTAAAGTATGTGTTAAATGATCTTGCTCCATTGTGATAACAAAGCAGCTTTACACATTGTCGTGAATCCAGTTTTTCATGAAAGAACAAAACATATAGAGCTTGACTGTCACCTCATTAGTGAAAAATTACAAGAGGGGCTTATTAGAACAACATATGTGTCAGCAACTCAGCAACCCGTGGATCATTTTACAAAAGGCACTCGGAGCAACACAATTTCGTCATTTAGTTGGCAAGTTGGGTGTACTTTATATACACCTTCCAACTTGTGGGGCAGTGTTAAAAATGACAACATTTAGCTGGCCATATAACCAGCCCAAAATAGAAGATATAATGAGCCAAATCATGGAACCCAAATCTTGGCTGATTAGATGCAATCTTGGCGGTAAATTGAATGTAATATTCTTGTGATTGTAATTACCAACTATTGCGTGTAAGATTCAATTCGTTTCTAACTTTATCCCTATATAAATACGTATGTAAATCAATGGAACGTATACTACTCTTCTCCCAGAATTACTTTGTGCACTTTTTCACACATGGCACATTATCATTGTTGGGCTCTCCCATCGGTCTTACTCATTGGTCATGATATCATTTTCCTAAAAATTTTAATGAAGAAAAGTAACCAGTGTTGTAAATGGTGTAAATGGCCATCTAATTTTGGTGGCCAGTAATAGATAACCACCTCATCCCTTCCCCTATAAGTAAGGGGTATGAGGTGATGAAATGGATAACGAGAAATCCTCTTTCTCATTCTCTCTCTCTCTCTCTTACTCTCTCTTCTTACATACTCTCTCTTATATACTCTCTCTCACTTACTCTCTCCCTCTCTCCCTCGATTACTTTTAATTAAATTTATAACACGTTATCAGCACGAAGCTCTGACCAACTAATTTGTCATTCAGATGAATTTGCTCCGATCAACTCAAGTTCTCTCTGAACATATAAGTGCACACTTTGGATCAGTTCAAATTACAACGATAAAATTTTAAGGTAACTAATTTATTTACAGTGCTTTAATTTTTATTTTGTGGTCTCGTTCTTTCGTGCAGATTACCGCCTATGTAACAGGAACACAAAGTTATTTTTAATTTTATATAATTTGTTAATCTTCGTTAAGTTTTATTTTGTGGGCTCGTTCATTTGAGCGGATTACCGCCTTTGTAACGAGAACATAAATTTAATTCATTTCCAGTACTTAATGTTTATTCTGTGGGCTCGTTCATTTGAGCGGATTATCGCCTTTGTAACAAGAACACAAATTTAATTCATTTTCAGTAGTTAATTTTTAGTATGTGGTCTCATTTCTTTGTGCGGATTACTGCTTTCGTAATGGGAACACGTATCTATTTTCATTTAGAATAATTTGTTAATGTGCTTTAATTTTTATTCTATGGTCTCATTTCATTTGTGCGAATTACCGCCTATGTAACGGGAACACAGTTCTATTTTTCATTTTGTGTAATCTCTTATTCTACTTTTATAAGGTCACACCTTTGTTTCGCCGATAACCGCATGTCATTTGGTGGGAATTTATTTATCGTATTATATATATAAACAATATAAAAATATTATTTTCTATCAACATCTAGGGTGGTGGCTTAGTGGTAGGAAGCCGCTCAATCCAAATACACTCAGTGTCTTGTGTTCGGGTCGTGCCAGCCCCAATATGTCAGATGATCTCATGTCCTAGGTAACTCGGGGGAACATGAGCAATGGCCGATGAGTACCCACCTATGAGGTTCCAATTTTGATTTGTGCTTTAATAATTTTTAAATGTTTATTTTTTTATATCAAGATATTAATGATTAATATTATTTTTTTGCTAGAATGTCTAATTATTCAAAATTGAAGTTTGTTGCTTTGGACATACTGGCAACAATTAAATAAATCGAATCGAAGTGTTGTATATTTCTATATCTCCCGAGAACCTCCATTTTTGACTTGACTATGAATTCCTGTTGGATCAGATTCTAACGAATTTTTGGGGAACTCATAATAAACCCCTTATCTTGGGTCGTTGATGCTGAATTCAATTTAGTAGCAGAGAAATTAGGTGAAACAATAAAAAAGGGGAATACAGCAACTTATGATCAAAGAGCGAAGGGTCTGATATTCCTCCGTCGTCATCTCCAAGAAAGTCTAAAAAATGAATATCTTACGGTAAAAGATCCACTTATTTTATGGGTGCATTTAAAAGAGAGATATGATCACCAAAAGTCTGTCATTTTTCCAAATGCTAGAAATGAATGGATGAATCTGAGATTACAAGATTTCAAGAATATTGTTGATTATAATTCAACAATATTTAGACTAAGCTCCCGATTGGAGCTATGTAATGAAAAATCTTCAGATGCATCAATGCTAGAGAAAACATACACCACATTTCATCCATCAAGTATAGTAATACAACAACACTATCGGGGAATGAACTTTACAAAGTATTCCCAACTACTATCATGTCTTCTAGTTGCTGAGCAAAATAATGAAATTCTCTTGCAACAACATCGATCTCGCCCTACTGGTTCCACCCCATTTCTAGAAGCGAACTCAATTTCATTTAGTGAACGTGGACGAGGGCGTGGAAGAGGTAGAGGTAGTCGAGGCCGAGGCCAAGGTCGTTGGCAAAGTCGAGGTCAAGGTCGAGGTCAAGGACGTGGATATTACAATAATTATCTTAAACCTCATAACGATTTTGGACATCAGAAGACAGAAGTACAAGCATTGAAGTGGCATAATCAGTGGCATAATCCTGATAACCAAATTCAGGATAAAGGCCAATAAAGTAAGCCGCAAAAGCATTCTGTAGATGCTTATCATAGATGTGGCATGAATGGGCATTGGGCAAAGACATGTCGGACAACAAAGGATTTGGTGGATCTATACCAATTTTCCATAAAAGGCAAGGAGAAGATAGAAATAAACTTTGCTACTACCCAAGATAATGAAGAGAATGAAAAAAATGGGAATTATTTTGATGTTGGAGATTATCTTACAGATCCTAAAGAAAACAATAACCATCCAAATGCATATGATGATTTCGGATCTGTGTAATTTCTATTGTTATTATGCACAATTTCTATTCCTACTTTCCTTATATTCAATTTGCAATAATACTCAATATGTGTTTTCAATGCATTTTATTATAAGTTGATATTAATTTTTCAAGATTGAATCTCACAATTTTTTAAAAATAATTTTTTTTTCAGATCATGAGTATAGCATATGCATGCATAGCTGATAGTGCTACGACACATACAATTCTTCAAGATAAAAAATATTTCTCCCATTTAACATTAGTAAAAGCAAATGTCGATACAATATCTGGATCATTAAATCTGATTGAAGGCTCTGGGATAGCAAAATTGATTTTACCAAATTGTACAAAATTTATTATAGAAGATGCTCTTTATTCCTCAAAATCCAAAAGAAATTTACTTAGTTTCAAAGATATACAACTTAATGGTTATCATATTGAGACCATAAGTGAACATGGTAAAGAATATCTTTGTATTATTTCAGTTGTATCACGTATGAAACACGTACTTGAAAAACTTGTCCTTTTTTCTGGATTATATCATACAAGCATTAGAACAATTGAGTCGCATATATTTGTGAACCAGGAGTTCACCAATCCCACAACTTTTATGCTTTGGCATAAGCGACTTGGTCACCCAGGAGAAACAATGATGCACCGAATTATTAGTTATTCAAATGGGCATCCATTAAAGAATAAGAAGATTCTACAAGTCGTGATTATTCATGCACTGCATGTTCACTGGGGAAATTAGTTATGAAGCCATCTCCAATAAAAGTTACTGGTGAGTCTCTAGTATTTTCAAGAGAATTCAAGGAGGTATATGTGGCCCCATTCACCCACCATGTGGTCCATTTCGTTACTTTATGGTATTGATAGATGCATCAACCAGGTGGTCTCATGTTTGTCTTCTTTCCTACTCACAACGTAGCTTTTGCAAGACTTCTTGCTCAAATAATAAAATTACGAACTCAGTTTTCAGACTATCCAATCATGAAAATTCATCTTGATAATATTGGTGAATTTACATCAAAAGCATTTAATGAATATTTCATATCCATTGGTATAAAAGTTGAACACCCAGTTGCTCATGTGCATACTCAGAATGGTCTAGCTGAATCTTTGATTAAAACACTTCAATTGATTGCAAGACCATTACTTTTGAAAACAAAATTATCAATTTCTGCTTGGGATCATGCAATATTACATGCGGCAGCTCTTATCCGCATTAGACCAACTACTTATCATAAATATTCACCATTGCAATTTGTAGTCGGTCAAGAACCAAATGTCTCTCATTTACGAGTTTTTGGTTATGCTGTACATGTCCCAATTGCACCTCCACAAAGGACAAAAAAGGGTCCACAACGTAGAGTTGGAATTTATGTTGGTTTTGATTCTCCATCTATTATTAGATATCTTGAACCACTTACTGGAGATGTATTTACTGCAAGGTTTGCAGATTGTGATTTTCATGAAATGGTTTTTCCATCATTAGGGGGAGAAAAGATTTTACCAAAAGTATATGAACATCCTGAAATCTCATGGAATGAGTAAACTTTATTATTTGTTAATCCACGTACTAGTCAATCTGAACTTGAAGTTCAAAGAATTATACAATTGCAAAATATTGCAAATCAAATACCAGACGTTTACTGATGCAAAGAAAGTGGTAAAATCTTATATATCAACAGCTAATATCCCAGCGAGGATTGAAATTCCAAGAGGTCAATCTGTGAGTAAAGCAACAGAAGAGTCTAAACCACGCCTGAAGCGTGGTAGACCAATTGGTGCAAAAGACACAATTCCTAGAAAGAGGAAAGTGTTAAATGATGACGTCCCTAAAGGAGTCACACAAACAAATCAAACCACAGAGATGGTTGATGAACTGATAGATCTTGAAGGGGCTAATTAGAATATTGTCATTAAAAGAACATAAGTACCTGAAAATGAAGAAATTTTGATCAATTATGTGAAATTCTAAGGGTAGGCCCGAGTACTTATTCTAACGGCAACTTATGAGGAGGGAAAATTAGGTTACTAACAAGTTTTAAGCTTTTGAAAACTCTAACCCAACTTTGAAGATTAAGAGATCAAAAATAAAAATTAAGCACACAAGTTAAATCCTAAGTGCAATGCAAATATAAAGCAAGAGATAAGAGAGAGTGCACCCGAGATTTAAAGTGGTTCGGTCCTCAAAACGCGAGGCCTACTCCACTCCACCAACCAAACCCGTTGATGGCTTCACTAAGTTGATCTTCTTAACTTCGGCGAAGATCGGTGCCGATTATAATTCCAATTGCCTTTAACCTTGGTGGCAATCCTCACCACGGAGAGTGGGCTCCGCTTCTCCGAAAACTCGCCCAAATACAATCGTCTTGATAAAGAAAGAAAGAAACAAAAAATCCCTCACAAGGGTTTACAAGGTTTGTAGAAGATGTACAAATTTGAGCCTAATGATCCAAATCCTAATTCTAAAGGATGAGAGGCATAAACAAGCTTGATACACTCTTAGGATATTCCAATAGGTTTTTAGAGTGTTAGGATTGATCGTTTGGAAGTTTAGAATACCCATATATATAGAAAAACCAAATATGACCGTTTGAGGGGCATAATGGTAAATCTGGCAAAATCCCCAACGGCTATAAGTTCTTCCCGAAATAGTGGTCTCGGAGTTCCGAGAATACAGACAGAAGTTGAAAAAATGCTACTGGACCATTTCTCAGAGCTCCGAGGAATTTCTTGGAGTTCCGAGTTCGGAGCTTCGAGAATATTCTCGGAGTTCCAAGAAGCCTATATGCAGCTGGTTTTTCAATTCTATTTCTTATTCATTTGGGCTTCCAACTCTACACCAAGTTGGGATTGTTATGAGGGTTCCAAAGTGTTGGAACATCATAAGGACAACCTCTTAAACATTTTAGGGTGTGTGAGATTACTTTATTTATGCCTCTAACCACCTAAACTAGGATTGGATCTTTACATTCTAAAACGACTTCGATCTTCAATTGCGATGCTTTAAGTCTTCATGCGTCTTGGATCTCCAATGTCTTTGGCCTTCCGAATGCGGTCCAATGAGAGCTTCTTGGCCTCAATCCAAGCAATCTTGTCTTAACACAATCAAGATTTACAACTTAGTCATTCAAACACATTAGTGATATTAAATCACTTGTGTGTTGGAATCATCAAAAGAAGATGGAAATGCCAAGGTGGGAACCATTGGGCTTACATTATGCCCATAAGAATGAAATATGGGATCGGAATAAAATTATAATAAATGACATATTTGCCTATAAAGTAGCATTAAATATTGAAATGAATCTTGAAGAGGATCCAGAACCACTAAATGTGGATGGATGTCGACAAAGAATTGATTGGCCAAAATGGAAAGATGCAAATCACGATGAATTTAATTCATTAGCAAAACGTGAAGTTTTTGGACCAATAATACAAACACCAGAACATATAAAACATGTTGGATACAAATGGGTATTTGTTAGAAAGTGAAATGAGAGAAATGAAATTATGAGATACAAAGCACACATATTGTTGCACAAGGTTTCTCACAAATGCTTGGAATTGATTATGATCAAACATATTCTCCAGTAATAGATGGAATTACTTTTTGCTTCTTAATCAGTATGGCAGCCAAAGAAGGGTTTGGCATGCGTCAAATGGACGTTGTTACAACATACTTATATATATATATATATATATATATATATATATATATATATATATATATATATATATGAAGAGTTAAGTGAAGCTACACATAAGTGTAGCTAACTTAGCTACACCAACGGCTTAAAATATAGTGAGCCCACATTGTTTGGGTGATCCAAACCATTCATTTGATAGACCCTCACATTGATAGGGTGTGCCCAAAAAATCAGCTCCATAGGATCATCCCCACCCTTCAAACTGTGGAGGCAAAAATAGACAGATTTGTGAAGGTTTTTACGCGTCCATTTTTGCCTCCACAAGTCGTAGGGTTGGGATGATCCTATAGAGCTGATTGTTTGGGCACACCCTATCTATATGAGGGCCCATCAAATGAATGGTTTGCATCACCCAAACAATGTGGGGCCCACTGTAATTTAAGTCGTTGGTGTAGCTAAGTTAGCTACACGTCTGTGTAGCTACACTTTTCTCATATATGAAAACCCCTGAAGGATTAAAATTGCAGAATAATTCAGAACCACGAAATTTGTATTCAATCAAATTAAAATGATCATTGTATGGCTTAAAACAATTTGGTCGTATGTGGTACAATCGTCTCAGTGAATATTGTTAAAAGAAGGGTATGCAAATAACAAGATATGTCCATGTGTCTTAATTAAGAAAATCAAATACTGGTTTTGTGATTATTGCTGTATATGTTGATAACTTAAATATTGTTGGTACTCCTGAAGAGTTCATAAAAATATGTGAGTATTTGAAAAAGGAGTTCAAAATGAAAGATCTTGGAAAAATAAAATTTTGTGTCTTAGTATACAGGTTGAACACTCATCAACAGGAATCTTCATTCATCAGTCAACTACAAAAAAAGTTCTCGGTCAATTCAATATGGATAAAGCTCATCCATTAAATTCCCCAATGGTTGTATGATCACTTGGCACAAAGAAAGATACATTCCGACCACAAGAAGATGGAGACGAACTTCTTGGACCGGAAATTCCATATCTTAGTGCCATTGGTGCGCTTATGTATCTTGCAAATTGCACAAGACCTGATATTGCATTTTCAGTCAATCTATTAGCAAGATTTAGTTCAGCACCAACTAAAAGACATTGGAATGAAATCAAGCACGTACTGCGCTATCTCCTTAGAACTACTGATACGGGGTTGTTCTATTAAAGGGAGGCAAAGTCACAATTACTAGGGTATGCAGATCTAGGATATTTGTGGAATCCACATAAATCCAGATCACAAACAGTGTATGTATTTACATATAAAGATACTGAAGGAAGGTTATCATCTTCCGAAAAGAACGCTATGCGCAGCGGAACTTTAAATTTATTTCTTTTTTATCTTGCAATTCCCCAAGATCCTAGAGTCTAGATTAGTTAATTATTTTAATCAAACATAAAGAAATACCTCTTTGAAAAAGAAATGAAGGACCCACGCTGCTTGATCTACTCCTCGAACGGTTGCGATCGTTTTGAATGCCGCGAACCCGCAAGTTGAACAGATGGATTCTTTTTCTTTGCTCGGACTATTGTGGATGTGAATAACTCTTATTCACCTCTTTAAGGTCTGATCTAATCAGTACATTTGTTGTAGAGAATAGAGTAATTGATTGGAAGCCTTTCACTTTGGAACTATTTCAATTAGAAGAGAGATGGAGAGAGCAATGGAAAAAGATTTTTCTAAAGGGAGAAGCAAGGGAGAACAATTTTTTGAGTATTCCTTCTTCAAATTTCATTCAACCCTCTCTCATATATAGAAAATAGAGTTTTGGTTTGATAAATCCTTGTTTCTCTCTCCCAATTCCTATCCAATTCAGAAACCAACTTGAATTGAGACTCCTTGAGTGAATGAGACTCTCCCAAACCTCTAAGCCTGTCTGGGGACACTCAAGATAGATGGGAGAATGTGTATGGATGCTTCTCTCAAGCCCTTGTGGCCTTATCTCATAAATGTTGGTGTTGGAAACAAATTGCTTGCTTTGTAGATCCTACAATTTAGCAATTCTTATCTAACAAGGAGTTTGAGTGCAACTCAAAGTTTTTGAGGAACTGTGACTCTTTTTCCCAGCTCTCCGACTGATTTGGGAGTATTGTGGGCCTCACAAACCTTTTCCAAATGTGTAGTCCTATACTAATTCCCAATTCCGTTCCAATTCTGCAACTTTTGCAAAACCGTCTCTTGTTACTTACTTAACAATTTAATTGATTAATAAATCACATCCAATGGGAGTTATTTCGGCTCCAATTTGTCTTCAAAAAATTCTCTTACCGTCTCTTGTTACTTACTTAACAAAGACATGTATATATATATACATATATCAACATATATATATATATATATATATATATATATTGAAATTCCAAGGGTGGTCTCTAGATGGCAACTTATGAGGAGGTAAAATTTAAGTTACTAACAAGTTTTAATCTTTTGATTACTCTAACCCAACTTTGAAGATCAAGAGATCAAGAATGAAATTTAAGCACACAAGTTAAATCCTAAGTGCAATGCAAAATAAAGAACATGAGATAAGAGAGATTGCACCCGAGATTTAAAGTGGTTCGGTCCTCAAACGCGAGGCCTACTCCACTCCACAAACCAAACACGTTGATGGCTTCACTATTTGATCTTCTTAACTTCGGCGAAGATCGGTGCCGATTACAATTCCGAATGTTTTAACCTTGGTGGTAATCCTCACCATGGAGAGTGGGCTCCGCTTCTCCGAACACTCGCCTGAATACAATCTTGAGAATAAGAAAGAAAGAACAAAAAATCCCTCACAAGGGTTTACAAGATTTGTAGAAGATGTACAATTTGAGCCTAATGATCCAAATCCTAATTCAAGAGGATGAGAGGCATAAACAAGCTTTAATCACTCTTTGGATGTTCAAATAGAGTTTTTGATTGTTAGGATTGATAATTGGGAAGTTTAGAATACCCATATATATAGGAAAACCAAATATGACCGTTTGAGGGCATTGTCGTAAATCTGGCAAAGTTTCAAACGGCTATATTACTTCCCGTTATAGTGTTCTTAGAGTTCCGAGAAAAAATCTCGGTGTTCCGGAAAATCAAACAGAAATTGGAAAAATGCTACTGGACCATTTCTCGGAGCTCCGAGGAATCTCTCGGAGTTCTGAGAAGCCTATGTCAAGCAGATTTTCAATTCTTATTTTTGGGCTTTCAACTTTACACCAAGTTGGAATTGTTATGAGGGTTCCAAAGTGTTGGAACACCACAAGGATAATCACTTAAACATTTTAGGGTGTGTGTTTATTTACTTAATTTATGCCTCTTAAAATCCTAAACTAGGATTGGATCTTATACATTCTAACATGACTTCGATCTTCAATGCGATTCTTCAAGTCGTCATTCGTCTTGGATCTCCGATGTCTTTGGCCTTCATAACGTAGTCCAATGAGAGCTTCTTGGCCTCAATCCAAGCAATCTTGTCTTAGCATAATTATGATCTACAACTTAGACAATCAAACATATTAGTGATCTTAAATCACTTGTGTATTAGAATCATCAAAATAAGATGGGAATGCCAAGGTGGGAACCATTGGGCTTACATATATATATATATATATATATATATATATATATATATATACTTAATTAATATCCACATTAATATAACGGATCATATCCGTCCGTGCAATTACATAAAATGAGGAACCTGATCCGTTTGGATGTTACTGGGTCATTCGAGTTATGAGTGGGATCATCGCAGGGATCCGACGGTTGATCCTGCAGAACCCTATGGTGGGCCCCACTGCGATCTCGCTCTGTAGTTAAACTACACTTGCATTAGGTCAGTGGCCTCCATCGAGACGTAACCCTGAAGATGACCGTCAAATCATCTTACCCCTAATCACATCATGTATGTGCAAGTCCTTTCTTCGTAACTACATCTACTAAGTTGAGTCATACGAGAGGTGGACACCATTTACCCCCTTCGCCCACTCTTTGTATACCAATTTGGTCAAGCGGTATTTGGCCTCCAAATGCATTTATAAAATCTATTGAGAACAATTCAATGTTTCATACCGTTAAACATTTTATCAAATCACTTTGGCCAGGCTATTTAAAAGGCCTACCACTCTGACAAAATTTTAGATGTCAATCCCTAAATTTAAGGGTGAAAAATCCCTTGTTGAGTATCACTATTGGTCTTGTGGATTTTGAAATACTCAAGAGGGGGGGTGAATTGAATTTAACTCAATATTAGGCCTTTTGAAAATTATCTATAAACCCTAATTGGAATTTTTCTTCACTTAATTAAATATTTGGTTAGTGCAAATATAATTGAAAGAACAAAGTGAAATGCCAAACCAAAACAATAATGGAAATGCAAGAGTGAGAAATGACACACCGATATATAGTGGTTCGGCCAACGGCCTACTCCACTCTACTCAAGGTCGCACTTGAGGGATTCCACTATTTGAGACCTCCACGATGCCCGGCTCCGAGGCGGTTACAATTCCAAGGGATATTAAACAAGGATGCCCTTACACCTTTACAAAGACTCTCCTTCTCCGCCGAGTTCTAAGCGGTTGCTCTCTAGGGAATTAAAAAGGGAATGCCCTAGCCACCTATACAAGATTTGAAAGAGAATAGCTTGGCTTCTTCTTGAAAGCTTGATGCTCTTTGTAGACCCTTGATTGCTCTTCAAAGATGGTGATTTGCAAGTGAAAGCAGTACTATATCCAAACTCAAAAGATTCACAAGTGAAAGGCAAGTTTGGGATGAAAAACAAAAACTCAAGCTAAAATGGATTGCAAATGTTTTTGATGCTTAAGGATGTTTTTCAAAGATCAAGAGAGAGTGAAAAACTTCTCTACATGTTGTATATATAACCACACCAAAGAATATGACCGTTTGGGGGTGGACATATCAAAAACCAACAATTAATTTGAATCCCAACGGCTATTTTTTAGTCTGTCGCGAGGTTCTCGGAGTTCCGAGAACCATTCTCGGAGTTCCGAGAATTCTCGGAGTTCCGAGAAATATTCTCGGAGTTCCGAGACAACGGCCAGAAGAAATAAAATTTCTACTGGACCATTTCTCGGAGTTCCGAGAAAATGTCCAGATGCTACTGGACCTTTTCTCGGAGTTCCGAGCTCGGAGCTCCGAGAAAAATTCTCGGAGTTCCGAGAAGCCTAAAAATCCGCAGTTTTTGATTTTTATTGCAATTTTGATTTTTAGCTTTTGGAACTCAACTCCTATGGTTATTTTGGAATGTTTATGAGGGTCCCAACATGTTGGTCCACCACATAACCATTCACTAATGCATTTTAAGTTCTTAAGTGTTCTTTGAAAAAACATTTTGAAAACACTTTGCCTTGACTTGGAAATCTAAAGAGAAAGGATGTACAATGATACCTATGTAGCTTTCAACTTCTCTTTAGTCTTGGTCTTCAATTGATCTTCCATCTTGTGTATGCTTGCTTGAGAGATGAGGTGAGCTTCACTTATCTCCTTTGACTCTTGTATGGGATATCTCCAAGCATGACCATGTTGTGTGTTGGTTTCTTCAATGATCAATCCTATCTCAAACACAACACTTCGAAGCAAATTGATTAGTATTCAAAAACACAATCAATTATGTTTAGAATCATCAAAACAAGATAGGAGAGTAGACCCTTGGGCTTACAATCTCCCCCTTTTTGATGATGACAAACAAAATTGATTATGAGGTGTGTGTGGAGTGACATAGTAGGCAAGTGAATACTAGAACTCCCCCTCAATATATGCACACATATAAATGATACAAGTTATAAGCAAGTGGTGCATATAGTCAATTGAATAGATAATCAATTTCAAACTTCTCCCCCTTTTGTCATCGACAGAAAGGGTGTAAAAAAAATTTAGGAGTGGATAACTCCCCCTAAATCAATGCTTATGGTATAAAAATATATAACCAAGTAATGTACATATACCTGTTCATGATCGAGATGTTGACATATGTCAAGATGTTAGGTATTTTAATTAAAGTGAAGATACCTCTCCAACTTAGAAAAACTAAGAAGGCTAAGAATATCAATTGAGTGATTTTTAAGATTAAAAATTGACATCTCATTCATGCAGATACTACCAAACAAAGATTATATATATAAATACTATATAGATAAGCTGGTTAAAGGCACAAAGTATTTATTTGGCAATTTCTTTGATTTGATCCGCACTCCATATGTTTAAGGCACTTCGGATATAGCAAATTCTATCATCACTAAGGGGTTTTGTAAAGATATCCGCTAATTGTTCTTCAGTGTTGATATATTTTAAGCAAATATCCCCTTTTTGTGAGTGATCTCTGATGAAGTGGTGCCTAATCTCAATGTGTTTTGTTCTTGAGTGTTGTATGGGGTTCTTTGTTAAGCTTATAGCACTAGTATTGTCACATTGGATGAGAATATTTTTCATTTTGATTGCATAGTCCATCAATGTGCTTTTCATCCATAGGACTTGAGCACAGCAAGCTCCAGCTGCCACATATTCTGCTTCTGTTGTGGACAGAGCTACTGAATTTTGCTTCTTGCTAAACCATGAAACAAGTGATTTACCCAAGAATTGGCAAGTCCCACTAGTGCTTTTCCTATCTACTCTACATCCAGCAAAGTCTGCATCTGAATATCCGATGAGAGTGAAGGACGATGATCTTTCATACCACAGTCCTAGACTTTGGGTTCCTTTTAAGTACTTGAAGATCTTCTTAACTGCCGATAGGTGAGATTCTTTAGGATCCGATTGAAATCGAGCACAGAGACAGACAGTAAACATAATGTCTGGTCTGCTGGCTGTCAAATAGAGCAAACTACCTATCATACCCCTATACAATTTCTGATCCACAGATTTGCCAAATTCATCTTTTTCTAGCTTAGCAGTAGTACTCATGGGAATTCTTGATGTCTTACTGCTATCCATGCCATACTTCTTTAATAACTCCTTTGTATATTTTTCTTGATTTAAAAATATTCCATTTTTGTATTGTTTAATTTGGAGTCCTAAGAAGTAGGTTAACTCTCCCATCATGCTCATTTCAAATTCATTTTTCATTAAGGTTGCAAATTCATCACACAATTTTTGATTAGTTGAGCCACAGATGGTATCATCCACATAGATTTGGACAAGGAGGATATCATGATTTTCTCTTTTGATAAATAAGGTTTTATCCACCTTTCCCATCTCGAATCCCTTTTCAACTAAGAAAGTGCAAAGCCTCTCATACCAAGCTCTAGGAGCTTGCTTTAATCCATATAAAGCTTTATCAAGCCTGAAGACATGATTTGGATGTTTGAAGTCTTCAAAACCTGGAGGTTGCTCAACATACACTTCCTCTTGGATATAGCCATTCAGGAAGGCACTTTTGACATCCATTTGATATAGTTTAAATCCTTTATGAGATGCATATGCCAAAAGTATCCTAATAGCCTCCATACGGGCAACAGGAGCAAATGTCTCATCATAATCTATCCATTCCTCCTGATTGTACCCTTGGGCTACAAGCCTAGCTTTATTCCTAGTGATAATTCCATTTTCATCCAATTTATTTCTATACACCCATCTCGTGCCAATGACTGGATGATCACTAGGTCTAGGTACTAGCCTCCATACCTTGTTCCTTTCGAATTGACTCAACTCTTCTTGCATGGCCATCAACCAATATTCATCCTTTTCTGCTTCCTTGATGGATTTTGGTTCCAATTCGGATAGGAATGCCAAATTATTGCTCACACTACGATAGTATGATCTAGTTCTTACTGGCAATGTGGCATCACCTAAAATTTAGGATTCAGGATGATCTACCAATGTTCTCCTATCCCTAGGCAATGAGTCATCATTTTCATTTTCTACTTCCTCACTAGGTAATGTATGACTTGTTGATGCATGAGGAGGAGCACTCAATTTTGGAAAAAGATGTTCAATGGGTTCATCCTCATCATGTGGCATTTCTTGTGGTGTTGGCTCTCTTTCATCAAATGTCACATGCATGGATTCTTCTACTACTAGGGTTCTCCTATTAAATACTCTATATGCCTTGCTATGAGAAGAATACCCTAAGAATATTCCATCATCCGATTTCCTATCAAATTTGTGTAGATTATCTTTGATGTTTAAAATAAAGCATTTACATCCAAACACTCTAAAATAGCTTATATTTGGTTTCAAGTTTTTCCAAAGCTCATAAGGTGTTTTCTTAGAGATTGGCCTTAAGTATACCCTGTTTATGATATAGCAAGCGGTGCTAACCGCTTCCGCCCAAAAATATCTAGGGAGATCATTTTCATGCAACATTGTTCTAGCCATTTCTTGGAGAGTTCGATTCTTTCTTTCTACTACTCCATTTTGTTGAGGTGTTCTAGGTGCGGAAAAATTATGTTTAATGCCATGTTCATTACAGTAAGTGTCAAAGTGTACATTTTCAAATTCCGTTCCATGATCACTTCTAATGTGGGAGATGGCAACACCTTTTTCATTTTGAATTTGATTGCATAATGTTAGGAAGTTTTCATAAGTTTCATCTTTGTGTCCTAGAAATATGACCCATGTGAATCGTGAGTAGTCATCAACAACTACAAACACGTACCTCTTTCCACCTAGGCTACTAGTCTTCATTGGTCCAAAAAGATCCATATGAAGTAGCTCCAAGGGGTAGGAAGTTGAAATCATATTTTTAGGTGCAAAAGAGCTTTTCAATTGTTTTCCTAATTGACAAGTTCTACAAATGTGATCCTTGATGAATTTGAACTTAGGCAATCCTCTAACACTTTCTTTTGAGGAGAGGGTCGAAATGAGATCCATTCCGGCATGACCCAACCTCCTATGCCATAGCCAAGAATCCTCACTAATGGCATTTAGACAAGTCACTTTTTGGAGTCTAAGATCATCTAGTCCAATTGTATAAATGTTATTGTCTCTAGACCCTATGAATTTTACTTCTCCATTTATCTTATTTTTAACAATGCATTTGTCGGGATTGAAGACAACTTCAAAACCATTATCACATAATTGACTAATGCTAATAAGATTATGGGACAAGCCATCAACAAAGAGTACATCATGTATGGGAGAGGTAGAGTTACCTATGGTGCCTTCACCTTTGACTTTTTCTTTCTTGTCATCTCCAAAGGTAACTTCTCCACCATCCTTGAGTGATAGTGATGCGAATTGAGTGAGGTCTCCAGTCATGTGTCTAGAGCATCCACTATCAAGGTACCATGTGTTCCTCTTGTTGTGGTTTTTAAGGCATACCTACATAGGAATAGGCAAGTGAGATCCCTTAGGTACCCAAATCTTCCTAATCTTGTTATGTTCATTTGTTTTCACTTTAGAGTTCAATTTGATCTTATCTTGTTTAGCATGTAAGCAAGCAACTTTATAATGACCTAACAATCCACAATAAAAGCAAATTTTGGTACTACTAGAGGAAGTGTTTTCAAGTTTGTTTTTATAGTTAGATATTGTGGTATTCCATCTATGTCCAAGTCCACTTTTGTCACTTGACATTCTTTGAAGATTTACAAGTTTATCCAATTTTAATGAACTATTTTCAAATTTTCCAAAGAGTTTCTTGAGTTCATCATATTCAAAAGATAGTTTACCGTTTTCATGCTTTAGTTTGTTATTTTCAATAGAAAGATTTTGTCGATTTTCATTCAAAGTCTTAATGGTAGCATTTAGCTCATGAATCTCTACTTTGCATTTTTCATTTTCATCATCTAAGAATTCATGATCCTTTTTTAACCAACCAAATTCTTTTGACATGTTAGCAAGAGAATTTTCAAGTGATGCAATTTTATCAAATTGAATTTCAAGTTCATCATTTGCACTTTGTAAGGAATCTAAAACTTCTTGTAAGATAATGACATCATTTAAAGTGTTTACCTCATTGTTGTCGTTTGTTGAGGCCATGAAGCACACATTTCTTGCTAATAGGCAATCTTCCCCATCATTTTGTTCGCCTTCGCTTTCAATCTCCTCATCCCATGTGGCGGACATTCCTTTCTTGCCTTCTCTTCTCTTGAAGCGGTTGTTTGAAGTAGGTTCATTGTTTAGTGGACAATCCGGGCGAATGTGTCCAAGCTTCTTGCAACCGTAACATCGGGGTTGAGAAGATCCATCACCAACTTCTTCTTTCTTCTTGAATGGAGGATTGGTCCTTCTATTTCTCATGCCTCCCATGTTTCTTTGCAAGAATTTGATCCTTCTTGTTAGGAGAGCTACTTCATCCTCGATGTCTTCCTTTGCATCTTCACTTTCACCTACATTACAAGCAAAAGCAATTCCTTTTCCTTTTTCGATTTTAGTTTCGATTTCGGGTGCTTTTGTTTTGAAAATCATTTCATGTGTGATCAAGGACCCTATAAGTTCATCTAGGTTCAAAGTGTTCATGTCCTTGGCTTCGGTGATTGCGGAGGTTTTGGATTCCCAAGACAAAGGTAGGGATCTAAGAATTTTAGTTACTAAATCTCTATTGGAAAATTGTTTTCCAAGTCCCCTTAATCCATTTACAAGATTGGTGAATCTAGTGTACATGTCGGCAATTGTTTCATCGGGTGTCATTTGAAAAAGTTCGTATTGCCGAAAAAGATGGTTCATTTTAGATTCTTTAACTTGATTGGTTCCTTCATGGGTGACTTCTAGAGTGTCCCAAATTTCCTTAGCCGAATTCAAATTTGATACTCTATTGAATTCTCCGGGAGATAGAGCACAAATGAGAGAATTCATGGCTTTGGCATTATAATTCGAAGCTTGTTGTTCGGCTTCGGTCCAATCATTCAAATTTCTTGTGGGTAGGATATATTCATTATTAATTGCTCTCCACATTTGATAGTCTTGAGTTAAAAAGATTTTCATTTTAGTTTTCCAAAAACCATAATTTGTACCATCAAAATAGGGTGGCCTAGTGTTTGAATAACCTTCATGATGTTGAGGGTAGTTTGCCATTTTTGAATCTTTACTCTAAACCGGTTAGGGTTTTCAAAAAAATAGAGACGAGGCTCTGATACCAATTGAAATACTCAAGAGGGGGGGTGAATTGAATTTAACTCAATATTAGGCCTTTTGAAAATTATCTATAAACCCTAATTGGAATTTTTCTTCACTTAATTAAATATTTGGTTAGTGCAAATATAATTGAAAGAACAAAGTGAAATGCCAAACCAAAACAATAATGGAAATGCAAGAGTGAGAAATGACACACCGATATATAGTGGTTCGGCCAACGGCCTACTCCACTCTACTCAAGGTCGCACTTGAGGGATTCCACTATTTGAGACCTCCACGATGCCCGGCTCCGAGGCGGTTACAATTCCAAGGGATATTAAACAAGGATGCCCTTACACCTTTACAAAGACTCTCCTTCTCCGCCGAGTTCTAAACGGTTGCTCTCTAGGGAATTAAAAAGGGAATGCCCTAGCCACCTATACAAGATTTGAAAGAGAATAGCTTGGCTTCTTCTTGAAAGCTTGATGCTCTTTGTAGACCCTTGATTGCTCTTCAAAGATGGTGATTTGCAAGTGAAAGCACTACTATATCCAAACTCAAAAGATTCACAAGTGAAAGGCAAGTTTGGGATGAAAAACAAAAACTCAAGCTAAAATGGATTGCAAATGTTTTTGATGCTTAAGGATGTTTTTCAAAGATCAAGAGAGAGTGAAAAACTTCTCTACATGTTGTATATATAACCACACCAAAGAATATGACCGTTTGGGGGTGGACATATCAAAAACCAACAATTAATTTGAATCCCAACGGCTATTTTTTAGTCTGTCGCGAGGTTCTCGGAGTTCCGAGAACCATTCTCGGAGTTCCGAGAAATATTCTCGGAGTTCCGAGACAACGGCCAGAAGAAATAAAATTTCTACTGGACCATTTCTCGGAGTTCCGAGAAATTGTCTCGGAGTTCCGAGAAAATGTCCAGATGCTACTGGACCTTTTCTCGGAGTTCCGAGGGAACTCTCGGAGTTCCGAGCTCGGAGCTCCGAGAAAAATTCTCGGAGTTCCGAGAAGCCTAAAAATCCGCAGTTTTTGATTTTTATTGCAATTTTGATTTTTAGCTTTTGGAACTCAACTCCTATGGTTATTTTGGAATGTTTATGAGGGTCCCAACATGTTGGTCCACCACATAACCATTCACTAATGCATTTTAAGTTCTTAAGTGTTCTTTGAAAAAACATTTTGAAAACACATTGCCTTGACTTGGAAATCTAAAGAGAAAGGATGTACAATGATACCTATGTAGCTTTCAACTTCTCTTTAGTCTTGGTCTTCAATTGATCTTCCATCTTGTGTATGCTTGCTTGAGAGATGAGGTGAGCTTCACTTAGCTCCTTTGACTCTTGTATGGGATATCTCCAAGCATGACCATGTTGTGTGTTGGTTTCTTCAATGATCAATCCTATCTCAAACACAACACTTCGAAGCAAATTGATTAGTATTCAAAAACACAATCAATTATGTTTAGAATCATCAAAACAAGATAGGAGAGTAGACCCTTGGGCTTACAGATTTGCTCTAGGATATAGCTCTATTCGAATGTGACTCTAAAATAGAATCACTATAAGATAGATTAACACCCTAGAATGGGCCGAAAGACCGAGAAGATCCCTCAGGTCTAAGGACATGTGAAGGGTCCTGTCTGAAAGAACAACTTTATACTTTCTTGTCTATAAGTTGTTCTTTATTTGATCTGGTTCTGTAGCGGGATCCAATCGTCGCACCGACTTTTCCTGCTTACGGTTGACTACCCAGATGATCGAGATAAGTCACCTCACGACACGTGCATGTAGGCAAGACCGGTGCTAGTTGTATACATAAAGAGATGTCCACTCTCTTTTCCAACTAGGAACTACTAAGGCTTACGTGGAACCGAGATGCCATATCTCCTTTGCTCCCTTGGATCTGTGAATCATTTGAGCATGACATTTCTACCACGCTACCTAAGGATGAACATGTGTCAATAAACAAGCACATCACACATATTCATTTTTATAATTACCCATTCATATCATGAAATAAACCTTTATTAATTAATAAATGCCATTCTACTGGCTTTTCAGGGCATATATTCTAACAATCTCCCACTTGGCCTCAAAGCTAGTCATGCATGTATCTTAGACCCATTCCCTCCAGATGCTTGTCAAATACCTTTTTACTAAGGGACTTGGTCAAAGGATCTGCCACGTTGTCCGCTAAAGCTACTTTAGCTATGGCCACATCCCCTTTGTCGATACTCTCTCGTACCACATGATATTTGCGAAGGACGTGCTTTGACTTCTGATGAGACCTTGGTTCCTTTGCTTGAGCGATCGCCCCACTGTTATCACAATAGAGCGTAATAGGTCTCCCAACAGAGGGCACGACTCCAAGTTCGTCTATAAACTCCCACAGCCATACCGCCTCCTTCGCCGCATGACTCGCAGCGATGTATTTCGCTTCAGTCGTGGAGTCCGCGTGGTGTCTTACTTGCAACTCCTCCATGAAACTGCTCCATTAGCTAAGGTGAAGACAAAACCTGATGAGGATTTCATGTCGTCAACATCTAACTTAAAATCCGCATCGGTATATCCAGAAACGAGTAATTCGTCTCCTCCATATGCTAAATAGTAATGTTTGGCTATTGTGGGGTACTTAAAGATATGCTTAACTGCCATCCAACGCTCTTAACCTGGGTTTGATTGATATCTACTAACCACACCTACTGAGAAACAAATATCTAGCCTTGTACACAACATGGCATACATCAAGCTTCCCACTACCGAAGCGTAGGGAATCCTATTCATTTCTTCCTTCTCTTCAGATGTCTTAGGAGACATCTTCATAGAGAGCTTGATTCCATACCAAAAAGGTATTAACCCTTTCTTGGAATCTGTCATATTGTACTTGGCCAATATCTTATCTATGTAAGCTTCCTGTGATAGTCCAAGTGTTATATTCCTACTGTGTCTAAACAATTTAAGGCCAAGGATATAAGATGCTTCACCCAAATCCTTTATAGCAAAGGTACTAGATTGCCTTATTTTTTATTAGACAACTTTCCAGCATCATTCCCAACGAGTAGAATGTCATCTACATACAAAATAAGAAATTTCATAGCACTCTAACTGACCTTTTTGTAAACAACAAGCCTCATCTACGTTTTGAGTATAGTCAAACTCTTTGACTGCTTGATAAAAACGAAGATTCCAACTGCAGGATGCTTGCTTTAATCTATAATTGGATCTTTGCAACTTGCACACTTTGTGACTTCCTTCTCCGATAGCTTCAAAACCTTCTGACTGGATCATATAAATATCCTCTTGAATGTTTTCATTTAAGAAAGCAATTTTGACGTCCATCTTCCATATCTCGTAGTCATAGTGTGTTGAGATAGCTAATAGAATCATAATAGACTTTAGCAAGGCTACCGATGAGAAGGTTTCCTCATAGTCAATTCCAGCCTTTTGCCTTTATCCCTGCGCCACTAACCGTGCTTTGTAGGTCTCTACCTTACCGTCGGGCTTTTCCTCCTCTTGAAGATCAATTTGCATCCAATGGGCTTAATGCTCTCTGGTGGATCAACTAAAGTCCAGACCTGATTAGTGTACATGGAGTCCATTTCAGATTTCATAGCTTCCGTCCATTTTTCCGCATCGATGTCTAACATCGTTTCTTTGTAGTTATGGAGATCATTATCATTTTTATCTGAAATCATATAATATTTTCACCCAAGTAGACTAATTTATTAGGTTGTGTGATCACCCTTCTACTACGTCGGAATGTTTGCATAGGTATAGTGGGGTCTTCCTCAGTGTCTTCTCTTTCCATTGGAGTTTCAGATTGCTCTTCCAAGGCAATCATGTCCCTCTTGATAGTATCTTGGATTAACTCTTCCTCCAAAAATACTGCATTCCTGCTTACAAAACAGTTTTGCTCGCTTGAGTTATAGAATATATAACCCTTTGTTTTCTTAAGATATC
Organism: Tasmannia lanceolata; assembly: GCF_043159265.1. Taxonomy (NCBI): domain Eukaryota; kingdom Viridiplantae; phylum Streptophyta; class Magnoliopsida; order Canellales; family Winteraceae; genus Tasmannia; species Tasmannia lanceolata. The sequence continues at coordinate 23,186,189 of NW_027518680.1, forward strand.
CAATGAAAATACACCTTTCGATTCTTGTCTCTAACTTATTAGAACTTATCTTTTTAACATGTGCGGAACACCCCCATATCCTCATATGATTCAATAAAGGTTTTCTGCCTATCCATATCTCATATGTAGTAGATGGTACTGATTTAGTTGGGACACTATTTAAGACATAGAGCTTCGTTTCTAAGGCATATCCCCATAGAAACAGAGGTGCTTCTACGAAATTCATCATAGACCAGACCATGTCCAACAAAGTCCTATTTCTACATTCTAAAACACCATTCAATTCTGGTGCTGTAGGTGGGGTCCATTAAGAGATGATTACATTTTTCTTTAAGTAATCCTAAAACTCATCCGAGAGATACTGTCCACCTCTATCAGATCGAAGAGTTTTTATTTTTTTATTTAACTGATTCTGTACCTCATTCTTGAACTCTTTGAACTTTTCAAAGGTCTCTGACTTACGTCACTTAACGTACAAATATCCGTACCTTGAATGGTCATCCGTAAAAGTCACGAAGTATATCAGCCCTCCTCTTGCCGGATGAGAAATGGGTCCACATACATCACTATGTATAATCTCCAACAAATCTTGGGATCTTCCACTCTTGCCCTTAAAGGGAATTTTGGTCATTTTACCTCGAAGACATGTTTCACAAGTTGGAAAAGGTTACACTTGGATATAATCCAATGGACCGTCTTTTACCAATCATGTAATCCTATCTAGGTTAATATGGCCTAATTGAAGATGACATAGATGTGTGGGATTGGTCGTATTCCTTGCCCTTTTGAGGTTTGGAATATTCTGAATAGGAATATCCTCAATGTTACTTGCATTTTCTAAAGCATTTACTATAAATAATCCATCAACTAATGTACCTTCTGTGATCAAGGAATTACCATATTTGATAAAAACACAACTTCTATCAAAAGCTGTTGAATAACTATCAATTAAAAGTTTAAAAATTGAAATCAAATTCCTTCTAATGGAAGGTACATAAAGACAGTTATTTAAACGTAAATATTCTTCTGAAAATGCTAGAAGTAGATCACTCATAGCTTAGACTGCAACTGTTGCATCAATTCCAACCTATATGTAGAGCTCGCCCTAAGTCAACCTTTCCATAATGAAAGCAAGCATCATTAGTCTTGGTTGACTTCTTCTTGAAAATTTTCTTGTTCTTAACTTTGGAAATGTTTTTCTTAGGACCCTGGCCTTTACCCTTTCTTTGTCGCTTGCCTTTCGTTTTGGGAGTTGAGACTACATTCGCTTCAACTAAGAAAGAGGATTTTTTTTATTCTTTTTCTTAAGATCCTCAATAGATTGAAAATGATTCAACTTTATCAACATCATTGACAGTTTGTTCATATGGTGATTCATGATAAAGTCATTGAATGATTGTTGTAGGGATGTTAACACCATGTCGACTTGCGACTCTCCATCTAATGTGGCCCCTAAAACTTTGAGCTCATTAGATTGCCCATCATCTTCAACATGTGATCTCTAACTGGGGTTCCTTCCACAATTTTAGTGGAAATAAGGCCCTTAATCGCTATTTATCTGGCACTGCGATTTTGTTGTCCAAACATCTCCCTAAGATTATGCATAATATCCATGGACGAAGCCATTCTGACATGTTGTTGTTGCAACACTTCCGACATCGACCCCAGGATATAGCACCTAGCCATTTGGTCATCTTCATGCTATTTTGTGGCTCTGTCCCTGACATCCTGGGGAGCATCGGGACCAAGCAACTCATGCGCCTCAGTAGTCAAGACCCAATAAACTTTCGCTGTTATGAGCACTAGGGTTAAGTTCCTCTTCTGGTCCACGTAATTTGAACCAGTAAGTTTGTTATCCTCATGAATCCTAGATAATAGATTCAAGGATACCATATCTATTGCAAAGGAAAGATGCACAATATAAGCAAAAATAACCATTTTAGATTTATCATGACATGCAATCATTAGATCTGGGTTTTTGATCTGTAATAGTATTGCCCATATCTTGTCTCATTCATGTGTCCCTCAAACACATAAATCAAGGGAAATAGCATGATTTCTCCAATGGGCATCGGATGCTCATTAGCAACAACTTTGTTAAGCACGAGTGGATTCATGTAATCCATCATATTATTAATATGATATCCGATTTGATTTTGGCCCCCAAGCATCGCAGTGTATCTATCCTTTGGGCATCAACACTCTTTGCTTGATTAAGCTAACACCCACTGCCTCGGAATCATTTTACAAAACATACTAGCTTCTGCTTTGGCATATGACTAATGTATTTTGTAAATATCCCTCATCCTTATAGGAATCTATTAGTTACTCTAGATAGATAATCAAGATCGGCTTCTGCTTTGGCATATGACCGTCTTGTTCGATAAATTAGCTAACCAATAGATGGCTATGTGTAAGCCCAATGGTTCACACCTTGGCATTCCCATCTTCTTTTGATGATTCCATACTCAAGTTATTTTATATCACTAATGTGTTTGAATGTCTTAGTTGTAGATCATGATTGTTTTATATCAAGGTTGCTTTGATTGAGGCCAAGAAGCTCTCATTGGACCACATTCGGAAGGCCAAAGTCATTGGAGATCCAAGAAGCAAGAAGACTTGAAGCAATGCAAGTGAAGACCGTATCTTTGAAGTCTTATTAGTTTGTAAAGAACCAATCCTAGTTTAGACTTTGAGAAGTATAAATAAAGAAATCACACACCCCTAAATGGACTAAAATATTTTAGTGATTGTCCTTGTGGTGTTCCAACACTTTGGAACCCTCATAACAATCTCATCTATGTATAGAATTGGAAGTCCTTGAAGCCCAAAACAAATCAGCAAATTAAACTTTAAAACCTGCTGGAAATAGGCTTCTCGGAACTCCAAGAGAATTTTCGGAGCTCCAAGCTCGGAACTTCGAGAAAGTTCTCGGAACTCCGAGAAATGGTCCAGGGACTATTTTCCAACTTTTGTTTCAATTCCCGGAACTTCGAGAGAAATTCTCAGAACTCCGAGAAAGTCTCTCGGAACTCCGAGAACACTATGTCGGGAGAAAAATTATATCCGTTGGGGTTTTCCACAGAATTATGACTTGCCCTCAAACGGTCATATTTGGGTTTTTCTATATATATATATATATATATATATATATATATATATATATGTGTGTGTGTGTGTGTGTGTGTGTGTGTGTGTGTGTGTGTGTTCTAAACTTCACCATAATGAATTCTAACACTCAAAAACTATATTGGAACATCCTAAGAGTGAATCAAGCTTGTTTATGCCTCTCATCTTCTAGATTTAGGATTTGGATCATATGCTCTCATTTGTACATCTTCTTCAAGATTGCAACCCTTTGGAATGGATTTTTATTTGTTCTATCTTTATTGATAAACCATTGTATTTGGGTGAGTGTTCGGAGAAGCGAAGCCCTCTCTCCGTGGTGAGGATTGCCACCAAGGTTAAAGCTATTGGAGATTGTAATTGGCACCGGTCTTCGCCAAGGTTAAGAAGATCAACATAGTGAAGCCATCAACATGTTTGGTTGGTGGAGCGGAGTAGGCCTCGTGTTTGAGGACCGAACCACTTTAAATCTCGGGGGCCATTCTGAAATAAAACATGTAATTCCCGAAATAAAAATTAGCAAAAGATTGCACTTTTTGCCAAACTTGTAAAAATCATATCTCCCAATCCGCTCATTGGATTTTGATGATTCTTGATGCATTGGACTTGTATTCGAGTCTACATTTTAACAATCAAGGTTTATGAGATCAAAAATCACAATAAGTAGATCAAAATTACAGATCTTTACACAACAGTCCATATGTTGATTAATTAACACTACGGACTAACAACCTCGGATAGCCGTGATAGAACGTTCGGAATCACAGCGGATATACCGCATGATCTATCTTCGATTAATTTAATCACCTGATCTGAGCCCTAGTTGCTCTGATACCACTTGAAGGAAGGATATCCCCTTCTGGTAAGATCGCTGTGCCCATCGGAATAAAAAACGCATAGAACTTTACTTTTTTTTCCTTTTTAATCTTGCAATTGCCAAAGATCCTAGAGTCTATGTTAGTTAATTATGTTAATCAAGCATAAAGAAATAACTCTTTGAAGAAGAAATCAAGGAACCACGCTGCTTGATCTACTCCTAGAACGGTTGCGATCGTTTTGAACACCGCGAACCCCGCAAGTTGAACCGATGGATTCTTTTTCTTTCCTCGAACTATTATGGATGTGAATAACTCTTATTCACCCTTTAAGGTCTGATCTAATCAGTACTTTTGTTGTAGAGAATAGAGAAATTGATTGGAAGCCTTTCGCTTTGAAACTATTTCAATTGGAAGAGAGATAGAGAGAGAGAGATAGAGAGATGGAAAATGATTTTCCAAAGGGGGAAGCAAGGGAGAACAAATTTTTGAGTATTCCTTCTTCAAATTTCGTTCAACCCTCTCTAATATATAGAAAATAGAGTTTTGGTTTGATAAATCCTTATTTCTCTCTCCCAATTTCTATCCAATTCAGAAACCAACTTGAATTGAGACTCCTCAAGTGAATGGGACTCTCCCAAACCTCCAAGGCTATGTGGGTACACTCAAGATACATGAGAGAACGTGAATGGATATTTCTCTCAAGCCCTTGTGGCCTTATCTCATAAGAGTTGGTGTTGGAAATAAATTGCTTGCTTTGTAGGTCCTACAATTTAGCTATTCTTATCCAACAAGGAGTTTGAGTGCAACTCAAAGTCCTTGAGCAACTCGAACTCTTTTTCCAAGCTCTCCAACTGATTTGGGAGTGTAGTAGACCTCACAAACCTTATCCAAATGTGTAGTCCTATCCCAATTCCCAATTCCGTTCCAATTCCACAACTTTTGCAAAACCGGTTTGGGAATAACTATCCTCATTTATATTACACATTATTATGCTTATTATTAATCAAATTAATAATGCATAATAATGTATAATAATTAAATAATTAATTAACAATTTAATTAATTAATAACTCACATTTAATGGGAGTTATTTCGGCTCCAATTTGTCTTCAAAAAATTCTCTTACTGTCTCTTGTTACTTACTTAACAAAGACATGTATATATATACATATACCAACATATATATACTTAATTAATATCCACATTAATCTAACGGTCCGTCCGAGCAATTACATAAAATGCGGAACCCTGATCCATTTGGATGTTACCGGGTCATTCGAGTTATGAGTGGGATCGTCGCAGAGATCTTACGGTCGATCCTGCAGAACCCTCTGGTGGGCCCCACTGCGATCTCGCTCTGTAGTTAAACTACACTCGCATTAGGTCAGTGGCCTCCATCGAGACATAACCCTAAAGATGACCGTCAGATCATCTTACCCCTAATCACATCTTGTATGTGCAAGTCCTTTCTTTGTAACTACATCTACTGAGTTGAGTCATACGGGAGGTGGACACCGTTTACCCCCTTGGCCCACTCTTTGTATACCATTTTGGTCAAACGGTGTTTGGCCTCCAAATGCATTTGTAAAATCCTTTGAGAACAATTTAATATTTCATAAAACTTTCTGATAAACATTTTATCAAATCCGCATGGCCAGGCTATTTAATAGACCTACCGCTCTGACAAAATTGTAGATGTCAATCCCTAAATTTTAGGGTGAAGAATCCCTTGTTGAGTATCACTATTGGTCTTGAGGGTTTGCACTAGGATATAGCTCTATCCGAATGTGACTCTAAAATAGAATCACTATAAGATAGATTAACACCCTAGAATGGGCCGACAGACCAATAAGATCCCTCAGGCCAAGGACATGTGAAGGGTCCTGTCTGGAAGAACAACTTTATACTTTCTTGTCCACAAGTTGTTCTTTATTTGATCTGCTTCAGTTGCGCGATCCAATCGTCGCACCCACTCTTCTTGCTTAGGGTCGACAACACGGATGACCGAGATAAGTCACCTCACGACACGTGCATGTAGGCAAGACCGGTGCTAGTTGTATACAGAAAGAGATGTTCAGTCTCTTTCCCAACTGGGAACTATTAAGGCTTGCATAGAACCGAGATGTCATATCTCTTTGCTCCCTTGGATATATGAATCCTTTGAGCATAGCATTTCTACTACGTTACCTAAGGACGAACATGTGTCAATAAACAAGCACATCACACACATTCATTATTATAATTACCCATTCATGTCATGAAATAAACCTTTATTAATTAATAAATGTCATTCTACTGGCTTTTCTGGGATATATTCTAACAGATACTGCTATATCATGGAGATCAATGAAACAAACACCGATAGCCACATCTTCAAATCATTCTGAGATACTTGCAATTCATGAAACAAGTTGGGGATGTGTTTGGCTCAGATTAATGATTCAACATATTCAAGAATCATGCGGCTTACTGTCAATCAAGTGAGATCCTTCTATAATATACGAAGACAATGCTGCGTGTATTGCACGACTCAAGGAAGGCTATATCAAACGTGATAGAACGAAACATATTTCACCAAAGTTCTTCTATGTGCATGAACTTCAAGAAAATGGAGATATCAGTATTCAGGAAATTCGTTCCAATTAAAATCTAGCTACTTTATTCACAAAGACACTTCCCAAAGCACAATTTGAGCAGCTGTGATACAAAATTGGAATCCGTCGATTCAAAGATCTTCCCGGATAAAGCATCTCAACTAAAAGGGAACTATTTTTCAAGGGAAGACTGTACTCTTTTTCCTTTGCTATGGTTTTTATCTGACTGGAATTTTCCTAGCAAGGTTTAGTGAAGCAGTCTTAAATGGCTCTATTTCTTTGTATGATGGTTATCCAAGGGGGGAGTGTATACTCTCTCCCTCTCTCCCTCTCTCCCTTGATTAGTTTTAGTTAAATTTAAAACAACCAGTTTGTTTTTGGGATGTTGTGGCAATTATTTTGTAAAAATAGGTTTTTTGGCAAATATGAAATTTATGAGGACAGTGTAGCAATAATTTTGCAAAACAGGGACTAATTGGAGAAAAAATCCCCTTTTTATAATTTAAGATGATAGAATTTGCTAGCATCGCTCTCCATCCCTTTAGTTAATGTTCATAAGAGCTGTCCTTGTTACATAAAGGATTTTGCCATGGAATGGAGCTGACGTTCACTTTGGTCTTGCCACTTGGCAAATACAACGCAAGAAGAGGTTGGCTGGTGAGCTAAGCCAACTGAGAGAGAGAAGTTTTATGTATACGAAAATGACTTCACATTTGTGAGTTTTATTTTTTTGAACAAAAAATTGTGTGAAATTCCAAAATTACCCTTATTGTTAGAGTTATTTTTCAAAATATACCACCAATGTTAACTAGGGCCTTCATAGATAGCCAAAACGGTATCATAGAAGAATTGGCAATGTGAAAAAGTTGTCCGTCAACCAAAGTACTTCTATTAGATTTTGGGGAATGATATTTTCCCTTTTGAGGGATAAAATCCTCCTTTAAGGGTTCACTAGTTGAGGATAAATTCACCCCTTTACCCTTTTTCCTTACCTTTCAAAGTTAACTGATAACGTTAAAGGGGAATTTTATCCATCAAAGAGGAAAATATCATTTCCCTAGAGTTTTGGTCATAGATCAGGTTGCCAATGTGTGTGTGTGTATATCGAATTTTTTTTTCATTTTTATGGTCATAGATCAGGTTGCCTTCGTTTATATATATATATATATATATATGAGAGAAGTGTTTCTACGCAGGTGCATAGAGATGTTATCTGCGCACTAATGGGGTTTTTGGGTTTCCATTCGCCCAAATCAGTGGGTCCCATTTAATGAGAGGTTTACAAACCACAAAAGAGGATTTTAAAAATTACAGCCGTGTCCCCACATCACGTTTTGAATTTTGAGAAGTAAAAACCCCAAAAATTCAAGATCGTCTCCCTCCCCCTCTCTTTCCAGCGTAAAAAAAAACCTAAAAAAACTAGAGTTTGGGTTTTGGTTCTCTCTCTCTCTCTCTCTCTCTCTCTCTCTCTCTCGGGTTTCCCTCTCTTTGGATTTTTTTTTTGGGTTTTGCTGCTTCACCTCTCTCTGCTTCCTCTCTCTCTCCCTCTCAGCTTCTCCTTCTTCTTCTCTACGGATTCAACAGGTATGTATTACTTTCTGTTTATTTTCATTTTTTTTGTTCAAGATTAGAAATAAACAAATCAGATGTTGTGATTAACACAGGAAATGGGTTTTTCACAGGAAATGGGTTTACATGAATTTCTTGGGGGTTAACACTGCTGATTTTTTGGGTTTAACACTGCTGATTCACTTTTAGATATGATTTCTCTTCTCTCATATATTTCTTTCTTCATTGAGATTTGGGTTATTTAAACCCAGATTTCCTCTTGGTTGTGGTCATCGAGATTTCTCTCATATTTTTTTAGTTTGTGTTTATTTGGGTGTTAACACTGCTGATTCACTTTTGTTTAAGATTAGGGTTTATTTTGAAACCCAGATTTCCTATTCAAACCCGTATTTTTATTTTTTATCGATAGGAAACATCCTTAGGCCCTGTTTCTTTTAGATTTTAAGGATTAATTGGGAGTCCAAAACTGATTATTGGACTCAAAATTAAACGTAAATTTGTGTCCAATAATCAGTTTTGGACCCAACTTCCATGATAAAAAAAACCCTAAACTCCCTAAACTCATCAACCTTTACTCGAATTTTTTATTCTGTTCGATTTCATTGTTGTCTATCTGGGAATAAAAATAAAGCAGAAATTTGCTTCAAACGACAGAACTTCATTTCTATCAAGTGAGCAGAATTAATTATTTGGTTTAATTCAACAATCTGAAAATGCAATTTTGGAAAATTATGGCTTAAATGTCAGTATGTGTGTTCCTGTTTGAACTCCACTCTGTTTTTGTATTCTAATTTATGTATACAAGTTGCAGAAAGGACTATGGATTGCTGGACGTTTAGAAATTGTTCCTCATGGCTTGTTCTTCATGTTATTAGGAATTAACATGGCTTCCTCTGTCTGTAGTACTGAATTACTGATAAGGGGTAAGGTGTATATTTTGTCCTTTATGTCCGAGAGGAAAAGGGCCGATGGAAGTTTACATATCAAGAACAACGAAAAATACAAGCAGGCCCCATATTGGATTGGGAGAGCTCTAATGAAGACTTCAAGATACTTCCCTTGGCCGGCCCTTGGTTTTAACAACTTCAGGGTCTCGAATACATATCCCAGGTACTTGAGTGGGAAGAGAGTTAGACTGCACTTGGCTAGCCAATACGGGTATGTGAACTTGCCTCTCTTTCTTTCTCTGCTCAATCTCAACCACCAATTCAGAGTAAAATTCATCTAACTTTTTTAAAATAAAGTCGTCATTATCGAGTTCCTCATCCACCATTCGTCGTTTTGCCATTACGGACCACTTTTTAAACGGGGTTGCACCTTCGTTACCTTCGTTACCTACTTGACTTGTAGGTTCTCCACCCAACAACTGATATCTAGCATCAATTGTCCATCTTCTTAGAATGTAACGCTCGGGAATGGAATTTAATTGCTTCTGGTCAAATACGGCCAAAATATGCCTGCATAATATACCTGAAGTCTCAAACATGGAGCAATCACAAGTTGCACTAACACCATCGGAATCGTTGTACACAATCATATGCCCTTTTGACATTTCATCATCCCCACGTTTCCTTCTTACATTGAAGGTAGTCTCGTTGCCAATTTTACTATGTTTCTTACCCCAATATAATCTACTACCATTAAGCTCAGCCAAAAAAAGGCCAAAAATTGTCCTTGTATAGTATTTTCCAGGATCATCTTCCAATGGGCTACCTGTAGTCATTGTCGGCTTTGAATTTTTTGACTCGAAATCCTCTTCTGTTTCTTTCCTACGACGGTCAGCAAGCGCTTTCTCATATTGATCAACAAAATCACGCAGAGAAGTCTTCTGGTTAACAAAACCATCGAAGAAAGCATTCATGCTTTCACTGCGCTGACTAGAAGTCATGCCTGCAGTGAAAGTACCTTTCCAATAGGCTGGGACCCAGTGAATCCTTAGCTCCCACATCTTACTTAGCCAATCATTCTCATTACTTTTATACTTCAAACATAATCTTCCCCATTCCATCTCACATTCATCTATATCACCCGTGTTATACCAATGGTAGTAATCCTTTGGAAAGTCACCATCTGCCTCTCTCATTGCAGGAACATGCTCAACTAAGTGCTTTGTTATGTGCCAAGAACAAAACCGATGACGTGTATTGGGGAAGACATTCTTCATTGCATTTCGCATCGCTAAATCCATATCCGTAATAATAGTTCCTGGAGCTTTTCCATGCATACATTGCAGCCACTACATAAACAACCAAGTGAAGGTCTCCTCAGTCTCATCAGCGAGGAGCGCACATCCAAATAATGTAGATTGCCTGTGATGGTTGACCCCGTAAATGGTGCAAAGGGCATCAAATACATATTGGTCCTATAAGTCACATCGAAGACAATCACATCGCTGAAGGTCATATAAGACTCTCTGGCCCTCGAATCAGCCCAGAACATAGATCTCAATGTACACTCTGAGTCCAACTCAATAGAAAAAAAGAAGTCATGCTCTTCAGCTCGTTTCCATTGGAGACGGTCGGCCACTATCCCAGCGTCTAACCCCATATTATTTTTCTTCTTCAATCTCAAATGGGACTGCACTTGCTATGGTGAGAGAACACCATCTGCGCCATCGGATTGGACATTAATGACTTTTGCAATTCGAGCAGCCTGCAACCCAATTCCATGGTAACTATCCATCAAATTTTTAATAGTCTCCTTCTTATATAGTCGGTTGTGTGAACGATGCATGCGTCTTCTAAGTGGAGAAGTGAGTTCGTGCGAATCTTCGTCTTCAAAGACTGACACTATCCACTTCTTGCCTTTCACGTTAATCGCCATCTTCGCCTGACAATCAAACCTAACAGTGGGACGCGGAATCACTTCCTTACCTGCCTGTCTCTAGTCATTAGGGTTTTTCTTCCCCTCCTTGTCACACACATACTTTCTGAATATCACTTCATTTGTCTTGGTCGACTTGTTTGTAGTAGATTTTCGCACTCCAAAACCTTTACTCAAGCCATAGGTATTATAACATATGTAGGCATCTTCAAAGCTATCAAACTCCTGCCCAACAAATGGTCTTTTGTCTACACTCTCCTCGTGATTCCTTTCCTCACCATCTTCTACTTGGTTACCTTCATTTAAATCTTCCCCTTGATCTTCTACTTGGTTACCTTCATTTAAATCTTCCCCTTGATCTTCTACTTGGTTTCCATTATTTAATTCTTCCCCTTGATCACCTAGAATGAAGGCATGTTCATCAATATCATTTATCGATAGGCCGCATACTTGCGACACAGCGTCCTCAACAAACCCTGAGGATGTGCCACATACTTCATCAACATCAAACACAGAAGCGAGCAACGAAGCATCATCCATTTTACTAGGTCACAACACTAGATAACAAACCAGCCAACTACCACAAACCACCCATAAATCACCAACAAGCCACCCATAAACCACCACCAAGCCACCCATAAACCACCACCAAACCAACCATAAATCACCACAAACCAACCATAAACCACCACCAAAGCAGCCATAAAGGAAGAAATATGTCAGAAAAAGAAAAAAAAGAAGTTAATACGCAAAGAATGGAAGCAACTATTCAAAAAAAAAAAAAACCATAACTAGCAATTCCATAATTCAGTGTATCATTTACACATGATTCCATCCCTATCCACTTAGAGACAAACTACAAGTAAAGAAACATGTGCATAGACACTCCAACCCATCTTCCTCATATCATCAACTAGCAAAACAAATAACCACTTGAGCTTAAAATCATATTTGCCAAATGCCCTCCAGCACCAGAAAATCATTTTGGAAAAATTACTGTATAGGTATGTAATCATTTTGGATATTTTTTTTAAATGGCGAATTATATTAATAAACGGAACCGAGATGGTCCACGCATTTTGAGAACTGATTTGAGTCTTTGGGACTCACAATCGGTTCATTTCTCTCTCTCTCTCTCTCTCTCTCTCAATCTGTTTCAACATTTTTTTATTTTGGATTTTGAAGACCTATTGGGAGTGGGCCTTTGGATTTTGAGAACTGATTGTGAGTCCTCCAAACCAATTTGAGTCTTTGGGAGTTGGGATTTGCAATCAGTTCTCAAAATACAAAAAGAACAGTGGCTTCAATATCTATCCCAAATTGAAAGTAAATTGGGAATACTTGATTGTGGCATATTCCTTCTATCTGTTTGTTTGTTTGTTTTGAAAACCGATTGGTACAAGGCTAGTTTAGAAAATGTATCCCAAATTGACAGTAAACAGTGTTCATTTCTTAGCCTTTCCTAGTTCAGAAAATGTGAGTTTTTCTTCCTATCTATTTGTTTGTTTTGGATTTTGAGAACAGATTATGGGTCCAAAACTGATTATTGGACACAAATTTACGTTTAATTTTGAGTCCAATAATCAGTTTTGGACTCCCAATTAATCCTTAAAATCTAAAAGAAACAGGGCCTAAGGATGTTTCCTAACGATAAAAAATAAAAATACGGGTTTGAATAGGAAATCTGGGTTTCAAAATAAACCCTAATCTTAAACAAAAGTGAATCACCAGTGTTAACACCCAAATAAACACAAACTAAAAAAAATATGAGAGAAATCTCAATGACCACAACCAAGAGGAAATCTGGGTTTAAATAACCCAAATCTCAATGAAGAAAGAAATATATGAGAGAAGAGAAATCATATCTAAAAGTGAATCAGCAGTGTTAAACCCAAAAAATCAGCAGTGTTAACCCCCAAATTCATGTAAACCCATTTCCTGTGAAAAACCCATTTCCTGTGTAAATCACAACATCTGATTTGTTTATTTCTAATCTTGAACAAAAAAAAATGAAAATAAACAGAAAGTAATACATACCTGTTGAATCCGTAGAGAAGAAGAAGGAGAAGCTGAGAGGGAGAGAGAGAGGAAGCAGAGAGAGGTGAAGCAGCAAAACCCAAAAAAAAAATCCGAAGAGAGGGAAACCCGAGAGAGAGAGAGAGAGAGAGAGAGAGAGAGAGAGAGAACCAAAACCCAAACCCTAGTTTTTTTGGGTTTTTTTTTATGCTGGAAAGAGAGGGGGAGGGAGACGATCTTGAATTTTTGGGGTTTTTACTTCTCAAAATTCAAAACGTGATGTGGGGACACGACTGCAATTTTTAAAATCCTCTTTTGTGGTTTGTAAATCTCCCATTAAATGGGACCCACTGATTTGGGCGAATGGAAACCCAAAAACCCCATTAGTGCGCAGATAACGTCTCTATGCACCTGCGTAGAAACACTTCTCTCTCTCTATATATATATATGAGAAAACGGTTTCTACACATGTGTGTAGGAAATTCTCTACACATTAGTGAGGTAAAATGGAGGGTTTAACGACAGCCACATCATTTGTTTAATCTCAGCCCTACGTTCCAACACACATCTCCATCGAGCAAAGGGTTTCTTCTCCATCGAGAGAAACCTGGAAGGAGAAAAAAAAAATCGTGAGGTGCGAAAAAAAATCGTGAGGTGCGACAGTAGAAGCAGGTCTTTGGGTGTAAAAATCGAAGGTATACGCAATCTCTTCCTCTCCTCCTCTCCTCCTCTCCTCCTCTCTTGTTCTCAAACCCTAGCTAAAACAAAAACCCACATCTCCATCGACCAAAAACCCAAGTTCTCAAACCCTAGCTAAAACAAAATCGTGAAATTTGTTGAGGTTCTCTTCTCCATCTCCATCGACCAAAGAAAAAAGTTATCTTCTCCATCGAGCAACCTGGTGTGCCCAAAAAAATCGTGAAATCTGTTGAGGTAAAAAAAAATCATGAAATCTGTTGAGGAAAAAAAAATCGTGAAATCTGCAAAAAACCCAAAACAGATTTCAACGCATCTCCTCCTCTCTTGTTCTCAAACCCTAGCTAAAACAAAAACCCAAAATCTCTCCTCCTCTCTTTCTCTCAAACCCTAGCTAAAAAAAAAACCCAAAATCTCAACCGACGTCCTCGCCTCTCCATCTCGGGTTTCCACCTCCTTGCCCACCCAGGTAACAGATTTCACGATTTTTACCAACAGATTTCACGATTTTAGCAACAGATTTCACGATTTTGGGTTTTTTTCTCTTCCCTTTGTGTGAACTGATTTGGGTTTTTTGCAGGGCTCGTTCTCTTCGTCGCCCTCATCTCGTCGGGTGAGGACCTCCTGCACCAGGTAAGTCCATACAAAGGTTCTCTATTTTTTTACTGTCATCATCTGATCATCACACACCCATATCGATTTGGTTTTGTTGTGTCTGTTTTTTTGTAGTTTTACATTTGTTTGCCTGAAACAAAATTCATCGCCTACTCATCATTTCTTGAATCCCTTGCTTGTATTGGTAACACCTGAATACTTGGATCTCCTAAACATTCAAGCCCTATTCGTCATTTCTTAGTCAAATTGAGAAGTATATAGAGTGTCTCATACATGTTTATGCGGTTTTTTAAGCGAAGAATCGCTTTACTTTCGCTAAACCGAAATTGTTCACAAATGATATGAGTTGATGGATTTTATTTTCAGTTGAGAACAATATGAGTTTATGGATTTTGTTCTAACATGATATTGATATTGTCATCAACTGATATTGTTCTGAAACTGATATTGTTCTCATAAATTTGCAATTTTCTAAATTTTGAAGTTACATGTTTATCTCGATCTGATGTTTTTTGGGTTTGTATGGTCGATCACTTGCATCTTCAGGTTTTTTTAGCCTCCTTTACAGTATATGGATCCGTTTGGGCTGTCTATTGTGGAGGTTGATGAGAATAGATTAATTATGGGTGGTGATACAATGTCGCAAGCCGATAGGTTATGTGTTGATGGGGGAAATAGATTAGAGTTGGGTGATGAAGAGGAACCGCTAGGTTGGGTTGATAATGATGAGGGCGGTACTGGTACCTCAGAAACGCCTAATAAGGATGATGCAGCGAGTATTTTAGCTAGCAAACCTTTTGAAGGCCAGCTTTTTGATAATTGTGAAGATGCCTATGCATTCTATAACTCATGTGCGTTGAGTACAGGTTTTGGAATTCGAAAAGGCAGGACCAATAGGTCGATCAAAACAGGTGAACCTATAAGGAAGAGTTATGTATGTGATAAAGAGGGATTGAGAAATCCTAATGATAAGAGACAGATTGGGATGGATGTGAAGCGGCGTCGTGAAACAAGAGAGGGTTGTGAGGCAAAGATGGAGATCAATTTGACAAAAGAGGATAAGTGGGAAGTTAGAATTTTTGTGGAAGAACATTGCCATGATCTTACATCTCCATTGAAGACACGATTGCATCATTCACATAATACATTACATAAGAAAGCCTCATGTAAAAACTTGATGGATAAAATGCACAGTGATGGGTTTGGTCCTTCTGGCATTGCAAGGGCAATTAACGCTTCAAATGATGGTTCATCTAGTGCTCTCACACCAGATCAGGTGTCCTCTCATTTGAGAGCACATAGGGCTAACAACATGGGACGAGAAGCTGCCACAGTAGCTAATCAGTTCCAACAGAAACGAGCGGAAGATCCGAATTTTCAGTTTGCTATGGAGATAGATGTTGATGGAAACCTGAGATCGATGTTTTGGGCGGATTCGAGGGCCAGAGAGGCATACCTAACCTTTAGCGACATAATTGTTTTTGACGTCACTTATAAGACGAACAGGTATAGGATGCCGTTTGCACCATTTACCGGCGTAAACCACCACAGACAGTCTACACTTTTTGGTTGTGCCCTCCTAGCAGATGAGACGGAGGAGACATTCACTTGGTTGTTTCGACAGTGGTTGAAATGCATGTTTGACAAAGCTCCAGGGTGTATAATAACTGATATGGATGGGGCGATGAGAAACGCGATTAGGCATGTTTTTCCAAATACACGCCATCGGTTTTGCTCTTGGCACATTAGTAGGCACCTAGTTGAGCATGTTCTAGACATGCGAGATGCAACTAGTCAGTTTTATAAGGAATACAACCATTGGTTTTATAGGAAACACAAATCCGACAGTGAGAAGGAATGGGGAGCGTTGGTGGAGAATTATAATTTAGATGAAAAACATTGGTTATGTAAGATGTGGGATTTACGAATGCACTGGGTTCCTGCTTATTTTAGAGACACATTTACAGCTGGAATGACTTCAAGTGCACGAAGCGAAAACATTAATGCTTTCTTCGATGGATTTGTTAAGCAAAGTACCACTTTAGAAGAATTCGTGGTACAATATAAAAAGGCCCTTGTGGCTCGGCGGAAAAAGGAAGCTGAAGAGGATTGGAGGACTAAATCATCACATGCAGTATTGAAGACAAAGAGCACATTGGAAGCAGATGCTGCAAAGTGTTATACTAGAAATTTTTTTGACTTGTTCCAACTTCAATTTGTAGCGAGTATTGATTGTTGGGAGGACAAGGAGAGTGAGAATGGGAACGTCACTGAATACAAGGTAAGAATGCGTAATGAGGAGGAATGGAAGAGTTACAAGGTTATATATGATGTATCGGAAGGTGTTAATGCTACATGTGAGTGTGCGATGTTTGAGACCGCAGGGATTCTATGTAGACACATTCTTCGCATAATGGATATGAGGCGTTTAGGTTCTATTCCTGAGCGATATCTCTTAAATAGGTGGACCATTAGGGCGAGATATCAAGTGAATAGTTTCGCATCTACAAGCATAAGAGATAGTGACAAAGTAACTTCATTTGAGAGATGATGCATTACATCAAGGGTTCATAAAGTACTAGATGAACACCCGAGAAAGAAGAGCATTTTGAAGAAGATGGAAGAAGACTTAAATGTGTGGGTGGCAGAATGCGAACAAGCAAATAAAGACAAGGAGAGTGTCTTGGAAAGCAGTGGCAGTCAAGTACAATCCAACTATCCTCTCGAGATATGTATTCACGACCCTCAAGTTGTGAGAACCAAGGGTCGGCCAAAAAATGCTACAAGGTTTAATCTCCAGTGGAGGCCTCTCAATCTCAACCGAAGCAGCAAAGGACGTGTAAAAAATGTGGAGAAAAAGGCCATTATGCGACCACGTGCAAAAACATACCCGAGGAAGAGGTATGTTTTTAAATCTCAATGTGTTTGTAATAATTATTTCCAAACTGGAAGGTTTATAATATGTTTCTCATATAGATGACTACAACGAAGGTTGTATAGGAAGATGTTAGAGTTGGCGAGGAGGAGGACCACCGTTGGAGTGCAGTAAGTAATTGTTTACAATGAAATCTACTTTTAATAGATTTATTGAAACAATCATAATGCCTGTATTCTTTTTAATTAAAACTCTTGCATTTTTCTTCTGAAGCATTTCAAATTCATTTATATCTTCGTAGTTTTCTGTATTCTTTCCTTAGTTATAGAATATTTCAAGTTCGAAAATCCATTATGTATTTAGTTCTTCACCTTCTCGTTTTTCTTTACCTTTTGTTATCTTCATTAAATGCAACTGGGGGACATGGAAACTGATAAAATTGGTATTCTGTTCTTTCCTTCCAATTCTCAAATAAAATTGGTATTCTGTTCTTTCCTTCCAATTCTCAAAATCACAAAAAAAGCATCAAGAAACAATTTCAAACATTACCTGCGCAGCATTGCTGATGGAGTTGATCAATATGCCTTGCATTTTCGTAGATTATAAAATCCATGCATCCTAATGGCCTCTGTATTGACTTACTCATCTTCCCTATGGTGAATGCAGCTCCGAGGACACCACAAAGATGCACAAGCACAAGCTGATGTGGGAGACTCAATCAAAGCTTGTACAGAGATTTGCTCGTTTTACCACAATTCGGAGTGTAGGATGCGATTCTAAATTTTCTTTTTGTTGGATTAGATGTTTATTGGATAAAATTCAGTATGGATGCTGTTTTTCCTTTTTATAACGAAAACATTTTAATTTTCCATTATGGATGCTGTAATTCACATTATCTAGATGGACCCAGATCAAATCAGTAGT
Organism: Tasmannia lanceolata; assembly: GCF_043159265.1. NCBI lineage: Eukaryota > Viridiplantae > Streptophyta > Magnoliopsida > Canellales > Winteraceae > Tasmannia > Tasmannia lanceolata. The sequence goes on from NW_027518680.1 coordinate 23,204,245, forward strand.
GCTCCTATACCCTAGGACATAATCTAGATGGACCCAGATCATGTCTGTAAGCTCCTACATCCATTCTTACCTTTTACTTTACAGGAGTGATTTTGTGATACAAAGATGCGAAAGGGAGATAATTTTTTCGTTATAATGTTATATGGAAGATAGGAGCAGCTCATTTGTTATTATTATGTGAAACAGAAATATCCAATAATGCAGTCAGCAGGTTAGCTTTTACCCCTTTGATATATGGTGGGCATTCTCTGATTTTTGTGCACTGCATCCCCCGCTAAAGTCAGGAAACCCTTTTCTGAATTTCTTGAAAAATTTATCAAGAAACATTGGTAAGGAAAATTAATATCATATGCAAATTTTGACCTATATGAGGTCCGAGAATCATTGTTATCTAGAGCTGCCATCAAAATTGAATTTTATCCACCCAAGTAGGAGAGGGCTCTACTTCGGTGTTAACTTTGCCTCCAACAGATTACCTTGGCTGATTGGAGGGGACTTTCATTTTATTTTGAACAACAATGAAAAAACTGGTTGTAGTGCTATTGATTATATTGCTGCTACTGATTTCCGTTGTTGTATGTAGTTATCTGGGCTGATGGATCCTGGTTTGGTTTTAACAGATGAGATTGTTTTTAAGAAATAAGAGGGAGAATCTTAAGGCCACGAGAGCAGGACACAGTGGGAAATTTAGCAGAAGATGATTGTGTGGCCATGTTTAGTTCACCGTACAAAAAAATTTAGCAGGACACAGGACACATTTATAATAGCAGATCGAGGTTTATCTTATCATTGGATAGATGTGCTAGCATCTGTTCACATCGACCTTTGTTCTCTGATTAAATATTACCAAAACAAAATTGGTAAACAGGGGACATGTTAAGTTCAAGATGAACTTATCCAAGCAGGATAGCCAACCCCAAGAATAGCTTATCCCAGGATTTCTGTTCCTTTGTTGAACAAACCTGTTGTATTCTTTCTTCTTGATAAGGAATATTTGCCGGTCCAATATCAGCCAGTTGAAAAAAGCACTTGCTTTACATCATCTGAAAATGTCATCATATCATTACATTTCGTACTTGTTTATTCCAATACCAAAAATGATAATTTAAATGGAACACTCTAAATCATGAGTGAAACTTCTTTTGTGTCTGATAAGCTGGGATCGAAACTGTGACCTCAACGTTGAGAAACAAAGTCTTAACCATTAAGCTACAGGCCCAACCCCATATCATTTCAGAAATGTGATTTTGATACTCACATGATTTTTAGCTACTCTTTTCTTAAAATATCTAAAAAGTTCCAACTACATTACATAGAGGATTTCTATTCATCAGAAAAAAGAAGACGAGAAAACTAATTGTTAAGACTATTAAGCAGGAAAAAAGAAGGCGATCTGTCCTTAAACCCCTACATGAGGACTCAATAAGAAAAAAGCCAGCACTATCTGCGTAAAGAACCTGACAGAAAAACCAAAAAGAACACAGCAGCATCAGACCCTACGAAATGTCCCTCCGATCCTGCTACAGAGGAAAATAATCTACAATTGCCAAAAAGCTCTTTCCACACTCTCTGTAGCTAACTTGTCCGACTCATATCATTGGAAGATCTTTGAATATGGAAAAACATTACAGATAAATTCAGAATCGTTGCACTGGCAGGTGGTTCAAATGTCACTCTCCTCGCTGACCAGGTAGATTTACATATGGAAAAAGCTTCACAAAGTGGTTAAGCTGGAGGTCTCAAAGCATTGGATTGTGGTTAAAGCATTTACAAGTGCAATAATGGCGAAAGCATATGAAGCTTACAACTATACAAGCAAAGCATTACAAGAGATGATGTCTGTTACAATAAGATTGAGAGTCTTTCATTCTTCCCACCTCACTTACTGCTACATTCATAAAAAAAATAAACAACGAAAAAAAGCACAACACCCATAACTTTAATCCACCCAGTTTCATTCTCAACCACTTTAACGGCTTCACGTCCCTGTTGCACCAACACCTTCAGTTCAGCAACCTCATTATCCAACTTTTCCAACACTTTAATGGCTTCACGTCCCTGTTGCACCAACACCTTCAATTCGACAACCTCACTCTCCAACCTTTGCAGACGTTGATTTGCAATCATGTTGTCCCTCCTCAAACGAAATTCGTTGTCGTCAACATCATTTTGACACCAACGGAAATACTCACACTTCTTGATGCCAAGTTCCTGTGTGTTGTATGAGCTTTAGGAATTTGAAATTTGGTCAAGAAATAAAATCACACGTATTGAAACGTATTGAATTTTTACTTACAACGAATCCACATGTGTAGTACGGCCGTCCTCGGTTTCCATTCTTATCTGACTTAGTTATTCTGATACAGGCTTTCTTTTGACACTCACAATTCACCACAGTTGAACTACCATCACTCTCAGTAGACGACGCCATCGATTAATCTTAACTATCTGCAGAAAAAAACCAGGGATTAACAATATGAATAAAACCACAGTGATTTGAATGTAAATAAGGTTTCATTGCGATCATGGAAATACAATCATAACATATCCCATATTTCCACTTCAAATGTCACAGAAAATCAATTAAATGATGTTCACAAAAAATCCTCTTTGAAGCGATTCTTCGCTTAAAAAACCCCATAGACATGTATGAGACACTCTATATACTTCTCAATTTGGGGCTTTGCTTAGGTACCAAAAAAACCAATTTTTAAGTCTGCAAATGAAAAGCATGAAAATCCAAATATGAGACAAGGGAAAACAAGGAAACCTGGTTTTTTGCATGCTACAAAAATCGGTTTTTTTAGGCTTAAAATATGTCCTCAAAATCGGATTTTTTTTATCCCACACAACCACAAAATCTACACCCCATTCTTCCTCTTTTTTTAAAAAAAATGGAAAAAGAAAGTGAGGGGTGGAGAGAAAGGGTAAGGGCAGATGGGAGGAGAGATTTGGGAGGGCACGAATGGGTAGAGGGTCAGAAGTGGGAGGGTGAGATTCGGGTAGAGGGTAGAGGGTGACATTCGGGATGCCCGATTCTTCCTCTTTTACCAAAATAAAAATAGAAAAATAAAGAAAGGGGTTTGTATGGACTTACCTGGTGCAGGAGGTCCTCACCCGACGAGATGAGGGCGACGAAGAGAACGGGCCCTGCAAAAACCCCAAATCAGTTCACACAAAGGGAAGAGAAAAAAACCCAAAATCGTGAAATCTGTTGCTAAAATCGTGAAATCTGTTGGTAAAAATCGTGAAATCTGTTACCTGGGTGAGCAAGGAGGTGGAAACCCGAGATGGAGAGGCGAGGGCGTCGGTTGAGATTTTGGGTTTTTTTTTTTAGCTAGGGTTTGAGAGAAAGAGAGGAGGAGAGATTTTGGGTTTTTGTTTTAGCTAGGGTTTGAGAACAAGAGAGGAGGAGATGCGTTGAAATCTGTTTTGGGTTTTTTGCAGATTTCACGATTTTTTTTCCTCAACAGATTTCACGATTTTTTTTTACCTCAACAGATTTCACGATTTTTTTGGGCACACCAGGTTGCTCGATGGAGAAGATAACTTTTTTCTTTGGTCGATGGAGATGGAGAAGAGAACCTCAACAGATTTCACGATTTTGTTTTAGCTAGGGTTTGAGAACTTGGGTTTTTGGTCGATGGAGATGTGGGTTTTTGTTTTAGCTAGGGTTTGAGAACAAGAGAGGAGGAGAGGAGGAGAGGAGGAGATTGCGTATACCTTCGATTTTTACACCCAAAGACCTGCTTCTACCGTCGCACCTCACGATTTTTTTTCGCACCTCACGATTTTTTTTTTCTCCTTCCAGGTTTCTCTCGATGGAGAAGAAACCCTTTGCTCGATGGAGATGTGTGTTGGAACGTAGGGCTGAGATTAAACAAATCATGTGGCTGTCGTTAAACCCTCCATTTTACCTCACTAATGTGTAGAGAATTTCCTACACACATGTGTAGAAACCGTTTTCTCATATATATATATATATATATATATATATGTATATCTCGAATTTTTTTTCATTTTTCGTTTATATATATATATATATATATATATATATATATATATATATATATATATGTATATCTCAAAAAAATTTTCATTTTTCATCCCCTGAATCTAACTCTTGATTGTGTACAACATAAGTAGGACCTAGGAGATTGATTGACAGTCTGATTCAAAATGGATCGTGACCCATACTCAAAAACTAGGATCCAAAAAGCGCACACACACACAAACAAAAAAAGGATCCAGTGTATAAGAGATTTGAATAGATCATGACCGAGACATAGGCGGATCCAATCTGAAGTGGATACGCTGATGCACCTACTCCTCTAGTGCCATACTAGCCAAGTATTGAGAATCCTGTGGCCATCCTTCCTCCCCAATCTTCCAAGAAAGCTCTTGGAAAACTAATCCTTCATTTTCATAATACAACTCATTATTTGTTTACTAGGCTCAATAGTATAAGTAAATTTGGGTCCCATAATCAGTTTTGGACTCACAGTCCGTTCTCAAAATCCAAAACAAACAGGGCTTAACAAAGGAACAACTTGATAGCCACACTTGTAATTAATTGCTTCAAAAAAAGCAACCTTAACATCCAGCAGTAGATGTAATCCTTTCAACTAGAAAAGGTGTAAGAGTTTGCGTATCCATTTCAATGATAAGTAGTCCTTTCACTCTAAAATAAAAAATTGGAAAACACTTGGAAAAAGAAAGGGCTCTGATATCACTCACCCCCCCCCCCGGTAAACGGATAAAATCCCCCCCTTTAACGGTTTCTGTGAGAGTGGTTCGCTGCTTTAGGATAAATTCACCCCTTTAACGTTTTTCTCTTGCCTTTAAAACCTAACGGGGGATATCATTTCCCAAAAGAAAACGTTGAAATTCTTCTACAAAAATGTATTGGTTTACAGAAGGTAAAGACATCAATAATGGTTTTGTGTCCATTTTGCCAAAAAAATTTGGCATGGCATTCTCAATGTTGGCCATTTTACAACAAAAAACAAAGCAGAAACAACAATAATAATAATAATGTTGCAACGACCACTTCAAAAAAAATGAGGATAATTAATTAGACTGAACTGACCAGTGCTACTGGGTTCAACTGGAGCCGACCATTTTTTCGGTCCAATATGATAAAGTCTAACTATTTTAGAAAAACCAATTAAACTATTGCGCCTTTTAATTATACCTTTCAAACAGTTTGTGCAGGCCAATTCAGTGCAAACCAGGCAGATCATTAATATACTAAGCGTAGACTATTGACTACTTAATGAAGCTTCATCTTTAAAGTAAACAAAGAAAAAAGTTGAATTTGAGATCCAACATTTATCAAGTTACATTACCAATTGATATAGAAGCAAAATTATGACTAGATAATTTGATTTTCTTCTAAATTGATTAGTTACAAATTAATTAGGATTAGAATAATAAAATTTTTAGATTCTCTAAAATGTTTCGATTAGGCTAAAATCTAAACACTCAACAAACAAGGAAACTATAACATCCCCTCCCTTATTTCATCTTCCTTACTATCTTAGAACCTTACTTTCATAGGAGCTAAATCAAACTCAAACCACCACTCTCTCTCTCTCTCTCTCAATTTTTTATTTTTAGGGCACAAGACCAAGTAATTTCATTTTGAGTCTGAATTACGGATGATTTGTAGTGTCAACTTTATACACCCAGGAAGGGTGATGTACAGTCCAAAAGACCATTTTACCTTCTTCATCTCTTCCTCATATTCTATGTTTGTTTTTTTACATCTCAATATGCAACTGTTGATTCCACATGCATAGATGAAGAAGAAGCAGATAAGGAAGATGAAGAAGAACAAAAGGAGAAAAGAAGAAGAAGATGAAGAGATTTGAGATTTGATAGAATCTGCAACTCTGAGTCATAATGACTCATTGATATTTGTATTAAATTGATAATTATAAGACAATAATGCCCTTTGAAGAGGGCGAATATTACAATACAACAATATTACAGTCTATTACTCTCCCTCAATTTGAATGGGTTTGGAAGAACTACCAAATTGGATCTGAGATGTGCAAATCGTGCAGTGGAAAGACCTTTGGTGAATATATCAGCAACCTAGCATTCCGTTGGAAGGTACAACACATTCAGTTCTCCTTTAGCAACTTTTTCACTAACAGAGTGATAGTCAATATCAACGTGTTTTGTACATGAATGCATAATTGGATTTGCGACCAAATAAGTTCTCCTATGTTGTCACAATCAAGGTTTTAAATTTCGATTTCAGAATGTGTTTCGGTCCTCACTGAAACCTAGATTTCAGCCGAAATTTCTGAAATTTCGTTGAAATCTAACGAAATCTTTCTATGGCTATTTTATAGGGGATAAAATTTCGACTGAAATTTCGAAATTTCGATCGAAATAAAGTACTGTTTCAAGTATACTACGTTTCGATTTTGGTCTCCACCGAAACCCAAAATTTCGGATTTTGGTCGAAATTTAAAACCTTGGTCACAGTGTACCATCACCGGCTTGGATAGAAAAATTTCAAGCTCTCTTAATAAAGACTTGAGCCAACATGTTTCAGCCACTGTGTATGCCACCACTCGATACTTGGATTTTGTGCTTGATCTAGAAATTGTTGGTTATTTCTTAGCACACCAAGAAATTAAGTTTTTGCCGAGAAAAATACAATATCCCGTGATCTTCTTGTATCAAGACAGCCGTCCCAATTTGCATCAGAAAAAGTAGTCAAATGACTTAGAGATGTAGAATATAACATATTATATAATTGATAGTCGCTTTTTATGTAGCGTAATATTCCCTTTACCGCTTGATGGTGGCTTTCTCGTGAGGCATGCATGAACTGACAAACTAAATTAACAGCATAGGATATATCAGGCCGCGTGAACTTTAGATATTGTAGTGCTCCCACTATTCGTCGAAACTCTATTGGATCATTTAAAAATTACTTGAATCATCTGATAACAAAGTTTTTGGTGTAATCGGAGTAGAGACCGGCTTCGAACCATCAATTTTTGTTTTCTGTAGAATTTCACGAGCATATTTTTCTTGACATAAGAATAATCCATTTGCAGTTTTGGTTGTGTGGATGCCAAGAAAGTAATGTAGGTTAAATTTGTCATTGCATACTCACTTTGGAGGGTAGAAATGATTGAATTTAGAAGTGCATCATTTGATGCTGTTAAAATGATGTCGTCGACATAGCGTAAAAGAACCGCCATACTTGAAGGTGAACGTAGAATGAACATTGAGGTATCTGATTGACTATTCTTGAAACCATTTTCTTTTAAAAAAACCAGTGAAACGTTGAAACCAAGCTCACGGAGCTTGTTTTAATCCGTACAAAGCTCTGTTGAGTTTCCAAACATGAATAGGGTTATCGGGATGAACAAATCCTTGTGGTTGTGCCATATACACCTCTTCTTTTAATTCACCATGTAAAAAGGCATTTTTAACGTCAAATTGACGTATCGAATTGTTGCTGGTTTGACAACGGGAGTGAAAGTCTTGTCATCATCAAGACCTGCTCTATGATTGTAAACCTTTGCTACCAACCTTGCTTTATAACGTTCAACAGAACCATCAGCTTTTAATTTCTCTTTGTACACCCATTTTGAACCGATAAATTTTTTATTGGCCGGTAAGGGAACCAAACTCCATGTATTATTTGTTGTGGGGTCCAGCCCAATGGTGTGGCCCACATTCTCACACCCACGTATCCTATTGTAATAGGAAATAAGAAGTTTCCTTATTTTATAAGGAAAAGGAGAGTCGGTGAGTGGGTTAACGTTTTAGTGAAAACGTTTGGAGAAAAAAAAAGAGAATAAAGAGAGAGAGAGAGAGAGAGAGAAGAAGAAGAAGAAGAAGAAGAAGAAAAAGAAAACAAGGGTTTTTCTTGGGTGCACTTTTGGAGGGTTTTGTGTGGGATCAAAACCAAGGTTTTGGAGCGTTCTTCTTGGAGATTTTTACCACGCCGTTGGATCATCTCGTTGCACGGAGACTTCGTGAGGATTTGGATTTCTTCGACTTGAAGATCAAAGTGGGTAATTTTTTGTGAGAAAGTGGGCTTTGTTGTTCGCAACGAGGTAACCCTTTATCTCTCTTGTTTCTTGTATTGGCTCCAGTTTCGGGTGAAAACTTGAGAGAAAGACGTTGTACTACTTATTTGATTAGTGGATATTTCGTCGATTTCATCCCGTGGTTTTTCCCTCTTCGTTGGAGGGTTTTCCACGTAAATCTTTGTGTTCTTTTGTGTCATTGCTCTCTTGTTGGTTTGGTTTCTTTAATCCACATATTTATTTGCTTCGTAATTAAAGTGGGTTTTCTTCGGCGAAAAACCCAACATTATTAGGGTGAAGGGCATTGTATTCCGATGACATTGCGTCTTTCCAATTTGGATATTTATTGGCGGAAGTAAAACTTCTAGGCTCGGATATAGATGGTATATTTTGGATTGAAAAAAGTGAAGGAAGAATTTTTATTTTCCGAGTCCCATCTTTGCAACAAGTAATCATGTGGTGTTTCGAAGAATTTGGATTTGGGGGATTTGAATATGGGATAGTGGTAGTAGGTGAAAGAGAAGTAGAGGGATCCGTTGGATGTGCATCAGAAATTGTGTTGGTTTGTAATTGACTTCGTTCTGAGTTGAATTAGAAGTTGGATTGGTAATTTCTAAACGTGTTTGAGTGGGGAATAAAACATGGGTGTCATGGGCTATAGTGGGCAATCGGTTAATACTGGAAGAGTCTCGAAAATTTAAAGTATGTTTTGGACGTGTGGTTGGCAGTTGTAGAGGAGATAAAGTAGGGGTAGGAGAAACATGTGGAGAAGTGGTAGGATTTGATATATTCTGAGGAGGAGAAATAGGAGGAGTACTGGATACGTGTGATGGGTTTGTGTCCTTAGGACAATTACTATGTGAATTGAAACTCGAATTCAAACGAGAAGTCGTTGGAAGATCGAGATAAAGATTGTGGAGGAGTTTGAGGAGATAAAGAATCGTGTGAAGGGGGTGTATTGTGTGTCAATGAAAGTGTGAAATCAGGCACTAATATTGCTGCCGGGTTATTGAAATTTGAACTTTGAATTGAGTTTTTGCTTAGTTGGGTAATTAGTGAATAGGAAAACTCATTTTCATGGAATTCAACGTGTCTTGAAATAATGACTTTATTTGTTAGAAGATCAAGGCAACAATAAGCTTGATTATCCTGAGTATAATCAATAAAAATACATTTTGACGAACAAGGAGATAATTTATTTGGGGCTAATGAAGTTTGATTTGGATAACATAAACAGCCAAAAACTCTATGTACATGATAATTTGGTATTTTTCCATATATTAAGAAATATGGAATTTGAAATTCCAAAGTTTTCGAGGGTAACATGTTTGAGACATTTAAGGCTGTTAGGAGTGCCTCAGCCCAAAAAGATGATGGAAAAGATGCGTGAAATAACATGGAACAAACCATATTGATTAGAGTGCGATGTTTTCGTTCAGTAGCTCCATTTTGCTGCGGAGTGTAAGGAGAAGAGATGCGTGGTTGGATTCCATTTGTATCTAAGAAATCTTGAAAGCTAGAGTTTAGATATACACCTCTCCCATCACATCGAAAATATTTGATTTTGTAGGGAAAAGATTTTCAGCCTTAGTTTTGAAAGGCTAAAATTTGTAAAATACTTCTGATGTTTGTTTTAAAGGAAAAACCCATGAGAACCTAGAATAATCATCTGAAAACAAGACATAATATTTAAAGCCTGAGAAAGAAGATATAGGCGACATCCAAACATCTAAGTGAATTAATTCTAAAGGAGAAGAAGAACGAGAAGGAGAAACTGAAAGTGGCAATCTTGAACTTTTGCTAAGTTCACAAGCATTATATATTGTTCAAACATTTTGTACATTCATCCATAAGAACATAACTAAACATATGTTGGAGAGAAGGTTGGCCTAGATGACATAATCGATTATGCCAAATGGTCTGTGAAACACGAGCTGCAGAGAGAGCCTATTCATTTGCTGATTTGACATGAGCAAGCGAGGAGGAAAGACGATATAAGGAACCACGGTTACGGCAGTGAAGGAGGGGCTTCTTCGTCACCAAACCCTTAACACAAAAACCAGAAGAATTGAATTCAAAGAAAACATTATTATCAGATGAAAATTTTTGAACTGAAAGAAGATTCCTTTTAAGATTTGGAACAACTAAAACATCATTCATTTTAAAATGACAGTTTTTAGTTTTAAAAATTGAATTCCCTATATAAGAAATGGGAAGAAGATGACCATTGCCACCATAAATTCGGTCATAGCCAGTATATGAATTTTAGTTGAAACAATACCTTCAAAAGAAGTCATATGAGATGTAGCTCCAGTGGATACCATGGTTGATTGGTATTGTCATTGAAATTCATAGCCGCAAAAGATTGAGGAAGATGATATGTTATATAAGCTTGATTAAATCAATTTTTGCACTCAAGTGCGACATGGTTGGGTTTATTACAGATTTGGCAAATATCTCGTTGTTTAAGAGAAGGAATTGGAGGACAGCCCAATATACTGTCAGTTGAAGGTACAAGATTTGTAGGAGTGACATTCCTTGCCTGGTTGAATTCACGATAAAAGAAAGTAGAATTCTTATTACCTCTTCCACAACCATAGATTTGATTATTGTTGTAGTTTGATCAGCCACCACAACCACAACCACCACATCCTCCACGGTTGCCTCGACCATAATTATCAAAATATGCTTTGTCAATTGGAGGAGAGGAATGATGATGTTGGTTTTTATGATGATCTTGGGCAAGTAGAACTGGACGGATTTGCTCAAATTTTGGTGAAGGGGGGTGAGCAAAACTGTCAGATTCAGAGGGTAAACCACTTAAAGCATGCATAACCAGATCATCGTCTAAGGGGTGGCCTATAGCCGTCAGAGAATCAGAAATGTTTTTGAATTCTTGAAGAAAGACATCCATGGTCTTGTTTTCTTTCTCAAGATCATTTGCTTGATCATGAAAAAGCTTTTCAATTGCACTCCAAGTTTGTCGGGCTGTAAGTGATTGATAAGGAATTAAGATGTGTTTAAGTACATCAGTGGAAAGAGTTGCGTTCAGCCAAGATACAATTCGGCCTTCAATCCTTTTCCAAAGGAGAAAGTCTGGATTTTTAATTTCTTGAAGAAAGACATCCATCGTCTTGTTTTCTTTCTCAAGATCATTGAACTCCATTTTTAATTGGAGATAGCGAGCATTTGCTTGATCGTGAAAAAGCTTTTCAATTCCAGTCCAAGTTTGTTGGGCTGTAAATGATTAATAAGGAATCAAGATGTGTTTAAGTGCATCGGTGGAGAGAGTTGCATCCAGCCAAGACGCAATTCGGTCATCAATCCTTTTCCAAAGGAGAAAGTCTGGATTGACAACCGTTTGACCTGATTCGGTTAGAAGTGTAGAAGGAGGAGGCAAAGTAGTGCCATCAACATGATCCAAGGAATCATGACCGTTTAGGATGGGAATAAATATTGTTTGCCAGAGAATGAAATTTTCTTGATCAAGGTTAATGTTTACGAGAGACTTGATGTTAGTGATTTCAAAAACAGGATGAGAAGAGAGTTGAGAAGAAGAGGCAGAAAACGTTTGAGAGGAAGGAATTTGATTGAGTGTCAGAGGATTGTTCTCTGTCGTAGAAGCCATAGGAGTGAATCAGAAGTAAAGAAACGTGAAAGAGAGGCGTGGTTTGATCTACCCGGTAACTGATACCATGAAGAGATTTGAGATTTCATAGAATTTGCAACTTTGAGTCATAACTGACTCTCATTGCTATTTATATTAAATTGATAATTAGAAGACAATAATGCCCTTTGAAGACAGTGAATATTACAATTTCGACAATTTTTTCAGTCTGTTAGAAGAGAGTTTTCATAGAGATGGTAGACCCTACCATATCAAAACATGAGGTGTAAATAATGGACCCCACTTATGATATGTATGAGGTGTAAAAAAATCCATCATAGAAAAAAATCCAGTGAAGTTTTTCGTGCAAAATGTTTTTCAATAAAAAATTCCGTGAACAAAAAATGAATGACTAAGGGAATGAAACATGTCTAACATTTCTTATATGAGAAATTATATGATGAAAGGCCTTATGAACACGTACTCATTCTCCCATCCTTGATATTTGATCCCACAGCAGCTCACTTTTTAAGGAGCTAAAAAGGGAGCTGTTGTTGGATCAAAGATCAAGGGTGGTACTTCTATTGTACCACCTTTACATGTTCATACGGCCTTTCATCATATAATTTCTCACAATATTAGTTATTTTGCTCCTTTTGTGAGTAAAAAAAAATATAACGTGGGTAATTTGGTTAGAAATTGATGGTAAGACGGGATTTGCAAAAAATTACTCAAAAGTAATGACTCAATTTGTAATTTTGTTTTATATCAGCCTGTATCAACCTCGAGTTAGATATGGCCAATAGATCGGGACCTACCAGCCTTATATGTAAATTGCATATGGATGGCTGACACATACACATATACACACACAAGATGGGCACCAACGTTGGACCGTCTCACGAAAAACCATGGCACTGTGAATATACAATTAAATGAATAATAAATGCACTTAAGTGAGATGGTCCAATGGGACGCCCTTGCATCTTGTGTTTTGCAAGGGCACCCTTAAATTAAGCATTCCTATATGGGATTTGCTACGCAATATCACGGAAAGCCATTTCTCAGCTGGCTTTTGAATGTGAGAAAAGCCACCTTAGATAAATTACACCAACAAGACAAAATCTGCCAATAAGTTAACTTGTGTGGCTCTACTCACATGCAAAAGCCAGCAGAAAAATGGCTTTCTGCGAAATTGCCTAGCAAATCTCTTTTATATATATATATATATATATATATATATATATATATATTATTCAATTAAAAAATCACCATTGATTTAACAACTAGCTAGGATTCTCAGGTCGGTAAGTTTTTGCCATTCTTCTATTTTAAGAAGATTTTCAACTAAGTATTGGATGTGACAGCTTTCTTAATCTTTTGTTTTTCAATTTCAATTTTTATTTTCTCATAGCTTTTACCGTAAGCAAAATGCAAACCCGCTAGATAAAACAGCTAACATGGATAATGATATAACGCGCTTACGAATAAATCAACCTATAAAATAAATAAATAAATAATTCATTTAAGTCGAGATCATATCAATGCAACGATAGATACATTAATTTCGTTGTGTTCCCGGTTACTCAACACGAAATAACAGATGCTATAAACGTCTATGTAGGGATGTACATATTAAAAAAGTGGGCCACTAAGTTGATGTTTTAAACTTAGAAAATGATGAGAAAACCATTATATATGGCTTTCTAAAAATGGAAAACAAGGATGTCTTTTGTTCAGGAAATTATTGATGTTGGAAGACCTTTTCTAATGAGAGATCGTCTACATACATAAGAGGATTAAAAAAATAGAAGACAGCAATTCACTCAGCTTTCAAAATGTCTTCATCTTTTTCAACATTTATAAATCATTCAGGGATTTGCTAGCGTCCATCCCAGAAGGCATGTCACGGATGGTCTGTTGCACGTGAGAACAGCCACCAAGGCACACTTTTCAAATGAGAGATCTTCTACCTACATAAGAGGATTAAAAAAATAGAAGACAGCAATTCAGTCAGCTTTCAAAATGTCTTTATCTGTTTCAACATTTATAAATCATTCAGGGATTTGCTAGCGTCCATCGCAGAAGGCATCTCACGGATGGTCTGTTGCATGTGAGAGCAGCCACCAAGGTACACTTTTCAGCAGATTTTGTCTTCATTCATGAGGTGGCTGCTCTCACATACAACAGACCATCCGCGAAATTCCTTCTACGATGGACGCTAGCAAATCCTAATCATTAAAATACCTTCAACATGGCAGTATAGTTGGAGTTGGACCATAAAAGACGTCCATATATATAGTGGATCTTATTATTAGGGAAATAGTATCAGCACAACCACATTTTAATAATTGCACAACCCCAACTTGTCTTTTCTTTATTAATTGGCTTGTGAGAACTTTGTGCGAACTATAATAACCTTTGATAGCTATTTAAATAATAAAAGACAGAGATGCGTTAGTGAAAACATCAAAACATAGTTGTGCAGATATCATTTCCCTATTATTACGGGAGAAAATTTTAAGGGTCTAGTAGAGTATTGGGTTTGCAATTTTCCTAAAAACCATGATTTTTTTTTTGTGGGGGAAAATATCCATGAAAAATGAGCACCCAAACGGTAGAAAATTTATGTTGCATGAAATTTTTTACCATAAAAAATTCCTCTGCATTCAAACAGTAAAAATGCTAAAAAGAAAGGAATTCTTATGCTTACTTCCTAAAAGAAAGCAAACAAATTATGTTTAGCCGATAGTCATATGACCGCCGGAACGAGCAAAATATCAAGGGTGCTGTTGTTGGATCAAATATCAAGGCACGGGTCTTAGTTTTTTGTAGTGCTAATGCCAATGAGTACACCTTGATCGGATGATCCTAGTCCTTTGATTCATGGAGCCTTGTATTAGCTCTATTTAATTCGAAATTAATGCATAACTTACCTTTGGCCTTGGCGACTAGAATCAAAGATCATGAACCCCTCGAGCTTAGAGGATCCACAAACACGAACACGATCTCCGCTGCTCACGAACAAGATAAGAGAGATCTTCTAATCTGTAGAAGACCTTAGGGCTCGATCGATGGAATCGCAGGCAGAAATTTTCTGATATATATATATATATATATATATATATATATATATATATATATATATAGAGAGAGAGAGAGAGAGAGAGAGAAAGAGAGAGAGAGAGAGAGAGAGAGAGAGAGATTTTGGATACCACGTTTTCATATCCTTCCACACTTCTAACACCTCAATGCTTTTAGAATTTCAAAACCCTTGGAAATTATCTCTTAAGACTCCCTTTTGTGAATAGAACACTTCGGAAATAGAAAAGCCAACGTTTTCATCTAAAATGGGTCCCATCAATGTGGGCCCCACTAAAAAAACGCCAACATTCTTCCCCTTGATCCATATTAGTATATCCACAAAGTAACTTAGAGTCTTAAGATAATAATTTTCAAAATTTTATGGTCATTGTTTTAGAAAAAAATCAATCATAAATATCTTTAACTCAATCTTTATTGTACACCCTTACAGTATGTCTCAAATGTACGAATCACAGTCGCATACACCTCCAACCGGAAATGTTACCTTCTATGTATCACATACACCGATTCACACTGATGTACACTTTATGTGTGGTTTAAAATTTTATTGAATAAGCCCTCAAATGCTTATTCGGGTCCAACTTTATCTGTCGTCATGGATAGTCCATCTTATTAAACCTAGATGTATATACACTTTATATAAGATAGAATATATGTAAAAACATATAAACAGAATCATCATCTTCATGTTGCAACCAAAAGTGACGAATGTAACTAAGCACCAAATACCTCAAGACCCATAGGATCCACATGTTTTGCATATAACTTAGGCGAAAGTCCTTATTCATGGGATCCACAGTTAACTGTATAGCATAAATGTGCTTAATAGCCACTTGATAATTCATAAAATTCTTTCTAACTTTAAGAAAATCCATGTTTGATAAGAATACCGTAACGGAATTATCACTAACGGCTTAGAAATGGACACCAGAATTCTAAGCCCTGTGATTAAATTTCATAACCGTAACGCTTGCATAGTTACCTTATAGTACGCAATAAATTGTGCCTCCATAGTGGAAAAAGCTATCTATTTTGCTTTATGCTTTTGCATAAAATGGTGCCTCCTTAAAGTAGGATGATATACCCCAATATCAACTTCCTAGTTTAAGATACCTAGCATAGTCTGAAACTGAATATCTGATCACTTCCAAGTGATCTGATCATCTGTATGTAAGCATGCAATCCTTCGTACCCTGAAGGTACCGTAAAACCTTATTAGCAGCTATCTTATAATCTATCCCAGAATTATTCTGGTATCTCCCTAGCATTCTCACAGCGTATCTAATGTCCAATCTAACTTAGACCCGTGCACACATCAACTGTTAACCGCTGAAATATAGGAATATTACTCATGTTCTCTTTCCAAATCATTCTTAGGGGATGTGTTTCATTGAGTTTATCACTTTAAGGATAGGTGCTACATTTGGTGAACAATAATGCATCCTAAACCTTTCCAAAACTTTGTTAATGTAGGCCTTTTGTAAATATCAATACCAAAAACTTATGAGGCTTCACCTATACCCTTCCTTTTAAAGTTTTGAGTTAGGAATTGTTTCACCTCATTTAGCATTCCCAATTTTTAGTAGCCAACAAAATCATCTACATACAAGACTAAAAGAAAAATTTACTCCCACTGACTTTAAGATATATGCATTGGTCAGGAAACTTAAGATACCAATAAGGGAGGCCTACTTTAGTCCATATATAGATTTCTTTATTTTTAAACTTTATGACTACTACTTCTGACTAGAATCCTTCAGGTTTATTCTTATATACCTCTTCCTCTAAATTACGGTTGAGAAAGGCCATTTTCATATCCATTTGATGTAACTCTAAATCAAAATGAGCTACAAGGGCCATTATGATCCGTAATGTGTCCTTTTTCGAAACAGGTAAAAAGTTTCATGATAATCTATGCCCTCATTTTGAGTAAATCCTTTAGCTACAAGTCTCGCTTTATATCTTTTAATATTCCCGGCAGTGTCTCTTTTAATCTTATAAACCCCCTTACAACCAATGGCTTTAACCCCTTTAGGCAATTAGACAAGATCCCGGACTTGGTTCCTAGCCATAGACTCTAATTCATCATTCCTGGCCTCATGCCATAAATTAGAGTCCTCACCACTCATAGCTTGTAAAAATGTCAAAGAGCCTCCATCATTCGCATACTCTTGGTCAACTTCGTGAAGATACACAATGTAATCTAAAGAGATAACTGGTCACCTTATTCTCGAAGATCTACTTAGTGTCACCACATCATCCACATCATGTGGATTCTGGTTGGCATTTTCAATGACAACATCCTCTAGGGGTAGCAAACCACCTATTGGTTCGTCCTCCATAACCACATGTAGTGGATGATCATGAATTTTGACTTGATCTCGAAATGCAGATGTAATGTCTGGAGTCTGCACTTCCTAAAGACTAAGTCTCGAGGTGGTTCGCTCCCACTGTTATCACCATCCTCAAGAAAACAACATTCCTTCATTCAATAAACTTAGTAGTATGATTAGGACAGTAAAACTTATAACCTTTAGACCCTTCAGCGTAGCCAATAAAATAGCCACTAGCGGTCTTTAGGTCCAATGTTCTCTCATGTGGATTAGGCACTTTAACCTCAGCTGGACAACCCCATATCCTTAAGTATTTTAAATTGGGTTTCCAACCTTTCTACAACTCAAATGGAGTTTTAGGAACTGCTTTACTTGAAACCATATTTAAAACTGCACGGATGTCTTTAAGGCTTCGCTCTACAAATTTAATGAGAGGGTTTAATGGCTAATCATACTCCTAACCATATCCATTAGCGTGCGATTCCTCCTTTAAGCAATACCATTTTGTTGTGGTGTTCTCGGCATGTACTATTGGGCAATAATGCCATCTTCCTTGAGGAATTCAACAAATGGACCTGGCCTTTGTCCCATTTCAGTGTACCTACCGTAATATTCACCTCCTCTATCTGGTCTTACGATTTTTATTTTCTTTCCAGATTGTCTCTCTACTTCTGCTTTGTAAACCTAAAAGGCACTTAATGCCTCACTCTTTTCAAAGAGAAGATAAATATACATATCTCTCGTATGATCATCGATAAAAGAGATGAAATATTTTTTACCATTCACACAAGGAGTTGGAATTGACCCACAAACATCAATATGTATGACTTCTGACTTTTTAGAACTCCTCTTGACACCCTTCTTGGACTTGTTTGATTGCATTCCCTTATGCAGTACACACAAGTCCCAAGGTCTGTAAAATCAAGAGTCTCTAGGACTCCATCATTCAGTATCCTTTTAATGAGCTCTATGGAGATGTGACCTTATTTTTCATGCCACAATGTAGAGGATTCCACACTCTCATGACCACGTTTAATGCCAACACCATTTTGCACAGTTAGGGTATTTTGAGAAATAATATTTAGGCTCAAACGATGTAGACCGACAATCAAGGTACCATTACCAATAACAGAATCTTTAATCCTATCAAGAGAAGAAGAATAGAAATTAAGGTTCATATAATGGTCCAAAGTCTAAAATAGATAAAGGTAAGTTGAAGGTCATTTCTCTCTGTAAAATAAATTATGTAGATGGCTCAAACTGATAGGTCCCTATATCCTCTACCTGTGAGCGTTTCTAGTTTCTTAAGAAGATAAACCGCTACTTTCCGAAGGTGTCGGATGACTAATTAATCCTTATAAGGTGTTGGCAACATAGATTGAATAATTGAAGTCAATCCACCACATGTCATTTTGAACATAAACTATATTGGATTCATACAAATGAAAAGAGATTATCTCTCTTCTGAGTCACTTTACGTAGTTGAGACAGTCTTCCTTTACTTGTCCCTTCTTTTTGTAGAAGAAGCACTTTTACTTGTGTATCTTTAGTGTCATTTTGGTTAACTGACGAGTAATTTGCTTTCTTCTTCATAGGAATACTTCTGCCTTTCTTTCCTTTTTTTATTTCTCGAACGACAAGATTGGCTGTTCCAGCTTCTCTTGTCTCAACCTTCCTTCATCCTGTTCGCACATGGTCAGAAGTTTGTTGAGAGACCATTTGCCCTTATGAATGTTGTAGCCAATCTTAAATTGACTATATTCAGCAGAGAGGGAGTTGAGGATAAAGAATACCAGGAACAACTCGAAGATCTCGATTTCTAGGGCTTTCAATTGCGCATTTCCATGATGTGCTCTCACTCCTTTATCCATAGCGTGCTTCAAAAGATATAAGTTTGCTTATCTGAACTAACAAACTGCTCTTGAATAGCTTACATAAACTCTCTGGCATTGGTGGTCTTAGGGAGATGAAATGGCCAAGTTTTGGGTTTAACATTAATCCTATGTGATTTAGAGAATAAGAGTGATTAAGTGAGATTAGTGTTTATTATTTGATTTATTTAATTATTTATGCTAGAGGGTATTTTGGTAACTTCACTAGGGGATGCAAGTGGAATTAGTAAAGGGCTAAGTGTAATAGTCTAGGGTATTTTAGGTATTAGATACTAGCATGGCTAGGAGAGAGAGGAGAGTGACACTTGGAAATCCAGGTGCTATCTCTCTCATACAAGCTTATAAATCCTTATTAATTTATTTTAATTATAATAAAATGAAGAGAAAAAAGGAACAATATTCAAGAAAAATTTGTGCAAAAAGTTGAGAAAATATATGTTATTTGATTTGTGGTCTGGAAGTGTTTGAAATCAAAGTTTGATTGCTAAGTAATGGAAATAGAGAAGAAATTTCCTAAAATTGTAAGTTTCATTTTGTCTTTCTCGAATCTTTTGATTTCTGTGTGATTTACACTCATTTTTAGCAATTTTGGTCAACTACAAAGTTGTAGATCTTTTTCTTATAGTATGATAAAATATTAACCTTTCCTGATTTGGTTTTGAATTGAGAAAGTTATAGCATTTTTACTAAACTTTAGTTTTTAAAGACACGAAATGGTGATTCTCATATTTTCGGGTCACTTCCGGCGAGGTTTGGCCGGAGTGATAAACATAAATGTTCCTGGAAATAATATTTAGAATAACTTTTAAGTTTATGACTTATTCCAGTTTTGAGTGTACAAAAAGATATACTGAGTTTAAGACTTCAATTTTACTTGAAACTCTATTTCAAATATCAGGTCGGAAAAGTTATTTTTCCGGCAAGATTTGGCTGGAGGTGTCAACATGAAAGTTTTTGAAAATATTTTACCCAACAACTTTTATGTTTTCAACTAAGCCTATTTCCAAACAATTTAAGAGTTATGATTATAACAAAATTTTAGTTTTGAAAGAAAATACAGATTTTGTGCATTTTGAAGTTTTAACTTTTCCGGCCATTTCTGGTGGGATTTGGCTGGAGTTGTTAAATAAATAGATGTTCTTTGGTTTATAATATATAGGTTATATGTTTTCAAGTTCTAATAATTCATGCATTTAATTTGAGTTTTAGAGTGTTCAAAATCAAGATATGAATTTCTGCCTAAAAGTGTGTTTTGGGTTTTGAATCGTGGTTTCACCACCTTATATGAGTTATACTTGATGTTTAAGACCTAAGAAAGGCATTGATTTGGAAAACCCCAATATGTGTAATGTGTAAAGTGCTTAAATACCAATTGATTACTTAAGTCCAATTATTTGTTAAAGGTTTAGGTCAAGCAAAGAGTGCTTGAAGCATTACACCCAAGGTATCTAGTTTGGAATATCAAGTTTGTTGCCTCCAGCCCCTATATATAGATACACTAGGGTTAATGACTGGTTAATGGACTCTAGCCCTTGTAGGCCTACTACACCGGTCCATTATCTTATTGGGCTTATATTAGAACATACATGTGTTATATTATATACCCAACAATCTCCTCCTATGTTCTACATGTAGCACAATCCAGTAGATAGATAATGTGATGTTCAAACAAAATATTGAATCATCCATAGCACCATATCAAAAAAGATCTGTAATCCAACTGAAAACAATAATACTTTTAAGACTAACCAAGAGTTTTAGAAATAATCTAAACTCAAACAAAAGAAGTTTTACATGTAAGTGAACTATTTTTTCAACTGAAAAGAAAATAATAGTCCCCACCACTCTATAAGGATTCACTCATCAAGTAAGTCATCCCAATCAAAATCCAAATCGAGGCAATCTCCTCCATTTCGCCAATTCTTGTAAATTACAAAATATGAATTTCATGAAAATGAATCCAATCATTTGTGTAAAACACAAAAGTATCTAGTTCTACCAGAAGAACTTAGTACCATTTCATATTAGCTGAAAAAACAAATATCAATAAGCATCAATGTAAAGTTTCATTCAAGAATAAGACCTAAATAGTTTCTTTTGCAAAGAACCATTCCAAGTTTCTATTTGGAATCTTACACCCATCATATCCAAATTGAGGTAAGCTGTATCATCAAGTTTGGAATGAAACAACCTTTCCGAAGAAGGACATGTCATCTGAAATACAAGGGGACAATCCAAGAAGGGGGTGAATTGGCTAATTAAAAATTTGGGGCTTAATTAAATGGATTATTAAAATCAATTTACCCATTAAGCCTTAAAAAGTCTAACCCTTTATCAATCAATGAATATAATGTAGGATAGGGATTAAATATGACTTTATGCTTATATACTCTAACCGTTGTTCAATGAAACATAAACACAAGTAAAGGATAGAGATTACCAACCACCAAAGTGTACAAAGAAGGAGATAAGAAAGCATCCACAAGGCACAAGTTTTATAGTTGTTCGGTCACAACTTGACCTACTCCACTCTTCCAAGTTTTCCTCCTTAGGATCTCCACCAAACCAATAAGATTCTTCAACGGGCGAATCTCAAAGCCGTACACCAACTTCTCCTTCAAAGGGATCACACATTTTCACACAAAGCCTTTCGAGGGCGCCTCCCTCTTACAATGATTCACCTTTCTTAAGAGGCCGAATCGGAAACCCTCACAAACAAATGAAGAAATAAAATAAAAACTCTCTTTGCCTCTTAGATAGGCTGATTACAACTTTGAAAGCTCATAAACACTCCAAGGAAGATAAAATGTAAAGCCTATGGAGTACCTCTTGATAGAATGTACAAATACAAGTTCAAAGAGGTTTTAACCTTTCATATAAAAGTTTAGGTTCAAGAAGATAGGATTTAATCTTGCCAAAAGGTTATTTAGAAAGGTTTTGATTGTGTATATATAGTCCACAAGGAAATATAACCGTCTGGGGGTAAAACTATAAAATATAGAGTTGAAAAAGTCAACCTGCGCAAGCCCCAACGGATCTATTTCCATGTCGCGGTGGTCGACCTAGGCACGGCAGTCGCCCGGCCTTATCGAGCTCTTAGTTTGAATTTCAAATTTCATACCGGCGCGGTCAACCTGCCCTTGGGCGCTCGCCCGACGAGGGCTATCTGTTTGAAATTAATTTTCGGCTCAAAAATACTATCGCGGTCGACCGGACCTATGGAGGTCGACCTCCAAGCCCAACCTGGATGTTTTCTGGATTTCCAGAAAACATATCCGCGGTCGCCCGGCATACCCCGGTCGACCGGCCCGATAAATTTCGAGATGCCCTGGATTTCCAGGTAGCATCCCGCGGTCGCCCGGCATAGCCCGGTCGACCGGCCCTGAGTAGAATTCCATTTTTAACTTTAAATTCAAGGGGCTTTGGGCTTTGGGCTTGGGCTTAAGCCCTAGGCTTTCAAACACATTTTTGGGTGTGTGTATGGTTTTCAAAGATATAAAAACTTATGTATGAAAACTATTTTGAAAACCTTTTGAAGGTGCTTTTAAACATAAAATCAAGAGGACTCCAAATACATTCTAAAAGTAAGAACCTTGAGTCTTCTTGGAATGTCTTTGCTCTTTGCACTTCCTTGGACTTCTTCAGCTTGAATGAACATCTTGAACTTTGTCTTGGCTCTTGTGACTTGTCCTCCAATCTTCAATGCATGTCGAGGTACATGAGGTGTCACCATGGCATGTTCAATTCCAAGCTTTTTCTTGGCACTTGCTGGAAAACTTGTGGGATCTTCATGTTGAGCTCCTGACTTGAACATCTCCAAATGGTGATGACTCTAATGTAGGTACAAGCTTTTTTTTTACTTTGTCTCTTGATCCACAAGCCATGTGTTGTGAAGAGTTGTATAATGGCGATTATGACATAAAATTCCTGTATACAACACAACACCTCAAAGCAACAAATTAGTCCATAAAAGCTAATCAATTTAGTTTGCTAGCATCAAAATAAGAAGGTAAGGTGAATGATTAACCCATGGAAACCCTTGGGCTTACATTCTCCCCCTTTTTTATGATGGCAAACAACTTGAATAGGGATGAAGGAGATGTTAACCAAATAGATGAGTATGTATGATATGATATATACAATAGAGCATAGCTCCCCTCACTTTATGCACAAATATAATTAATAACTACAAAGCATATGGTGCATATACATTTGGACTACCTAATCAATTCCCAAAATTTCCCCCTTTTGGCAACAACAAAAAGGTAGGGATTTACAAGTGAAAGAACAAGTGGGGTGTCAAGATGAATAATAGCTTGTCTAATCTATGTGCCTTGTATAGGATATACCATTCAAGCTACCAAGTGAAAATCCAAGGGTGGTCCCGATATGACAACAAATGAGGAGATAAAAATTTAGGTTCCTAACAAGTTTTAATCTTTTGAAAACCTCTAACCTAATTTTGTAGATCAAGGGATCAAGGAATGAATATTAAGCAAACAAGTTAACTCCTAAGTGCAATGCAAATTTAAAGCAAAAGATAAGAGAGAGTGCACCCGAGATTTAAAGTGGTTCGGATCTCAAAACACGAGGCCTACTCCACTCCACCAACCAAACCCGTTGATGGCTTCACTAAGGATTCTTTTAATGGCGAGGAATCAACCCAATTACAATTTGGTTCGGCTCCGCCTCGCAAGACTTGCCACGAACCGGAGAAAGCTCCATGTCTCCTCGCACTCGCTCTTGGGATGACTCCGCGTCCCCTTCGCACTAGCCCTCTAGGGATGGCTCCGCATCCCTTCGCACTCGCCCAAATACAATCTTAGAATAAGAAAGAAAGAACTAAAAAATCCCTCACAAGGGTTTACAACTTTGAATAAGATGTACAAATTGAGCCTAATGATCCAAATCCTAATCTTAGAGGATGAGAGGCATAAACAAGCTTTGATTCACTCTTGGGATATTCAAATAGAGTTTAAGAGTGTTAGGATTGATAATTGGGAAGTTTAGAATACCCATATATATAGGAAAACCCAATATGACCATTTGAGGGGCATTGTCGTAAATCTGGCAAAGTCCCAACGGTCACATTTTTCTTCCCGTTATAGTGGTCTCGGAGTTCCAAGAGATTTTCTTAGAGTTCCGAGAAATTCTCGGAGTTCCGAGAAAAATTCTCGGAGTTCTGAGAAAAATTCTCGGAGTTCCAGGAATACAAACAGAAGTTGGAAAATTTCTACTGGACCAAATCTCAGAGCTCCGAGGATTTCTCGGAGTTCCGAGCTCGGAGCTCCGAGGATTTCTCGGAGTTCCGAGAAGCCTATGTTGAGCAGATTTTCACTTCTTGTTTTTGGGCTTCCAACTTTACACCAAGATGGGATTGTTATGAGGGTTCCAAAGTGTTGGAACACCACAAGGACAATCTCTTAGATATTTAGGGTGTGTGAGTTTAACTTATTTTATGCCTCTTAAAATCTAATACTAAGATTGGATCTTATACATTCTAATAGACTTCGATCTTCAATAGATTCTTCAAGTCTTCAATCGTCTTAGATCTCCGATGTCTTCGGCCTTCATAATGTGGTCCAATGAGAGCTTCTTGGCCTCAATCCAAGCAATCTTGTCTTAACATCATTATGATCTACAACTTAGACATTCAAACACATTAGTGATCTTAAATCACTTGTGTATTGGAATCATCAAAATAAGATGGGAATGCCAAGGTGGAAACCATTGGGCTTACAATCTCCCCCTTTTTTATGATGACAAGCGCAAGAGATTTTTCAATAAAAGCACACCTTAATTTCCTTAACCTAGATTTCTCTCCCCCTTTGGCATCTATCAAAAAGATGGGGTAAAAGAAAAACAAAGGGATAAAAATTTTTCCAATTTTTAAAGCTCCCCCTTTTTCAAGGAAAAAGACAAACATACAACTCCCCCTATTTAGAATTTTTATTCAACATAAGAGGGGATATTTAATATATAAAGATAAAGATATACAAATAATTAAGCATTAGCCCCTAATCTAAGAATCATATGAAGAGAATCATATGGGGGCTTTGGAAACCCAAGATTTCTTGGTTCCACCATAATCCCTAATCTTAGATGCACACTGGAATTCGTAATGACCATTAATTCCACAATAATGGCATCTAACATGAGGGTTAGATAAACTAGTCATATCATAATGTGCATGATTAGGTCTTTGACTATCTTCTTCAAGATTATGTCAATAATTTTGTCACCATTTAAGAATCCATGGAGACATAATCTTAACCTTTCATTTTCATTATGAAGATGGGTTATTTGATTTAAAAAATCATTAGCTTCATCTTCATAAGATTTGGAAGAGCTTGCCACATCTTGAAGTTTAACAATTTGGCAAGCTTTCTCATCCAAACTACCCTTAAGGGTTTTAATATCAAGTTTAACATTTTCAAGTTGTGCTTGAGATTTGGATATGGAAGAGGATGACTCATTTTTCAAAAAATCAAGTTCATTTTCTAATTTTGAAATAGATTTTTTAAGAACCTTATTTTTAGAAATTTGAGAATGCAACGTTGAGCATAATTCATCATAAGATATGTTTTCACTATCACTACTTGATGAATAGCAAGAGGGGTTAGAATTTACCTCAACATCATGGGAGAGTGCCATGAGGCAGAGATCCTCTTTTTTTTCTTCCCCTTCGCTTGAACTCTTGCCCGACGTACTTTCCCCATTCCAACCGGCTGCAAGAGCCTTGTGTTTCTTCCAATCCTTCTTTCCCTTGTATCTTGAGGAAGATGACTTGAGAAGTGGACACTTCGGTTTTATGTGTCCCGTCTTCTTACAATTATAGCACCTAATTTCTCCTTCTACTTTACTTTCTTCTTTCTTCTTCTTTTTATCCTTTTTGTGTTGCTTTCTCCATAAGCTTTTAAATTTCCTTAAAGCTTCTTCCTCATCGCTATCTGCATCACTTGATGATGAGTCTGTCTTTGAGGCCTTTAGAGCTAGAGATCGACTTTCTCTTTCGGCTTCTTCTCTTCTTGACGGCTAGTGAGGAGCATCTCATGAGTGATTAGAGATCCTACGAGCTCCTCCATAGATAGCGTCTTGAGATCTTTTGATTCTTGGATGGCGGTGACTTTTGGGTCCCAATAAGGAGGAAGTGACCTAAGCAACTTACTCACAAGTTCATCAGTAGGATAAGATTTACCAAGATTAGCTAATTCATTAGAAATTTTAGAAAATCGGGTATACATATCGGAAATACTTTCATTTTGACACATTCTAAACATTTCATATTTGCTCTTTAACAAGTTTATTTTGGAATCCTTGACTTGTGATGTTCCTTCATGGGTAACGGCAAGTGTATCCCAAATAATCTTGGCGGAATCATAAAGAGCTACTCTATTAAACTCCTCCGTAGATAAGGCGCAAAACAAAGAGTTTATAGCTTTGTAATTTAAATTTGCGTGCCTTTTCTCGACCGCATTCTATTCTTCAAATGGCTTGGAAGGCAAAATGTATCCATTTTCTACAATATGCCAAAGTTCCACATCTATCGAAAGAAGATAGATACGCATCCTTGTCTTCCAATGTCCATAGTAGGACCCATCAAAGAAAGGAGGTCTAGTTGTGGAATGGCCTTCCGGAAGTCCGGTTCCATTTTTATCCGCCATTTCACAATTAAAAAGTTGCAAAAGATCTTATGATCTTTCCCTTGTTGAAATTTTTAAAGAAAATTTACCAAAGATTTTAAGAAATGAAAATCGTTTAAGAGCCAAGGCTTTGATACCAAGTGAAAATTCAAGGGTGGTCCCGATATGGCAACAAATGAGGAGATAAAAATTTAGGTTCCTAACAAGTTTTAATCTTTTGAAAACCTCTAACCTAATTTTGTAGATCAAGGGATCAAGGAATGAATATTAAGCAAACAAGTTAAATCCTAAGTGCAATGCAAATTTAAAGCAAAAGATAAGAAAGAGTGCACCCGAGATTTAAAGTGGTTCGGACCTCAAAACGCGAGGCCTACTCCACTCCACCAACCAAACCTGTTGATGGCTTCACTAAGGATTCCTTTAATGGCGAGGAATCAACCCAATTACAATTTGGTTCGGCTCCGCCTCGCAAGACTTGCCACGAACCGGAGAAAGCTCCGCGTCTCCTCGCACTCTCTCTTGGGATGGCTTCGCGTCCCCTTCGCACTAGCCCTCTAGGGATGGCTCCGCGTCCCTTCGCACTCGCCCAAATACAATCTTAGAATAAGAAAGAAAGAACTAAAAAATCCCTCACAAGGGTTTACAACTTTGAATAAGATGTACAATTTGAGCCTAATGATCCAAATCCTAATCTTAGAGGATGAGAGGCATAAACAAGCTTTGATTCACTCTTGGGATATTCAAATAGAGTTTAAGAGTGTTAGGATTGATAATTGGGAAGTTTAGAATACCCATATATATAGGAAAACCCAATATGACCGTTTGAGGGGCATTGTCGTAAATCTGGCGAAGTCCCAACGGTCACATTTTTCTTCCCGTTATAGTGGTCTCGGAGTTCCGAGAAATTCTCGGAGTTCCGAGAAATCTCGGAGTTCTGGGAATATAAACAGAAGTTGAAAAATTTCTACTGGACCAAATCTCGGAGCTCCGAGGATTTCTCCGAGTTTCGAGCTCGGAGCTCCGAGAATTCTCTCAGAGTTCCGAGAAGCCTATGTTGAGCAGATTTTCAGTTCTTGTTTTTGGGCTTCCAACTTTACACCAAGATGGGATTGTTATGAGGGTTCCAAAGTGTTGGAACACCACAAGGACAATCTCTTAGATATTTAGGGTGTGTGAGCTTAACTTATTTTATGCCTTTAAAATCTAATACTAAGATTGGATCTTATACATTCTAATAGACTTCGATCTTCAATAGATTCTTCAAGTCTTCAATCGTCTTAGATCTCCGATGTCTTCGGCCTTCATAATGTGGTCCAATGAGAGTTTCTTGGCCTCAATCCAAGCAATCTTGTCTTAACATCATTATGATCTACAACTTAGACATTCAAACACAGTAGTGATCTTAAATCACTTGTGTATTGGAATCATCAAAATAAGATGGGAATGCCAAGGTGGAAACCATTGGGCTTACAGAATGCTTATCAAAGAGAAAACAAAAGTGAAACGCATGATAAGCCCTTTTTTTTTTTGATCAACGGATTCGCAAGTTAAGCATAAGAATAGGGGCAATAGACCTTGTGAGCAGATCACAATGATCAATAAAAATATTAAGATATAACCATTTGGCTCTCCCTTTATGAATTTGTCATTTGCCCTAGGTGAAATCTATGTTGTAGGGCATTACATGGCAGAATGATTTTAATACTTGGGCTTCATTTGCAACTTTTTGAAGCAGATAAGTATCTACCTGAGCAAGAATATGCTCATATCTGTAACTTAACCTTTCAAGTTCATAAGTTGCATTATGTAGGGGTTTTCATGTCATAGGGCATACAAGACTTTTCCTGAGCATGAACATGCTCAGAACTATAAAATAACTTTTGAGTTTAAGTTGTTTGGCCCTGATAATTATACATTTGCAAGTGAAAGCTCCCCCTGACTATGTGCATCTAGTCTAACTGTAAAAGATCCAAGCACTTAGGCCCAGTGATTTGAATCACTTTAACCATTCCACATTTGTTCCATTCAAAAGATATTCACAATTTGAACATGAATGGATGAATATTAAACAAAATATGATGACCTTGAGGTGAATTCAGTCTAATAAACACATGGATACCAAAATAATGAACAAGAAGGGAATGTGCATCCGTGACAACCAAAAGATCATGTATATATATATAGGAAACATAAAACTCCATATACATGAACCAATAGATGGAAGAGATACACCCTCTTCACATCCGGTCAACATGTCAGAGATACACATATGATTGGTGTGAGGAACAAGAACTCATCACCACCATAATAGATACAATCATACAATCTCTGAGACATGAACCAAAATAAAACATAAAAAGCCCTTTACTGGGCACAGACATCCATAACAGACCACAAAGCCCACACTGGGCGTCTAAGCAACAATTTCCACAAGCCCATCTAGGGCAACATCCACATCAG
Organism: Tasmannia lanceolata; assembly: GCF_043159265.1. Classification (NCBI taxonomy): domain Eukaryota; kingdom Viridiplantae; phylum Streptophyta; class Magnoliopsida; order Canellales; family Winteraceae; genus Tasmannia; species Tasmannia lanceolata. The sequence continues at coordinate 23,233,348 of NW_027518680.1, forward strand.
TCATAAAGCCCATACTGGGCATATACAGACCACAAAATAAAAGCACACATCAGGCATAACCATCATCGATGAGAGAATAATAACATAGTCCAAAAGCCCATACTGGGCAAGATAAAGCTAAACAGAAAACATGATAGTCATCAGCAAGATGTGATCGTATGTGTCTGCTATAGGGAAGGTGCTGTCTATCGATCAGTCCTGAGGTGGAGGCTGGTGCTCCTCACGAGGTGAAGTCCTGGAGGTGTAGTATCTGGTGACCTGACTCCTCTGATATGCTTGCACCATCTCCCTATGCTGCCTTGCCATAAGCTCCATAAGTTCCTCATGATCAGAGGCTCTCTGGCTCTTTGCAGTCGTAAAGTCAATAGAGAGGGTATCAAAACCAGCCGTGAGGGTATCCATCCCAGATTTCAATGATGTGATATCTCTGGTAAGAATCTCATATGAACCAGTGGTAGGAGGCTGACGCTGCTGAGCCTGTCCCTGCTCATGTGCTCTAATCTGCTCTTGCATCTGAGATACGTGTTCAGCTTCAGATACCGCCTCTTCAACCTCATCAGGTGTGACCCCACTAGGACCACCTACTCTTGGTATAGGAATTCTCATAAGGGTAATGGTGGAGTGATTGAGTGGAGGATCAGGATTTGTTGAGAAGGCTTTTTCAAGATTGATTTTATGAAGCCTTATGACCTTAGTAATTTGCATCCCATAAGGTAGGCCACCTTGTCCTCTCTTGACTGCCTCATCCATATACCCCAACATGATGAAGGCTAAATGTAATTGGATCTTTTTTATAATGCAATGGATTATGAGGGCTTCAAAGGGCTTCACTGCATCAAAATTTCCTGCTCTAGGGTGATAATGTATGATACAATTTTATGAATCACCCTAGCCGCATCATTCATTGTACTATCCTTGATGTTTAACTTATCCTTTTGGAGGAGCAACAACTAATGTCCCGTATACTTCTTCTCTTGGAAAGTGATTTTCTATTTCATCTTACCCCGAAAAGAAGATCATCTTCCCTGCATTAGGTATATCAAGCCACGTACAGAAGTTCTTCAAATTTAATCCAAATTTATCTCCTTGAAGATGGGTATTCATCACTACTCCATAGGAAATATCCAGATTGGCATAAAAATACCTAACTATCTCAAGATAGACTGGGGTGCTATAGACTAGAAAGAAGGACCAACCTTGGAATTCAAAAAGTGATAGATGATCAAATTTGTTAAAGTCTTGAAAAATAACTTTTCGCCTTGAGATGACAACTCGATCTATGAAGGCTTGGTAACGATCCTTCGCTTGTTTATTGAAGAAGTGTTCGGTGGGGAACACTTCTTCTTCCGGTTCCGTTCTTGCTCGCTTCCCTTTTTGAGCTAAGGTTTTCCTTGACATTTCATTTCTAGGGTTTTGAGAGAAATGTGAAGAATCAAAATGAAAATCAAGAGGGTTTTGATAAGGATGATGAGAATGGATGAAGAGCATGGGAGCACGTGGAAAATGAGTGATTTGTGAGAGAAAATGACGAGAGAAAAGAGAAGAAATGGAATGAAAAGATTATACGGATGAAAACAAGGAAGAGAATGAGAAATGGAGAGGAAGGATGGATCAACACTTACTTGAATGCCTTAATCTTGATTATTTTTCACCGAAAATGGCTTGGGAGCAAGGAAGGAAGAGAACCCTAGGAGAAGAAATGAGTGGCGGAAGTTAGAAATGACAAGCGATCGCCCTTTAAAACGCAGTTTTTGACCGTCGCGGTCGACCGGGCTATCGCGGTCGCCCGCCTGTCCCTTTTTATTTTTCTCATTTCGACCATCTGCGGTCGACCGGGTTCACAGGGTCGTCCGCCACAACTAACCTGTTTAGATTTTATTTTTGTCTAGATTGCCTTCCACGGTGCCCTCCGAGGCTCGGTCGACCGCCACACCCCAATTTTCAATTTCTTGATATTTTTCAAGGGATTTTGTGGACAAATCGATTTTCTCCTATTTTTCTCGCCTTTATGGGATTATAATGGATATGTAAACTCGATCCCTAGGCTATGTGAGGACATATAAAAATTCATTTCTATTTTTTCAACATTTAAGCTCAAGAGGATGATTGGACATATGTTTTTGTGAAGTTCTTGGATGAGTTTTTGATGGATTTTGCTAGATACAAAATGTGACACTTGTTTAATCTATGTCTAGCAATATTTGACATGTTAACTCATCTAGTTGTGGATGCTAAGTGCATATGTGTGTGTTTTTGCACTTAGATGGATTTTACTAAAGGATTTTCAACAAAACACAACATATAGTCTAAAGAGATAATTTCTTGTTTTCTTTATGTACTATATATGATATATGATTTGTTCATGAAGCTCAATAAGCAAAGATAAATTCTATTGAAAACATGACTAATGATATGTATCTATGCTTAATTATAAAATGATATATCATTAAAGCACAAGTGATCTAGATATATTGAATGCAACATTGAAATAGTATCTAGATAGAGTTCAAATGATATAACAATTACAGCACAACCCCATATATTAATAATTTTAAACAATGAATTGAGTGGGGGATTTTGGAACCCAAATTAGTTTGGTTCTAACCACGTTTGTGTGTGGAAGTGAATCTTTTCTTACCCACACAAACTTGTTTGACTTCACAAATCTAAGCCTACACCTAGATTTGTGATGCCCTAATCTACCACAATATGAACATGAATATGAGTGGGTAGATGAGGAGTAACTAGAACCACAAGAATACATATAAGAACATGTATGTTTGTCTTTATCTTCTTGTAATCTTTGGTTCTTTAAAGAGAGTTCTTTATTTACTAATTTTATCTCATTCAATTGACTTTCAAAGCAATTTGTTTGTTGAGATAAATTAGCTTTTAATTGTTCTTCATTTACCCAAACATTCTTATATTTTTCATTTAAATCATTGTTTGTATTTTCAAGGCTTTCATTTTATTTTCTAAGACTAATGCACTTTTTAATTAAGTCATCATTTCTGTTTATCAAAATTTTGCTCCAATGACTTAATTTATCATTTCTTTCCAAGCATTCATTGGCTTCCGATTTCAAATTTTCAATTGGTTTTTCCAAATCGGAAATTAAATGTTTGAAAGAATTTTCATTTGCAAAAGATTTTTGTAGAGTCTCTTTTTCTCAACAACAATATATTTATCATTTGAAGAGAGACTACTATTTTTCTCATAAAAATTATCAAGAATAGTCCAAATCTCTTTTGCATTTGTACATGATGATATTTTCTCAAAAGCGTTAAGACATAGTCTACAACATATTACAATAATAGCTTTTGAGTTTAATGAAAATAGTTTTGCATCATTTTTAGTGCATTTCCTTGGAATAAAAAATCCCCTTTCAATGACATCTAAGATGTCAATGTCTATGGATTTGAGATAGGCAAACATCTTTACTTTCCAAGCTCTATAATTTGATCCATCAAAAAATGGAGGAATTATAGCAGATTGGCCTAACTCAAAATCCATTTGGATTGTCACGGATCTTTATCTCTTGTAGATTTTGAATTTCAAAAATCTCTTTTAAGAGCCTGTGCTCTGATACCAATTGAAATACAAGGTGACAATCCAAGAGGGAGTGAATTGGCTAATTAAAATTTTGGGGCTTAATTAAATGGATTATTAAAATCAATTTACCCATTAAGCCTTAACAAGTCTAACCCTTTATCAATCAATGAATATAATGTAGGATAGGGATTAGATATGACTTTATGCTTATACACTCTAACCCTTGTTCAATGAAACATAAACACAAGTAAAGGATAGAGATTACCAACCACCAAAGTGCAAAGAGAAGGAGATACAAAATCATCCACATGGTAAAACTTTTATAGTGGTTTGGTCACAACTTAACCTACCCACTCTTCCAAGTTTTTCTCCTTGGGATCTCCACTAAACCAATAAGATTCTTCAACGGGCGAATCTCAAAGCCGTACACCAACTTCTCCTTCAAAGGGATCACACTCTTTTCATACAAAGCCTTGCGAGGGTGCCTCCCTCTTACAATGATTCACCTTTCTTAACGGGCCGAATCGGAGACCCTCACAAACAAATGAAGAAATAAAATAAAAACTCTCTTTGCCTCTTAGATAGGCTGATCACAACTTTGAAAGCTCATAAACACTCCAAGGAAGATAAAATGTAAAGCCTATGGAGTACCTCTTGATAGAATGTACAAATACAAGTTCAAAGAGGTTTTAACCTTTCATATAAAAGTTTAAGTTCAAGAAGATAGGATTTAATCTTGCCAAAAGATTATTTAGAAAAGTTTGATACTGTATATATAGCCCACAAGGAAATATGACCGTGTGGGGGTAAAACTGTAAAATACAGAGTTGAAGAAGTCAACCTGCGCAAGCCCCAACGGATCTCTTTCCATGTCGCGGCGGTCGACCTAGGCACGGTGGTCGCCCGCCCTTAGCGGGCTCTTACTTTGAATTTCAAATTTCATACCGCCGCGGTCGACCGGCCCTAGGGCGGTCGCTCAACGAGGGCTACCTGTTTGAAATTAATTTTCGGCTCAAAAACACTATCGCGGTCGACCAGACCTATAGAGGTCGACCTCCAAGCCCAACCTGGATGTTTTCTGGATTTCCAGAAAATATATCCGCTGTCGCCCGACTTACCCCGGTCGACCGGCCCGATAAATTTCGAGATGCCCTGGACCTTCAGGTAGCATTCCGCGGTCGCCCGGCATAGCCTGGTCGACCGGCCCTGAGTAGAATTCCATTTTTAACTTTAAATTCCAGGGGCTTTGGGCTTCGGTCTTGGGCTTAAGTCCTAGGCTTTCAAACACATTTTTGGGTGTGTGTATGGTTTTAAAAGATATAAAAACTTAGGTATGAAAACCATTTTGAAAACCTTTTGAAGGTGTATTTGAACATAAAATCAAGAGGACTCCAAATGCATTCTAAAAGTAAGAACCTTGTGTCTTCTTGGAATGTCTTTGCTCTTTGCACTTCCTTGGACTTCTTCAGCTTGAATGAACATCTTGAACTTTGTCTTGGCTCTTGTGACTTATCCTCCAATCTTCAATGCATGTGTACATAAGGTGTCACCATGGCATGTTCAATTCCAAGCACCTTCTTGACACTTGCTGGGGAAGTTGTGGGATCTTCATGTTGAGCTCCTGACTTGATCATCTCCAAATGGTGATGACTACAATGTAGGTGCAAGGTTGTGAAGAGTTGTATAATGGCGATTATGACATGAAATTCCGGTATACAACACTACACCTCAAAGCAACACATTAGTCCATAAAAGCTAATCAATTTAGTTTGCTAGCATCAAAACAAGAAGGTAAGGTGAATGATTAACCCATGGGAACCCTTGGGCTTTCATCATCAAATGTGGAATTACATAAAGACAACTGTAAATATCATTGAAACATATCAAGTACCTATCTTGGCCAAGATATGGAGATTCAAAAAAATTTAAATAACATGGATGTAGGTTAAGACACGTCTACGCAGTCTTTAACCCCATCTCCCCCATAGTTTTGAATTTTCGATCTTTGTTCAGTCCCTTCGTAGGAGCATCGGCCATATTATCCTTCGATCTCACATTAACCAAATGATAATACATTGTTCTATAAGATAATTTAGCGTGGCATGTTTTAGACTAACATGTCTCCTCTTACCAATAAAGAGTGAGTTCTTCACAATCGTAATTGTAGCTTGATTATCACAGAACAAACTTAAAGAGTTCATCTTTAAACCGGTCAATGGAATGTCTAGGATCGGATCTCTTATCCACTCTGCTTCATCTCTTGCAGAAGCAAAGTTCCGATTCCATAGATGACAGAGCAATACAAGTCTGTCTCTTTGACTTCCATGCAACAGCGGCTCCACTCAGTGTAAATACATAACCACTGGTAGATTTATTGACTACTAATTATGAGCCCCATGATGCATTAGAATATCCTTCCAGGATAGGAGGATGGATACTATAGCATAGAGCATAACCTTGAGTACCTTTAAGGTATCTCATCAGCCTCATAGGGGCATCCTAGTGCTCATGGCCAGGATTACTAGTGAAACGACTCAGCATGCCAACTGTAAAGGCTATGTCTTGTCTAGTGCAACTCATTGCATACATGAGACTACCAATCATTTTAGAATAATCCAACTGATTCACGCTGGCTCATTCATTAGGTCTCAGCTTTTTGGTATAATCAAACAGTGTCTCAATCGGTTTACACTCACTGTATCCCCATGTAGAAAGTAGTTTCTCAGTGTAATGAGCTTGGCTAAGAGCGATCCCTTGCCTTTCAAAATTTACTTCCATACCAAGAATGATGTCTACCACACCAAGATCTTTCATGTCGAATTCTTTAGCCAACATTGATTTCACATCACTCACTACAGAGAGATCGGACCCAAGAATCAACGTGTCGTCTACATACAAGGAAATTATTGCAACCTTATTCGACATAGAATGAAAGTAAAGGCATTTATCTGAGTAACTGGTCTGAAAACCAAAGCTCTTTTACTATCTTGTCAAATTTTTTATGCCACATTTTAGGTGCTTGTTTAAGACCATACAAAGATTTGTTTAATTTAAAAACTTTGTTCTCTAAACCTTCTATGACAAACCCTTCAGGTTGGTTCATGTAGATTTTCTCTGTGAGGTGTCCATTAAGAAAAGCTGTCTTTACATCCATTTGATGCACAACATACTGCTCAATAGATGCCAAAGCAAGAAGAATTCTTATCGTAGACAAATGACAGACTGGTGAGTAGATATCAAAGTAGTCTATCCCACTGACTTGAGTATAGCCCTTAGCTACTAAACGTGCTTTATACAATGCTATGGATCCATCAGGATTAAGTTTCTTCTTCAAAATCCACTTACTGCCAACAGTCTTAGGCCCTTTTGGCAAATCAACTGGCTACCAAGTTTGATTTTGTAATAGAGAGCTCATTTCATCATCAATGGCTTCTGCCCACAACAAAGAGTCCCTAGATCTCATCGCTTCCTTATAGGATGATGGATCATTCTCTAAATGGTAGGTCACAAAGTCCTCACCAAAATTCTGGGGTACTCTATCTCTTGTAGATACTCTTAGAGGTTCTGATTCAGAAATCAGTGTAGGACGGGTGTCAGAAATATTCTGTTCAGACTCTACATACGATTCTGCAACCATCTCAGTATCGCCGGGTATGGTCAAACCATGATCTCTGAGAAATTTATTCTCAAAGAATACTGCATCTCTAGATTCTATAACCATATTGGTAGATAGATCCAAAAACCTTTCAGCAACACTATCTTCTACACCACCTAGATAAAGACAACTGTTGGTTCTAGGTCCTACCTTAGGTCTCATAGGGTCTTGTATCCTCACATAAGCAATATAGCCCCAAGTCTTAAGAGTGTCATATCTACAAGGATGTTGATGCCATAACTTATAAGGAGTAGAGGTCAACTTAGAGTGTGGTACTCTATTCAGGATGTTATTTGCAGTTAAAGCTGCTTCTCCCCAATAGCTAGTAGGCATGCCAGCTATCAATAACATAGAGTTCAACATTTCAGTTAACGTCCTGTTTTTACGTTCAGCTATGCCATTAGATTGAAGCGAGTAAGGACTAGTAGTTTCAAGTATTATGCCCTGAGAGGCACATAATTCCTTGAACAGTGTCATAGTGTATTCTCCTCCTCTATCACTCCTAAATCTCTTAATTTTCAAGTTCAATTGATTTTCAACACGATTCTTAAAAAATTTAAATTTATCAAAAGCTTCATCTTTCAATTTTAGGAGATAAATATGACAATATCTAAAACAATTGTCTATAAAAGTGATTAAATACTTCCGACCACCTTTAGTAGTGAAACTTTTAAAGTCACAGAGGTCACAATTTACTAACTCAAGAAGTTGTGTGCTTCTAGAAAAGGAACGAAATTTTTTTCTAGTGATCTTAGTTTGTGCACACACTTCACATCTGTCAAATCTAGTCAATGTATTTAAAGGTATATTATAAGTTTTAGCAAGTTGAACCATTTTCCTATAGTTCACACCAATCTATTGTGTAACAACTTAGGATCAATCAAAGTTGAACTAACCTGACTAATTGTATCATTTGCTAAACTCAATCTATACATACCATCAATTAAGAAAGCATAGCCAAAATAATAAGAATTACTAGTTAAAGTTACTCTACCACCCAAAAAAGAAGAACACATGCCAGCATTGTCTAAAAGACTAATGGAAATTAAATTCTTTTGAATAGCAGGAACTACTTTAACATTTTTAAAAGTGAATATTTTTCCTAAAGAAAGGACCAGGTTCGCAGTTCCAGAGTGAGTCACCTCTGCCTTGGCTCCACTAGCCACTGTAACGGTCTCTTTTGCGGCAACAACATCAACTAAAAGTGTTTTGGAGTTGCAAACATGACACGTCGCTCCTGTATCTAACCACCAATCTGAAGAAGTACTGGCCTTACCGTTTCCCAACATAGCAACAAAACTCTTAGGCTCAGCTTTGCCCAGCATCATATGAGCTTCCTTCTGTGGTGTGTCAGATTTAGGATTCTTAGGTAGCCGACAGTCTGTTGCAAAGTGACCCCATTTTCCACAATTGTGGCACTTGCCCTTCATTTTCCAAAAGATAGTCTTTTTGGCCTCCAACTTGGGATGGTCACTTTTAGGTGGGTTGGATTTCTTAGGAAATTTCTTGGGATTTGATACTACGTTAGTAGCAGATTGTTGTTGTCTTACCATCTCCAAGTTATTCCTAGCTCGATTCTCATCTGCAATTCGAATGAATCGTTTGAGATCATCTTGTCCCACTTGCACCTTTTTTCTATACATTTTAGTTTTTAAAGAATGCCATTGAGATTCATAAACTTCTTCAACCCTATCAGCAAAAGTACTCAAAACGGTGTAAAAACAGTTCAAAATTTTAGACTGAATTGAGTCTTTCGCTTCCATGAATTAAACTCGGATCCACCAAGCGATTGAAGTTTGACCATCGCAAACAGAATCGAATTCTTTTCCATTGTATATTTCAGATGAAATTAAAAATTGGAAAGAGTGCACCTGATTGGCGAATTGCGAGAACCCAATCCGACAACCACTGAATATGTGAATCAAATCCAAGAACCAATTCGAAGAAATATAGGTTCGGCCACCAAAAAAAACTTTGGGCAAAACAAGATTCGTTCGACCACCGTGATGAAAGGATCTCTAATGAATATAGCGCCACAAGTCTCTTCTCGTGAACAGAGAAGAATCACGATCTCAAGATTCGGCTTAGAGATGACTGATCTCAGCAGTTAAGACTGTACTCAACCAAGGTTTGAGCAACAGTAACTTCGCTCCTTTATCTCAAGAAGTTAGATCCCAAAGGACAACTTCAACCCAAGAATCGGGCACAAAGGCAAAAAAAACCCCTCCAAAATCTCTACTCAAACGGAACTGACGGAACTCCGGCAAAATTGAGACACTCCGGCGAACGCCGGTGGTTGGAACTGAGTTGCCCTGCAATTTCCGGTGAACTCCAAGAGGGGAAAGCTTCGGTTTTCCTTGCCATCAAAATCGAGATGGGTTCAGTTAGGGTCGAGAACCTCCCTTCAAAATAGGAATCGAGCGAAAAACCCACGATCCAAAATGGAATTTGGATTGAGACAAACCCATGGCTAAATCTGTGTCCTTCTTGGGAAGGATAAAACCCACGTCCAAATTTATTAGGAGGGGAATAAACCCACACCTAAATTCACAAATTCTGTCCTCATGTGGTAGGGTAGGAAAAAATATCACATGAGCAAGAGAGAGAGAGAGAGAGAGCAGATGTCTCTGTGTGTATATGAGCTGGGTTAACGCTCAAAAAACCACCAAGAACAACCGAAAAAGTGGTATCTGAAAGATGGGTTTCAACCCAACAAACGCCAATCCTCCTGGCAAACCCATGGCCAAATTTTGATCGGCTCCTTGCCAAACCATCGTGAGAAAACAATCAAAGATGAAAGGGCTTCAATCGATGGGACCCAACGTCTGTGTGTGTAGAATTCCCAATTGGAGTAAGTTTTAGAAGTTGAAACCAAACCCAAATCGAAACAGTTGTTTCACGAGAGAGACACGCCCAAATCGATTCTTTGATGAATAGGAATCACGCTAAAAAAAATATAGAAAAAATTAGGGTTTTTCTATATAATGCTTCAACATTGTTAGTGGTTTAGGTCAAGCAAAGAGTGCTTGAAGCATCACACCCAAGGTATCTAGTTTGGATTACCAAGTTTGTTGCCTCCAACCCCTATATATAGATACACTAATGACTGGTTAATGGACTCTAGCCCATGTAGGCCCACTACAACTATCCATTATCTTATTGGGCTTATATTAGAACATACATGGGTTATATTATATACCCAACATTATTTAGGGATGCAAAGCGCAAAGCAAAGGGAAAGGAAGAAGAATAAGAGAAAAACAAACGTTTTCGAAGGTGAGTAATTCAGCACACTTATAACATTATCCCTGCATATGACATGAAAAGGTTATCTGTGTAAAAACCTGTGTTGTTTTCCATGCTTTATATATATATATATATAAAATGTTTTGTGATGTGCTTTGAAACTCCTGTGACATGAAAAGGTTATATCTATGTAAGAATTTTAGAGTACGAAGTCAACACTCGGTGTTGCTCGTATCTGGCTCATGAAAAGTTGGACAATATCAGTAAGCTTGCCAATGGGACATAAATTCGTTGGCCCTCTTGTCAATGGAGGTAGAAAAAAAAATTATTGACCTTGTATACATGTATCCGCTTTGTACCTGCCTGATCTGCAGCGATAATTTATTGCCTTCTGTTTCATGAGCAGCTTTGTGTGAACTATAGCTATATGTTATGACTCTTATAGTATGTTTAGAATTTTTGTTTAGCCATGCCCAGCGATAGATATGATTTAAAATGCTTTGATAACTATTATTTCAAACATGTTGGACATGCTACATCTGTGCTTTATTACTCGCCCGTTCTGCGGAACTGATGTGGATTAAACAACATTTTTCAGACTCAGTGACTGAGCCCAGAGAAGAATCGATTCAGGAAAGATTTGGTTATCCGGGAGCTTCGTAGTTGGTTAGGTAGGATTAGTATTTTCTTTCGATCTTGTATATGTGTACCTTTGTCAAACTCTCATATGTATATGTATATGAATCAGTTTAGTTATTTAGTTTTGCTTCAGATATTGATTTATATTCTGTACCATTAATATCTGATCTGATGAGATTCGATTGTCAGTTTGACCTTGCACGCTTGCGAGGTTCGCCTTGGCGCGCATGCGGCGCCTACCACGTGTTTTGAGGGTCTCGAGGCGTGACAGGAGAGATGTCCTAATACTTTGAGCAATGTGGCTTTAAATGAGCAACAAGTTTAAGCAGTTTGATCTCTCCCCACTCTTTATAATGGTCGTTCTTTTCTTACATACTCTCATCTGTAGGAGTGGACGGTCCATCCACTCTGGAGCAAGATCAAGGTCCATCCAGCCTAGAGTGAGCATAACTCTATCTCTCTACTCTTAAAAGTTTTCCCCAGTAAGGAAAGGGATTCTAGTAGATTCATAATTCATAAGAGCTGATTGATTTTCTACAAAATATTAAACACAAACACATGCTTACTACGTGCTAAATTCCAATTAAGCCATAATACTAGAATACCAACCCATATTGACATTTCCGGTTGTAAATGCATCGCATCACTGTAACCCTTCTGTGGGCCGAGCTACAACACGCATTAGATTTACCCTTAGTAATCGCACCGATCACTCAAATTAGAATTTGGTCTCTTCTCCATACCTGTGGGCCTAGGATAAGAGCCTTCATCTAACCTAATTGATCTCACGATTCTAATCAATTTGCATTACACAATTGTTCTGGGCCTAGGATAAGAGCCTTCCTCTAACCTAATTGATCTCCGAAGCCCTTTTATATTGGGAACATAGAGAAGAACAACCTCCTGATCTCGGATTGTTCTGAAAACTAGACCATTGAGTCCAAAATGCTGAAAAACTTTAGGGTGCAATTCAGAACTTTTTCTGTTTATGATCCTAAACCCAAGAAAAGTTGGAATATCTAGTGTCCAAGAAAAATGGAGATTCACAGAAAAGCAACCTATAGGTCTCAGATTGTTCCAAAACTAGTACCATTGTGTCCGAAATGCTGAAAAAAGTTAGGGTACAATTCAACACTTTTTTCGAATATGAGATTTGAGGGCCCGAATTTATGCCCCAAGTAAATCTGAGAAAAGGACGAAATTGAGAAAAGACAAAATTTTATCTAAATATATATTCTTGAGGAAGTGTGTCATATTGACAGAATATAATACACCTTTTTTCCTATTATTTAATTATTATTTTTTGTTTTGACCTGTGTTTTCTATTATAAAAGGAAAACAAAACTGTTGTTATTAAACTTTGTGACCTAGTGGCATCACCGAGCAAACACACTTCATCTTCAAGCGTAAGATACTGTAATTAAAACCCACTTGATAATGTAGTTTCTGAAAAACTTTGGGACAATGCCGGTGACAATCCAGCCATCCAATTTCCCCGCCATTTGAGCGGTTGGGTTCGGCTGATGACCGGCTACGCATAAACATGCCGTCTGTTCGAGGATCCGATCAAAGGTTCACCAAATTTATAAAATCACAGAAAAGTTAAAACTTGATATTTTTGCTAATTTTTATGGTGACTCAGCCTCATATTTTCCAGAATCAATACACACCATATATGAATGATATCTTTAGTACTCAAAACAATTTTATAACATCTTATTTCTAAACTCTTAAAAAATCGATTCCGATTTAATTTAGAAAGACAGATGAATAAAATCAATTTGAGTTTCACAACACAAGAGAATTGATCTTTTCTAGATCAATCGGCATAAGCCGAAGGTCGGCTCTGATACCAACTATTAGCTTTATTTAATTCGAAATTAATGCGGAACTTACCTTCGGCCATGGCAACTAGAATCAAAGATGATGAATCCCTCGAGCTTTGATGATCCACGAACACGAACACGATTTCTGCTGTGCACGAACAATAGAAGAGAGATCTTCTAATCTGTAGATGACCGTAGGGCTCGATCGATGGAATCGCAGGCACAAATTTTCCTCTCAGATTAGGGACCCTCATTATGATGGAAATTTAGCTATACGTATGTGTTGTTCCCATCAAACGTAAAACACACACACACACACACACACACACACACACATATATATATATATATATATATATATATATATATATATATATATATATATATATAGAGAGAGAGAGAGAGAGAGAGAGAGAGAGATTAGATACCATGTTTTCGTGTCCTTCCACACTTCTAACACCTCAGTGTTTTTAGAATTTCAAAACACGTGGAAATTATCTCTTAAGACTCCCTTTTGTGAATAGAACAATAGGGAAATAGAAAAGCCAACATTTTCATCTAAAGTGGGTCCCATCAATGTGGGCCACACTAAAAAAAGCCAACACCTTGTTCATGGGTCCATAAGAAAAACTAACGGCATGTTCTTCAACCATTATGCTCCTACTTTTTTCGGTGCGCCGAATGAGAAATGCCAAAAATCGTATTTCATCTCATTCGGTAACAAGGCCCACAAGAGTCTGTTTCTACTATTACCGTCTTTTAGGTGCTAAAGATATACGATATGATGAGGTTTTTCGAAGCTACTATGATCTGCTTCAGAAGATTCTCATTATCCAGTTTCCGCCCGTTTCTTTAGGCATTAATGAGAAGCCTTGCCGAACACGCCCTAAATTGTTTTAGTCCTTTATGTTACAAATGGAATGTCTATTCCTGCTGAAACCAAGATCATGTGGGCTGCCTAATAATGTTGTACATGACAACCGTCTTGATTTCACATACATATCTCCTTGTGGGACCCAAAATTGCATGTTACTACTAATCCCGACAGTGATCATATACCTAGTTTCCAAATTAATAGCCGTTCTCATTCATTAATTGAACGACTAAGTTTCCTTACGATAAGTCTCCTTAAATACATTCCCGATCGTTGAATTGAAAAATCATATGAAGTGTGGACAATTCATCTACATTGTGTAAACCCAATGGTTCTCACCTTGGCAATCTTCTGTGTTTTGATGATTCCAAACACAAGTTGATTTGTGTTGTATTTCTAATGTGTTTGATGTTTAAGTGCATGTGTTGGAGATTCAAGCAATCAAACACAAAAGTTAAAGACATTGCATGGATCGTGGCATGAACCAAATGGTGAAGACCTTATGAAGCCAAAAGAATGGAAGAGATGATCCATGGTGACAATGAGGACTTGAAGAGATGAAGACAATGAAGAAATCGAGTATTTGTCAAGTCTTAGAATGTAAAAGTCTAATCGTTAGCTTAGGACCTATGAGAGAATCAAGGAGCAATTAACAAAGCTTAAACATACATTATTAAGGTCCTAAAACATGATAAATATCTTGGGACAAGCCTTGGAGAACACACCCAAAAGATAGACATCATTGGCACTTGCTTAGTAGTTCACTTAGTGACCACGGACCTTAATTCGATAATAATTGGTCCTAAACATTTTCAAATATTTTTGAAAATATTTTTTAAAGATAGATCTCTTTCTTCTATTATCGGTAGAGCACAAGAACTTCGAAATCCGATAAGAAACGAAGGAGATGAATTTTACAAGTTAGCAGTTGTAATCTGGAAAACCAGTTACAGAATTCCGTTGAATCCCATGGAGTTCCGAGCTTGGAATTCCGTGGTATCTCACTAAATTCTGTTGAGGCTTCTTGTCCAAAATAAAAAATGGTTAACGGCTAGCACGGAATTCCGTGCGTAGTTTCCGTAATAGCCGTTGGGAGCCCTATAACGGGTAGTTTTGGTCTCCCTTGCCTATATAAATGCCTCTAACCTTCTTAACACTCGTAAACCCTAATGGAACATATATAAGTGTGGAGAACCCTCCTTGAGCCTCTACTTGGTCATTTGTAAAGGATTGGGCATAGGACTTCGTTGTATATCTTTGAGAGTTGTTTATTGAGTACTTGAGAGATTGATCTTACCATTAAAGAGGCATTTGTATTTTCATTTTCTTTTGATTATACTTGTATTTGAGAGAGATGTCCGGAGAAGTGGAGCCCTCTCTCCCTGGTGGAGTTCGCCACCAAGGTTAAAGCGTTTGGATTGTAAATTTAGCACCGATCTTCGCCAAAGTTAAGAAGATCAAATAGTGGAAGCCATCAACGTGATTGGTTGGTGGAGTGGAGTAGGCCTCGTAGGTTTGAAGACCGAACCACTTTAAATCTTTGGTGCACTTCTTCTAACTCTCTCTTTATATTTCTTGCACTTAGATTTATCTTTTTTGGTTTAATTTGTTAATTGATCTTCTAACTTCAGTTTAGGCTAAAATTGGTTAGTTGTTTTGAAAAGAAAAAACTTTTTTTAACACCCAATTTACCCTCGTGGGTTGCCACCATCATACTTAGGCCTATCGTTGCATTCTCACTTGGTATCAGAGCTTTGGCTCTTAGAAGAGATTTTTCAAAACTGTGGTGAAGTTTTCAAAATCTAACAAGGGAAAGATATTTTTTGGCAAACCCTATGGATTTTCATATAGACCACTCTATCTCTATGCCTCCATCTTTTGATGGAAGTAATTGTGGGCTATGGAAAACCCGTATGTGGTTCTTCCTAAGATCTTTGGATGTTGAGATTTTAGAAGTGGTTAAAAATGGTTTTTCTTTTTCTAAAAAGAAGTGGGAGAAAAATGATTTGAAATTGAAAGATTTTAATGTAAAATCTATTATTGCAATTTGTTGTTCTTTAGCTACTCATGTGTTTGAGAAAATTTCAAAATGTAAGAATGCAAATGAGATTTGTATTGCTCTTGATAATATCTATGAAAATCATGTTTGTCATTTAGCATTAGTAGATGAAAGTGCATCTCATACACATGATAAGATTGAGGCTCCTTGCAAAAATTTGAAGTCCTTACAAATTCAAAAGGATCTCAAAACTTCATAACTATGATTTGATTCAAAGATGCAAATCATTTGAGAAAGAAAATGAGAGATTGCATTTTGAAAATCAAGTTTTACATGAAGAAAAGAAAATTTGTGAAAATCTTAAATCTTCTTGTGATTTCACATGTCCTTCTATATGTTGTGGTAAGTGCCATTTTGTTGGTAGAGTTGGACATTTTAAAAATGATTGTAAGTTTAGAATTTTGCCTAAAAGTAAGTTAATTTGGGTTGAAAAAGGTTCATTACGAAAATCTAAACCCATTGGACCCAAGCTAGTTTAGGTTCCAAAGGCCCCAACTTAAGTTTTCTATGCTTTGCATTAGATTAGGGGCTTGTGCTAAATTGAAAATTCATTTTATTTTGTTGACCAAGGTTCTTGTTTGATTTGATATGTCATTACCTTCGCAATTTGTTTTGATAATCCCCATAACATTCTTTCTTGTAATTCATTTAGGGGGAGATTTGATTTAGGGTGAGCATTGTATGTGTTTTATTTTGAAAACCCTATTTATGCTTAAACCTTCCTTGTTTTGCATTTCGCTATTTAAAAAGGGGGAGTTTTGTATTATTTTATGCCTTGACGAAGGGAGAGTTTTATTTGCGTATCTTATACCCTTATGTTTTAAAAACGCTCACCCCATATTTTTGTTGATGACAAAAGGGGAGAAGTTTTAGGTAAATTGTGCTAAAATGTGGTAATCACCTTGTGTGTTGTTATCATAAAAAAGGGGGAGATTGTAAGCCCAATGGTTCACACCTTGGCAATCTTTTGTGTTTTGATGATTCTAAACACAAGTTGATTTGTGTTGTATTTCTAATGTGTTTGATGTTTAAGTACATGTGTTGGAGATTCAAGCAATCAAACACAAAAGTCAAAGACATTACATGGATCGTGATATGAACCAAATGGTGAAGACCTTGTGAAGCCAAAAAATGGAACAGATGATCCATGGTGACATTAAAGACTTGAAGAGATGAAGACATTGAAAAACCCGAGTGTTTATGAAGTCTTGAATGTAAAAGTCCAATCCTTAGCTTAGGATCTATGAGAGGACCAAGGAGCACTTAACAAGACTTAAACATACATTATTAGGGTCCTAAAACATGATAAATATCTTGGGACAAGCCTTAGATAACACACCCAAAAGATAGACATCATTGGCACTTGCTTAGTAGTTCACTTAGTGACCACAGACCGTACTTTGATAATAATTGGTCCTAAACATTTTCAAATATTTTTGAAAATATTTTTAACTGATATATCTCCTTCTTCTATTATTTGTAGAGCACAAGAACGTCAAAATCCGATAAGAAACGAAAGAGATATGAATTTTACAAGTTAGCAGCTGTAATCTGGAAAACCAGTTACGGAATTCCGGAGAATCCCACAGAGTTCCAGCTCGGAATTCCATGGGATCTCATGGAATTCCGTGGAGGCTTCTGGTCCAAAATAAAAAAGGGCTATTGGCTAGCATGGAATTCCATGCATAGTTTCCGTAATAGCCGTTGGGAGCCCTATAACGGCTAGTTTTGGTCTCCCTTGCCTATATAAAGGCCTCTAACCTTCTTAAACTCAACTCTAACACTCCTAAACCCCAATGGAACATATAGAAGTGTGGAGAACCCTCCTTGAGCCTCTACTTGGTCATTTGTAAAGAATTGGGAATAGGACTTCATTGTATATCTTTGAGAGTTGTTTTGTTAGTACTGAGAGATTGATCTTGCCTTTGAAGAGGCATTTGTATTTTTTTTTATTATACTTGTATTTGGGCGAGTGTCGGGAGAAGCGGAGCCCTCTCTCCGTGGCAGAGTTCGCCACCAAGGTTAAAGCGTTCGGATTGTAAATTTGGCACCGATCTTTGCCAAAGTTAAGAAAATCAAATAGTGGAAGCCATCAACGTGATTGGTTGGTGGAGTGAAGTAGGCCTCGTGGGTTTAAGGACCGAACCACTTTAAATCTTTGGTGCACTTCTTCTAACTCTCTCTTTATATTTCTTGCACTTAGATTTATCTTTCTTGGTTTAATTTGTTAATTGATCTTCTAGCTTTAATTTGGGCTAAAATTGGTTAGTTGTTTTGAAAAGGGAAAAGTTTTTTTAAAACCAAATTCACCCCCCCCCCCTCTTTGGTTGCCACCATCATACTTGGGCCTATCGTTGCATTCTCACATTGGTTTGGCTTAGGACTGCCCACCTATCCTTATAGCTTATATCTCAATGTCCTTGGAACACCAACAATTGGTGCATCTGTTATGGGCCCTTGTTTGCAAATAAGATTATTTAAAGTTACCAAGCAAAAAAGATTGTTTAAAGTTAATCTATTTTGCAAATGGGGCATTTTATAGGCAAAAAATTATATTTCACTACAAGAAATACCTTATTTGGCGACGATTTATAACCATCGCAGAAGACCAATAAAACCGTACCATTAAAAAAAAAAAAAAAACCCCAATAAAACCGTTGCTAAATTTTTATTGGCGATGGTTGCTTTTTCATCCCAATATTTATCGTCGCTAAAGAGTTATGGTGACGGTTAGTAACCGTCTCTTACTATTTTTAATGGCGATGGAATTTGCTGTCTCCGAAGATTTTTTTTTTTTGTGTAAAAAACAATATGGACTTTACCAGAGACGATAAGTATTCATTGCTAAAATAAAACCGTCACTAATAATTGATTTTATTACGACGGAATTCTGACGTTGCAATATCTACCAAAGATGGGTGAGGTAGTGACCACCGGGGTAATATCTATATTAAGGATATTAGATTAACCTAAATTCAAAACACGAAACGCTACGTCGAATCGTTTTCTTGTAATTTTTCAAGACATTAATATAAACTCAAAAACACAGAAAGTTACAGAGAATCGATTTTTCCTGTAATCTTTGTCTGAAATTTGATAGAAACGAAAACAGAGTATGGAAAACTCACCTCGATCGATGCTCCGTAGCGATGGATTTGGGTTTTTTTTACAGAACGAAATCGATTTGGAAGAAGGGGGTTTTTCTGGTTTTCAAATCCCACCCACTTGCAGCAGAGACCTTAGAGAGAGAGAGAGACCTAGAGAGAGAGAGAGAGAGAGGTTCTGTGATGGAAAACCCACTTGAAAGGGGGTTTTTCATGCGATGGAAGAAGGGGGTTTTTCTTCTGGTTTTCAAATCCCACCCACTTACAGCAGAGACCTTAGAGAGAGAGAGAGAGAGAGAGAGAGAGAGAGAGAGAGGGAGGTTATGCGATGGAAAACCCACTTGAAAGGGGGTTTTTCATGCGATGGAAGAAGGGGGTTTTTCTTCTTTCGTTGGGACCCACTTCAAACCACTTTTTTGGAAAACCCACTTGAAACCAACATTTTGAAAACCCCTTCAGCGCACCATATTTTCATGCGCTTAAGCGCACAAACAGTTTTCTATATATATATATATATATATATATATATACATATGTATGTATGTATGTATATATGTATGTATATATATACTATATAGCCACAGAAAAAGAGAATTTCTTCTTTTTGCTCTCGAATTTTCTCCTTCACTCTCTCTCTCTCATGGGGATTTACCATCCAGCCCTTTAAAAATTCATATTTATAATTTTTAAATGAACGTATTCTTTATATTATGTTAGATAGCAGATTCGTCGGGGATATTTTCGTCCTTTCAATACCTTTCCCCTCGAGTTATATTCGCAAATCCCGCCACCTGTCACCCTAAACAGAACAGATTCGACTTCAACAATTTTTTTCCCAGGTGCCATCCCTTCCTTTTAACCCTATATGTGTCGCTATAGTTTGCAGAAGTATATTTTCCATTTATTTTCTGTGCTTTGATTTGGGTACAATTTTCTCCGGCCGTCTTTATTCTATTTCTAGAAATTGGATCAAAGATTTACTTTTTGGTGATTTTATTGATTTTATATGCTTGGTTTTCACTTCACAAGTTGCAGGATAGAAACCAGATCTATGTTGTTGAGGAATGGAGAGAAGAAGAAGATGGGAGAAATAGTTGTGAATGGGATCTCCCCCTCACTAATGTATTTATATAAAAGGGAGAACATACAAAATGACCACTATGCCCTTAAGGCTAAATACACACACACACACACACACAGTTCTGACACTCCCCCTCAAGCTGGAATGTATATATTATACATTCCAAGCTTGGTACAATTGTCATTTAATTTAGCATTACTTAAGGGCTTAGTGAAAACATCTGCAAGCTGGTCCACGGATCGAGTGAAGGAAACATGAATCTTGCCTCTATGTATTCTCTGGCGGATGAAGTAATAGTCAACCTCTATGTGCTTGTTTCTCTCATGGAAGACATGATTGGTAGCTATATGAATTGCAGCTTTATTGTCACAATAAAGATGAGCTGGAGAAGATGAAGGAAAACCAATCTCTGATAAAAAAGAATGTATCCAAATAAGCTCACCACTAGTATGGGACATGGCTCGATACTCTGCTTCAGCACTGGACCTGAAAACTATGTCTTGTTTCTTACTCTTCCATGACACCAAATTGCCGCCAACAAAGGTACAGTATCTGGTGGTGGATCTCCTATCTGCAGCAGATCCTGCCCAATCTGCATCACATAAGCCTTCCATTTTGATATGCCCCTGCTTCTTGAATAGGAGGCCTTTACCTGACGCCCCTTTCAAGTAGCGAAGAATCTGAATCACTGCTGCCCAGTGTGAAGTACGGGGTGAGCTCATATGTTGGCTGACAATGCCAACATTAAATGATATATCTGGATGAGTGATTGTAAAATATATCAGCATACCCACCGGCCTCCTGTATTTGCCAAGGTCTTCTAATAAATCTCCTTCTTTTGGAAGAAGTTTAACATTTGAGTCCATAGGAACAGAAGCAGTTTCACTCCGAGATGACCTATCTCCTCAAGAAGGTCCGGAACATATTTTCTTTGTGAGAGGAATATGCCTCTAGTGGAATAGGCAACCTTAATGCTAAGAAAGTACCTAAGTCGGCCCAAGTCTTTGGTTGAAAATTATTTTTGCAAGAAGGTCTTCAGCTTGTGTATCCCCACTGAATTACTGCCTGTAATGATAATGTCATCAACATATACTATCAATAGTATACAACCATTAGCGGAGTGATAACTGAAGAAGGAGTGATCAACAACACATTGCTTCATGCCAAAACGCATAACAGCATCACTAAACCTCTCAAACCAAGCCCTCACAAACCAAGCTCTAGGGGACTACTTGAGGCGATATATAGATCTCCCCAACCGACACACTGGGGAGATCTCCCCTTGAGCAACATACGCAGGAGGTTGCTCCATATACACCTCCCCGGTAAGCTCACCATGTAAAAAGGCATTATTGACATCTAAATGGTGCAGGTGACACCCTTGGTTAACGGCAACTGAGATGAGAACCCGAACTGAAGGGATCTTGGCCACAAGAGAGAATGTCTCGTTATAATCAACTCCAAAGGTTTGAGTATAATATTTGGCAACCAACCGCGTCTTAAGGCTCTCAACAGTGCCGTCAGGTAAGTACTTAACTGCATAAACACAGCGGCAACCTACAAGTTGAGCCCCAAGAGGAAGGGGAACCAAGTCCCATGTATGATTGGCCTGAAGGGCCTCCATCTCAAGATCCATGGCCGCATGCCAACCTAAATGATCAAGAGTAGCTGGCAAGGGATGCGGCAAAGAAACAGAAGACAAAGATGACACAAAACTCTGAAACATAGGAGTGAGAGAGTCATAGAAAATAAAAGAGGAAATATGATGAGTAGTACTATGAGAGCGAGTATGAGAAGCAATACTATGCTTTGTTACCATGTTGAGGAATGGAGAGAACAGGACGATGGGAGAAAGAGTTGTGAGTGGGATCTCCCCCTCACTAATGTATTTATATAAAAGGGAGAACATACAAAATGACCACTATGCCCTTAAGGCTAAATACACACACTTCTGACACACACACACACACACACATATATATATATATATATATATATATATATATATATATATATATATATGGAGAGAGAGAGAGAGAGGAAGGGAAGAAATTTAGACGGATACATCATAATTCTCAAACATAATCTAAGAAACACAAAAAAATGTGGAAATTAACCATACATTTCTACCGTGCAAGTAATGGAAATTTCAAAAACATAAATGGAAAAAAGGAAAAAATATAGAGGGGGAGAGAGAGAACCAAATACCTAAATTTCTACAGTGCAAGGAACACATAATCCCAAAAACATTTCCATAACTCTCTTTGCTCTTCAATCTTCTAAGATAAGGCATTTCTACAATGAATCATAGATCTAGGGTTTCTGGCCTACAACTTGCGAAATGAAAACCAAGCATATAAAATCAATAAAATCACCAAAAAGCAAAGCTTTGATCCAATGTTTAGAAATAGAATAAAGAAGGCCGAAGAAAATTGTACCATAATCAAAGCACAAAAAATAAATGGAAAATATAGTTCTGCAAACTATAGCGACACATATAGGGTTAAAAGGAAGGGATGGCACCTAGGAAAAAATCGCTGAAGTCGACATCTGTTATGTTTGGGGCGACAGGTGGCGGGATTTGCTGATATAGCTCGAGGGGAAAGGTATTGAAAGGACAAAAATATCCCCGATGAATCTGCTATCTGACATAATATAAAGAATACGTTCATTTAAAACTTTATGAATATGAATTTTTAAAGGGCTAGATGGTAAATCCCAATGAGAGAGAGTGAAGGAGAAAATTCAAGAGCAAAAAGAAGAAATTCTCTTTTTCGGTGGCTATATAGTAGTAGATAGATGACATCTCTTAAGAACTATACCTAGGAGGTTGGAGATTTATGCTAGCAAACTCTATCGTAATAAAAGTACAATTTTAAAAAAGGGATTTTTGCCAATTAGTTCCTACCGTGCGAAATTATTGGCCAGGCCTCATAAATTTCATATTTGCCGAAAGGGTTTGTTAGGGACCATAGTAGAAGACATTGCATGGGCCTGCTGTTGCATGAGAGAGTAGCCGCATAGGCTCACTTTTCAACAGATTGTGTCTTAATCATTTAATTCATCTGAGGTGGCTGCTCTATCATGCAACAACCATCCTGTGAAATGCCTTCTTGCAATGGTGCCCTCTCATGGCTTCACTATCCCGGTCTTCTTATGGGTGAAGACCAAACTATAACAAGCTTTTCTAAAGTTGATCTGGTGCCCTCCACCAAGCCAAGGCTTTATCCCCATGCCTTAAGATCGAAGGTTGACTTGGTGTCCTTTTCACCAATTTACAAGAAGAGAGAAAAGAAAAATCACATTCTTACCAAGGTGGGTGTACAATCGAAGCTCACAACAAACTCTCAATGATTTACAATGTAATTTCCTCACTAAACCCTCAAATGATGTATAAATAATGGGACAAGGGGAATTGACACTTAGAATATATCTTAGATAAGCCCAGGTATATTGGATACATATTTAAGGACCTTAGGACCCTTTTTAAAGAGTTTAGAACCCAAAACTAGCCGTTATAAGCTCCCAATGGCCTCCAAGGATGATCCACAGTTGACCATGAAAGTACCCATTGGGGAATAGCTGTTTGGCCCATCCCTAGCCACGGTCGACCATCCATAGCCACGGTCAGCCGTTCAACGGTTCTGGAAATTCTGTTTTATGCCAACTTTGAAAAATCATCTCTCTTGTTTCTTATCGGATTTTAATAATCTTGTGCATTTCAAAAACCATAAAAAGTCTACTTCTATTAAAAATGATTAAAAATATTTTAAAACATCCTTAGTGTCATTATCCACCATTCTATAAGAGGGGTTAGATTATAAAATCTAGACTCTAAGATTTGACTTAAGAACCGAACCAGACTCTTTTTTTTAAGACGGAAGGAGCTACATCGAGAAAGGCCCGCCCTTCTTAACAAAAGCGAACAGCTCTCGGAGTTTGCCGACTTGCTCAATCGTATGGCTATGCAAAATATAGGATTTTCAATCCTAGTTGGAAACGAAGGGAAACTATCCTCCATCAGAAAGTCTTGTAATCAACTGGATTTGATTTTGACTTGAACCTCTGCTTCACAAGAAAGATGATGCAGAACTTACCTCCGGCCATGGCGATTAGAAACGAAGATCACGAATCCCTCGAGCTTTGGCAAAACCACAAACAAGAACACGAACACGATCTCTGCTACGCACGAACAAGAGAGATCTTCTAATCTTAAGAAGACCTTATGGCTCGATCGATGGAATCGTAGGCATAGTTTTCCTCTCAGATTAGGGACCCTCTTTATGATGGAACTTTAGCTATAGCATATGCTATAACATATGAGTGTTGTTTCCATCAAACGGAACCCATATTATAGATTTCGGCACACATGTATTTGTGTCCTTCCACACTTCAAACACTTTGTGAATAGAATACAAAGTGAATAAGGAAAAGCCAACATTTTATCTTAAAGTGGGTCCCATCAATGTGGGCCACACTAGAAATTCCAACATTCTCCCACTTGGTCTACATTGGTATATCCACAAAGTAACTTAGAGTCTTAAGAAACTTAGATTTTGAAAACATTATGGCCATTGTTTTTGTAAAATATCAATCTCAAATATCTTTAATTCTGTCTTTATTGTACACCCTTATAGTTTGTCTCAAATGTACGAATCATACCAGCTTACACCTCCAACCGGAAATGTTACCTTCTATGTATCACATACACCGATTCACACTAATGTACACTTTATGTGTAGTTTAAAACTTTATTGAATAAGCCCACAAATGCTTATTTGGGTCCAACTTTATCTGTCCTCGTGGACAGTCTATCTTATTAAACCTAGATGTATATGCACTTTATATAAGACAAAATATATGTAAAAACATATAAACAAAATCATCAACTTTATGTTGCAACCAAAAGTGACAGATGTAATTAAGCACCAAATACTTCAAGACCCATAGGATCCACATGTTTTCATACAACTTAGGCTGAAGTCCTTTAGTCATGTGATCCACTGTCAACTATATAGTAGAAATGTTCTTAATAGCCACTCAATTATTCAAAAAATTCTATCTTACTTTAAGAAACTTTATGTTAAAAAAGAATACTATAGCGAAATTATCACAGTAAATCACTAATAGCTTGGAGATGGAAACCAGAATCCTAAGCCCTATGATTAAATTCTGCAACCATAACGCCTGCAAAGTCACCTTATAGCACTCAATAAAGTTTACCTCCATAGTGGAAGAAGTTGTCTATCATTACATTATGCTTTTCCATGAAATTTTTCCTCATTCAAGTGGGAAGATATACCCCAATATCAACTTCCTAGTATTAAGACACCTGGCAAAGTCCTAATCTCAATATCCGATCACTTCCAAGCAATCTGATCGTCCGTATGTAAGCATGTACTCCTTTGTACCCTGAAGGTACTGTAAAACTTTCTTTGCAGTTGTCCAATGATCCATTCCTGGATTACTCTGGTATCTCCCTAACTTCCCAACAATGTATCCGATATTTGGTCTAATATAGACCTATGCTCACATTAAACTACCAACCGCTGAAGCATAGGAATATTCTTCAGCTGTTCTCTTTCCAAATTATTATTTTTGGGGATTGTGCTTTATTGAGTTTATCACCTTTAAGGATAGGTGCTACACTAAGTGAACATTTCTTCATCCTAAACCTTTCCAAAACTTTGTTAATGTAGGCATTCTGAGATAGTCTCAAGATACCTTGAGATCTATTTCTATGAATCTCAATGCCAATGATATATGAGGCTTCACCTATATCCTTCATATCAAAGTTTTACGTTAAAAACTATTTTACCTCATTTAGCATTCACAAATTATTAGTAGCCGACAAAATATCATCTACATATAGGACTAAAAAGATAAATTTACTCCCACTGACTTTGAGATATATGCATTGGTCCCCAATATTTTCAATGAATCCAAAAGAGGATATCACGTCGTGAAACTTGAGGTACCACTGACGGGAGTCTGCTTTAGTCCATATATAGATCTATTTAATTTGTAAACATTACGACTACCACTTTCAGACAGAACCCTTTAGGTTGATTCATGTATACCCCTTCCTCTAAACTTCCATTGAGGAAAGTTATTTTCACATCAATTTGTTGTAATTCTAAATCAAAATGAGCTACAAGCGCCATTATTATCCTTAATGAGTCCTTTTTCGAAATTGGCAAAAAAGTCTCATGATAATCTACGCCTTCCTTGAATCCTTTAGCTACAAGTCTCACTTTATATCTTTCGATATTGTTGGCAGAATCTCTTTTTAATCTTATAGACCCACTTACAGCCAATGGCACTAACCCCTTTAGGCAATTCGACAAGATCCACCAGACTTGGTTCCTATCCATAGACTCTAATTCATCCTTCATGGACTCATGCCATAAATTACAGTCCTCACCACTCATATCTTGTAAAAACGTCAAAGGATCTCCATCATTCGCACACTCTTGGTCAACTTCCTGAAGATACAGAATGTAATCTGAAGAGATAGCTGATCTCCTTATTTTTGAAGATCTCCTTAGTGCCACTACATCCTCCACTTCTTGTGGATTCTAGTTGGCATTTTCAATGACAACATCCTCTTAGGGTGGCAAACCATCTATTGGTCCACCCTCCATAACTACATCCTGTGGAGGGTAATGAATTTCGACCACTTGATCTGAGGTGTAAAAATAGTAACTGGAGTTTGCACTACCTCGAAAACTAAGTCTGGAGGTGGTTCGCTCCCACTGTTGTCACCGTCCTCAAGAAAAATAGCATTATTTCCTTCAACAAACTTAGTAGTATGATTAGGACAGTAAAACTTATAACCTTTAGACGACCCGCTAGCGTAGCTTATAAAATAGTCACTAACGATCTTTAAGTCTAAGTTCCTCTCATGTGGATTGAAAACTTCAACTTCAGCTGGACAGCCCCATATCCTTAAGTGTTGTAAATTGGGTTTCCAACCATTCCACAACTCAAAGGGAGTTTTAGGAACTGCCTTACTAGGAACCATATTTAAAACATACACGGTTGTCTTTAAGGCTTCGCTCCATAAATTTAATAAGAGTTGAATAACTAATCACACTTCTAACCATATCCATTAGTGTGCAATTCCTCTTTTCAGCCACACCATTTTGTTGTGGTGTTCCCGACATGGAATATTGAGCAATAATGCCCTCTTCCTCTAGGAATTCCGTAAATGGACCTGGCCTTTGTCCCATTTCAGTGTATCTACCGTAATATTCACCTCCTCTATCTGATCTAATGATCTTTATTTTCTTTCCAGATTGTCTCTCTACTTCTGCTTTGTAAACCTTAAAGGCAATTAATTGCTCATTCTTTTCAAAGAGGAGATATAGATACATATATCTCGTATGATCATCGATAAAAGAGATTAAATAGTTTTGACCATTCATACAAGTAGTTGAAAACGGCCCACAAATATCAATATGTATGATCTCTAACTTTTCTGAACTCCTCTTGGCACCCTTCTTGGACTTGTTTGTCTGCTTGTCCTTTATGCAGTCCACACAAGTTCCAAAATTAGCAAACTCAAAAGTCTCTAAGACCCCATCTTTTACTAACCTTTTAATATGCTTTATGGAAATGTGACTCAATTTCCTGCGCCATAATGTAGAGAAATCCTTGATCTCATGACCAAGTTTAATGCCAATACCATTTTGTACAACTAGGGTATTATGAGGAAAAGGATCCAAATTCAAACAATATAAACCATTAATTAAAGTACCATTGCCAATGACGGAATCCTTAATTATATTAAGGGAAAAATAATGGAAATTAAGGTTCTTATCATGGTCTAAAAGTCTAAAACAAATAAAGGTATGTAAAAGGTTCTTTCTCTATGTGAAACAAATTATGTAGATGGCTCAAACTGCAGTTCTTTATATCCTCCACCCATGAGCGGTTCTCGTTTCTTAAGAAGATAAACCACTCACTTTCCACCTGTGTCGGATGGGTAACTAATTCTTGTAAGGTGTTGGCAACATTAATTGAAAAAATTGCAGTCAGTCCATCACGTGTCATTTTTTAACACAAACCGTATTAGATTCATACAAACTAAATGAGATCACCTCGCTTTTCGAGCCACTTTATATACTTAAGACATTTTTCTTTACATGACCCTTTTTTTGCAGAAGAAGCACTTTACTTGAGTATCTTTAACGTCAGTTTGGGTAACTAACGAGTTGTTTGTTTTCTTCTTCATAGGAACACTCTTGCCAATCTTTCTTTTGGTCATTCCTTGAACGATAAGATTGGCTGTTTCCACCTTTTCTTACCTCAACCTCCTTTCTTCTTGTACGCACATGGTTAAAAGCTTATGGAGAGTCCATTTGCCCTTGTGAGTATTATAGCCAATATTACATTGACTATATTCTATAGGGAGGGAGTTAAGGATAAATAACACCAAGAATGACTCAGAGGTCTCAACTTTTAGGGCCTGCAATTGTGCAGCAATGCTACACATCTGCCCTTACGCTCCTCTGTCCGTAGCGTGCTTCAAATATATGAGTTTGATCATGAGGGTAGCAGTCAGTGCCTTATTTGAACTAACAAAGTGTTCTTGAACAACTTCCATAAACTCTCTAGCATTAGTGCTCTAAACTAGCAATAAGCTTAAGCGGTTCGATCTCTCCCACTCTTTATGGAGGTCCTTTCATCTTGTGTACTCTAATATGTAAGAGTGTGTGGTTCATCCACTCTGAGAGCAGGATCAAGGTCCATCTAGCCCAGTAATGAGCATAACCCTATCCATCGACTCAGAAAATTATTTTAGTAAGGAAAGGATCCCAATAGATTTAATATACAAAATATTTACTGATTAGCTACAAAATATAAAAGACAAAAACATGCTTACTACGTGCTAAATTCGAATTAAGCCATAATACCAGAATGACAACCCATATTGACATTTCTGGTTGTAAATGCATCGTATCACTGTAACCCTCATGTGGGCCGAGTTACAGAACGCATTAGATTTACTCTTAGCAATCACACAAATCAATCAAATTAGAATTTGGTCTCTTCTCTATACCTATAGGCATAGGATAAGAGCCTTTATCTGACCTAATTGATCTCACGATTCCAATTGATTCACAATACACAATCGTCTTCATGTGGGCCAATCGACTATGCATTATAAATCAATTGAAATCTTGGATACCATTAGAGTCAAGCAACTAAAAAGTTACACTTTATGTGTCAATGGGCACTAGAAATGCACCAGTTGTCACAGGTATCCCCATAGCCATAGGATGTTGTGGCCCTCCCAGACTAATCAAATACCTTTTTATAATGGTATCTAAGGGTGAATGACTGGTCTTTATGTCATAGTACAATATTTTACTTTATGGGGTATGATTTACTTAATCGCAAACATCTAATACAACAAAAGGAATCGCTTACAACAACCACAACTAAATTTAAAGAAATACACATATGAATTGAAACTGAAGCAAACACACCTCAAATTCAGATTGTATAATTTTAGGCAATTATTAACTTCATTGTAAAAGTTTTGGATTGATCAGATTGCCTAAAAGGAGGACTCAAATCAGTTTTCAAGAGTCTTGAGGCTGTAGGCGAAACTGACCATAAACAGCTTAAACCTCTTCAAAACTAAAATCCATTAATCCAATTGGTCCAAAACTAATACACATGGTACCTTAGGGTGCTGGTAACATTCTATCAAAATTTGGGACTGTTTTCCAAAATTTGGGAGTGTTTCCCAAACTCTAGTTCCAACTCCCAAAGCCCTTTACATGGGAACATAGAAAACAACAACCTACTGATCTCGGATTGTTCTGAAAACTATACCATTGTGTCCGAACTGCTGAAAAACTTTAGGGTATAGTTTAGAACTTTTTTTATTTATGATCCTAAACCAAGAAAAGTTGGAATATCCTATGCCCATGAAAAACTGAGATTCACAGAAAAGCAACCTACATGTCTCAGCTTGTTCCGAAATTAGTACCATTACGTCCATAACGCCGAGAAAAGGTAGGGTACAGTTCAAAACTTTTCCCAAACTTTCGGGCTCCCAGCTTGTTCCGAAACTAGTACCATTGCGTCCATACATGTCCAGTGACATCCTAACTTTCGGGCTCCTAAAGTTGTTTAAAACATGAATTTTACGGACTTTAATGGCGGGTTAGCCATCTCTACACCTAAAATCTTGTATCCACACAAGAAACTTAATTTTAATCATTCAAATCAATCTCTTATCATCCGAACTTTAAAACTTCACTAAATCAAATTCCAATTTAAATATAGAAGCCTGGATGAATAAAAATTGACTTGAATTCAACGGCTGATAGGAATTAATCTAACTTGATTAATTGCCACACCTGGAGGGCAGCTCTGATAACAACTGTTATTCTTTATTGAACCAAATTAATTGCGGAACTTACCTTTGGCCATGATGATTAGAAGCAAAGATCATGAATCCCTCAAACTTTGGCGAAACCACGAACATGAACATGAAGACGAACATGATCTTCGCTGCACACAAATAAGATAGATCTTATAATCTTAAGAAGACCTTATGACTCGATCAATGGAATCACAGGCACAGTTTTCCTCTCAGATTAGGGACCCTCTTTATGATGAAACTTTAGCTATAACGTATGAGTGTTGTTTCCATCAAATGCAACCCATATTTATAGATTTTGGCACACATGTATTTGTGACCTTCCACACTTCAAACACCTTAGTGTTTTAGAGTTCCAAAACACTTGGGATTTATCCCTAAGACTCCCTTTGTGAATAGAACAAAGTGAATAAGGAAAAGCCAACATCTTATCTTAAAGTGGGTCCATCAATGTGGGCCACACTAAAAACGCCAACATGAATGGTTCCTCGTGTTTGTGACTTAATTCAGCATCAAGTGTCCATTTATGATAGCGATAAGATTGAGATCATGTAGACGAGTTGGAGGCCCCAATTTTTTTTACTCCCCCTAGCAACGGACTCATATTGGCACTCCTCAGCCCGAGGACAACCTCTCAAATACACATAAAGACCCATGGTAGTACTCTTGCTATTTTTTTGCCGACAACACTTGCTTTGCCCTTTTTTGTAAGGCTTATGATCATTGTGACTTGTAACTTTCATTGGTACATATAGTCTATTGGGCTATGCATTCCTATTAGAGTTTACTAATAGTTACGGGGGATAGTGAAGTTCAGGTACTATTTCCTGCACCGTATCCAATATGCCTTTTAGTGCAAACAAGTTGAATCTTCGATTTTTCTTCTTCAAGTCTTGAGATCTCACCTTCTTCTCTACGGATCTTCTTCTCCTTCCTTTGGTTCAATTAATCTTCAATTCAATCCATGTCTCTATCGAACCTTTGGCTTCATGGTCCAAGCCTTGATCCATGCCTTCATGATCCAATTTGGATCTTTGAATAACTTACTTAATCACATTTAATCATTAGTATCATAACTCATATTGCATATCATTTTGTATGTTTGTTGTCATCAAAACAAGCTTGAGAACTGGCCAAGGTTGAACCCTCGGCCAAGAAAACTCAAAGAAAACCTGTCTTCTTGTAAACTTAATACGTGACTTATATATGAATGCCATTACATCAAAAAATTACTGAAATACCCTTAAGTATAAAATCAAAAAATTAAATTTTCATTCTGGAGCGTTGCCCTAGAAACCCCGGAAAGGGTGCGCTATTAGTCTGTCATCTGCACAAACATGGTCCATGAAAATTGTCCATTCTTCATATGCTATAATTGGAGCTATAACTATACTGTAGTTCTGAATGAACCTTCATGTAGACACCCAATTTTCTCAAGGCAGTACTAATTATAGGTGTCGCGAGGAAGAACCTTATGACGAGTCCCAGATCACCAGTAGTGTTTCTCTCAATCTCTCTTTAGGGTATTTACAAAGTGAAATGATTTCCGAAAGCTGTGTTATCTTAGAAATACAACCGAAATGCCTGTTTTACGCAGCACTGTGGACCCCGAACTGAGGATGGTGAGGAAACGAGTCCCTACATCCTCTAGATCTCCACATGAAAGAGAGCTCTGCCAAGGAACTCTCGAAACGGATGCCACCCTCATAGCATAGCACGAGTGGCGATACAAACTAGATACCTCTTGATCCAAGGATAAATCCTCAAACCAAGATGTACCTAAAATAACTCAGAGTCACCATCCATGGATAGGCCATGGAACCCCAAAATTAAATCCTCTGTGCAATGGATAACCAGAAATATATATGGGCTCGTGCCTGGTTAGGAATGGAGAAGGTCCGAAGAGCACCCCTAATTCGTCCGAGTGCAAGCACTTGGTCTCTTATGCCATTTTCATTAACTCCAAAGAATTTTGGGTAAAATCATGTGAAATGGGAACAAAATATCCCCAGGAAGATGTCTACCTAATCATGCATGACCAGGGGATGAAATAATAAACACATACAGAATAAAATAAAAAATGTGTCGCCTAATCACAACTAGGTTATGAGTGACATACCTAACTGGTGTCTAAATTCTGGTGGACAAACACATGCATGCTACAGCTACAGGTATAGGGTCTGCACAACAAAGTAAGAAAACACAACAAAATATACAATATAACAACACAACAAATCCTAAGACTCTAAACGATTTAGCCCGAGTCCTCGGATGATCTGATATTCATCCAAAGAAGCCTACGTATCCCCGCCTCCGCAAGAATCAGAGCAACGTAGTTCCACGCACCTATTCTAAGCTATGATGCCTAAGACACCTAGACCTCTATCCTAGACTCGATCTAAAAGACCGGACTAGTTGTTAAAGCTTCTTGAGCGATTATTTAAATTCCAATGAATTGTAGATTTTAGGACACCCTATATGCCCTAACTAAATGCAGGTTAGCCCTAACCTATTGCAGGTGGTTCCTACAACCTATGTGTAACTAGACTGTGTTTCCTAATGAAAACAAAGGGTAGACTAACGCATCCTATTCTAGTCATCAGTCCGCGATGTGGATCGCCGACTGATCAGACAGAGGCGTTCCTATAACTCTAGGACAAACCCCTAACTCTAAAACAAGCACACAACAAACAAACAATCAAACAACCTATCAAGAAGAAAACTCTAGAACTCTTTATCTAGGAGAAACTCCTAACTCTAGAGGAAGATCTTTTAAAAACAAGGTTTTAAAAGGTTGCTTATTCAAAAAGGTTTAAAATGCTATTTACAAAAGTTTGGCTGGACTTGGGATATAAATCCCAAGCTACACTACGTACCTCGTGGAAGAGGATCAAGCCAACGTAGTTCGAAAATCGAACTCTCCTAATTACTGCTTCTAAAACACTTAACACTTTATATATATATATATATATATATATATATATATATATTTTTTAAGGTTTTCAAATCTTTTTGATGTTTTAAAATTCTAATGTTTTTGAGTTTTAAGTGTTTTAACATGTTTTTGGGATTTTTAAATATTTCAAATGTTTTTTTTTAGATTTTAAAGCTTTTCCAATGCTTTTGGATTTTAAATTTCTGATTTCACCCTTTTGGTCAAAGACCTAAGGGAAAATGCAAAGCAACACCCTAGGGCCAAACCCTAGGGCTAACAGGGGAAACCCCTAAACCGAATAAGCTAGTGTCAAAGACACCGGAAACCATCTAAGGTTCTAAATAGCCAAAGCTCTATTGAGACTATGTCAGTCTCTAATAAAGAAGAGGTAACAACTCTTAAAGGAGAAACTCCTAACTAATAATACCAAGGAGATGAACAAATAAGTCTAAGGCTATCTAATAATGCTATACAGAAGGATGAATAAGTCAAAGACTCTCTAATAAAACTATGAAAAAGACAAATGAGTTAAAGACTCTCTAATAATACTACCTAAAAGATTAATGAGTCAAAGACTCTAATAAAACAACCAAAACGGGGTAGACGAGTCAAAGGATCTCTAAGATCACTATGAGTCAAAGACCCTCTAACACTCTACGAAGGGGGGAGGTAAATGAGACTGAACATGTCTCCTATATACAAAGTCAGGCTCTAAGTATCCCTATCATCGCCATTGCGATGAATAGGTAGGGCAACTAATAGACCGAGTTGGTCTTTAACTAGTAGGGGTACAACCTAGAGAGGGACTCTTTAAATGAGGCAATGCATGCCTCCTATGGGTACACTATCTATTAATATCAAAGTAACCTCCTGAGGGTAGGCTCTAAACAACGAGGCTCGCTCCGAGAGGAGATCTGCCTAACAAGACAAAGCGTGTCTCCTAGAATGGAACTCGCTAATAAGACCACAATGGTCTCCTAAATGAGGAAGAGAAACTACCATCTAACGGCTTCTAAAAGACTAGAGAAGTCTACTAAATAGAAAGGGGAACCCTACTTGGATTAAGCAAGTCCCCTGAGGATGGGCTTTTCTATAGAGACATAAATTGTCTCTCTATAGGGGAGGCTCTGACTATCGCCATCATTGCCTGGAGAGATCATCATTTATTCAACAAATTATTGACACATTTAATATATTTAACTATGCTATTTCCTCAGATTAAATAATAGAAGTTTTAACAAACACATTTCCAAACAATAGTAATCAAAATAACATTTGGAAGATCATGTGATGAAGGGTCTGCCACTTTAAGCAAGTGGTAACTTTTCTTATTTCTAAGGCATGCAAATAAGTATTTCCTTATTTCTAAGGCATGCAAATAAATATTTCCTTAAACAATACAAATGGAGTTAACTTGAGATTTAACAAGTATTAGGTGATGATTACACAGCCAATATTTCATTAGCTTGAAGCTATACTGAAACAAGTGAGTAGTCTTGCATCTCTAATTGGAATTTTCCTATAATATATATTCTGTGCTTTAAATGGAAATAATACAACCATGAATGAGATGACCAGCAGTTAAAATACAACCATGAATTTTCACTTATTCCTACAGCTAAAATAAAATGGAATTCTTAAAACAAGTACTACTCCATAACCATTGTGGCAACAAGATATGATATTCTTCCCCTATGGCTATTTTAAATGATGTCAACAGACTTATATTATGACAATACCACTCAGAAATTAATCCAAAGATCACTTGAACAACTTCAAAACAAAGTTTAGAGTATAGCCATATTCCACAGACTGATAGCATAGCAATTCTATTTCTTAGACAAGTTTACAATAGTAACCATTATATGAAGAACCAATCCCTACCAGGCTTTATTTCAGTCTACTGACATTATTCCACATTCATCAACAAAATAATATCATTTTACATACG
The DNA here is from genome assembly GCF_043159265.1 of Tasmannia lanceolata. NCBI lineage: Eukaryota > Viridiplantae > Streptophyta > Magnoliopsida > Canellales > Winteraceae > Tasmannia > Tasmannia lanceolata. The sequence goes on from NW_027518680.1 coordinate 23,268,669, forward strand.
TTAACTGAGAAGGAACAAAACAGGTAATGTTTTCATCATAATATGGTGAAAACTGATATCCTTTCTTAAATATATATAATGAGCTACACTACACTAGTTGAAAATCCAATTAAAGATTACTCAAAGAAACTGACCAAACACACTTAATAATCATGACAAGATTTAAGGCTCAAAAGAACAACTCCAACTTTATACTCAAGTGCAAAGCAGGAAGGCATGAACATAGTACCAAATCTGTAACAAATGATCCAATGCGCAGACCAAGATTGGCAATATATGAGATTGATTAATCCAATGCGCAGACAAATTTTTTTTTTCTTTTTAGAGACACATCTGGAATTTTCAATCAGTTACTTCCAAATAGCAATTTGAGCCTCAAAAATTACAGTTCAAGTATCCCATTAGCATCAAAACATGGATTCTACTGCAATTTTAAATTTGGAAAATTTTATATGATCAGATATCACAATATAAGCCATTAAGTAACCCAAATCCTTTAAAGTTGACGGGTAACAATACTATAGAATGGCATGAGTTGCTGTACAAATATAATCGACACACCATTTAGAATCCAATTTTGCCTATCCAAATTTAATTTTAAAGAACATTAAGCTACTAGAATTCAATCATCTGAGCGACAACATGTCTAGGGGACCTCAAGACATTGACATTAGCCTTGATTTGTAAACATTGAATATCGGCAACTACTTTTATTGAGACCAACTAAGAATGTGGAATGTACAAACCTAACAAAGGTAATTATAGAGGTATGATAATGAAAATACTTTTGACCATTGGTACAAACATGAGCACTACTTTGCGAAGTAATAGCCGCACGCACACACACACACACACACACACACACACACACACATATATATATATATATATATATATATTTTTAACCAAACAAAAGTCATAACTGTGAAATGCATAGGCAGATAGGGCAGCTATGATCATTACCCTGTTCAAAGAACAATATATGGGCTGCTATAAAAAATGTAACCCAAGTAATAAGGTAGCAGGACACAATTAATATTTCAAAAAGGGAAAATGAACCTCAAACCACACATGGCAACACATTTATCTCACTCCAATACAATGAACAATATTACCATGAATTCATAAACTTAGGCATGATGCACATAGGCAATTTGATATTTTAACCTTCACAGATAGCCTAGTTATGAGAGTAGAAATATCATAATTATGAAACCTTAACCATACCGCAACAGATATGTTAAACACATACACAAATAAATATAATTATGAGCCCAAAGAAGAGATCGAATGAGAGATTTTTATTGCTCCTCAGGTTATTTACAAACTTTTTCCAGGTTATAATCTAGCTGGTTTCAAGTTATGTACTAGTTAACTTCACAGTGGCTGAATTAAAAGAAAACCATAAGAAAACAGGGGTGACATGACAGTTAAAAGAAGCACATGAGTTGGGACTTGCCATCTACACTCCAAGCAATTATCAAACCACTGTCTAGCATGCTTATTGTAACAACTAAAAAAAAAGAAACTAGCCCTTCAATTCCTTTTAGATTGCCATGAGTACAGATATTTTAGGATTCATCATGACAATAGTTCTTAAAAGCATTTGCTAATTTATATTCCTCAGGCTCCATGGATAATCTCCTAGGTCTATCTAATCACCCTTTCATGAACAACCAATCTATCATATTATGCCTGACTACCTGCATAGCCTGGCTGATGCTAAGTGATTATCATCACAAAGACCAAATAACATGATAAGATCTGGAAAATAAACCACGTGCTTGCAGGCATAATTGCTCTTCAAAACGGCACTATGAGCATGCACAGTATATGACAAAATACATATGTACTTTTTATAATCATGTGAACAAATGATTATTTGGGTGATGGTAGAATAGTTCAGTGAATACCATCTCTTCATAACAAATATTAGCATGTAATAACATTGAACTCCAAATTAACAGATGTATTTCCCAATTACAAAATTCAGTAAAACAGGAATGTGATATCAGTGTACATAGATTTTGCCATAAGCATCAATGTACTTAAACTCACATACAGGCACATGCACACATATTCACACACCCACCCCCACAGATGTTCATATATTCTCAACACACAGCCACATTATTGCCCTGTTTGTAATTTCTAAAAGAGGTTACAGGAACACCTGAATGGCCAAAATCATTTACAATGAAAAACTTGAATCCCATTCTTGATAAGTCATTTCATAAGGAGAAGGAGCTTTTTGGATCAGCTCAAAGTTGATCAACACAAGGAATCATTAGAAATGGAACAAACTACGAAGCTCAAATCTTGACTATGGTTATACTCCAACAAAATTAGATGCTGAGAACAAAGTAAATGTCACAAGAACAACAATAATCTCTCCACACCATAACAACGAGCTCTAATCTCCCATTCTCTACCATTTTCCAGGATGAAACACTAATTATTCCCCATACCAAAAAGAATTAATAACAAAACTAATTACAATTGAAACAGGTTCAAGATATCCCATCATTTGCTACTACCAAACCTCGAGGGACATTAGTGTAACTCATGAGATCAAGGCATACACCACTGACATTCACACTTTCTCAAATTTGATGCTCGATCCTTCAACCACAAAGCACTTTTACCAAATCAAATTCATTAAATCATTCAAGGAAATACATATGTTAACTCTGATAGAAGATACGACAACAAGAACCATTTGTAATGCTAGATCTACCATGAATTGAACAACTAATTAGAGCCACAACTATTCATAGAAACAGTATGAAATAGGGTAAGGTCATCGGAAATTACCTCAAAAGATTCTGGAAAAGTGCGGATCCTGCTGGATTTCTTGAGCTCTTGTTGATTAAACACCAATTGAATACAAATGTTCTAATTCATACCAACGCAGCCAAATCTGAAGTTTAAACACTCACCAAATAGTAGAATGTCTAGATCTCACTCATTCAGGCATAGCTCAAGCTAGGGTTTGAAATAAGAGTAAAATAAGATAGCTGATCTTGTTTTCTAGCTAAGCGATGGCAAAGAAAACTTATATAATATCCAAAGAAAAGAGAAAGTCCGATTAAAAATAGCCGGAGCTCCGGTGAAGTGACCGGAATGGCTGATCGGAGAAGAAGAAGATGAAGAAAAAAAATTAGAATTAGAACATCCTTCCTCTCACTCTCTTTTCCTACCTTGTTCTTTTATCCAAAAGAGATTGAATCGGAACTAAAAGATATTAGATCTAAGGTTTATGAAAGACAAATGCCAGCTATGAAGAGGTAAAGCTAAATTTTCAAAGCAAAACCAATGGATCTGAGGTCTTTGGCAAGTAAAAGCTTATACCTAAGGTGTTATAAAAGAAAAAAATCAGATCTGCACAAGAGAAATTCGGATTTTGAGTTTAAAATGAGGAAAAAGCAATTTGGATGGAGAATATAAGAAGGAAAAAGACAAAATCTCTCGGCCGGAGATCCAGGAAGCTTGCCGGAGAAGATCGCCTAAGAAGATGATGAAATCGGCAAAGGTTTGAAGAATTTGGGATTTTTCTATCTTTCTCTTTCTAAATTTCTCAGCGAAAATGAGATCCTCCTCTCACTTGATTTTTCCTCGCTGGTTTTTATACCCAAATGGAAGCTACAGATATTGGCACTACGATTTTTTATAGGCGCACCAAAATTGATAGGCGCGCAAAATTGCTTGGGCCTCAAACGGGCTAATTCACCTCCCTTTAAGCCTTATATTAAAAGCATATGCAAACCCCCACCCCCCTTAAACCTCACCTGGACAGCCACCCTTCTTTAGTTAAAACACCTCTCTTCTTGCTTTACTTAAAGAGAATGATGCATTTTCCTCTTCTTCTTTTTTTTATATGAACCACCCATTCCGGATAACTCGACCCCTATTTATTTTACCAAGAGAATGTCACATATGGATCTTTCTTTCTTTGGATCACTCTTCTTTAGATAATTCACACCCCCTTTCGGATTCGCACTACGCTCACTGCTTCAGTTTGTTCATTAAGCAAATGCACTCGATTTTCGACGAAATTTCATGAGGACCTAGACGGGACCCTAATCTATCCCGGGGTTAAATTTGGGGCATCCACTCACTCATTGGATGGGGTTTTACGTAAACAATGCGAACTTGGGTCCGGTCAAAATGGGGTGTCTACAGATGCCCCTCTTTGGAAAAGCGTGTGCAACACGCGAATGCCAAAGCTGAACTGGCAACACATTTTGACTGGCCTGAAAACAAAATAAATTTTTTGGGTTTTTGGTTCTAAGAACGATATTTGCAAAAGTAAAACAACGAAGGACTTGACAACAAGACTCAAAATTCGAAAGCAAATAAGGAGATGGCCTCTCACTGACTCTTGACATGGCAACTATAACACCTCAAAGAGATAGCCTCTCTTAATACTTGTGACTCAGCTGTCTAAACCAATCCATAAGGACTCACGAGCAATCATTAAACACAAACACTCTTTTTCTTTCTTTTTTTTATCAGGCTAGACCAAAGTACACACAACAATTGTTCAAAGAACACAAACCAAACAAACAAACCAATCACTTCAATCACTCAAAGAGTTTTCATTTTTTCATTTTTTAGAAACCTGCAAAATAGGCCAAAGCCCGCTGTAGTGAAACTCGTCCAAAACAAGTTCAAAACCAAACACTCAAAAGAGTTTTTATTTTTATTTTTTTTATTATCATGTCGATCAGTCTAAAAACTGACTCGACCACTTATTAGGGTACTCGAATATTTGAGCCAAACTCAAACATCTAATACCGAGGCGAAACTAAGTCTCAAGCCAGGCGATAGATATACAGATCATTGCTGAATACATCTGTTTAACTATCCGAGTAACTCTGACTTCTCTCTTTCAAGGTAGCGAATCACTCCGGATCACGCGGTTCTATTAAACAGTTCCACATAAACCCAAATTTGTATGTCCTGCTAAACAGTCCCATACAAACCCCTTCGCAGATACACATGACTCCTAACTCGTTAGGAAGCTGCACATTGCGGAACGATGATTAGGCAAGTCACTACGTGATATTGCACTACTAATCATCAGGGTACTAAATACCCGGGAGAAGGAAGAAAAGACCAATCCGTGTAACACAGGATCAGAAATATTTTTCTTATTGCAACCTTCAAAATGATCGAAGAAAATTCCAAACCGTGTAACACAGGTTTGATAATTTTTCCCCTTTTAAAACGAACGAAGAAAAGACCAAACCATGTAACACAGGTTCAGCGAGTTCCTCCATTAAAAATCTTTCAAAAAGACCAAACCGTGTAACACAGGTTCGGTATCTTCTATCTCTATTAAAATCTTTCAAAAAAACCAAACCGTGTAACACAGGTTCGATAATTTCTATCTCTATTAAAATCTTTCGAAAAGACCAAACCGTGTAACACAGGTTAGTTATTTCTATTTCTGTTAAAAATTTTTCAAAAAGACTAAACCGTGTAACACAGGTTCAATAATTTTCTTTATTAAAAATCCTTCAAAATGACAGGAGAAAAGGCCAGATCGTGAAACACGAAAATCTGTCAATTTCTATCCTCATTAAAACCTTCAAAATAAAAGAAAATTGAGAAACTCAAAAGACTAAAAGAAGAGATTGACCATTAATGATTTCATTAAAGGACCAGTCATCTCTTCGCAAAGAGTAACTGAAAAGCATGATTTTGGTCAAAGACCGGACTCAAGTAACTTGAAAGAATATTAGAGTAACAACCCCTTTTCAAAAGATGCAAAGCATTTGACTGAAGTTTAAAAATCGCTGGAGTAGATTCTAGACTCCGCTGGGATAAAGATTTTTCAAAGAAATTCAACTCCAAAGGAGAATAACCTGACTAAGAAGCTCAATATAAAGAGTGTTCGAACTTCTCTAGTCTCTATTTTATGAAAATATTTATCTCAAGTATCAATGATTACTTGACATCTTTTATGATATAAGTCATAAAAGATGCCCCTAGTATGATTACTTCCATGGCAAAATTCATTAGAGAGCAACATAAAAAGAATGGGCCAAAGGCTTTTATTACTGCACACTTGAGATTACAACATATTTTTCTCCTGAACACTTGGGTTTACAAGGCTTTTCACAGGTACAAGAACCTTGTTTTATTCAAAATTTTCTCATCTCTGCCATTTGCTGATACTGGAACTGAGCTTAAAGCTTGTCGACATCTGAACAATGCTCTACTTTACACTATCCACAGGAATCACAAATTCTCTGCTTCTCCGAGTCTCTGAGTCTTTATCACCCCGGCTTTGGGAGGAATACTGACTAAACAGGACTCTGAAAATTGATTTTGACTCGACAACAGACTGACTTTGACAGACAATGACCAAAGACTTTGACGAGTTTTAAACAAGACTCCAAAAGAGACTGAATCTGCTTCTCAAACTGATAAACATTTTAAAATAGTTAAAGGTCCACCACTCTTAGAGTCCTTTGAATACCATATTTAAAGGTGTTTCAACCTCTTTTCAGGATCTCCATCATGGTTATTATCCCTTTAAATTGCTTAGTTTTAATCTCTCTAACTCAAAGAGCAACAAAAGAAGCTTCATTGGCGCTTATTCAGACATTAAAGAAGAGCCAAAGAGGAAATGAAAGTTCAACTGGGCTTTGGAAAGCTCTGTCCTTCGTGAAGTCTTTGCCATGACTAAATCACCCTTTTGGGTTTTCGATTTAGCGGACCACATGCCTTAATTTTTGCCTGGACTGTCTGCCCTTGCAGATTTTTCATCCAGTAGGCTCAACACCCTAATTTTTGCCTAAACTGCCCTTTCGGATTTTCAGCTTAGCGGGTCTAAGACTCCATTTTTTCTTTCTGTTTCTCTACAAACCTGGGCCTAAATACACCAAAAGGACTTTCAGGTAGGCATAGGTTCAAAAGGCTAAACACTAATGTGTTTGCATGTAATTGGACCGAATCTGGACCCTCCAGACTACCTACGTATCCCTGAAGAAATGGGAATCAGATCCGCGTAGTTCGCCCATTTGGACTATAAGGATTTTTATTTCAAAATGTTACGAAAGATGTGACTGAACCTGAATTGATCAGGCTACCTACGTACCCTGTAGAAAGGGATCAGGTCATAACGTAGTTCAAACCATTTTTTTTTTTTACTAAAAAAATGCCCCTAGTTTGGGTTTTTCAAAGAAAACAAGTTTTTTTTTTTTTTTGGCCCAAAGGATTTGCAAACGGTTTTAAACATGTAGGTTGTTGGCTCAAAGCTCTAATCGGTCAAAAATGGCCTTCTGGTGTACTTAAGCATAATACTTTTTTAATTGATCCAGGTTTGTAGGTTCATTTAATTTTTCTCTATTTTCATTGAGGAGTCTTACAGCTTTTCCAGGCAGGACTTCATCGACGATGTAAGGACCAGACCAATTTGGCCTGAATTTACCTCTCGGATCAAACACCGGTGCCCTGTAGGACTTCAAAACAAGATCTCCAGGCTTCAAATCTCAAACACGAACTTTCTTCTTGAAAGCTCTCTCAATCCGCCTCTGATATCCCTGGATGTGGTACAAGGCCCTCAGCCTCTTCTCATCTATCATCTGCTGCTCATCATGTCTGGCTCTAGCCCATTCAGACTCTGGTAAGTCAGCTTCTATCATCACTCTCAAAGAGGGAATTCTCAGCTCAACTGGCAAAACTGCTTCCATTCCGTACACTAAAGAGTACGGAGTTACACCTGTTGAAGATCTGATTGACGTCCTATAAGCCCATAAGGCATATGGAAGTTTGTTTGACCAATCCTTATATGTCTCAGTCATCTTGCTAATAATGACTTTGATATTCTTATTCGCAGCCTCTACAGCTCCGTTTGTTTGAGGTCTGTAAGGAGACGACTTGTGATGCTTTATCTTGAACTCTTCACACAGGTGTAACACCTCTTTCTTGAAATGTGACCCATTATCTGAAATCCGCTCATGAGGCACTCCATATCTGCAAATAATGTTGGCATGGATGAACTTCGCAACAGTGTTCGAAGTTAAGGAAGCATATGAAGCGGCTTCAATCCATTTCGTAAAATAGTCAATCGCGACCAGAATGTACTCATGCCCGCTTGAAGACCTCGGATAAATCTTCCCAATTATATCAATCCCTCATACTGAAAACGGCCACGGCGAAGTCAAAGAGTGCAACTCCGAAGGAGGAACATGAATGAGATTCGCATAAACTTGGCACTTATGGCATTTCTTCACAAATGCGAAGCAGTCTGCTTCCATTGTGGGCCAATAGAAGCCAAGTCTAAGAATCTTTCTTGACAACATTTTTCCATTCATATGAGGTCCACAAACTCCCTCATGGGTCTGCTCAATAAGCTCTGCAGCTTTATCTTCATCAACACAAAGGAGTTGTATGCCATCAAATGACCTTCTGTACAGCTCTTCACCACAAATAACGAAGTTGGCAGCCAATTTCTGAAGAGTCTTCCTCTTTTTGCTTGAACCTTCTGGAGGATGCCCTTTACCAGCAATAAGATTCTTGATATCTGTATACCACGGCTTCCCATCTGGACATCTGGCCAAAATCTCTATAGCATTCACATGTGAAGAAGCCCACTGAAGTCTGACAACTAACGGCTGAACCTCCATTGATACAGAAATGTCTAACATCGAGGCCAAAGTAGCCAAAGCGTCAGCGAAATGATTTCTAGTCCTTGACAAGTGAGTGAATGTGATGTTTTTGAACTTCCTGGCCAGAGATTCCAAATATGTATTATAAGGGATCAACTTATTTTCTCGAGTTTTCCATTGCCCATTAATTTGACAAATGATCAAGATAGAATCCCCAAACACATCAATGTCCTGAATCTGCAAAGCTAAGGCTGCGTCAAGTCCGGCGATACAAGCTTCATACTCTGCTATGTTGTTTGTACATTCAATCTGCAACTTGATAGAGACAGGAATATACTCCTTCCGAGAGGATATAAGCACAACTCCTACTCCCTGTCCTCGATTGTTGACAGCTCCATCAAAGTACATAAGCCACTTAGTACTCGAAGTCTCTTCTTCAATATCCATGATTTCTTCGTTAGGAAAATCTGCCTTCACGAAAGCATTCTCTTCAACAGGTGCATCAGCTAACTGCTCAGCAACGATACGCCCCTTGACTGATTTATGAGTGACATAAGTGATGTCAAACTCAGACAATAACAACAACCACCTTGCGGTTCTGCCTGTAAGGCCGGGTTTCTCAAACAAGTATTTTAACGGATCCATCCGTGAAAGCAAAAGGATCTTGCGTGAGAGCAAATAATGTCTAAGCCTCTGGGTAACCCAAACTAATGCTAGACATGTCCTCTCCTGAACTGTGTACTTTAATTCATACTCCAGCATCTTCTTACTAATGTAGTAGATAGGCTTCTCCCTTTTAGACTCTGAATCTTGCTGAGCAAGCATGCAACCCATCGATGTATCCGTGATAGACAAGTACAGAAACAACGGCTGACCTGGAATAACTGGCTATAGAACAGGGGGCAAGGATAGGCATTGCTTAACCTTTTCAAAAGCCTCATGACACTCTTCATTCCACTTCTTCGAGGAATTCTTCTTCAGAAGCTTGAAAATGGGTTCACATGTCATCGTCAGATGTGCTATGAACCGTCTCAGGTACTGAACTTTGCCAAGGAAACCTCGGATCTGCCTTTCTGTCTTCGGCGGCTGCATTTCTTGAATCGCCTTGATCTTTTGTGGGTCCACTTCGATCCCTCTTTCGCTGACCATAAACCCTAAGAGCTTTTCTGATGTAACACCAAAGACGCACTTACTCGGATTTAGGCGAAGCTGATACTTCCTGATTCTTTCAAAGAATTTTCTTAATGCAATTGTATGCTCAGGTCGAGTCTTACTTTTTACAATCATGTCATCGACATATACCTCGACCTCTTTATGGATCATATCATGTAAAAGAGTTGTAGCAGCCATCTGATATGTAGCACCAGCATTTTTCAAACCAAACGGCATCACCCTGTAGCAGTAAGTACCCCACTGAGTAATGAACGTTGTCTTCATCATGTCTTCAGGCGCCATCTTAATCTGATTGTAGCCTGAGAACCCATCCATGAAGGATAAAAGAGCATGCCCAACCGTATTATCCACCAGGAGATCAATGTTTGGAAGAGGAAAATCATCTTTAGGACTTGCCTTGTTCAGGTCTTGAAAATCGACACACATTCGAACTTTCATGTCCTTTTTGGGCACCGGTACAATATTTGCAAGCCATTCTGGATATTCAACAACTTGAATGACTTTTACTTTTAATAGCTTCTTTACTTCTTCATAAACTTTCAACTCCTATTCAGTTTTGAGTTTTCAGAGCTTTTGCTTCTTTGGCTTAATACCAAGGATTTAGGGTAAGCGATGCTGAACAATTTCCTCACTTAATCCCGGCATGTCATCGTATGACCAAGCAAAAACCTCCTTGAACTCTTTAAGTAGGGTGATTAATTCCTCGCGTTCGTCAGGAGATAAAATTTTGCCAATTCGAATCTCCCGAATCAAGGTTTCATCACCTATATTCACAGTTTCAATTTCCTCTTCGAGTGGTTTTGCTCGGCGACTCTCCTCCTGTTGAATCATGTGTTTGATTTCAGAGGGAGTGTCGTCGGCATCCTCATCAGAGGGGGAGTCTTTATTGTTATTATTAAGATTATCAGATTCTGAAGCAGAAACATTAGAAACAAAAGTGGAGACAGGAATGTACACAGAAAAAGAATCCTTTATTTCATTGAATGTTGAATCAAGTACATCGAATGATGAATTACCCACATCGGGCTTTACAATAGACTCTTGAAACACATTTACAGACTCAACGGATATATTGACATTTGTGTCAATTGACTCTGAACTATGTATTGAAAGAATATCTGACTCAGCATCTGACTCAATCCCGTTAGAAGAAGAAGAATCGCCACCAACCTCAGGAGACTCGACCTTTAGAATACCTGCATCAAAAGAATCGTTAGAATAAAATCCTTGCAATGTGCTACTTTATAAAGCCCTACATATCCTTCTTTAGGGCAGTTTTTGATATTTTACATGGGGAATGATATCCCCCCCCCTTTTGATGGATAAAATCACCCCCTTCAACATTTTCCGTGAGAGCGGTTCACTACTTGAGGATAAATTCACCCCCTTTAACGTGTTTCCTTTCATTTGGAAAGTTGGCAGATAACGTTAGGGGGGGGGGGGTGGAGATTTGATCCTTCATAGGGGGGAAAATATCATTTCCCTTTTACATTTGAAACTTAGGGTTTCAACCCTTTGATGTTGAATCGGATGGAGCAATGAAGTTAGCAGGCTTGTGATTCAAGCTTCCTTCCTACTTCTTGTTTTACACTGTAGCTTGCAAGGGTTTTTATCAATTTTGACTGGTAGGAAGGGCAACCCCTTGCTCATTCCATGTCAAGGTTGTCAAAAGAGCAGAAATTCCATCTCTTAGTGTTCATATTTTTCCCCTCTATGAATGGCGATTTCAATAAAGTATTTCGTGTTTGATGGGCTGTGGTAAATTTTCAACTCTCATTTGTTTGTATTCAAACAACAACAGATCGAATGGGGTTTGGAACTTGATTATACTTGTATTTTTGGTTTAAATGAATGCAATTTGATTCGAAGGTCACTAAAGGCTGCCTTAGACTTTGATTTTTGGAACTGCTCATATGTGGTTAGTGTGGGATTCCATGCAGTTTTCCCAATATTTGAGGAGCTCTGTCCACTGATTGGCTGTTACTTGTTGCTTTGGATTCCAAAGGTATGAAGTCCAATTGTGTTTGAATTGGACTGTCGTGTCCAGTGCAAACCGCCATCAAACTCAAGGGATTTTCTTCAATGAATTCGATCCTAAGCTAGTGGTATGTGGATTCTCATATTTCTTGCATAACAGATTAGAAAGCTCCATTAATTTTCTTCTCATTTCACTTTAAAAGGTAGCCTAACTTTTATCTAAATGTGAGAACGTGAGATTGCATAATTCCATAGTTTTAGTCTCATTTTGAATTTGGATTAAGTTTGTGTGAGCTAAACAAACCGTGAGTAGGCATGGAGGATTTGCCACTTTAAGCCTCTGTTGAAGGGCAATTAAGCAATTTGGGTCTTGAATTGGTAGCCTACCAACTATTTGTGAATTAGCCTCAACTGAGACCTTGCTGTATCTAGAATAGATCGTCCACATATTTGATCTAGGCATACTACCATGATGACAAGGCTAGTAGGGAACTCGAAGGCAAGCTCTTTCAAGAAGGGGAGACTGATGGAGATCGTGACGCTACTTTAGGCGGGGTCACAAAACCGTGGGGGCAGCCAATAAGTGGCATATTTTCCCTTAGTTTTATTTTCTGCTTTTATTTTCATTTTATTTCATTTGCCCGTATATATGTGACATGTGGTGTTGGACTAGTGGCTTTTGGAATAATACTACGTGCAATTTCTCCCTTCTTATTTCTCTTTTCTTCCTTCTTCCGTTCTTCTCTTTCCCCCTGTTTCTTGTCTATCCCTTTCGTCTCTTTCTTCTATTCTTCTCTTTCTTACCTTTCTCTTCCCTGTTAGTGTTTACGGCAGTTGGTCATCCACTTTTGGCAATGTTTATAGAAAAAGTAGGTTGGTACTAAAACCTTTGCTATTGCATAACACCCCGAACTGGGAAAATAGAGGTTGCAAAAAGGAGTTTGGGTAATCTACTAAGTAGTTTGGTGGGAAGCAACCCAAAGCGATGGGATCATGTATTATTTCAAAATGAGTTTGCATTTAACCGTTCAGTCAATCAATCGAAGAGATTTAATTCATTTGAAGTAGTGCTCGAGAAAAATCTGAGGTGTGTACTAGATGTGGCTTTCGTACCACATATGGAAAGTGTGAAGGCAGGTGATATGTTGAACACCCGAGCGATGGACTCCAACATGTACTTCAAAACTTATAGGAGGCATCGACAAAATATAAAGAAGCAAGAAAAAGAAATTTTCTTTCGGGAAATAATACCTGCACTCCAAACCCAAATTTAAACTAGTCAAAAGAGTGTTGTGAGGAGAAGGAAATGGTTGGAGGAGGAGATGAAGGATGGTCGGAGGATTGGCAATGCTACTACTATTCCTACCACAATTTTAGATGGAGGCAAAAATGTAGAAGGTGCTCGTAGGTTAAAGCAGAACTGAAACCTTCCTCTGTAATGTTTTGCAACCTTCCTCTGTAATGTTTTGCAGGAAGGGGAAGAGTTCCAATAGGAATATTAAACTACAGAATAGACCTGGTGGTTGGTTTTGTTCCCCCTGTAAATATTTTAATTTCAGGTGGCGGGATAAGTGCTGTTGGTGTCAACGGTCTGAAAATCCCTCACAGTTAGCATGGAGGCTAACTGTGAGGTGGACGGTCGATGGCCTGATAGGGTAAAATCCACTTTCTTGAGGGTAAAGGGATCCCAGCTCTTTCCATTTTTGGCAAGGAAGTGCTTACTCGTACGGACACCCTAAAAGCTTGTCTTATAGGGAAAAAGAAACACAGATAAATGTCTCTGGAGGATCTCTGGTTTTGGGCACAAAAAGTTTGAGATTTTCCATCCTTACATTGCCCTTGTACCTTGGAGGAGGACGAGATCCTCTTTATGTTTGAATCTGAAGCCCAGGTATCAAAGATTCTCGCTATGGGATCTGAAGCCGTAGGGTAATCATTTGGTTTCTCTCTCACCATGGAATAAGGAGTTCCTTCAAGGTGAGGAAGCTCTTTGGGTTAATTTTTATGGCATCCCTCTGCATGCATGGGCTGTTTCAATGATGGAAGCTATAGGGAGTCTATTTGGCAAAGTATTGGAAACCAAAATGGAAGGTAACCACCAGCATTCTCGCTATGGGATCTGAAGCCGTAGGGTAATCATTTGGTTTCTCTCTCACCATGGAATAAGGAGTTCCTTCAAGGTGAGGAAGCTCTTTGGGTTAATTTTTATGGCATCCCTCTGCATGCATGGGCTGTTTCAATGATGGAAGCTATAGGGAGTCTATTTGGCAAAGTATTGGAAACCAAAATGGAAGGTAACCACCAGCATTGTATGAGTTTTGTCTTGGCCAAAATTCTGCCCCCCCGGTGGCTTTTCCATTGTTCTTGCGTTAGAATTAGAATCCTTGATAAGGTTTACTCCATTGGGATTGATCTTCAGAAACAACACAATAATAAAAGTGATGTTCTGGAGTACTCTAGTTCCTTGGGATGTGCCGGTATGGGCATTATACCGCTGTCTGGGGTTCCCCGCCGATTGAGGACCGGCCTCTTGGTGAGCCGTTGGTTCTCCTGTCTAATTCAAATTTCAAATCCCAGGATGGCACTGAGAAAGAGCTTGAGAAAGGTGTAAAGGGGCCTGCAGTTAGGAGCGTTGGTCAGTCTTGTCTGCCCCTGGTGGGGCCAGAGAAGATTAAGCCTTTTGACTCTGTTGCCCTTAGAAAGAAAGTTGCTTGGTCGGACCTTCCCAATAAGGATAGAAATAAAGGTGCCCTCCCTCCAAAAATAAGGAATACCTTCGTTCCCCGAGCCTCTAGCGGCTTTAATTATCGCCTAAATCTTAATGCTAGGGCGGCAAGACAGGAAATAACCTTCTCGATCGCATTGTTGAGAAATTCTTGGATGCATCTTTGGTAGGGTCAAGAAAGAAAAATATTAGACTCTCAAATCTCCACAAATTTTATTCCCGGTCGCCCGGGGTAGGTTTTGTTTCGGGCTGAATTATTATTACTAGTTTTTCCAGTTAGTAGTTAGTAGCCTTTGGGTTGTGTGTGTGTGTGTGTGTGTGTGTGTGTGTGTGTTGAGGGGGGGGGGGGGAGAGCTCCTTTTTGTTTTTTTAGTCATGAAGCCTTGGAAGCTAAAATTTTAGCCGAAATGGATATTCAGGATGAGTTTTACGAATTTTCCTCCTATTCTGGTGATCGAAATATTGGTTTACCCTTAGGGTCTTTGGCGCTAGAGAAGGTCGTGTAGCACTTGAGAAAGATGAATGCTGAGGAAGAGATGGCCTTGTTGGGAGAATGCCTTCGGAAGCAATGGAAGGATTTCATGTGCTAGGAATCTTACATGGCTTAGCCTCTGTGGGGCATTAGGGTGGTGGGTATCCGGAGTAGGAGGAATTGCTCATAATCATGCTGCGTTTCTTGACCCTTCATGATTATAGCTAAGGGGAGTGCGCATTTTAGGCCTGTCATCCAAAGATACAAACTGAATGACTATGACCATTGGGTAATGTAAAGGAAAGGAAGGAGTTTGGTGAAGGTTTCTTTTGGATGCGGTAGGAGATGAAGATATCGAAAGGGAAGTGATATAGCGATTTGGCATGGTGAGAGTGCATGGAAGTATTGACCTATCTGCAGCGGTTTGACAAGGAAGATTTTGTTTTGTTTTACTGGCCAAGGAGTATGCTCCTGGCCACCCTTAATTGATTCTATGTAGTGCAAGTTGGGACCCCTGGTCCCCATTGTAATCTTCATAGCATCAATGAAATTGTCAATTTAAAAGAAAATAAAAAAATAAAGTAGCAACGTATTGCCACCGTTAACGAGTCATCTTTGAGGAGGGTGGTTCTGTTTGGGTAATTCTCACCAAAATGATCAGTTGCCTTTAGGAGTGCAAGGAAAGTTAAGCAAGAGAAAGATTGTACTATTTAAGATCTTTGAGCGCATTAATGATAATGCCTACCTAGTGAAGTTGTACAGTTACATCTGAACATCATATATGTTTAATGTCAAGAATTTGGTATCCTATCAGAATGAGTCGACCTATGAAAAGTTTGTGAATTCATTGACGAATTCTTCCCAAACTAAAGAGGATGTGGATTGTCGATCATAGAAGGCACTTATATGTAGGAACATGATATTCAGAAACAACCTCTAGGAGTAAGAGGCTGTACTTTTCAAGACATTGAGACATTTACCCGTGCACAGAAGTTTTTTGGCAATAACTTGATCCAATTGTCGGATTGAGGGAAATTTTGTATAGATTTAAGACTACGCGAGAAGATGCATCAATTGATGATAGATTTCAATGTCATTCAACATGGATGCATGCTTGGATTGTCGATCCGATATCATATGACAAGAATTTTTAAAATTTTAAGTTTGAGAGGTATTTTAGTCTTTTGACTTTCATAGCAATAAATATAAATACTTGTAATTCTTTTTGGCGGATTTTTCATATTCTCATTTATGCAGGATTTTTGAAGCATTAGCCCATGAATTTGGGTTTCATAGTCTTTCTTTGGGTTCTTGAAAAACTAGATCAATTAGAGACCATTTTGACTACTCGTAGGCAGATTCTTCTGTACTCAACATTTGTTCCACAGTCTAACTTACATCAAAGGCGAGTAAGACCGTCATTTTAAGTTTTTTAACAATTTCCACAAAAAGAAATTAATTTTTGTGGAACACAAACCTTCCAAATTAGTGCTCATATTCTAGGATCATTTTTTGCGTTTGGGTGATTGTTTTGGAGGTTAAGTGCTATTAACTATGTGGTCTTTTTCTTCAAAAAAAAAAAAAAGAAAAGAAAAAGAAAAAAACTATGTGGTCTTTATTTAAAATTTCCTTATTGGTGTAGGGTCCAAATCTTCTTGATAGGGGTGGGATGTTTCAGAAGACATGTTGAGAATTTATTAAGCAATTAGAGGATTAATTCCTATGGGTTTTTAAGATCAATATGCTCATGGACCCATGTGATTGATTGACTAATGTTGTATTACTAAGGGTGGGGGTACAACTAGGTTGGGTTCAACCCCAAAAAAAGTCGTGTCGGGTTCGGGTTCGGGTTGAGTTTTCCCAACCAGGGTTGAGTTTTCCCAACCAGGGTTGAGTTTGGGTCAGGTTCGGGTTGAGGGTCCGGCCCAAGTGAAACCCGGCATTTTATATGGGGTTTTTTTTTTTTTGTAAGCTTAAAAACTTGGGTTGGATCGGGTTGAGCTCGGGTCGGGTTTGGATTGAAAAAAAGGGTTCCTTGGGTTGGGTCAGGTTGGCCTCAATGCGACCCAACCCGACCCGAGTTGCACCCCTACTAAGGGGTGG
This sequence comes from Tasmannia lanceolata, assembly GCF_043159265.1. NCBI lineage: Eukaryota > Viridiplantae > Streptophyta > Magnoliopsida > Canellales > Winteraceae > Tasmannia > Tasmannia lanceolata. Next base: position 23,285,740 of record NW_027518680.1, read on the forward strand.
ATGGTTGGGATCCAAAGGTCATTCCAAAACTTCATATGTCTGACATCCCCAATTCTGATGATAGGCATTATTGGATGATTAGGATGCAAGAAAGGATGTATTTCCATGTGCTTGAGGATTGGCAAATATTCACGTTTAGCCAAATATGAATGCCTATTATTTGGCCCCAAAGGTAATCTTCCTCGTTGAGGATGCTCCAGCTAAGGTTGAAAATGAAAACTATGTTCATTTGAGTTCCATTTCTAATGTCCATTCTACCCTGGCTAGTTAGTTTAGTAATTTCCACCCACTTAATTTTGCCCCAATCCATTTTGCCATTGCATTTGCTCCCAAAGAATCTTCCTTGCAATTTGCCAATGGTTTGGGTAATGTGTGTTGGGAGTTTGATGCATGCCATCGTGTAATTCAAAATGTTGGAGCATAGACTCTTGAGCAAGGCAAGCCTCTAGTTCCAAATGACAACATGAAAGCCTTTTGAGTTGGCGTTTACTGACAACTTAATTTTAGGGTTGCTCGGATAAAGATAAGAAAGCCGTCTATATTTCCACTATGCACCCAGCTATTTATTGAACTAAATATGACTTCTTTACAAGAAAAAATAGCAAATAAGATTCATGCTTATAAACTATTCCAGGTCATTTCAGGGTTTACATTACCTGCATTACTAGCACTTTGACATCCGATGTGCACGAGAAAAGCAAATCAAATCTAAGTTATATATGTGACCTTCAAATACAAATATTAGAAAATGCATTTGAATGAAAGGGCTGCAAACATCAAGTGAGAGATTTGTGGGCAGTTCTTAGTAAGGTGATCATTTGAATGTTACCATGACAGGATTCCTGGATGAGGACAGATAATGTTTCTGTGCACAAAATAAACTGGTATGGTGATAGTGGGTCACCTTGTCTTAATCCTCAGAACCGGTGAAAATAATCAATAGGAGTACCATTGAGAAGATTGCGTACTCTTTTGTGGTGACACATTGTTTGCTTGGTTTGATCTAATGATCTTAGAATCCAAATATTTTCAGGAATTGAAAAAAAAAATATAATTCATTTGATTTTGTCATAAGCTTTCTCCATGTCAATTTTATAAAGGATTTACCTCTCTTTTTAAGCATGATATGATTTCCTTAGATATTATTATATTATCTGAAAATTTCTCTTAGGAACAAATAAAGATTGATTGGGGGCGTGATTTTTTGGAGGTGTGGTCTCATACTATTAACTAGTATTTTTGAAATAATTTTATATGTTACGTTGCATAAGCTTATTGGTCAGAGTTTGTTGAGTTGAACACCATCACCAACTTTTGGGAGTAGTTTTATGAAGATTTAATTGAATGTGGGTGTCATGCCCATGGCCAGGCACGTGACCATTCCATATACCTGCTAAAAAGCTCTGTAGACATGCAAGGCTAAAGTATATAGAGCAATTCCAGCCATTTTTTGTTCTAATCAATACAATCCATAATATTCCGTCCAGCCATAACCAAAATAAAACCAAACTAACCAACAGTTTTTTTCTTTTGCTTACCATATTTTGTCTCTCAAACTCGGTTTTACTCAAATCACAACAATAAACAAGATCACTCAAACACACAAGATCATTCAAACTAAAGTTTTCTCAGTCTCTCAAATTCTACCAAACACTCGAGTTTCTTTTTTCCTCATTCCATCTCCATTTTCCCGTAATGCCTTAGTGCAGATCGTTGAGAGACAAATGCCCTTTCAGGAATCGAACTATCTGCTCAGTGTCAGATTGCAGAAAGATGTTAAAAAAAATATTAATTTTGATGCAGAGATGGCAATTTCAATTTCAATATATTAGCCCACTTTGTTTATTCAAGACACCAACCATATGTAATGAAGAAAATGATCAAACATGCTAAAGCCATTCAATACATCAGTTTTCAAAAGCTTGCTAATCAAATAGGAACTTGGCCAAGTCAGCATGCATTGGTTGTGTTCTTGTTATGGATTTTTTCTTTTTATATCAATGTTACCGATTTTGGTAGGTAAGCTAGTAGAAAACCAGCAACTGCAATGGAGAGTACAGCACAATTTCATTTCATTGTCAACCAAATACCACCTATACAATTTCAAGAAAATTTGATTTCATCCAAACAACGCAAATACAAGAATTTCACCCAAACAACATATTTTAAATTCGGGGAATCTAAAATCACTGTTTTTAAAATCTAAGAATTTGAAACTTCCGGCAAAAGCAAAATCGGGATTTTCTTTACATTGAAACCTATGATAAGGTTATGAGCTTATGTTTACAAACATTAAAAATTTCCATGTACAATTAAAAATAAAATAGTTACCGTTCTTAATGTCGAAATGAGTGCTCAAGTGTAAAACACAAGAAATTTCCAAGTACAACTAAACACAAAATAGTTACTGTTCCTAATGTTGAAAACGAAAATCGAAATCAGTGTCAAAATGTTACTTTTTTACATCTCTCAGGACCAACAAAAGCACCACCATGAGTCCAGTGTAAGGTTCAACTATGCCACAGCTATGATAGGTGTCATACCTTACTCATTCTTGGTCGACGTTGAGAAGGGCCCACACAAACAGCTGCACAATTAACCATTCGTGTCATCTCATTGACATCGTAGTTTGAATTCAACCGTGAATCAACAAGCTGCCTGTAGCTTTGAGGATTCATTAGAGGTCTCGCCTGCAATGGCAGACAACTAATCCGTTAATTTTCCAATGCTAGAACCGATAGAAAATGGGAAACAAAACATAAACAAAAGTAGGAATAGGCTATTTTATGGCCTACAATGTCTTGGGATCTAAGGATTCCAGTGTAGGAATGGTATTGTAAGTGAAGATTTATGCAGTTCCATCTTCAAGACATGTAAGGAAACGAAGAATCTTTGATGGAAGATACTAACCCAGTCTACCAATTTAACCATAGGGAACTGAGTCCTAAAAATAGCTTCGCGTCCAGTAATTAGCTCCAGAAGCATGACCCCAAAGGAGTAGGCATCTGATCGTTCACTGAGTTGGTGGGTCGAAACACATTCGGGATCTACGTACCTGTCATTATAAACACAATAATAGAGAAAAGAAAAGGGTATAAATGATTAAAACAAGAATTGGATAGTTGTCATTGGATATTTGAAAATGATTATATTTCCATGAATTTGCAAATCAAAAAAACATTCTGGATCTAAGTACCTGCCATTAATAAACATGTTAATAGAGAAAAACAAAGGGCATGGATGATTAAATTAAAAAAATGGACTCTTATCACTGGATATTTGAAAATTGTTCCCTTTCTCATGTCCTACTCTTCAATAACATAAAAAATAACTTGCAGTTTTAATCAAACACTTCAATAAACGGACTCCCCAAGTAACATAACTTGAATTAGAAACAAAAAAATGACACCAACTAGGTCTGTCCCAATGTGACCAAACCAGCTCTACATCAATGCAACTGGAGCTCAAGACCAGAAATGAGTCTTAAACTGGATAACAATAGAGTAAAGCCTTTTATGAAAATGCAACAGTTAAAAAGCAAAATCCACCCCAACTAGGCCTCCCTAGTTGAACTCAGACAAACTATAAACCAGTGCAATTGGATTTTTCACTGGAAATCAGTCCAACCGAGACTAAGACCATGCTATTGAAAATGAGATTATTAGACACAAAATCACTCTAGCCGAGTGATGAGGACTATTAAATGAAGATGGAAAATAAATAACTGGGACCATCTATACACCAAAAGTTTTTTTTTGGTAGTTAAGCTGGGATCGAACCCCCGACCTCAAGGTTGAAGTCCAAAGCCTTCACCATTGAGCTAGAGGCACAATCCCATCTATACATCAAAAGTTGTTGCTTTTCTTTTAATTAATGGGTTTCATAGGTGTAGATTTGTTGTCTTTGGGCTGTTAATTAATTGTTGATTTCAGTTCCTAATGGGATTTAAGTTTTAAGTTTCAATAGGAGTTTCATTAGTTGCTTGAGTTTTGATATGATCGGATTCATGTTTTAGAGGGAGTGTTTTAGTTTCTTTATAATACCTAAATGGATTGTAAACATTTTCGAGAGCTTGCAAGCCTTCTCTATCCGTTTGGATTCTTGTAATGCTGCTCTAGGTGGATTTCTAGAGACCCCCAATCAGGGGCGGAGGCAGAAATTTGCTCTAGAGGGGGCAAAGAAGGATTTTTATACCGTAACCGTAATCAATAAAATATTATAAAATCAAAAATTCAAATTATTACACAAATTTCAATTCAATTTGCTTTTAATCTTTTTTTTTTTGAGAGTTCAATTTGCTTTTAATCTTAAAAAATCATTCGCATTTATTAAAAGCTCATGCTGCAAAGAAAACTTATGGGATTTTTACAATCAACCCCGATTTTTTCTTTGTTTATGAGCAAGATAGTTACACAAACTAAACAGATATGAACATAGATTTAAAATCTATAATTCTTTTTTTTTTTTTTAAATGGTAATTTGCAATCTATAAATGCGAACAATATATCTCTTATATCTTATGTATTTTCAAAAAATTAATGGAAAATTCTCGTTCTACCTTGTTATATATCTTATATCTTATGTATTTATAGTGTTTCATATATCTCTTACAATTAGGATCAGTAAATGCCAACCATTCAATCAGTAAATATTGCCTCATGTGCAAGTAGGATAATTTGAAATTAATATTATCTACCAATGGAATGTTAACGCCCTATTTCTTTTGGATTTGAGAACCGATTGTCTAAAACTGATAATTGGAGTGAAAAATAAATTAACATAAATTTTGAGTCCAATTATCAGTTTTGGACTCACAACTTTCACCTCGTTGAAAGAAATATGAACCTAGAGATTTTATATGGTGAGTGCTGAGATGACCCAAACCTTTGATCTGTAAAGGGTCTGCACATTACATAAACCTCTATAGATTGGAGGGTTAGGATCATCCTATGGAGATTGTCTACATTGTACAGCCTATTTATGTTGTGGCCCAACAAATGAAAGGTTTAGATCATCCTGTGAAGTAGGCCCACTGTAATTTTTAAAAAATACTAGACTTTAGGGGCACTTACCCTATAAAATCTCAGTCACTCACACACTCTCTCTCTCTCTCTCTCATATAAAATCTCAGCCACTCTCTTTCCACCTTGCCTTTCTATGTTTCATGCCTGAGTAGTCAAAATCTCTCTCTCTCTCACTCTCTTCCTTGGTTAGGTTTCCATCTAACGCAAAACAGTCCCACCAAAAATTGTGGGATTTCCCAATGAAAAACGCTGCCGGCATGCAACATCAGATAAATTTGGAGAAAATTTAGCACATCGATCTAAAGTCCAAACCAATGAAAACTCGCAAGGCATTTGTCGAAAAAAAAAAAACTACTAATCCCAATACCAAAAATCGCATAGAACTAACAGCATCGAAAAAATCCCAAATTTTTAGGGGGGCCCCCCTCACCCCCTGGCTCCATCCCTGCCCCCAATGGTGAGTTGTGGCAACCCTACCCTTCTTCCTATTTACTAATCTATTATTTCTTAGATCTTCCCAGCTAGTACAGATTTCTCTCCCATCTTAATTCTATATATTGTTTCCTTTCTCTTAATCTCCTTCAGTTTCCTCAACCCATTTAATCTGTATTCAACTTCAGTTCATTCATTTCTTCTTATGTTATTGTTTCTTGAAACCAACTGTGGTTTTCTTGAATATGAACTTATTTCAAGATTTAAACAATCCCAGTAGTTTTCAAATCTCATACTATTGTAGGACTGTATTTATCAATCTGAATCATATTGTCTGTTCGAGGTAAGAATAATACTTCTGAGTTGTGACTTCACGTTCAACGAAAGAACGATTACTCTAAATGCATTGCATATGGGAGTTGAAAAGACCAAGAAATGTGTGAGGTCAAAGATATTGAATCGAAAAAACTTTGCAACATACTCATCATGAAGCAGTTTGAAGATAAATGCAAAGAACAAGATGTTGTACTGATACTGGTGACACAAGAGGTAGATGATAGTAGTGTTGAAAAGAAGTCGACACTTCCTCGCTAGTAAAGTCACATGGAACGCAGTTTGTTCCGGTACGCGGTATGAGAAGGTTCCGGGGAACGATGGTAGCCCGGTACACAGTACGATGAGGGCAGGTAAGTTGATTCACTATTTGGGGTCGTGGAACTTTTTGGAGCACTAATTCGGGTGCTCCGGTCCACACGCATTCTCTTTACACTTATATACACACACACCCGCACAAGAATATCATTCCATAGTCCATACTACATACATTTAATAAAAACATAAGAAACCTCATGTATGCCATATATATTTATTAGGGTTGCAACTCGGGTCGAGCGGGTCAGGTTTTCCAGAACCCTACTCGAGAAATCATCTCGAGTTGGGTTGAGTTTAGTTTTCTTTGAAAAAAATCCTAGGTTCCTAAATCCAACCCTACCCAAGATAGTTTCTCGGTTTGTTTCGGGTCGGGTCGGGTCTTTATTATTTAGCATAGGATAGTGAATAATTTCAAAGATTTTAGAAAGCGACAAATTTTCACGTTAAAAATTTCTAGATTTATATCATCAAGTGCATAAATGTAATAAAGAGAATATTTTTTTTTCACATCATAAACATCAGCCCATTGATAACAATTATTTCGATATATTAGAAAATAATTTGCAATGTTATTCAAGAGATATTAAAGCTAGTCAATATACCTGCAAGAGCTGGATCGGTTTTCTAGTTTCAGGGTTTTTTTTTTTTTTTTTTCCTTTAAACCCTACCTAAACCAAGAATGACTCGGGTTTTTCAACCTCAAACCCTATGCAACCCAAAACCCATGATTTCTAAACCCAACCCAGGTTATTTTCGGGTCGGGTCAATGCGGGTTGGGTAAACACTGACCCAAATTGCAACCCTAATATTTATTTAGAAAGAAAGTTTTAGTTCCAATCCAACCCAAAATATATAAAATTTTAAGGTCTCCAAATATCACTAAATAAAATATCAACATATATTACATTCTTAATCCTAAATGAAAGCATACAGGGTGTTGATTTTGCTTCCTTTCCCACCTTCTCTTTCTTTCGCTCTCTCTCAGTGTATATGCATCTCTCTTTTTCCCTTAAGGGTCACCATTTTTGGCGACTTGGACTTCAAACAAACCCCATTTAGGATCGTGCGACCCCAGTTCGAGGGTCAAAAGGTGGGATGGCAACCCTGGTAACATTGCTTGTGAGGTGCAGGATGTCGTTTCATTTGAGAATCGAGTGCCTGATGAGTGGTATTATGAGCTGTCACAAATGCATGATAAAGAACATGTTTCTGATCTTCTGCCATGATCATAAGGGCTTTCTATGGGAAAGAATGTCCATTCATAGTGCAACCTTTGCTCGTACCAAAGAAGGATGAATCACGGAGATGTTTATTGATGTTGAGAATACTAATAGGATCAAGATCAAGTACCAATTTCCTATTCATCAACTTGATGTATTGTTGGGTATGCTTTTAAGATGTACTATCTTCTCTTAAGATTGATCTGTGGAATGGATATCATCAAATTAGAATTCAAGCTAGTGATGAAGTTAGTTCATGAGTGACTTGTTATGTCATTAAGCCTTACCAAAGCTTTGAGCACATTGATGTGCATGAACATGCATGTACTTCATTCATTTATTGGTTGATTCCTTTTTATTCTGATGATATTCTTATTTATACCAAGGGCAAGGAAGAACACGGACACCTAGATCATCTTCATCAAGTGATGGGAGTTGCAAGGCAAGAGAAGCTCTACATCAACTTGAAGAAGTGTTCATTCATAACTTCAACCGTTATCTTTCTTGGATTTGTGGTTACTTCACGTGGTATTGAAGTATATTTAGATAAAGTTAAGGCTATCCTAGACCGGCCATTTCCTACTACAATCCATGAGGTTCATTAAGAATTGCAGTTACTGTAGCATTGTTATGGCTCCAATTATAGCGTGTACAAAGAAGGGACAATTTGCATGGACCATGTTTGTGGAAATGTCTTGTATTCTGGCATTATATAGTACCCTAACAGACATATTTGTGCGCATCTATGGGGGTTTTTGAGGCAACATTCCGGAAGGGAAATTAAATTTTCGGTTTTACGATAAAGGATGTTTCAATAATTATTTTGTAGTGGCATTGAGATATAAGTCATGCACTAACTTTATAAGAAGACATGTTTTCTTTGAGTTTTCTTGGCTGAGAAGAATTGGAAATCTTAAACAGAAATAGTGAAACTCTTCTTCCTTGGACGTAGGCACACTGCCGAACCATGTAAATCTTGTGTTCCTTCTTGTGTGATTGTGTTTCTTTGGATCCTTTCTAAACGTTTTTGCTGCACATCGTGTTTGATCCTTATTTCCTAATGTATTTCTCTATTTTTCTCCAAAGCCTTTAAATAAATCAAAAAGCAAATGACCAAAACAAATGTGCCACAGCTGCCCAATTTCAAAGATGTTTGAAGCCAATACTAAGTCAAGAAGGACATCCGGTAGTTTACTACAGTGAGAAGTTGATCGAAGCCAAGTAGCAATACTCTATGTTAGCCCAAGGGTTCAACAAGTACTCCTATTGAAATGTTTTGATGATTAACAAACTCAATTTGTTATAAAATAAAGTTTTTATACACTAATGATTTCCATTGGCAAAGTTATACTGTTCACAGCATAGCATCCTCAAGAGTGCATGACAAACGGCAATTCATTCTAGCTCAAAGTGATATCAAAGGCATGAAGAAGGCATTACCATCTCAAAGGCATTCAAAGACAAGGTTGAACTCTAGCCCAACAAGAATGACAATCATCTCAAAAGTTCAAGCTTGGCTCAAGCACAAGAATGGGAATCAACTCAAAAGTTCAAGCTTCTACAAGGTGCTGAGTGAAGACATGTCAAAGCCTCTACAAGGTGCCAACAAGATTGAAGACCAAGTAAATTTAGAATGTAAATGGTCATTCATGTTTAATCTAGGTCTATGGCACAAAGGAGAGAGTTAAAATAACCTAGATAGAATTTAATTGGTTAGTGAATGTTCATAGTGGTGTCTCAACATTGTTGGACCCTCATGACATTCCATTTAACTTGATAAATCAAAGTTCCAAAAGCCCAAACAAAGACAGCAAAAATATAAGAAAATATTTGCTGTTGTAGGCTTCTCGAAACTCCGAGAATATTCTCGGAGCTCCGAGCTCGGAACTCCGAGAAAATTCTCGGAGCTCCGAAAATTGTTCTAGGTTAAAAAAAATAGGTCTCGGAGCTCCGAGCCCGGAGTCCGAGAAGACCGTTGGGGAGCTTAAAAATTTTGTATTTTTCTTCGCTCTATATATATGAACCTTGGGACTCTTGGGGAACCAACTAAGGAGTTTATAAAGATTTCAAGAGCACTAAAAGGCATTCATTCTCCTTCTCTTGAAGATCTTCACTCTCCATCTCTCTCTTGTGCCATTTACCTTAGATTATTCTTGAGAGACTTTAGGACCTTCATTTGTTCATCTTGTTCTTGTGAGAGTGAGTGAGCTTTACTTTAAATTAGCCTATCCAGAGGCAAGCAAGCTTTTTCATTTCATCTTCTTTGTATTTGGCACAAAGGGCGCCGTAGAAGACCCTTGGAGCGTGAAGCTCGATTTGTACAAGGCGGAAGGAACGCCGTATTTAAGTTCCTTGGAGAAGATAGTAGAATCCTCAAGGAGAGTAACTTGAGAAGAGTAGAGTAGGTCTTGAGCTAAGACCGAACCACTATAAAAATCCTTGTGTCAAAGCTTTCTTGTCTCCTCATCTCTTCTCTTGTGGTAAGCTTTTTACTATTACTTTAAATACTATTTTTGATTTCCTATTCAATCTAAAACTAGTGCAATCTAAGTTTTCAAAATCCTTAAAATTTGAAAAGAAACCCAATTCACCCCCTCTTGGGTTGCTAAGTGGAATTTCACTTGGTATCAGAGCATAGGCTCTTACATAGGATTTCTCTTTGAAAACCTACAAGGAAAAGATCCAAATGGCAACCTTTTCTTATAGCAATGAGGGGCAATCCACTACTAGACCTCCCTTCTTCAATGGCTTAAACTATCCATATTGGAAAGCTAGAATGAGAGTGTTTTTAAAATCCTTAGATTTTGATGTTTGGAGAAGTATCCAAAATGGATATAATGAACCTAGTATTGATATGGAACTATGGGATGAAAATGAAAGAAAAGAATCCACTATCGATGCAAAAGCAATGAATGCCTTGATTTGTGCCTTATCTCTCGAGGAGTTCAATCGAGTTTCTACTCTTGAAACCGCTAAGGAGATTTGGGATATGTTAGAGATAGATCATGAAGGGACAAATCAAGTGAAAGAGTCCAAGATGAATCTTCTCTTTAAAGAGTATGAACTATTCATGATGGACCCTAATGAAACCATTGCCAAAATGCATACTAGGTTCACAAACATAACAAATGGGTTGAGATCATTAGGTAAACAATTGTCTAGCAAGGACTTAGTTACCAAAATACTTAGGTCATTACCTAAAGACTGGGATCCCAAGGTCACCGCCATTGAAGAAGCAAAAGACGTATAAAAAATGGGCTTAGAAGACTTAATATGTTCCTTAATAACTTTTGAAATGGTTTTAAAAGGAAGAGAAACCTTAAACAAACAAAAGGAAGATACAAAAAGGAAAGGAATAGCTTTCAAAGCAAGAGTTGAGAGTGAAGAGGAAGAGAGTGAAGAAGACACACAAGATGATCTTGCTCTCTTCACCAAGAGATTCAAGAAATTTCTCAAGTTCAAGAAAGGAGGCAACTCTAGCCAAGGAAGAAATAGGCCTTCAAGCAAAGAGGAGATGAGATGCTATAAGTGCAACAAGGTTGGTCATATACGACCAAATTGCCCACTCATCAACAACAATGACAAGGATAGGAAGAATAGAAGAAATGGCAAAAAGGCTTTGTGTGCGGCGGCTTGGGATGAAGGGAGTGCTTCATCCGGAAATGAATCCAACGGAAAGGATGAAGATGACCTTTGCTTCATGGGACTCACCGATGTGACACAAGATATCTTCGTATCCGAGGTAAATGATGTTGATGATATGTCCCATGAATTCTCTAATGATGAACTAATTTTGCTTGTGAAAAACTTCATGAAAATTTGGATTTACAACTTGCCAAAAACAAAACAATGAAAAAATCCTTACAAGATATCACTAGGGAATTTAGGCTCTTAAAAAAGGAATTCGATTTGCAAACCAATACAAGTGAAAAATTGATTTTGGAAAACAAAGCTTTGAATGAAGAAATAGACAAATTAATCATTGAAAACAAAAGCTTGAAAGAGGAAAATGAGACACTTGTTTTGAAATGCAAAGAACTTGATTTAACGTTTAAAAAATTCTCATGTGGTAAAAACAAACTAGATGAAATTCTTGAAAATAAGGTTGTCTCTTTAGAAAAAAATGGTCTTGGTTACCAACCCTTTTCTAAAGGAAAAGCTTCATTCAAAAATAAGTTTATAATGAATTCCTCCCACATCCATGCTAACACTAGTGCCTTTATTCCTATTTGTCACTATTGTGGTAGAATAGGACACTTAAGGTTTGCATGCAATGTTAAGAAATCAAAAGCATCTAAATTTATGTGGGTTAAAAAAGATGAGCTTTATGATGTTGCTAACCTTGAATGACCCAAGAAAAAGTGGGTACCTAAAACTTCAACATGAGCTTTGATTCTTGTAGGTGTGATTGAAAGGAAAACCCTCAAAGGATAAGTGGTTCTTGGATAGCGGTTGCTCAAGGCACATGACGGGAGATGTAACCAAGTTCGCCTTTGTCACCATGAGTCATCAAGGAAATGTCACCTTTGGAGATGATACAAGAAGCAAAATCATCGGTGAAGGTACCATTAAAATTAAGGACATTAAGGTTGAAGATGTTTTGCTCGTTGACGGTCTTTCATTTAATTTAATAAGCATTAGTCAACTATGTGATCTTGGTCACAAAGTTGTTTTTGAAAAAGATAGTTGTAAGATTTTGAATGCTAAGAATAATGAAATTGAATTTGTTGCATATAGAGATGGCAATATGTATTCATTAGCATTAGAAGACCTTGAAAGTCAAAACATCCAATGTCTCTCCGCCATGGATGATAACCCTTGGTTATGGCATAGGAGACTTGGTCATGCTCATATGGATTTGATTTCAAGATTATCTTCTAAGAATCTTGTGAGAGAGTTACCTAAACTCAAATACATTAGAGATAAAGTTTGTAATGCTTGCATTCATGAAAAACATGCTAAAGACTCTTTTAAACCCATAAGTGTATTATCTACCTCTTGTCCACTACAACTCCTTCACATGGACCTATTTGGTCCCATGAAGACTAGTAGTAGAGGAGGCAGTAGATATGTATATGTGATTGTTGATGACTACTCCAGGTTCACTTGGGTATTGTTTTTAACTAGTAAAGATGAAACCTTCAAGAAATTTGTCAACTTGTGCAAGCGAATTCAAAATGAACAAGGGGTTTTCATAAATGAAATTAGAAGTGATCATGGAACCGAGTTTGAGTACATTGAGTTTGATACCTTTTGTAATGAAAATGGAATCAAGCACAATTTCTCGGCTCCAAGAACTCCCCAACAAAATGGGGTAGTTGAAAGGAAAAATAGATCACTTATTGAAATGGCTAGAACCATGTTAAATGAGCACAATGTTCCAAGAAACTTTTGGGTGGAAGCCGTTCACACGGCTTGCTATCTTTTAAATAGAGTGCTCGTTAGACCTCACCTTAACAAAACACCTTATGAATTATGGAGTGGAACACCCCCCAAAGTTAGCTACTTCAAAGTTTTCGGTTGTAAATGTTTTATATTAAACATGAAAGACACCTTGCACAAGTTTGATTCAAAATCCGATGAAGGTATCTTCTTAGGTTATTCAACTTATAGTAAAGCTTATAGAGTCTACAACAAAAGAACTCAACTTGTGGAAGAATCCGTGCATGTCAAATTTGATGAGTCATTTGAACCTCCTAAAGTCATTAATGAAGATGATGACGGTGTCAATCCTCTAGAGCCTCATAGCCAAGTAGAGTCAAGTTGAAGGTCTTCCCAAACATAGTAGAATCATGTCTAGTCACTCTTCTACTCAAATCATAGGTGAAACCTCACAAGGAGTTAAGACAAGATCTCACTATAGGAATGTTTGTGCCAACACGGCCTTTATCTCCCAAATAGAACCCAAGTCCATAAAAGAAGCTGAAAAGGATGAATTTGGATGATTGCTATGCAAGATGAACTAAACTAATTCGAGAGAAACCAAGTATGGAGGTTAGTTCCTAGGCCTAGTGATCACCCGGTTATTGGGACTAAATGAGTGTTTAGAAACAAACTCGATGAGCATGGAGATATTCAAAGGAATAAAGCTAGATTGGTAGTCCAAGGTTACAACCAAGAGGAAGGTATCGATTATGATGAGACCTTTGCTCCGGTTGCCAGATTGGAAGCCATAAGGATGCTACTTGCATTTGCATCCCATAAAAACTTTAAGTTGTATCAAATGGATGTAAAGAGTGCATTCCTAAATGGGTATATTATGGAGGAAGTTTATGTTGAACAACCTCCCGGTTTTGAGGATTTCAAATACCCTAATCACGTATATAGGTTGGACAAAGCCTTGTATGGTCTAAAGCAAGCTCCTAGAGCTTGGTATGAGAGGCTTAGCTCCTTCCTATTAGAGAGTGGCTTTCAAATAGGCACGGTTGATAAAACCTTGTTCATTAAAAGAAAAGGAAAATATATGCTTATTGTTCAAGTCTATGTAGATGATACAATATTTGGTGCTACCAATGAAAAGATGTGTGAAGAATTCGCCAAATCCATGCAAAAAGAGTTTGAGATGAGTATGATGGGAGAGCTTACCTATTTCCTAGGACTTCAAATCAAATAATGTAAATATGGAATTTTCATCAACCAAGAGAAGTATACTAAGGAACTCCTTAAGAAATTTAGCATGGATAGCTCACAAATCAAGCCAACTTCTATGAGTACTTCCATCAAATTAGAAAAGGATGAAATTGGCAAACCGGTTGATGAGAAAAAGTTTAGAGGAATGATAGGTAGTCTATTATATTTGACCGCTAGTCGGCCAGATATAATGTTTAGCGTATGTATTTGTGCTAGGTTTCAATCGGCTCCTAAAGAGTCTCATTTGAGTGCCGTTAAGAGAATATTCAAATATCTCAAAGGAACTCCTTTAGGTTTATGGTATGAACGATCGAATGAATTCAACCTAGTAGGATTTTCGGACTCCGACTTTGCCGGTTGTAGAATTGATAGAAAAAGCACAAGTGGCACTTGTCAATTTCTTGGACGGTCTCTAGTGTCTTGGTTTAGCAAAAAATAAAACTCGGTAGCCTTGTCTACTACTGAAGTAGAATACATTGCGGCCGGCACTTGTTGTGCACAAATCCTATGGATGAAGAACACTCTCATGGACTATAATCTTGCATTTAGTAATGTTCCAATCCATTGTGATAATACAAGTGCCATCAACTTGACAAAAAATCCAATTCAACATTCTAGAACTAAGCACATAGAGGTAACACATCATTTCTTAAGAGATCATTCTCAAAAAGGGGATATTGAAATTAAGTACATCCACACCAATGAACAATTGGCGGATATCTTCACAAAACCCCTTAATGAGGATCGATTTTGTGACCTTAGGAGTGGACTCAACATTTGGAGTTTGGATCAAGTGAAAGAGTTTGCACATGAAGCATGAATAGAAGACACAATTCTCCTTATATATATATATATATATATATATATATATATATATATATATATATATCTTGTTTTGATAGTGACTACATGGTTTTAGATGATCCAACCCTAACTCTAAAACTCACTCAATTGGTACCCATAGCTCACTTCATTTCAAGGGGGAGTCGGTACCATCACCCTTAATTAAGATACCTAAAACTTTGGCCATGTGCCATCATCTAAACCTTCGGTAAGTCATATGTGTGATTCATGCATTGGATCATGGCTTCACTTGCAATTTGAAATATCATATGTAACTATGTTCTCCTTACATTAAAAAAAAATAAAAATAAATTCTCGGAACTCCGAGATTTTGTCTCGGAACTCTGAGAAAATGGACAGAGGGAACCTGGAACGGTTCTCGGAACTCCGAGATCTCGTCCAGGTTGTCCTCGGAGCTCCGAGAAAATTTCTAGGAACTCCGAGATTCGGCACAGTAGAAAAAAAATGCGTGTGTTCTCGGAACTCCGAGAATATTTCTCGGAGCTTCGAGAATCGGGCCACGAGAGTTAAAAGCCCTGGACCCGGTTCGTTTTTTTAAAATTTTTCTCTCCTCTTTCCCTCTTCTTTCTACTACTCCTCAAACCCTAACTCCATATTCCTCGTTTTTTCTTCATTTTCTCCATACATCCACCTCCAAAACCCTCTTCTCCCTTCAACATCACTCTCTTCTTCCTAAAATCCTAATTTTTTCCATTCAAACCCTAAGATTTCACCCATTTTTTATTTTTTCTTTCTTCCTTTCTCTATTTCTCCTAGTTTCCTTCATTTTAGGGCTATTCTCTTTTTTTTAACACATTATCCTTCTCTATTTCTCCTATTTTCCTCCATTTTAGGACTATTCTCTCTTTTTTTTAACACATTATCCTTCTCTACACCCCCATTTCCTCTCACCATGCCTCCTAAAACCAAAAATCTCAACATTGGGGGCTCCTCCCAAGTTGCAGACCCCGAATACGTTCCTGAAGAATTTTCCGAGGAAGAAGGGCCTTCACGGAAGAAGGCGAAGGCGAAGGCTGTGGTGGCCGAGGTTGTGTCCAACTCTTTTTTCACTGGGGATAAGGCCAAGAAACTCTGGGCCGACGTCGGCACTAGGGGCATCCTCACCGGCAGGTACATTGATCCCCCTGTCCTTCAAAATTTTGATTTAAAGGCAAAATTTGATGCCATTCATTGGACACCCATCCTTCACCTCAACGAACCCGTTTACCCTCGCTTGGTGCGTCTCTTCTATGCCAATCTCACCATTTTCCCTTCCTTCTTTAAAATCGAATCCAAGATCAAGAAAACAGTCATCAAACTCAACTATCACACTTTTGCCACACTTCTTGGGATTAGCCATGAGGGCCTCTTACACTATTTCTGGCCGAAAGATGGGACACATTCCCTTGATGATCTTGATCATGACACTGTCTATGGTCGGATAACACGGCGCTACCACGCCAATATGCCCGTACAATCTGCCGACCTCATTCCAGTTGCGCGCATGCTTCATAACTTCATGTACCACATCTTCATACCTCGTGCTGGGATGCGTGAAGCCCTAAGACCCTTAGAGGCATATATTATCTACAGCATCTTAGAGGCCCGCCAGCTCTGTCTGCCTTATATCATGTTTCGCTACATGTTTCAGACCTCTGGCCGTTACCGCTCTTCCTTGCCATATGGCATGATTCTCACCCGTGTCTTTCTCCACTTTGGCATCATCTTGGATGGAGAGATGACCATGACTCCGAATGCCCCGTTTGATGTTCAGACCTTTAACCGCATGGCTCTCAATCAAGCCGTGATTGACATTGATTCTGACGATGGAGGCGGCTACGAAGCCGAGGACCAGGCTGCACCGGCACCTCAGCCATCACAGGATACCTCTCAGTTCTGCACTCGCCAGGATTTGGCTCACATGCAGGAGGCTATTGAGCGATCCATGGCCTCACAGTTTGCGCAGCTGTCTACCCATGTCGACTCTGAGATTTCGACTCACTTCCAGACCTTGACTACCCATGTTGATGGCCAGTGGGCCGCCTATTATCCCTACCTCTCCGGTGACCAGTGGGGCCAGGCGCTGGGCAGTTCTTCTCATCAGCCACCACCTCCTCCGCAGAGGGCTCTCGTTCTCTGAATATGGATCCCATTTTGCTCTGATTTAGGCTTATCTATCTATTTCTATTATCTGTTGGTTGTATAAATCCTATTAGCTAGATGCTTCTCTAGTTAGTTGGATCTTTTTTTTGGGATGTATTCGGTTTATCTACTTCTGTCGCTGTTATGATGTGTCATGAATGCTATGTCCTTTGACTGGTTGTATGCTCTTTTATGTATGACATTTCACATCATCTATATATATATATATATATATATCTTTGGTTTACTGTGCGGTGTGCTTCTCTGTTTTATTTCCTTGCTTGCATACCTTGTCTTATGCCTGCTTTCTCTCTTACACTGCACTTCACTTGTCTCATTGGCTCTCACCTACACTCTTTCCTTTTGTTCTACCTTTTTGGTGATGACAAATGGGGGAGAATATTTGAGCTCCCAAGTCATAATAACATGCATATATTAAGGGGGGAGCAAAGCTCTATGCTTATAATTTTGCAATCAAATTTCAATCATTAAATTTAATGCCTTAAATGTTCAATTAAAATCAAACTCTTAGGGGGAGCCCAAATTATTTTATTCATCCCTAAAGGGGGAGCTCCTACCCTAAAACAAATTATGTTTGTCATCATAAAAAAGGGGGAGATTGTTAGCCCAAGGGTTCAACAAGTACTCCTATTGAAATATTTTGATGATTAACAAACTCAATTTGTTATAAAATAAAGTTTTTATACACTAATGATTTTCATTGGGAAAGTTATAATGTTCACAGCATAGCATCCTCAAGAGTGCATGACAAACGGCAATTCATTCTAGCTCAAAGTGATATCAAAGGCATGAAGAAGGCATCACCATCTCAAAGGCATTCAAAGACAAGGTTGAACTCTAGCCTAACAAGAATGACAATCATCTCAAAAGTTCAAGCTTGGCTCAAGCACAAGAATGGCAATCAACTCAAAAGTTCAAGCTTCTACAAGGTGCTGAGTGAAGACATGTCAAAGCCTCTACAAGGTGCCAACAAGATTGAAGACCAAGTAAATTTAGAATGTAAATGGTCCTTCATGTTTAATCTAGGTCTATGGCACAAAGGAGAGAGTTAAAATCAACCTAGATAGAATTTAATTGGTTAGTGAATGTTCATAGTGGTGTCTCAACATTGTTGGACCCTCATGACATTCCATTTAACTTGATAAATCAAAGTTCCAAAAGCCCAAACAAAGACAACAAAAATATAAGAAAATATCTGTTGTCGTAGGCTTCTCAGAACTCCGAGAATATTCTCGGAGTTCCGAGAATTGTTCCAGGTTAAAAAAAATAGGTCTCGGAGCTCCGAGCCCGGAGTCCGAGAAGACCGTTGGGGAGCTTAAAAATTGTGTATTTTTCTCCTCTCTATATATATGAACCTTGGGACTCTTGGGGAACCAACTAAGGAGTTTACAAAGATTTCAAGAGCACTAAAAGGCATTCATTCTCCTTCTCTTGAAGATCTTCACTCTCCATCTCTCTCTTGTGCCATTTACTTTAGATTATTCTTGAGAGACTTTAGGACCTTCATTTGTTCATCTTGTTCTTGTGAGAGTGAGTGAGCTTTACTTTAAATTAGCCTATCTAGAGGCAAGCAAGCTTTTTCATTTCAGCTTCTTTGTATTTGGCACAAAGGGCACCGTAGAAGACCCTTGGAGCGTGAAGCTCGATTTGTACAAGGCGGAAGGAACGCCGTATTTAAGTTCCTTGGAGAAGATAGTGGAATCCTCTAGGAGAGTAACTTGAGAAGAGTGGAGTAGGTCTTGAGCTAAGACCGAACCACTATAAAAATCCTTGTGTCAAAGCTTCCTTGGCTCCTCACCTCTTCTCTTGTGGTAAGCTTTTTACTATTGCTTTAAATACTATTTTTGATTTCCTATTCAATCTAAAACTAGTGCAATCTAAGTTTTCAAAATTCTTAAAATTTGAAAAGAAACCCAATTCACCCCTTCTTGGGTTGCTAAGTGGAATTTCACTCTACTTACGAATTGGAGTTTTATGTAGTCATACAGGCTCTTCAAAACTAGCAACATTATTTGGTCAGCAAGGAGTTGTTCTCTATTCAAACCATGAGACATTAAAGCATTTTCAGCTCACAAAAGAAATTGGGAGCTTATCATGCCAAAAGGAATAGTTATCTTCGGGAGTTCACATTGAATTGACGCACATTAGGAGTAGAGAACAAGGTTGTGTATGCATTTGCATATACTGCCTTAACTTTTAACCACTATGACATTCAAAGTCATTGAGTTTGATAAGATCAAATCGGAGTAAGTAAGTGATCATGAAATTGGAGTCATATACACAACTAACATGATTATTTATCCATGGTAAGTATTGTTTTAAAGGATGAAATATAGACATTTCTTAAAATATTGAGAAATGTCATAATTGTTAGTTAGCAAAACGGATGAAGTAGAACATAAGGTTGTATTTATATACTCCTTTCTTGATACCTAGTACATCGTGGAAAGACTTGTTTATTGTCTTTGTTTTGGAACTGTTGAAGATGTTGAAGAGGCATGATTCCATCTTGTTGTGGTAGACATATTTTGATGTTATGCATATTGCCCAGCTATTCTTTAAAGAGGTCATTCATCTACATGATCTTTCTATAGCTATTTTTTTCTATAGAGATGTAAAAGTCAAAAGTTATTTTTGGAAGACTTTGTTGAACATTATGAACACCAAGACTCATTATTTAAATGCATGCCATTCATCCACAAACAGATAGGCACACTGAAGTGGTAAATAGGAGTGTGGGAAATCTATTGTGATGCATGGTTGGAGAGTATGAGAGTAATTGGGATTAGATTCTATCTATTGCTGAGTTTGTTGACAATAGTTCGATTAATCGTAATACAACCTAGAGTCCATTTGTAGTTGGGATATGAATTACGCCAAGGCAACCAATTGACTTGGCCTAAGCTAGAAATAATGCAGAAATGTTTGCTCAACATAGAAAGGAAATAGTATAGAATAGAAAAAGGCAAAGCGAAAAATACAAGGCCTTTAGCGTGGACGAAAACAAAAAACAAAACTACATCTCTAGTAACACAAGAATGAGTAAACCTATAAGCTTCCCTTTTAGCTGATATCATGACTCTCAATCAAGACACAGATCACCTCAATTACATCCATGAATCATGACAAATATCTAAAACTCTCTCTCAACCATCTAACGATATTCAAGGAATCACCCTAAATGATAAGGTGATGAAGTAAGGTCTGATGAAAAAGTGAATATCACAAAGAGGATCTTGCACGTCGCCTCGTTAGAGTCTTTCTAGCCAATGGGCCTTGACAAGGCCCACCTAATCTATCTCTTAGGAATCCTAATGATACCTTCGATGGTAGCCAAGCCCAGACTCTCGAGGCTCGAGCCATCAAAATTCAACTTCGAAATCCTGGAGCTTCCCACCTGGGGCTAGGTTGTTCCCTCCTGCAACTGCTCAACAAGACCTCATTCTAAGATCTATAGAAAGTAGTTGTCAGATAGTATCTTTTAGAGTGTGTGATATGCCTAAGGGCATATAGGACTTTGTACATGACGGGGAGATCCTCTCAACTCATTATTTTCTCTCTAACTCTTTTCTCTCAACATGGCATCAGAGTCCTAGGGTTAGCGTGACCTAGGGACCTCCATTGAAGACCTTCTATCTTCTTCTTCTCTGCCACAGCCTGCCTCCATGCCCTAAACCTCGCGTAGCCGTTCTCCTCTTGCTCCCTTCCTCGCTCTTCTCGGTACCCCATACCCCGTACCCCCCATACCCTCGTACCCCCCATCAACAGTAACCCCTCAACCCCCCTTTTGTTAATAGCCCCCCCCACAACCCAGTTTTTGTTAAATCAAAATAGTAACCCTAACCCTAAATCTAACCCTAGACTTCACTCTATCTTTATTCTAGTGCACTCATGCCCTAGATCCCTACTTGGAATTAATCTACCTCTCGTATTTGTGACTCTACTTCTCTTTTCATGGATTTCATCTGGGATTGTGCTTTCGATTTATGGACTTCGTGGAGCCGCATTTAGTGCTTTTCTCCGTTTGCCTCATCTTTTGATTTCTAGTTCCTTTTCTGTGCTTGCCGTTGTCAAGGTTGTTATCTCCCTTGTTGTTTGACATTATGGGTCCCGTGATTGAGAATCCATTAACAGGAGTGGTTCCTGTAGTCAGTACGGTACCTTCTTCGGCTTCTTCTTCTTCTTCTCATTCGATCTTGGTGGATGGTTCCTACCCACTGATGACTACTGTCAAGCTAGATGGGGAAAACTATGTCACTTGAAAGGTCACAGTAGAGAAAAATCTTGTTGCTCATGGCAAGTAACCCACCTCCTAAAACTGATTCCATATATGATCTGTGGGAACAGGAGGACGCTCTAGTTCGTTCTCTACTTTGGCAGAGTATGGTTCCTAACATCTCTGGCCCTCTGATGCTTCTTCCTACCGCCAAACATATATGGGATCATATCACTCTTCTCTATTCTAAAGTAACCAACATTAGTCGTATCTGTTCCACGTACTCAGAGTGGGTCCAAGTGCTGCCCCTGTTGAAATCCGGGCAGTGGTCATAAACTCGTAAGGTCCATGACCTGAGAACTAAGAGGCTACCCTACTATCGATACATGGGTAAGTCAACCCGTGCAGGCATTGATCAATCGGAGCGGAACCCCGGTCCGTCTCCGGCGTGGTGATCTTTCGCTTGCCACTCACTACAGCCAGTTTGTAGCCCTCTGCCAGCAGCTCGATGTCTTCATGCCTCTCACGACCGATCTCAGTGTTGCTGCTCGCCAGAGGGATCAGATTCGGGTTGTTCAATACGTGGAGAGTTTGGGTCTGGAGTACACTCATCTCCATCATCAGATTATTGGATCGGACAATATTCCTTCCTTCACCAAGGTTTACTCCTGTGTACAATAGTGCTCTCCAACTGATTCTTTCTTCCCTGTCCCGGTTGATGGCTCGACTCTTGTGGCCTATGATAATAGTAGTCGTCCCAGTCATGGTGGTGCCTCCTTTGGCCGTGGTCGTAGCCGTAGAAGACGGGGAGGTGGTCATGCTGGTAGCGGTCGTGGCAGGTCATTTTGCACTCACTATCAGAGAGAGGGCTATCACATCGACATCTGTTACACGCTTCATCCCGAGCTTCGTCAGGCTCACTCGGCCCACTTGAGTGCTACTGGTTCTTCCGACCCACCGCAACCCACTATTTCTACCAGTGCACCAGCTGATGATTCATGCACCCTCTCTTGTGCTGACTATGAGGAGTTTCATCACCTTCGTCTCGGTGCCCATCCACCTACTGCAGGATTTGCCCATCCAGGTAGCTCACCCACCAATCTTCTTTCAAGGTCCGGGTCATGGATCATTGATTCGGGAGCCTCAAACGACGCGACTGGTAACACTTCTCACTTGTCCTCGTTTCAGTCCTTTCCCTTTGGTTTTCCATCTATCACACTAGCTGATGGGTCTACTACTCCCATCACCGGTGTTGGTACTGTATCTCCTCACCCCAGTCTAACCTTGTCTTCCGTCCTGTGTGTTCCTAAATCTCCTTTTAGTATACTTCCGGTTAGTCAACTTGTTAAAACTCTTCATTACTCTGTCTCATTTTGTTCGTCTCATTGTGTTTTTCAGGATCTCTCGACTGAGAGGACGAATGGATCGGGCCGTGAGGTGGATGGACTGTATCGTCTGGACTGTCAACCACCTACTGTCCTGCATAGTTTCATGGATACCTATCAGTGGCACTGTCGTCTTTGTCATCCATTGGTTTAGTGGATTCAGCAGACACATCTTGTTCCAGGCCCTCTATCATCTTTTCAGTGCGAGTTGTGTGAACTCGGAAAGCACCATCGTGTGTCCTTTCCTTCCCGAGTCGTTAGTAGAGTCTCTAGTTCATTTCAGTTAGTTCATTTTGATATATGGCGACCCTCTAGGGTCGAGTTTGCAACTGGGTTCAAGTATTTCATTGTCTTTATTGATGATTATTCTCGCATGACATGGTTGTATGTACTTAAAGATCGTTATGAGGTCTTCTTTGCCTTTCCCACGTTTCATGCTGAAATTCGAAATCAATATAATTACAATATCAAATGTCTACGCACTAATAATGCTAGAGAATTCTTATCTGGTTCACATGGTCTTCAAAATTATTTATCTAACCATGGTATCCTTCATCAGACCTCCTGTGCTTACACCTCTCAGCAGAATGATGTTGCTAAGAGGAAGCTCCGTTACTTACTCGAGGTCACTCCCACCCCACACTTTCAAATGCGGGTACCTAAGCAGTATTAGAGTGACGTTGTCCGTACTACTTGTTATTTGGCTAATCGCCTTCCTTCTTCCCTCCTTCATGGGGAATCGCCCTTCATGGTGTTACATCCTGGCAAGGAGCCATTTTCACTTACCCCTCTTGGTTTTGGATGTGTTTGTCTTGTACAATACCTAAGTCCGGGACGTGAAAAACTAGATCCTCGTTCCGAACGATGTGTTTTCATGGGATACTGGCGTACACAAAAGGGGTATCGCTGTTATAGTCCTCGTCTTCATTGATGGTTTGTGTCTGCTGAAGTTACATTTTTTTGAGTCTGAGCCATTCTTCACTCAGAGCTCTGAGCATCATACCTCCCTTCTAGATCAGAGCTCGCTCTTTCTCTACCGGTCATGTCGGATTCACTCGTGCTTTTGTCTATTCCTCATTCTATTCCTGTGGCTCCTTCGCCAACTTCTGAGACTGTGCCCACTTTTGTGGCACCGCCAGCGCCTCCAATTACTATGAAGCAATATCAATGACGTAGGTAAAATATTGATCCCATGCAACCTCCAGCCAATCTGTTATCCTCTCAGGCGATGATCCCGGTGTCTTCTTCTCAGGTATCCACTCAACTCACCTCTATTGATATTTTTGACTCCCCTATTGCTTCCCGCACTCATTCTCATTCTACTGCACATCATATCTCTAATTTTATTTCATATGATAATCTCTCACCCTCCTTCAAAAGCATTGTATCTTCTTTGTCTTCTGTCTCCTTACCACGACTGTGGCTGAGGCTCTCGCCCATCCTGGCTGGCATGAGGCCATGGACATGGAAATGGGTGCACTTCATGCCAATGAGATTTGAGATCTGGTTCCTTTACCGTCTGGTGCTTGCCCCATTGGTTGTCGATGGGTGTTCTCCATTAAATACTTACCAGATGGCACTATTGAGTGCTTGCAAGCGTGTCTGGATGCAAAAGGGTATACTCAGAGATCTGGTGTTGACTACACTAAGACGTTTTCTCCAGTTGCAAAGATTCCATCTGTTCGTGTTTTTCTTTCTTTGGCACTAAATGGTGATTGGGCCCTCCATCAGTTAGATGTGAATAATGCATTTCTTCATGGGGATCTAACAGAGGAGGTGTATATGAAGCAACCAGCAGGGTATGTTGCTCAGGGGGAAATGTCCTCTCTATGTGTCATCTACGGAAATCTCTCTATGGACTCAAACAATCTCCTCGTGCATGGTTTGGAAGGTTCAGCGAGACAGTCATGCGCTTTAGCATGAAACAATGTGCAGTGGACCACTCAGTGTTCAGTCATCACTCTTCAGAAGGTTGCATTTTGCTGATCGTGTATGACGACTACATCATCATCACAGGAAGCAACTCAAGAGGGATACAAAAATTGAAAACATTCTTACAGAAATAATTTTCCACTAAGGATCTGGGTTGTCTTAGATACTTCCTTGGAATAGACGTAGCACACTCTTCTAAAGGGCTTTCTCTATCACAAAGGAAGTATGTCCTGGACCTACTGGAAGAGACATGCGATCTTGGGGTTAAGCCAGCGTCTGTACCCATGGATAGTAATGTGAAACTAGTTCCAAAAGAAGGTGATATATTGGAGGATCCTGGTAGATATAGAAGGCTAGTGGGTAAACTCATATATCTTATAGTTACTTGACCAGACATATCATATGCTATAGGGGTACTCAGTCAGTACATGAGCTCCCCTCGTACCTCTCACTGGGCTGTAGTTGTTCAAATCCTTAAGTACCTAAAGGGTGCTCCAGGAAAGGGTTTACTGTTTAAAAGACATGGCCATATGAAAATTGAAGGGTTCTCTGATGTAGATTGGGTTGTATCTCCTACAGATAAGAGGTCAACTATGTGTTATTGTACCTTTGTAGGTGGTAACCTAGTGCCATGGAGAAGCAAGAAGCAAGATGTCATAGCCAAATCTAGTGTAGAAGCAGAATATAGAGCAATGGCACATACGAGCACTGAACTCATTTGGTTGCGCTCACTTCAGTCTGAGATTGGCTTTGGTCCTTCTGCTCCTTCGCAGTTGTATTGTGTTAACAAAGCTGCAATACACATTTCTACCAATCCAATGTTCCATGAACTCACAAAACACATTGAAGTAGACTGCCATTTTATTCATCAAAGAATTCAGAAAGAGGAGATAAGAAGTAAGTATACTCGTTTAGTAGATCAGTTGGCTGGCATGTTTACAAAGTCATTGAGCAACTCTAAATTGAGTGATATTTGTAACAAGCTAGGAATGTATGATATATACATTCCAGCTTGAGGGGGAGTGTTAGAGTGCGTGACATGCCTAAGGGTATGATGGACTTTGTACATGTAACTCTAATATAAATATAATAGAGTGAGGGGGAGATCCTCTAAACTCATTATTTTCTCCCTAACCCTTTTTTCTCAACAGTATCTATGCATGGGGTCATTGTAGAAAGGATTTTCCTTCAATACACAGCAACAAAAGTATGATTACAAAGGGTACTACCTCTAGAAGAAGACCATTGAGTGAAATCGCAAGCCTAAAAAGATAAGTACTATGACCTCGAGTGACCAAGAAAACACTAAAAAGAACATAGATGGAGTTCTGTCAACTTAAACAAATCAAGAAGTGGCCAACCAACTCTGCATCAACAATACCTAGAGCAGTGATTGACAATGATTTTAGGTCAGTGACGAAGATGATCAATATTGAGAATCTTGTCCAAAAAAATTGAGCAATAGAAGGCCTTGATTCTCTACGGAGCCATGGAAACTCAATATTTTCTTGCAAGAGATGGGTGATCCTTACCAAGTAACTGAGAATAGAAGGAAGAAACAAATAACCTTCTGGTTGGATCTCATCTCCAAATTTTCCTATTGAGACTTGGAGAAGCTTGGATGATGTGAGTTTGGTTTGGTTAACTACATTATTTAACAATATTTTGAAGGCAAAGAAGATGCCTGATGAGTGGAGGAAGAGTACATTAGTAACTATTTATAAGAATAAAGAGGATATTCAGAGTTGCACCAATTACCAGGGAATTAAGCTAATGAGTCACACCATGAAGCTTTGGGAGAGAGTAACTGAGCATAGACTAAGAAAAGAGACTAAGGTGTTAGAGAATCAGTTTGGCTTCATGCCCGGACGATCGACTATGGAAGCTATCTTCTTGATTAGGCGTTTAATGGATAGATTTAGTGAAAAAAAAAATGACCTTCTTATGGTTTTCATTGGTTTGGAGAAAGCGTATGATAGGGTTCCCAGAAGTATTATGTAGTGGGTCCTTGAAGGGAAAAAAGTGCCTACTAAAGATGTTGATGTGATTAAGGATATGTACTGATGAACTCGTTTATGTGTGAATGGTAGTGGTGGGAAACATGCATATTTTTATCATTTTAAGCGGTACTACTAAGGTATTTACTTGTTTTTGGTGTTTCACGGCTATTTCTGGATTTTCACGGAAAATAGAGCTAAGGAGAGAAAATTTCAAAGAAAATCAAAAGTTTGGAAATTCTTGGCCAAATCCGTGTGTGTGATGCAACCACTGGCCGAGATCAAGGGTCAAGATCATATCAAGTTATAACACCGAAAGTTTGATACTATTGGATTGAAATTGTTATTTACACCCGTATCTCCCTTGGATTTTCACACACTTGAAAGATTTGATTGAAGATCAGGGGCTGGTTGTGGGTGTACCAATTTGATGGCTCGGATTAGCTTGTGGGAATGATTTCTAGGACATGTCCCATTTATCTTGCCGCCCAATCAAGTGGACGGTTTGGACTAACCCCATAATGCCCAGCTCTCTCTCTCTCTCTCACACACACACACACTCTCTCTCTCTCTTATTTTTACAGTGGGGCCCATAAGAAGTTAACAAAATGGTCTGTCAGATCAACCTATGGAAATCAATTATGGGCATTGTTAATGGTGGAATCACTACATCGTGTAAGATGGTGGTGCCAATATCAAACATGTGATGGTGATGGTAGGCCCCACATAACTTGACCGAATGGTGGACTCTTTTATAGAGTGGATTTTCGGCCAAGTTTGAAATTGGGGCATGCTAAATCCTTATAATATACAACCACAAAGTGTTGGACATTGGTCCAAATTAATGGGGTCCACCAAATTTTTAAAAAGAAATCTATTGTTTTTTTTAAGGAATGGTTGCTCGGCCAATTAGTGGATCTGATCTTAAGCACAAGACTCTTTGAGTTTTGTCTTGTTTAAAACACAAATTTATCTATGAGGAATCGGAAGAGGAATATGTGTTAGAGATTTGTTGTGTGGGTCCCACAAATAGAATAGAATAAAAGAAAAGAATAAAAAAGAGAGGAGAAATAAGCAAACAGACTTTGTCTTTATTAACTTGGGAAGGCAAGGCATGTTTTTGGGGTCTCGTTACTTATTTTTATTCGGTTTGGTGCAATTCTATTTTTTATTGGTCTTTCCATTTTGACCCTACTTCATTATAGAAACCCAATGGCTTCTTTCTATCACGGAGAATTAGTGCAACTCTTTCTCTCTTCTAATACGAGATTGACTTGGGATCTATATTAATTTAAAGGGCATAATCTTTGGGTTTCCTTGCTTTGATTAGATTCTAATTATAAGATTACTTAAAGAAGAGTTTTTGTTTACAAAAGCTATAAAAAGAACTGAACTACATTTTTAGGAATTGCATCTCTCATTAAAAAGATTAGAGTATACTTATTTCTACTATTAAAAAGGCAAGTCAGCTCTTTCTCTTGTGTATTTTGGAAGCAGGTCACGTTTTGGGAGGTGGAGAAGTACTTTCTAAAATTTGACATCTTTCTTTTCTTTGTCCTACCTTCTATTCTTTCTAAATATTTGAGACCGAGTTAGAAAAGTTTCTACTTACTCGCTTTTGGGCTTCCAAAGAAGACTAATTTTTTTTCACTCCTTGCTGCAATTTTATGCTTGCCATTTAGGTACTCCCGAGAGATGAAAGTGGAGACGAAAGGCAATTCATGGATGTCGAAAAAAAGGAACGAAGCTAATTTGAAGGGTGCTGAAATAGCAACAGGTTGTTCGAGTGACAACTTACCATTTCTAGTACAAAATTGAGAAGCCATGATGGAAGAAAAAAAGAAGAAGAAGAAGCTTATATACACGACTTTGGTGGATTTCTTGATAAAAAAAAGAAAAGAAAAAGAAAGAAAGAGAGTTCTCCTTTATAAATACACATCAACTATTGTATTGAACTCTCTCTCGATACTCTCTTGCTCTCGTTTCTCTCCACCTTCTCTCTTAGATTTTGCCCAAATCTTTCTCTCCGCCCTTCTTGAATTTTCAGCCATTATTTTTCCCTCTCTTCTACTTTCCGTTTCTCTATGCTTTTTGCTTGCTCTCGTCTGTTACTCTCTTTTCCCTATCTTAGTTTTTCGGCCCAACTCTTTCTTCTTCAATTTTTCGCCCAATAATTTCCACTATTTTTTTATTACTTTCTTGCTTTCTTTCTTTTTCAAATTGCGTGGAAGTGTTCGGTGTGTTCTCTCATTCGATCTAGCCATGGAGGCCATCATCCAAGGCAATCCAAGGCGACAACGAGGTTCGACGGAAGGAGAACGAGGATTCAACTGTTGCAAGGAGGAGAAAAAGAATAAGTCTTTCTTGTTTTGTTATTTATTTTCATTTTGAATTTGATGTATTAGTGATCTATTTTAAATTGAAGAAGAGAGTATTTTTTGTTTATTTTTCTTTTCAATTTCTTTAATGGCAATTCCTCTCTATTTTCTGTGTTTTTTGCCCTTCTCCATGAGTGCTAAACCCACTATACTTAGGGTTTAGATGAAGTCATGGGAAATGAGAGAGAGAGAGAGAAGTAATTAAAACAAGTGACTTATATAACAAATTATGTAGGGTTTTGTTTTTGTATAAATCCCGATCATCTATGCCATTGGCTTTCCCCTTTCGTATGAATGATTGTTGATTAAAAAATATAAAGTTCTATATAATTAATATAAATTGGAGAGTGGATTTGATTAATTACTTATAAGGAATGATATCCCTTTGATCGTATTCCTTACTGACTAGTTAATTGAATTTTCAACCCAATTCCAGAGTTGTTTTAATTAATCAATTTTAATCCAAACCCATGGTGGATTCTAACCCTAAGTACTCTTTTATATTGAATTAAGGATTTTACACCATTCCAAATTACTTTTGCAATTTTTCAATTCACTTAAGCCCTTAGAATTTGGTTTTCTAATTAAATTAGATAAGTAGTTAATAGGGATCATTAAAATTTGGTACACCTTGCCTAAATTAGGATTTTAAATAAAAAAGATCTTAGTTGAATTTGATTCTTAGATTGAATAGAATGTACGCTTATATATAGTGTTGGCTCCGAGGTCTAAGTCCACGAAAATCCTGAGTCCATTCCAGGCAATATTATATCATAGCTAGTATTCTAATCGGTAAAAGAATAGGATTGACAACTAGATTTCTCTTTCCTGAGTTCGACCCGTATTTACACGGTCCGTGCACTTGCGGTTATTTAATAAATCTAACAAATTTTTGGCGCCGTTGCCGGGGAAGAGAATTGCATTAGAATCTTAATTATTCGAAGGGTTTGATTCGTAGTTATTTTTAGTTTAGTTATATTTTTGGTTTTTTCCTGATTCATCTCTCTTACTTGGTTTTCTTGTGTTTATGACCGTAGGTTGGGTGCGGAACTCGGCCAATCGACTAGAAAGAGCAAACCGGTTAGAGATGGCAGAAGACATCGAACCAAATCCAAATCAAGTAGTCATGGCGGAAGAACAAGAGCCGCCCAAGAGTTTGGCGATCGCTTCTATCCGGCCCGAACCGCGCAACCTTCTTGCATTCGATTGCCGGTTGCGCAAGGTAATAATTTTGAGCTAAAATCGCAATTTATCTCTTTGCTTCCTCATTTTCATGGCCTCCCATTGGAGGATGCTTATTTATTTTTGTGTGAGTTTGAAGATGTATGTGCTTTGATTAAGTTGCAACAACTTACCGATGATGCGGTAAAGTTGCGGTTTATTACGTTTTCACTCAAAGATAGAGCCAAAAAGTGGCTCTATGGCTTACCGATGAACTCCATCACCACTTGGGAGGAGTTCGCCGTCGCTTTCCTAAAAAAATTTTTTCCATTACATAAAACTAATAAGCTTAGGAACGATATTTTACAATTCAAACAAAAGCCATTAGAGTCATTTTCTAAGTTTATGGAGAGGTTCAAAGACCTACTCCAAGAGTGTCCTCACCATGGAATTGATTTGTGACACTTATGCCAAATTGTTTATGAGGGCATATATTACCAAACAAAGCAATTTCTTGAGTCCATGTGTCCTAACGGTTTTACATCTTTCATGGATGAGGCCGCGGCATGGAACTTCTTACTTGATTTGTCAGAAAAAATAAGAGAGTGGAATCCACTCAAGACGGTGAGAGAGCCACTTCAAGCAAGGGATTTCTAATAGAGGGTGCCGTGGCAAAAGAGGCCCATCTTGATAGCCTAATCAAAAGGCTAGACGCAATAGTTGTCAAAGGACCTTAACAAGTCAATCAAATTACACATAGTGTTCCCATGTGTAATTGGTGTCAAGCCACGGACCATGTCATGGAAGAGTGTCCAACTCTTGCTAAATTTGGTAATTCTAATGAGAATGTGAGTGCTCTTTATGCTAATAATCCTTATTCTAGCACTTATAATCCGGGATGGAGAAATCATCTCAACTTTTCATGGAGTGAAGGTGGGCCATCCAATTTCCAAGGCCAAGGCCAATTCGGCCAACCTAGGCCCACATTCCCTCCCACTTTTGTTCGGCCATCCTCTCCCCCTCCTACTTTTCAAAATCCCATGATTAATAATGTTTCAAATCAACACCCTCCGGGCTTTCAAAAACAAGGGGAGTCGGCACAAATTGCATATTTAGAGAAGAACATGGAGCTTCTTATGAGTACCTTCATGACAGGCCAACACAACTTAGAAAAGTAAATTTCTCAACTTGCTATGGCCCTAAGTGAAAGGGAAACAGGAAAGATGCCAAGTCAACCCATTCCTAATCCAATGAATGTGGCCATGAATGAGAATCAACAACCACAGGTGAATCAGTTGAATGCCATGCAATCTAGTTTGCCGCAACAGGATCCTGCGAATCGATGCAATGCGATTTATGCTTTGAGAAGTGGAAAAGAATATCACAAAGAGGAGGTCAGCACCGAACCTTCTAAAAATGCGCAAGATCTTCCAAAAGAGGTAAGTGAAGAACCTCCCTCCATTGGCTTAGAAGAGGAGCTCAAACAGGTAAGTACAGAAAATGTAACTTCTTCCCCTTCACGAGATTTCTTTCCTAAAGCTCCTTTTCCAAGGAGACTTGCTAATAATAAAAAGGTAGATTAAATTGATAAAGTTTTGAATATTTTAAACAAGTGCATGTGAATATTCCTTTGCTTGATGCGATTTCCCAAGTCCCCACATATGCTAAAGTTTTGAAAGATCTATGTACACAAAAGAGAACATCGAATGTGCCCAAGAAAGCTTTCTTGGCCGCAAACGTTAGTTCTATTTTGTCTCATCAAATGGTAGCAAAATATAAGGATCCGGGATGTCCCACTATATCATGTACTATTGGAAACATTCAAATTGATCATGCCTTGTTAGATTTGGGAGCTAGTGTAAATCTCCTACCGTTTTCAGTTTTCAAGCAATTAGGACTAGGTGACCTCAAACCTACCACCGTCACACTCCAATTGACGGATAGATTCATTAAAACAGCAAAAGGTATGGTTGGGGATGTCCTAGTAAAAGTAGGCGATTTCTTATTTCCTGTGGATTTTGTAGTTTTGGACACGGAGCCGGTTGTTAATAACAAGGACCAAATCCCTATCATTCTTGGTAGGCCGTTCCTTGCTACTAGCAACGCTCTAATTAATTGTAGAAATAGATTAATGAAATTTTTTTTTGGAAACACATCGGTTGATTTTAATGTCTTTAGATTGGGTAAGCAACCTAATTTTCATGAAGAAATCAATATGTTGCATTCCTTTCCTAACGATATTGTTTCTAATTTTGAAATTGATTTTGATGCAGGATTCCAAGAATGTTTGGACGAACTAGGAAATGATGGAGATGATTTCTTTTCCAAAGCTTTTGCCATCCAAAACGTGGAGCCCGTTGGACCACTAGCAACATCTCTTCCAAAGCCATCAATCGAAGAAGCCCCACAGTTGGAGTTAAAGCCCTTGCCTTCTCATTTACGTTATGCTTTTTTGGGTGATAATTGTACTTTGCCTGTAATAATTGCTGCGGACCTAACCTCCACTCAAGAGGAGGAACTCATTAAATTGCTAAAAGATAACAAGGAAGCCATAGGTTGGGCAATGGCCGACATCAAAAGAATTAGCCCTTCGATTGTGCAACATCACATCCATCTCGTTGAGGATTCCAAACCTTCAAGGGAACCTCAAAGAAGGGCTAATCCTGTGATGAAGGAAGCCATCCAAAAAAAGATCTTAAAATGGTTAGATAACGAGATCATATATCCCATCTCAGATAGCCAATGGGTGAGTCCCGTCCAAGTAGTGCCTAAGAAGTCGGGAGTTACCGTTATACAATCCGCCACCAATGAGCTTATACCTACTCGCATTCGGGTTGACGAGTTTGTATGGACTACCGAAAGCTTAATGCGACTACTTGGAAGGATCACTTTCCTTTGCCTTTTATTGATCAAATGTTAGAAAGGTTAGCAGGTCATGAGTATTATTGCTTTTTTGATGGATATTCGGGTTACAACCAAATTCCCATAGCTCCTGAAGATCAAGAGTAAACGACATTCACATGCCCCTTTGGAACGTTTGCTTATAGACGCATGCCTTTTGGGTTATGCAATGCACCAGCAACTTTCCAAAGATGCATGATGAGTATCTTTTATGACATGGTGGAGACCTTCTTAGAGGTTTTTATGGATGATTTTTCTATTCATGGCTCCACCTATGCCGAATGTTTACATCACATGAAATTGATCTTAGAAAGGAGTAAAGAAAAGAACCATATCCTCAATTGGGAAAAGTATCATTTTATGGTAAAAGAGGGCATCGTTCTAGGACATGTTATTTCTAAAGAGGGAATTCAGGTTGATAAAGCCAAGGTGGATCTCATTGTCCATCTTCCACCGCCCAAAAGTGTGAAGGATATTCGATCATTTTTGGGCCATGCGGGCTTTTACCGGCGTTTTATAAAAGATTTTTCTAAAATTGCTAGGGCTCTAACCAACTTGTTAGCAAAAGATCAAAAATTTGAGTTTTCCAAAGAATGCTTCGATTCGTTTGAGTGTTTGAAAAATGAGTTAACTACGGCTCCCATCATTCAAGCACCCAATTGGACCGAACCGTTTGAAATTATGTGTGATGCTTCCGACTTTGCAATAGGAGCTGTGTTGGGTCAAAAATTCAATAAATTACCACATGTAATCTATTATGTAAGTAGGACTCTCAATGATGCACAACTCAACTACACCACTACGGAAAAAGAATTCTTAGCAATTGTGTTTGCATTAGAGAAGTTTCGGTCTTACTTGATTGGATCGCATGTGATAATTTATACCGACCATTCGGCAATCAAGTATCTTGTTGAAAAGAAGGATGCTAAAGCTCGCCTCATTAGGTGGGTTTTACTTATTCAAGAGTTTGATTTGAAAATTAGAGATAAGAAAAGTACGGAAAACTTGGTTGCCGATCACTTGTCTCGACTTCCTAATGCAAAGAATAACAAAGGTCCAATTAATGAAAACTTTCCTGATGAGCAATTGTTTGCTATTCTAGTGAACCATGGTATGCGGATATTGTGAATTACTTGGTTACAGGTGCTACACCGGATCATTGGTTCAACCAAGATAAATATCGGTTTCACTCACAGGTAAAGTATTTCTTTTGGGATGATCCCTATTTGTTCAAAACTTGTTTTGATCAGATTGTCCGACGATGTGTGCCCGATCATGAGCACCAATCGATTCTATCTTTTTGCCATGATCAAGCCTGTGGTGGCCCCTTTAGTGCAAAGAAAACCGCGCACAAAGTTTTACAATGTGGTTTCTATTAGCCTAGTCTCTTTAAGGATTCTTTTAATTTTTGTCAAGCTTGTAGGTCATGTCAATCCTTAGGAGGAGTTACAAAGCGAAATATGATGCCCCTCAACTCGATCTTAGTGGTAGAAATCTTCGATGTGTGGGGTATTGATTTTATGGGTCTATTTGCCAACTCTTTTGGAAACTTGTATATTTTGTTAGGTGTAGATTACGTGTCAAAATGGATTGAAGCCATTGCTTGCAAATCCAATGACCACAAGGTGGTGGTCAAGTTTCTTAAAGAAAATATTTTTTCGTGCTTCGGTACACCTTGTGCCATCATTAGCGATAGCGGTAAGCACTTTTGTAATAGACCGTTTGAACCTCTAATGAAGAAATATGGTATTACTCATAAGTTGGCCACCCCTTATCATCCTCAAACGAGTGGCCAAGTGGAGATTTCAAATAGGTAAATTAAGCAAATTTTGGAGAAGACAATGAATCCAAACCGCAAAGATTAGTCCATTAGATTAGTGGATGCCTTGTGGGCTCATAGGACGACATTCAAGACTGATCTTGGTCAGTCTCCTTACCACCTTGTGTATGAAAAAGATTGTCACCTCCCAGTTGAATTGGAACATAAAGCTTTTTGGGCTATTAAGAAACTAAATTTTGATTTGTCTGATGCAGGTAATCATAGAAGACTTCAACTTGCCGAGTTGGAAGAGTTGCAGAATGATGCCTATGAAAATGCAAAAATCTACAAAGAGAAGACAAAAGCTTTTCATGACAAACATATTCTGAGAAAATCGTTTCAAGAGGGCGAAAAAGTGCTTCTCTACAATTCACGCTTGCATATTTTTCTGGGTAAGTTAAGGTCTCGATGGGATGGACCATATGTGGTTAACAAAGTTTTCTCCCATGGTGCGGTCGAGGTTCTAAATCCAAGAAATTGTGAGTTTTTAAAGTTAATGGTCAACGTTTAAAGCCATTTATTGAGTTGTCAAAGCCGAATATGGAAGAAGTCATGGATCTCCATGAACCTTCTTATTCGAATCATGCCTAAACAAATACGGTACGTACCCTCCTTTCTATTTTTAGTCCTCATATTTTTCTTTCTATTTTTAATGCATTGAGGACAATGCATAAATCAAGTATGAGGGGGTAGCTTTTAGAAACTTTCTTTTCTAGTCTTTTCTATAGTTAAAGTTAGAAATTTTCTTTTCCTTTTGTTTTTGGTATTTCTCTCAAATTAGAAAAGAACTTGGTATTCTTAGAAAGAAAGTTGTTTTCCTATTTTAAGAAAGAAAGTTAGTAAATATTTTAATTTTGGAATTTGAAAAATTAGAAAGAATACTTTTCTTTCTTAGTTTTGTTTTCTTTTGGAATCTTTCTTTCAAAAGAATTTGAGTAAGAAATAGAAATAGAAACTTGCTTTTTATATGGTATGGTGAAAAAGGAAAGAAAGTTTAAAAACAAAAGTTCTATTTTTAGAAAGTTTACCTTTTGATTATAGTTTTGATTTGTAGTCTTTTTTACTTAAGCTATTAAGTCTGAAGGGTTTTTATGCCTAGTTCCTTAAAGCCAACTGGCTTGAGAGCAACTGACTGAAAACTTCATACATGGGTCAATTAGAAAGCTTAATAAATCAAAGCATTGCACGTAATCAAAAGTAACTTTGGACTCATATGCATCAATGTCTATGACATATGCAAATCAAAGATTAGTTGGATACTGCTTAGTAGCCTGGGTGTCTGGTGCATGCCCTGCATGTCATTCACGCCTAAAGCAGTAGAGGATTACAAAAGTGAGTTCTATTCTTAGAAAGTATGGGAAAAGTGGAAAGTATAGTGGGCAATATAAATTTGCATTTTTTCTATTAAGTTTCGAAATCAAATTTCTTTTATGGCATGATTACATTAGAATCAAATTTAAGGGAGAAGAGTAGAAAAAATTCAAAAGAAGATTCCTTACTTAAAATATTTTTCTAATTTTTCAACTTGGGGTAAGGATGCAAAGTTTAAGTATGAGGGTATTCTTGTTCTTCTATTTTGAGCAATTTATCAAAGCGAAAGGATTAGAAATTTTTGGCTTTATTCTATAGTGTGATTTGAAAAGAAAATTTTATTTTTAGAATTTTGTGTGTATATTCTCTGCAAACACTCACGAGACAAAACTCGTCCACTAGGGTAACGTGAGGGTTTAAAGGCTTGTTGCACGTGCTAACTGCAATCGTGATTCCTATGAAAGTGAGTTAGGCCCTTTTTCTTTTCTTCATTTTTAGTTTCTGTCTTCCCTTGATATTGATCTAATTGAAGGACTTTCATATGAATGACCAGTGCGAGCGGAAGGAAGAAGAATTGCAATCGAAGAGCACAATCCAACAACCACAACTCTAAATACGGTTCTTTTTGTGAAACCGCAAGTAGAAGAGAAATTAACAAAAGTCTACAAAACGTGTCATAAAAAATTCAATTAATTCCTCCACCTCACGTCCACTTAATCCTTTTAAAAAGATAAGAGTCACATTACATGAAGGCATCTTAACTGTCAAGGAAAGATTCTGAAAGAAACCTAATAAAAACTTACTTTCTAAAATACTGACTCTTAACGAATCTTAGTAAAAATAGAGTTTCTAAAATACTATGACTCTTAACCAGTAAGGACACTAAATATATGGAAAAATAAAGATAACTCCTAAAATATCTATTAGATTATCATAACTAATTTACTCTTATGATAGGGACAACGACTAGGAAAAAATCATGATCTCCTAATTTTCCCTTGTGTTGACTTTTCGGCTTCAAATTGTAAAAAAAAAGACGTTATTGCATCATACTCCCCAGGTTGAAGAAAATTCGTTCTCGAATTTGAATCTTCGAAGAGTGCACTTTCTCATAATATTTGCCAGCATACGTTGTTGCATCAGACTCCCTGGGTTGAAGAAAATTCATCCTCGAATTTGAATCTTCGAAGAGTGCACTTTCTCACTAATATTTGCCAGCATCATTTTCCCATTATTATGAAAAACTCTTCCTCGAATTTTGAAGTATCGAAAAATGATAATGTAGGCACCCCATTTTGATCGGGCCCTAAAACCCGAAAAATCGAATAAGAATCTCAAAATCAAATAAAGTTCCGAAGCCAAATCTCGAAATCTCCGAAGAATCGAACCTGAATTCCCAAAAATCAACCCGAGTTGTACCCCCGTTGTGTTGAGATCATTTTTTCTGATAAAGGGTGATAGGGAGTGAATTTGAACAAGGAAAGGGTGTTAATATCAAGGTTCTATATACAAAGAGAATAATGTATTCACCCCTTTCATTTCTAGAGACAGCCCACCCTATAGAGTAAAGGAGTCGTTATAATGCACTAGAAAGGGGGCTGACCAGGGGAAAATGAAGGGGGTGAGTATATCATTTCTCTCTTAAAACACCACCGAATTAGGGCATTTGGTGAGGTGGATTTTCACTTAAAAATTCATAGAGAAAGAGGGAGAGATCTAGTCTTCTCTAGTTGTGCAACGAGAATCCACCCTCCCTCTTCTCCTTTGCCACCACACACTACCTTCCCCATCTTCAACAAACCCTCAACACCATCACCACCATCTTCTCCTCTCTATTTCCGCCCAACTTCACCTTCTTCTCCTAATTTCTGTCTCCACACCCATTGCTTCATCTTATCAGGCACTTGACCCAGATTCATCAACCCCGAAACTTCTATTTCTCAAATCCATCAAGGAAAGAGGATTGCCCATATTTTGGAAGAGTTGGGAGAGTTTTGATTAGGGTTTCAAATAAAGAAAAAGAGGAGAAGAGTACAGATTTCATTAGGGTTTGGGTCTTGGAAGGTGGGGAAGAAGAAGGAGAAGGGAATTGATTTGGGAATTACATGATCTAGGGTTTGTATAAAAGAAAAAAAAAGAGAGATCAAGAAAATGGCAGAGAAGAGCGTTTAGGGTTTCCTTGCTTAGAACTACAAAGGAGAAGAAGAGGTGTTTGGGTTCCATCCTTCGGCCATCATTGCAATCCGGCCACTACCTCCATCAAATCCGGTTCTCCATCGCTCTCAGTCACTATCATCCACTACCTTGGTTTTCATCTACATAGCCATCTGAACCCCATTTCCATTCCATTGCTCTCATTTCCTTATTTCGTCACTTTCACCTTCACGGCCACCTCGACCTCCATCTTTTCCGGTTGATCGTGCCGGAATCTGGAGGGAAATAACGAACCTCTGTCAATGCCAACTTCGATGCCTCCCATTGTCGCCACATATGCCCATTTCCATGCCTCTTTGAGCAATTATCTCATATTAACACCATCCATGTCACCCCTATTTCCTTCTTCATCATCAAGATATGCGACCTTTTGCGAATTACGGTCACTCTCTTCCTTGATTTGAATGGGCATCACCCCTTTTGTCTCAATTTGGCCGGTCCAATAACCCCATTGAACCAATGTACAAATTGAAATAAGAAGAAGCACAAGGTACGCTTCTTTATTTCTCTTATTAATTACTGGTGAGTTTGTTGTTGAGTTTGTTCTGCAATGGTGAGTTTAGATTTTGCTCCGTGCTTGAGAATTGTTTTGCTGATGGTGTTTGAGAAATGTTTCATTGATGGTGCTTGGATGAGTGTCAAATGGGTTTCAATGATTTTATTGTTTCTTCATTTGACTTCTTTTCTCAGTATTCTAATTTTTTTTTTTTTTAAAACAGAAACAAGACCTTATTCCTGTCCTAATTTGCTTGATTTGCGCATTTGAAGTGGTGGCCTGTTTTGTATGAATTTTTACTCATTTCCATCACTTAGATCAATATTTGGTAATGCTCTGTTTTGTTTCAGATTTTGTTATGTCCTAAAACTCTATAAGGTGTTGTTCTTCCTAGCTTCAGATTCACTACTTGAGTGGTCTCGGATATTTGTTTTGTCGACATAATTTAGACCTAGAGCCTGATATACTCATCTTTTCTATCTCAAACCTTCATATGTGAGCCATGTCATATTTCTTGGATCATTGTATCTCATTTATCTTTTGGGAATTTTTGGTTCACCTGCTGATTGCACAAAGCTTAGAGTCCTTCCTTACATTCTCTGCTTCGAATAGAACCCTTTCTCTCAGCATTTTGGTTCAATATAGATGGGAACCAACATGTTAAAAAATTTGTCATGAACTAGATTGCCTTGCATGTAAAAATGACATCAGCTCAATCATGTGTTATCGTCATATAATCAGTGCTGTGTCTTCCCAACTTCAATTAGATTCTCAGAACCTCATGTGTGATGTAGCAGTTGGTCTTTGTACTCCTCTTACTGAACATGTACGCTTGTTTTGTTAAGAATACAATAGGAATAGATACATGAAATTGTTGCTGCCTTCATGAGTTCCTATACTTTCTGAAGTCCACTCATGTTTGTTTACGAGACACCTGTTAAAATTCTTGGTAGTTCAGTAGGATGTAGACAAAGTTTCCTTGTCATTAATTCACATACAGTAAAAACACTTTCTCTTATATTGTTCCTCTTTTCACACTCTTCATTTCTTTGGGGCTGATATTGGTAGATAAGCCTACTTCACATCTAATCATCTCTAGGAGTCCTTTGTTGATTGGATGGGAGAACTGTATTGACCATGGCAGGTTGTAGTGTTGATAAAAGGGAGAATGAGATGGTATGAATTGGAAGACATGGTTATATTGATATCATCCCCTTGGGGTATTGGGTAGAGGAGTTGATGTCTACATTGATATGTTGTGATGATGGCACTACATTGTTTTTCTTATGATTGTGCAATCAAATTGGGTGGTTGTTTCAAGCACGAAGGCAACCAAATTGGTAGTGCTATTATCAATATTGAAATGCGGAGGTCGGCTGTTTATCATAGATTGTATGAATCTATACCCATTTCATGCCCCTTTGGGCTTGATCTCTATTGAGGGAAGAGATTATTTAAAATGCTAGTGAGTCCTTTGTAGATTTCTTATTCCATGGTCCATTAGCAAATGGAGTTTATATTTCCATTACAGAAGATGGAAATAGAGTCTTATTCTAAATTCGAACCTCACTTTGATACTTGGCTTTTGAAGTATATTGAGGCGATGTATTGACAGGGATTTGGTCCCTTGCATTCTCTCATTTTCTCTTCCTGATCTTCACAGTAGGCATTCAAGAGACACATGTATGTTCATATACAAATGTGATAGGTTTTGTTCTAGTTTCTTGTTTTGGACTTATGGGATAGCTTGCGCATTTTCCTTCTTAGTTTCAACTAGAGTTGAGCTTCAGTGTTCCTTTTCAATGTCTCTCTATATATCCCTCTTTGAGTTCTTCTTCGATTTTTAGGACCCACTTCTGTTTCGAGACTTTATTCGATCTTCAGGACTTTGATCAGCTTAGGGATAGTCTGCCAATTTTGAGAGCATTTCCCTCAAGTTTTTAGCAATGACGGAATGTTTCTTGAGCCAACACATTCCCTTCCTATCTTAGAGCTTCCACTGGTTAAGGGATTTCATCATCTTTAGGGTTATTCATAGAGTTTAGGATTCTATCCTACCTTCATAGAGTTTAAGATTCTGTCCTACCTTCATAAAGTTTAGGATTATGTCCTTCCATCTTTTAGAGTCAGTCTTTGCATGTTCCTAGGGATCCCCTTCGAGTTTCGGGATTCCCTCGATTATAGGAATATTTTGTCGGGGTTCAGGCGATGACGGACGGCAATCTCCTGAGCCAAAACCCCCTTTCATAAAAAGGGATAAACAAAAACACATAAAAATCACAAGAACAGTAAAAAAACATAGAAAAACACTAAGAATGTTTTTTCGAAAATGTTGTTTTCAAGCTACGTTGGCTTGATCCCTTTCCACAAGGTATGTAGGCAGCTTGGGTCTTCCCAAGTCCAGTCAAACCCTCAAATAAACATTTTCAAAACATTATCAAACTTTTCTAAACAAAAAACTTCTTCATTTGTAGTAGTAATATGTCCGAGAAGTCTGTTAGTCATAAAAGAGTCCTAGAAGTTAAGAGTGCCTCAGTCAGGTCAGTTGTACACATCGTCAACTGATGTCTAGAATGTGATTCACTAGATAGCCTTTTTTCTCTTTAGGATAAGCCTAGTCACATTTAGGAGTAGGGCCCACCTGCATTAGTTCAAGATCATACATCCATTTAGTTAAGAGCATGAGAGAAGTCCTAAAATTCATAATTAACTTCAACTTAAACTAATCATCTTTAATAAACTTTAATCACTAGTCCAGTCTACTCGATTGAGTCTAGTTTAGTGGTTCTAGGCACAAGAGACATTGTAGCTTAGAATAGCACCACCGAACTACATTGATCTTGATTCCAAAAGAGGCTTGGATACGTAGGCAGCTTGGACGGTCATCCGAGTCCAGATCGACCATATGCACATGTTTTAGGGTTTTAGAGTTTGTGGTCCATTGTTTATCATCATCTCTTGTGATGTTTTACATGTTCATTCACATGCTTAGCAGTAGCATTACTTGTCTTTAATGCTTTGATCACGTACTTAGTCGTAGTATTATTTGCTTCATTACTATGATCACACGCCTATTCACATGCTTAGCTGTAGCATCTACTTGCCTATCTTATTTTGATTACTTGTTTATTTGCATGCTTAGCTGTAGTATTTACATGTTCATTATCTCCTGATTATCTGTTTAGCTGTAGCATTTACCTGCTTATCTTGTCTTGATTATCGGTTTATCATCTATTTACCTGCTCATTTATCTACTTATCTGCTTAGCTGTAGCGTGCATGTTGATGTTTACTGCTTTCTTAGATCTGATGAGTTAGGGTTAGATGTGATGAGTTAGGATATAGTGGAGACAGGTATCAGGGTTATCTGATATTGGATTGGCACTAGTCTCCTCCGCCTCCCATGAGTAATGCGAGGTTGGTTTATATTATGTATGTACATTGCCTAAATATATACATTTGTGAGGGGCTCTAGTGTTCATTCCAATGTCAGGTGATATTGATATCAACCCTCCTTAGGCCATGGATGTTTTTCTTTCTTTTGTATATGATTGCCCATCCCCGGGTCATGCATTCTTTAGATAGGTCGTTCTTCTTGGGGATGCCGGTTCCCATCACATGTTTATCTCGTCTAAAATTCTTCAAAAATAATAAAAATGGCAAAGAGACCCACCGAGTTTTCTCTGGTGAGTGGGTTGCCTAACACCTTTCCCACTCGTAACCAGGCACGAGCCTGTTTATTTCTAGTTATCCATTGTACAGAGTATATTATGGGTTTCAGGCCTAATCCTAGATGGCGACTCTAGTTATTTCATATCCCATCGGATCCTTGGATCTGTGTGGGGATATTCTTTTAGGTACGAGTTGATTTCGAGTTCTGACTCCAAATCAAGTGGTATCGCACACCATGGACTCATGCTGTGAGGGCATTACCGAGAGAGCCACACCGGAGCTCTCCATATTATGGAATTCGAGAGGTCGTGGGGTCTCATCCCGCCGTCCGCCTGAAGGGTCCCACATATAATCATTTGAAACTCCATAAAA
Organism: Tasmannia lanceolata; assembly: GCF_043159265.1. Lineage (NCBI taxonomy): Eukaryota > Viridiplantae > Streptophyta > Magnoliopsida > Canellales > Winteraceae > Tasmannia > Tasmannia lanceolata. Next base: position 23,328,556 of record NW_027518680.1, read on the forward strand.
TCAAACTCTTTTACATAATCTCTAAGACAAAAAGATAATCATTTTCGACCTTGAACTTGATCGAATTCATAAACATCCATTGTAGGCTTCAATGTATGATCTAATAAAAATGATCGACAAAAATTGGCGAAGAAATAAAATTAGTATTTCGCCATTTATCCTCCACTTCTATCTCCATGCCGTCGATCCAATTTCTTTTGCTTCTTTATTCGTGGTTTTATAGCACACAAAAACCATATCTTATGTCACCACATCATCGCAACTCCAACTATCAACAATAAGATTATTCGTAGTATGCCGAATAAGCAACGCCTCACCACGATCATTCCAATTGATCTTGTCACCTTCATCATCATTGTAGTCGTCATAACACGGTTATTCATTTAGAACCTTCAATTCGACCAAGTCCTCAAATTCTTCAACCAAAATTATGTAGCTTTGGTTTGGGCACTCTTCCATTACATGACCGACACTCAAACACTTAAAATACTTATTAATATCATGGTAGGGCTGATTAGAACCGAATCGATCTTGAAATCCCCTATCACTCGGCCCACCCTACGGAGCACAAAGATAATAAGGGTTAACATCTTTCGAGAACTTGCTTTTTTTATGGAAGCGTGCTTCCATTAATTACTCTTTCCTTTTGAGAGAAGCAACCATTCTTTTCTCTTTTACATTAACATCCTTCTTTTATTGAGACACTTTCATCTTCATCGCTGGATTCATCTTCTTCTTATTTCTTTAACTAGATGGAACTTCTATCAAAAGGTTTATAATATTTCTTCTGCAATATTCTTCACTACTTTACAGTGGGAACAATGAACCATGTGAAGCAGAAGTAGTCGGGGTTTTTTTCTGCAAATCGGGTCGAGTTCAAGTTGGGTTCAGGTTCATAAAAAAGCCATGCGGGTTGGGTTGGGTTGGGTTGGGTTGGGCATCTTCGGGTTGAGGTTCACGTCGGCTTGGGTTCGGGTTGGAGAAATGGCTCCTCGGGTTGGGGTCGGGTTGGCCTCAACCCGACCGAACCCGACCCCAGTTTGCACCCTTAGTTGGACATGCCTCCTTAAGTTTCCGACTTCATCGATTTGGTGATCATGATGAGGAGCCTCCACACGGATACTTCGATCACGCCAACAAGCTTACCAAATTAGTGCGAGCGGAAGGAAGAAGGATTGCTATCGAAGAATCCAATAACCACAACTCTAATATACTGTTCTTTTTGTGAAATTGTAACTAGAAGAGAAAATAACACAATGCTGCAAAACGTGTCATAAAAAATTCAATTAATTTCCCCATCTCACGTCCTCTTAATCCTTTTATAAAGGTAAGAGTCACATTACATGTAGGCATCCTAACTATAAAGGAAAGTTTCTTAAAGAAACCTAATAAAAACATACTTTCTAAAATACAGACTCTTAAAAAATCCTAATAAAAATAGACTTTCTAAAATATTATGACTCTTAACCAAAGGACTCTAAAATATATGAAATAATAAATATGAATCTCCTTAAATATCTATTAGATTATTTTCGTCCCTAGTTCTTTTTCATGAATCGTACCTATACTTTTGCAACCTAAAATCTTCCTAGTCATTTATCATTAATATTACCTCTATTTTTTTGAATGGTGAAATCTCCCTATTTTTTATATGAATCTAAATACTTCACCCTGTTATAAGATTTCTTGTTCTAGTTTTGTCGTAGGACTTTATTCATTATCTGAATCTTGTTTCCTGTTCCATCAGTACAATAGTTTAATTTTCATTATTCCTAAACCAAAAATATTCGTAAGGCATACTTTTCCAATCCTTTTTGTTATCCACTATAAGTTTCCTACATCACAGGTTCTACCGAGTTTAACACAATCTAGTAATAAATCAATACAATCAGGTCACGACCTCAAATCATTCATAAGTATAAGAAATGAAAAGGGCAAGGTTTTCATGAAAATGAAATGGATTATCTTACCCAGGAGTTCCAATTACTCGAGTAACATCAATGTGGGTGTTGCCATTAGGTAAAATCTTTGCAATGCCAAAATCAGCAATCTGCATGACTTCAGTTCATTAGAGGAATCGTAGAAATAAAAGCTCAGCAAATGAAAAACTATAAAACTGCCCTTACTTTGTCATTGAATGATCAATTCAACAAAAAATTTTAAGTAATTCTTGGAAAAGACTTGATTTTTTTAATGAACTTTACAACCCAATTTGACAATCAAAAGAAAGCTACTTCTTTATGAAGATAAGAAATTTCAAGGTACGGTTTTTTCGTTAATAACTGGTAAACTGACGTAGAGCGGGTCCCGGCCGAAGAGTATGGGCACTATTTGTTGTAGGGGAGAGTTATTTGTTTTTTCATTCATATGTAATAAGGTGTGTGTGTGCGCGCGCGCTAAATAGCCTTCGGAAGGTTATGTTTGTCTTTACCATATTAGGATTAGTGCAAATAGGGGTCATTTCCATTTTTTGGGGACTTTTGAAATTGGGAGAATTGGATTAGAAATTTCGTTTGGGAGCTCCAAATGCCCAATTGAGGTGGTCAGACTCTCTTTTTGCAAGGAGTACAATGCTTAGAAGGAGATCTTAAGCTATCCCTCCTTCTTGCCTGAAGTTTTTTGCCCATCCTTTCTTCATGTTAGGATTTTATTATTCTTGAAGAAATTTGGTGAGTTTCTTTTGTCCAACAACGATTGGAAATTATGTTGCTGAATTTCAACCCTATCTGTGAATGTTTTTGAATTCAGTGTCAACTTTATAAATGTTTCTCATATTCAACTGAAGTCTCTGTAAATTTTCTTGCCCTTCGATTTCCTCGAAGTAATCAAATAAAGAGCACTCCATTTATTTTCTTTCAATTCCTAAAAAAAGTATTAATTGTTGAAAGTACTCCGGACTTAGGCTGTAGTGGATATCAATATGATCCAGACAGAGATAGAACTGGCTAATAGTTATTCTATTAAAGTTTTGAGCTGATTTGCTTGCATCGGAGGGACAGTTAGTCAATCCTACTGAAATTAGCATTTGATGTTTCTTTTCAAGTTGAACTGAAATAAATGACTGGCAACTCATTATGGAGTCCTTGGATTCAGTTGAGTGAAGGAAATGTGTGAACATTGCTTTGAAATTACAGTGAAATAATAGGGGTTCTGCTCTGTAACTGTTTATAGGAAAGCCTGAACCAAAGGCTCGAGGGCTACTGATTTAGAAGCTTTTGCAAGAGTTAAGCCTTCAGCCTTCAAGAAACTATACATTCATAATTGCATGTAGTTATGTAGACACCCCATTTTGACCAGGCCCCGAACCCTCCATATTTGTGTAAAAGCCTATCAAATCAGTGAGTTAGGATGCCAAATTTCAACCTAAGCTAGGTTAGGGTCCCACCAAGGTCCCTGCAAAATTTCGTCAAAATCCGAGCAAATTTGCCTAGCAAACGAGCTGAATGGGAACCGTAGTGCAAATACAGAAAGTGGGGTGAATCATCCTGGAGAGTGCAGAACATGGTCCGAATAGGACACGATTCGACGGTGCACTTATCAAATTTCCGTGTCAACCGCGCACTCATCAAATGGTAGTGCCGATATCAACATCCTATCTTGTATATAAATACTAGCTAAGCCTTCATTTTTTATTTTTAATCAGGGTTTTCTAAGTTGATTTTAGAGAGAGAGAGAGAGAAAACCTACTGAGAGAAAATAGATCTTGCCATTCTTCATCTTCTCCAATCATCTTTGGCCAAATTCCGGTCCCTTTTTCGATCGCTTTAGTTTTATAAGCCTCCATCATCAGCTTTACCTCTCGTTACTTTGCCAAATCCTAATTTCATTCTCAAAACCCTACCTGAACTCTGTCCACTTTCTACATCTTCGGTCATCTTTATACAAGTTCCGGTCACCATTACTTCCATTAATTCCGGCCGAACCGAGGCTAAATCTCAGATCTGCAGAGCTTGGGGGTGATTTCATCTCAGTGGAGAAATTTAGGTTATAAAAGATTAGATTTCAGATTCAGATAAAGAAATCAGTTTTAAAATTTGAAGGAGAGAATCTTTTTATTCTTTGGTTAGTCATATCGATGTTTGATTCATCGTCTTCACATCAAGTTTTCTGAAAGATTCAAAGACCTGAAGATTCTATATCATAATTCCAATTAGGTGATCTTTTCTTAAAGTCTATCTCCTGTTATTCCTTTACACGTGGTAGACAAAAGCATCTTTTTTGTATCCATGTTTTATACTTTTTTGTGCTATTGCATATTTAATTGCTCGTTCACAATTTCTTGTTTTTCAGTTTTGGTTTTGGAAATCAAATAGCAGATAAGTGTTTTACTCGTGCATATGAATTGCTTGATTAAATGCCTTTAAGAGGATCTCTGCATTTCTCATTATTTTAGCCTACATGATTCATCTCAGGTTTTTTAACGAAAATCATATCAGAACAGGGGTGTTGTGTTGTATGTACATATGATCATAGCATGTTTTTTATTTATATCCTTGATATAGTTGTGAAGGGTGTGTTGTTTCCTATTTCACTTGAATGTAACAGGGTGTGTTGCTTGCAATATGGTTGGTCACAGTAGTTTATCACACATATTTTTGCTCATCTTCTGTTGCATTACCGTGTTGTCTTATCATGAAGGCACCAATGATCTTCTCTACAGTTGTTATGAATTGAGGAATACTCTTAGCATCATTTTGATTCCAGTATTGTTAAAAAAATTTAAATGTATTTGGCCAAAAGAGCAGGTCTTGATTATTCTGTTTGACTATTTTAGTCCCAATGACTTTATAGAACTATGTTTCTAAACTTCATTAGTGGTTGTGCTATATTACTATTTTTTTTAGGTTATGGTGTTATCTTAATGAAGGGATGAATTAATGTTATGTATATTTGACATGTTTTTCTTTAAATGGAGTAGAGATAATGGTAGGTTCAGAGAATTAATTGAAAATAAATCTGAATAAGCCTTTGCAGTTGCCTGGTCAGAGTTGTCTAACATGTTCCGAAGTTATAGAATGCTTGAAAGGAATGTGTTCTTGGTTGTTTGGGGTGTTACATTAATTTAAGGTGATATGGAGACAAGAATAAAAGAGCTGCTTATAGATATGCATATATAGGATGACGAAAAGTGTGAAAATGGAAATGAAATACCATATTTTATTGAACACATAGCCTTGTTAAAATATCACAGTTTATTCATCTTTGGTTCTAATCATTTTATTCCAAGACAAATCATAGGAACTTCTTTCTTGATTTAATTGTTACAGTCATACGCATACTCAAGTTATAATCCATCTAGCTACTTGTGTACCTGTGAGATTTGTTCTATGCTTGCTGGAAGTACAATAAGTTAAGTAATTTCATGTATTGTGTACTTCTTGTATGAATCATCTCTCCTTTGGGGTTCATGTTTTGAATAGTGGTGATCCTTCATCTTTTATAGCTAGTATAATCGTTTCTAGGTGAGGTACCCTAATTGACAAACCTTATGGTTTGAATAGCTGAAATGATTTCTTTTAGTTTGAGTAAATATTTGATTGGTAAGTGAATGTATCTGAATCAAGCTGGATATTGTAGGTGATACTTGATAATTTGGAAATGGGAACTATTTTAGGACTTGTATGTGTATAATCAGGTAAGTGTCTGTTCAAAAGGTAGGTTCAGGTTACCTTGGACATGTCCCTAATATTGTTCATGTGCAGGTCAATTCAATTTGTGTTGCTTGTTAAATGAATTTTCTTATATATATATATATATATATATATATATATATATATATATATATATATATATATATATATATGCATTGTATACTCTTTGACGAAAGTAGGGCATTATAGGAGTTTTTGGTGTCAGCACCAGTATGTTCTGGAGAGGAGATCATGTTATATTTTAGTTGATGTTAGAGGCTAGTTCATATGGGTAGAATAAGTATCATTACTAAGAAGTAGTAATGTAAGTGATTGTTTGCCTTGTTAGAATTCACTCAATTGTTTTATTAGTTTCATTTATGTCTTGTTCCTATCTGAGGGCGCTGAAGGTGTTAGCCCAAGCCCATCATATAGGGGACTTATCCAGTTTTAGTAGTAATCCCACTCTCATTTAGAAGACTTGCCAAGTCTATTAGACATGTATACCTTTAGATAAAACCCCATTCATTGCAAGGGCGATGAAGGCGTTAGCCCAAGCCCATCGTTAGGGGACTTGCTCAGTCCAAGTGGCACTCCCCTCTTTTATTTAAAAGACTTGCCTAGTCTTTTAGATGTGTATCCCTTAAGACATTAGTTTCCATTATTCATTGCACGGGCAATGAAAAAGTCATCTAGAGCCCACCCTTTAGAGAGACATGCTTTGTCTCATAGAAAGTCACACCCTTTAGAGAGACATGTTTTGTCTCATAGAAAGTCATACCCTTTAGAGAGACATGCTTTGTTTCATAGAAAGCTTACCCTTTGGAGACATGCCTTGTCTCATTAGTGAGTCTGCCCATAGGAGATTATCCAAGTCTCAGAAATAGAACCCCCTTTTAGGTTAGCCCACTCTTTAGAGAGACATGCTTTGTCTCGTAGAAAGTCACACCCTTTAGAGAGACATGCTTTGTCTCATAGAAAGTCATACCCTTTAGAGAGACATGCTTTGTTTCATAGAAAGCTTACCCTTTGGAGACATGCCTTGTCTCATTAGTGAGTTTGCCCATAGGAGACTATCCAAGTCTCAGAAATAGAACCCCCTTTTAGGTTAAGGACCGACTTGGTCTGTTAGGAGCCTTATTCTTATCTATCATTGCATGGGCAATGATAAGGTTACTTGGAGCCCACCTCTGTGTCTAGGAGACTTGTCAAGTCTCACTAGGATCCTTCTTTATCTCCTCTACTTCTAGAAGACATGCTTTGTCTAGATAGCACCCTCTCTTAGAGTTACCAGTTTAGGAGTCAATTCATTAGCATAGGAGTCTGTCCTTAGCCAGAGAGTCAGTCCATTAGCATAGGAGTCTGTCCTTAGCCAGAGAGTCTGTCCTATCATCATAGGGAGACAGGATTCTGTCCAACCTTTCATCAAGTCATGATTATGTCCAACCCTTGCAGAGTCGAGATTCTGTCTCCCCCCCGCAAAGTATTGGATTCTGTCCAACCTTTGCGGGATATCAGGAGTCTGTCCTACCCTTATGCATGGTTTTAAATTTCGATCGAAATCCAAAATTTCGGACTGAAATTCGACCGACTCCGAAATTGACCAAAACCGAAACGGTCATTTATTTCAGCCGAAATTTCAGAATTTCGGTAGAAATTTCTTTTTTCCGAAATTTGACCAAAAAAACTATTATTTTAATATTAATTCAATATTTTACCAAAATTTCGACTGAAATTACAAAATTTGATTCATTTCAGGTTATGTACCAGATTTCGACCGAAATTTTAAAATTTCGGTCGAAATTTCAAAATTCCTTGGTCCGAAACTAGTACCGAAACTGAAATTTTAAACCTTGCCCTTATGATGATAGGATTCTGTCCTCTTGAGTCAAAACTAAAAAAAAAAACACTTGGAAACTTGAAAATCAAAAAGCATTTTTAAATGTCATGAGTCACTAGGAGTAGTTAGGAGAGTCTGTTTCTGAACTACGTTGGCTTGATCCTCTTCCACGAGGTATGTAGGCAACTTGGGATCCTTATCCCAAGTCCAGTCAAACCTTCAAAAATAAACATTTTAAACCTTCCAAAAATAAAAAAATTCTTCAAAACCTTTTCAAAAAGATCTTCCCCTAGAGTTAGAAGTCTCTTCTAGATGTTTGGGGTGTCTTAAAGTTAGGAGTCTGTCCTGATTGTGTTTGTTCTAGAGTTAGAGGTCTATCCTAGCTAGGAGTATGTTACGCCTCTGTCCGATCAGTTGGTGATCCACATCGCCAATTGATGACTAGACTAGGATGCGCTAGTGAACCCATTGTTTTCCCTAGGGACACAGCCTAGTTATACATAGGATGTAAGATCCATCTGCATTAGACTAGGTTAACTTGCATCTAGTTAGGGCATACAGGAAGTCCTAAAAATCCACAATTTACTTGAATTTAAATAATCGCAAAAGAAGCTATTAACAACAGGTCAAGTCTTCTAGGTCGAGTCTAGGATAGCAGTCTTAGATGGGTTAGGCATCATAGTTTAGAATAGGGCGAAGAACTACGTCGCTTTGATTCCTGTAAGAGGCGGGGATACGTAGGCTTCTTTGGATGAACATCAGATCATCTAAAGACTCGGGCTTAAACATTAGAGTCTTAGGGTCTGTTGTTAGCATTTTAGGGCTTGTGTTTAGTGATATTTTTGTTAGTGATTTTGGATTTTCAAAATCATGTATTTTGCATGTTTTAGTGTTTTGGAAAATATTTTATCAAAAGCGTTTGGGAAAAAGAAAATGTTTTCTTGGAAAGATTTATTTTTACAAAAGGATGTAGAAGTGTAGTTGAAAAGATAGTCCCGTACCGGATGAGAGAAAAGAAAGAGAAGGGCTTCTAAAGCACTACACTTTTCTATTACTTGTTTGATTGCACATTAGGTTGAACCCATGGTTGGACCCGCGGGACGGTGCAACGCACCGTTCGCACACGCGCACGCGCACGCGCTCGGGCGGCGTGGGCAATGGGCTATAGGGCGCATAGTGGCGCTTTATTGGCGCTTTTTTAGGCGCACTTTGCACTTCGCACATACGCAACATCGCGAGAAGCGATTGGAGCATTTAATTTTTCCAGATTTGATCTGCACCGTTGGATCAAGATGAAGGTGGACCGGTCGGATGGATGGGTCAAATGGTTCGTAGGCCCATCAAGCCGAATGGTTGGGTTGGGCTTCGGTTCAGGCCTAATGGTCGGCCCAACGGGCCCATAACTCCAACGGTCAAATAGCGTGATCAAATGGGTTGTGTCCCTTCCCCCAACGGTCAAGTGCCAAGGGGGTGCGATCCACACCATAGATGGTTGATCTAACGATGACTGGGTTGGAGAGAGCTTTTACTCAAACCAACAGTCACCTCTAGGATCGATCAGGACCGTTCAATATCAATGGGTGCGATCTAACGGTCAGATTTCAAACATTCTGGAAAGTCGCCCTGTAGAGGTGTTTTTCACACTGAAAAGACACCGGTGGTCTACAAAATGTGCAGAATTCCGTCATTTTAGATATGAAAACGAATTGGCAATTCTGACAGTCTTTACACTCTCTTCTACACTCCTACAAAATCCCCAAGTATTTCTACATACTGTTTTTCTTTTGTTTACTGTTCTAGATACTGTTTTTCTGCAGAAATATTATCTAGAAATTTCTCTAAGGCTTGAAATTTTGGAAGGGCATTTCGGGTTTGATTCCGCTAGTGCTACGCGTCATCAAACATTAGTAGGGCTTCCCTACTAGGCTTCATTGTATCTTGGAGGCAATTCGCGGATCCCCTTTGCACACTATTAGTGGGGGCGAATCTTGTCTTAAGGAAAGTGATATCACGCCTTGAAGCAACAAGTTTCTGTTTTCTATCAACAACAGTATCCTCAATTTTTTCCATCAATCTTAAGACAAAATTTTCTACTGTTGTTTCAATGGCACTTTATTCGGTTCGTCAAATGACCAAAGACTTTGTCAAACTCGAACGTTTCGACAAATGAAATTTCAAGCGCTGGCAGAAGAAGTTGCACTTCATTTTGACATCACTCAAAGTGGTCCGGGTTCTCACTACTCTAAAGCTAGCAGCAAATGAAAATGAAACTTTGGCGGAGGCTCGTGCAAGGATGAAGTGGGAACAGGATGACTACATTTGCAAAGGGCACATCCTAAATGCTATGTCATATACACTATTTGACATATATCAAGGCATGGGATCAGCAAGTGAAATCTGGAATGCACTTGAAGCCAAATACTTGGCAGAAGATGCCAGTAGCAAGAAATTCACTGTGAGTCGATTTTTAAATTTTAAAATGGTAGATGATAAGTCTGTTATTGATCAATTACATGAAATACAACATGTAATTAATCAAATTCATTTGCAAGGCATCATTCTTGATGATTCCTTCATTGTCCCTTCAATTATTGACAAACTTCCACCAACTTGGAAAGACTTTAGAAAAAGTCTAAAACACAAGAAAGAGGAAATGTCTATTGAAGACTTGGCTCAATGCCTCAAGATTGATGAAGAGTTAAGAATCAGAGACAAGAAAGAAGATGAAATTGTATCCTCTAAGATCTATTTGGTGGAAAATGTCAAGAATTCGAACCAACAAGGAAAAGGCAATTGGAAGAGAAACAAACACCCTGAAAAAAAAACTAATAAGAATAAGAAAAGAAAGGGTGCTTGTTTCAACTGTGGCAAACCAAGCCATTACAAGAGTGAGTGCCGACTTCTTAAGGATAAGAAGTCGGGTGCACCAATAGACAAAGAAAAGTTTGTCGCGATGATTTCAGAGGCAAATATGCTTGAAGATGGCAATGATTGGTGGATTGACTCTGGTGCGACGATGCATGTCTGTAAAGACAAGAACCTGTTTTCAACTTATGAAACAGTTGAAGATGGAAGCGTGTTATACATGGGAAATTCGTCGACAACTGAAGTCAAAGGGAAGGGCAAGGTGGAACTTGAGTTCACATCCGGCAAGCGACTCACTCTAACCGATGTCTACCATGTACCAAAAGTTAGAAAGAACTTAGTGTCTGGAAGCATTCTCAACAAGAATGGCTTCAAACTTGTATTTGAATCTGACAAGTTCATTCTTTCTAAGGGGGTACTTTTGTTGGGAAGGGATATATGTATGAAGGGATGTTCAAACTTAATATCAATAAAGTGAATGTCTTTGCTTATGTTTTGGATTCTTCTTTCTCTTTATGGCATAATCGTTTAGGACATGTAAATACTAGAAAAATGAATGATATGGTTAAGTTAACCTTAATTCCTAAATATGAAAATGACTTAGTAGATAGATGTAAAACATGCATGTAAACCAAGATAATCACTAAGTCATTCCCTAAAGTAGATAGAACTTCTAACTTGTTAGATTTAATACATAGTGATGTATGTGACATACATAGTGTTCCCACAAAGGGAGGTAAAAAGTACTTTATTATATTTATTGATGATTATTCTAAGTATTGTTATGTTTATCTACTTAGTCATAAAGATGAGGTTTTAGAAAAATTTAAGATTTATAAAACTGAAGTCAAAAATCAATGTATAACAAGCATTAAATGTCTCAGATCAGATAGAGGTGGTGAATATCACTTTCCTCATTTCTGTGAATCAGTAGGCATAGTCCATGAAACTTCTGCCCCTTATACACCACAACAAAATGGTGTAGCAGAAAGGAAGAATATGACACTTACTGAAATGATTAATGCTATGCTTGTTAATTCTGGTTTAAATAAGAGTTTTTGGGGTGAAGCCTTACTTACGGCTTGTCACATTTTGAATATGGTACCTAGTAAGAAATCTAATATAACCCCTTATGAATTGTGGAAGAAAAGAAAACCAAACTTAAGTTACCTTAAAGTTTGGGGTTGTAGATCTATAGTTAAAGTTCCTAAACCTAAGTTAAGGAAATTAGGTGAAAAGGGTATTGAGTGTATTTTCTTGGGATATGCTAGTCACAGTAAGGCATATAGGTTCTTAGTTATAGAACCTAATGATTTCATAGATGTCAATACCATAATTGAGTCTAGAGATGCATTTTTCTATGAAAATAGGTTCACTTCAATTCCTAAAGAAATTGAACCTACAACTTCTATAAATCATCCTTTAGAATCACAAACAGAAGTTGGTGAACCTAGTGTACAACCTAGTAAAATAAGAAGAAGTTCAAGAGATAGAAGGGATAGGAGTTTTGGCCCTGACTTTGTAACCTACCTGGTAGAAGGGACAAGAGAAAAACTCCAAGGTTCTGTCTTGTTAAACTTAAGCATAGAATGTCAACCTCAAACCTATGGAGAATCCATAAAGTCACAAGATGCTGCTTTTTGGAAAGAAGCAATCAATGACGAAATGGATTCTATCATGGGTAATAAAACTTGGATTTTGGTTGATCTACCACCTGGGTCTAAACCTATAGGATGTAAATGGATCTTCAAGAAGAAGATCAAAGTAGATGGGACCATAGAAAAATTTAAGGCAAGGTTAGTTGCCAAAGGGTTTACTCAAAAATCCTGTATTGATTACTTTGACACATATGCACCTGTTGCTAGGATATCTACCATTAGAGTGTTGATTGCCCTTGCTTCCATATACAAACTTCACATTCACCAGATGGATGTTAAAACTGCATTCTTAAATGGTGAACTTGATGAAGAAGTGTATATGGAACAACCTAAGGGATTTATTCTGCCAGGCCAAGCGCATAAAGTATGTAAGCTTATCAAATCTTTATATGAGCTTAAGCAAGCCCCTAAACAATGGCATGAAAGATTTGATAAAGTCTTAGTGTCAAATGGTTATAAGATACATGAGTCAGATAAATGTATATACAGTAAATTTAAGGGTGGCAAAGGTGTTGTTATTTGTTTATGTTGATGACATGTTAATTTTTAGTACCGATATTGAAAGCATTCAAAGTACTAAATCATTTCTTTCTCAAAACTTTGATATGAAAGATATGGGTGAAGCTGATGTGATTTTGGGTATTAGAATCATAAGACAGGATAATGGTCTTATTCTAACACAATCACATTATATTGAGAAAGTTCTCAAAAAGTTTAACCATTTTGAATGTTCACCCATTTCAACACCTTTTGACCCAAATATAAAGTTGTATCTTAATACTGGCAAGACTATTTCTCAACTAGGGTATGCTAGTGTAATTGGTAGTCTTATGTATGCTATGACTTGTACTAGGCTAGACATAGCATTTGCTGTAGGTAAACTTAGTAGGTTTACCAGTAATCCTAATTTTTCTCATTGGAATGCAGTCTATAGAGTTTTAAAGTTGTATCTTAATACTGGCAAGACTATTTCTCAACTAGGGTATGCTAGTGTAATTGGTAGTCTTATGTATGCTATGACTTGTACTAGGCTAGACATAGCATTTGCTGTAGGTAAACTTAGTACGTTTACCAGTAATCCTAGTTTTTCTCATTGGAATGCAGTCTATAGAGTTTTAAAATATTTAAAGCAAACTATAGACTATGGTTTATGTTATAGTGGGTATCCAACTGTAATAGAAGGATACTCTGATGCTAGCTGGATAACTGAGCGTATAGACCATTTTTCAACCAGTGGGTGGATTTTCACCCTTGGTGGGGGAGCAGTCTCCTGAGCCTCTAAGAAACAGACATGCATAACAACTTCAACTATAGAAGCAGAGTTTATAGCTTTGGCAGCATGCTGTAAAGAGGCGGAATGGCTTCAGAATTTGTTATTGGAAATTCCGTTATGGTCTAAACCAATGCCATCGATTTATGTCCATTGTGATAGTCAGGCCACACTATCAAGGGCATATAATCATGTTTATAATGGTAAGTCCAGACATATAGGACTTAGACATAGTACTATAAGAGAGTTACTTAATAATGGAGTAGTAACTATTGATTTTGTGAGATCGAGCCAAAACTTGGCCGATCCATTCACTAAAACTCTTGCAAGAGATCTGGTGTCTAAAACATCATTAGGGATGGGGTTAAAGCCATTAACCAATAGTCACCAATGATGGAACCTCAACTCGACACTTGAATAAACATCAAGTCTTGAGTTCAATGAGTCCAAGTACATCATATGGAGTGATTGCAAGCACTATAATCTGTATTATTTGCCATCCCAAGGTAAAGTGCTTGGTACCTGTAATGTTTAAAAGGAGAAGGCTAAGTATTTAAACTCTTAATAGGCTTATAACATAGTGTTGAAGTGTTTTAGTTACATGGGCACTCTTGATAAGCCTACCTATGTAAGTGTGGGAGTGGTGCCGCTTCCTATGAGACCTAGCTAGTCTCTAGAGCGCTCATGAAACCAAGATATAGACACAAGGCCAGTACATGTGTCGGTTTTAGAAACTGCCCAAAGAGGTGAAATCTTATGTGTGATACGTATTCGGTTAACCAAATAGAATAGCTAGTTCAAAGATACGTCTACTATGCAATTCTGGTTAACTTTGATGTGTCCTCACTAAGTAAAGGTTCAAATCGAGAGATACCTTCATTTATGCATAAGATTTCCAAGCCTGATGAGAAAATTTTCTTTGATTTTGAAAATGGTGGGGGATTGTTAGTAATTTTGGATTTTCAAAATCATGTATTTTGCATGTTTTAGTGTTTTGGAAAATGTTTTATCAAAAGCGTTTGGGAAAAAGAAAATGTTTTCTTGGAAAGATTCGCTTTTACAAAAGGATGTAGAAGTGTAGTTGAAAAGATAGTCCCGTACCGGATGAGAGAAAAGAAAGAGAAGGGCTTATAAAGCGCTACACTTTTCTATTACTTGTTTGATCGCACATTGGGTTGAACCCATGGTTGGACCCGCGGGACGGTGCAACGCACCGTTCGCACACGCGCGCGGGCGGCGTGGGCAATGGGCTATAGGGCGCATAGTGGCGCTTTATTGGCGCTTTTTTAGGCGCACTTTGCACTTCGTACATACGCAACATCGCGAGGAGTGATTGGAGCATTTAATTTTTCCAGATTTGATCTGCACCGTTGGATCAAGATGAAGGTGGACCGGTCGGATGGATGGGTCAAATGGTTCGTAGGCCCATCAAGCCGAATGGTTGGGTTGGGCTTCGGTTCAGGCCTAATGGTCGGCCCAACGGGCCCATAACTCCAACGGTCAAAGAGTGTGATCAAATGGGTTGTGTCCCTTCCCCCAACGGTCAAGTGCCAAGGGCGTGTGATCCACACCATAGATGGTTGATCTAACGATGACTGGGTTGGAGAGAGCTTTTACTCAAACCACAGTCACCTCTAGAATCGATCAGGACCGTTCAATATCAATGGGTGCGATCTAATGGTCAGATTTCAAACATTCTGGAAAGGTACCCTGTAGAGGTGTTTTTCACACTGAAAAGACACCAGGTGGTCTACAAAATGTGCAGAATTCGGTCATTTTAGATATGAAAACGAATTGGCAATTCTGACAGTCTTTACACTCTCTTCTACACTCCTACAAAATCCCCAAGTATTTCTACATACTGTTTTTCTTTTGTTTACTGTTCTAGATACTGTTTTTCTGCAAAAACATTATCTAGAAATTTCTCTAAGGCTTGAAATTTCGGAAGGGCATTTCGGGTTTAATTCCGCTAGTGCTACGCGTCATCAAACATTAGTAGAGCTTCCCTACTAGGCTTCATTGTATCTTGGAGGCAATTCGCTGATCCCCTTTGCACACTATTAGTGGGGGCGAATCTTGTCTTAAGGAAAGTGATATCACGCCTTGAAGCAACAAGTTTCTGTTTTCTATCAACAACAGTATCCTCAATTTTTTCCAACAATTTTTGCATAGGATCATGATAGTATGTGTTCAATTCTTTGCTTACTTACATGCTTAGCTGTAGCATTTATCTGCTTATTTGTTTTACTTACATGTTTAACTGTAGCACTTACCTGCTTTGATTATCAGTTAGTTATAGCGCTTTACTGCTTTACTGCTTATCATATCTGTCATTTACTGCTTTCTCGATGGGATGTGTTAGGATTTTATATTATATTAGGCGCTATTTGTTCGCCCTAATGTAGATAGGCGCTATGTGTTCGCCTTAGATTTTATTTCATTATTCTTTTATGTACTTGTCATTTTGTTTATTAATTATTTCGTTTACTGTATTCTTAATTCATTTTATGATTAACTGCTAGTTTTAGATTTCTCATCCTGTGCAGACTTTATACCTTTAGTTGTAGCATGCATGTGTTTGCCCAACAGAACTTAGACACCAATTGGGCATGACACTCATAAGCTAGCTATTCTTAGGTGACTTTTCTTTCATTTCTTTTGTATGTGCTTATTATTCATCTCCGAGACATGCATGATTAGATAGACGTCTTCTCGGAGATATATGTTCCCATTTCACATGGTTTTCGCCCAAAACTTTTCAAAATCAATAAATAAATGGCATAAGAGACCAGGTCCCTGCACTTGGGCGGATAAGGTGCTCTTCAGACCTTCCAAATTCGTAACCAGGCACGAACTTTTTGTATCTCTGGTTATCCATTGCAACAGAGCATAGTATGGGTTCCAGGGCCGACTTCCCTGGATGACGACTCTTCTTTGTTTAAGGTACGTCTTGAATCTGGGCTAGTCCCCAAATCGAGAGGTATCTCACTTTACATCGCCACTCATGCTGTGAGATGCACTATTTTGAAAGTTTCTTGGTAGAGCTCTCCTTCACGTGGATGATCCAGAGACTTTTAAGGGCTCATCCCTCGCCTCTCTCGGATCTAGGTCCACAAGTTAGAGCCAAGATTCACGGCTTCTTTAGCTGAAGGAATTGATTGTAGATTGAGAGTCAGCATGAAGGCATTCCCATTTGAAATTCAGCATCACAAAGTGCTATTCTTGACTTTCCTTTGATCCTAGTGTAAATAAGTAATAGGACTGCTTAATCTCTATTTATAAAAAGGCCTATGCCAAAGCTTTTTTTTCCTATCATGAATAAAATTATGGACAAGGATGGACAACCGGAGGATTATTCAATAGATGTCTTGTTACTTGTATAAGGCTTGGTATTGTCAAAATTTGAAGAAAAATGAGTTGCAGTTTGGACTCAGTTTTTGAAAGAAGTGAACATTCGACTTTAGTTTGTGGACTTGCCCTTTTCAAAACCAAAATTAAATGATTTCAAGGCAGGATGTTACTTGTTTGTCATTTCCTCTAGAGTGCATTATTTTTACCTGCATGTCCATTCTAATTCAGCTTCAATTGTGAGCGAAAAACTCAATAATCCACGAATTGCTTTACATCATAAACCAGATCAGCATGCCAGATCAATACCATATTTTGTAGGAGACAAGCAGAGATGTGAATCCTACCTTTGGTTCCCAGTGATTATCAAGAAGAATATTGTCTGGCTTGATATCACGATGAATAATCTTTGTTGGACCTACAAATTAAAAATATCCGTCAGAACAAGGACCAATGCCTTGACACATTTCAATAAGAAAACTTCAATTATAGTCTGCAAATAGAAAGATCAATACCGGAAAATAACTAGAAAGGGACAACTTACATTCCTCATGTAAATATGCCAGTCCTTCTGCAGAACCCACGGCAACTCTTACCCTTCTGGACCAATTCATGTTTTGTCCCCCACCGCCTACAAGAACCCAAGATCAAAATCCGAGCTGAACACCCTATTGAGTAGTTTCCAGAGATTTGTTTTACGATGTCTTACTTCTCTAAGAGGAAGAATTTGATTCAACGATCAATCAATTTTCAAAGATGAGAAATAATTTATTTGTGCAAAGAAAAAAAATGTATGAAGCATCCATTAATAGACTTGTGAATCTCAGAGAACTCACAAAATAAAAGGCTTACCATGCAAATGGGACCCGAGTGAGCCGTTAGGAACAAACTCAAAAACAAGAATCCTCTGTCCTTGACCCATGCAGTATCCAACCAATGAAACCACATGTCTGTGATGCGCATGGCTAATAATCGTAACCTCTGATCGGAACTCACTCTCGACGTGTCCTACACCGGGTTTCAGCTGTTTGACTGCCACTTGTAAACCATTTGCCAAGGTTCCTCTATAAACAACCCCAAAAGCCCCTTCCCCTAGGCGGTTTGTGCGTGAGAAACCATGAGTCGCAGTGGCTAATTCCTGGTAATTGAACACTCTGGCCCCCGGTGCTGATGGCCGTTGGTTATGATGGGGATGGGGATTGGGATGGGGATGGGCATGAGGATCATGAGGATCATGAGGATGGGCATGAGGATGGGCATGGGGATGGGCATGAGGATCATGGGGATGGGGATGGGGATGGGGATGGGCATGAGGATCATGGGGATGAGGATGGGGATGGGGATGTGGATGGGGATGGGGATGGGCATGAGGATCATGGGGATGGGGGGCATTGTTCCGGTGATTGGGCATTGTTTTGATGGAACAAACTCTTTCTCCAAGAACAAACTCTTTCTCCAACAATGGGAGAAGGCTGGGAGTAGCATGCGGTGTTTTTATGCCATCTTACTCTCAAGTCAAAGCGTTCACATTTACCTCATCACCTTGGATGTTATCTTTTGTAAAAGAAACCATGACTCGGTATAAATAAAACACTATTTATATGCAACCATAAGAGAAGTCTCCTAAAATAAGGAAACAAAAAAAAAGATTGCAAATGTCGGTGCTAAATTCAACGCAATCTCAACATGAATTACAGACAAAATGAGACAGTTTTGGCGGGAGATGTGCGCGGGTCCCCGGTTGACGACGACGACGACGACGACTTGAGATTGCTCTTTATGCCCACCTTCTAGACAGTAGACACGACTGGTGAAAAGTCTTTGCATCTAGAAGCCTTCACCAGTAAAGCATCTATGAAAAAATCAAACCTACCCTTCTAGACACCAGCTTGCACTAGTGCTTTATCTAGGGGTAAGACTCGGGTTAGCTTGTGTTGGGTTGGGTTGGGTTGAGGCCTTCGCTAATCCTACCAAAGGTAGCATTACCTTAAACCTTAACCTGCCCAGCCCGAGCTTAGGGTTAACCCTAACTAACCCTAACCCAACCCGCCTTAAATCTCGCAACCCTACGTTAACCTGTCTAACCCGATTTTCTAAATCAGATCAGATTAGATTTGGGTGGACAAAGACAAAAAAAAAAAAAAACATACAAAAAGGTCTATTCGATTCTAGGTTTGGTGGGTTGGGTTCAATTCCTAATAAAATCATGATAAATTTAGAGGACATCGGGTACAGGTGAGGACAGGGCCAGGAGGACGGGTCAAACCTCTTAGTCTTCAACCCGACCCAAGATGCACCCTCCCTAGCTGTCTCTTACACGTATGAAAGCCATGAGATGACACTCTTGACTGAATTTTTTGTCTCTGCAAAACATCAAACATAGCGCCAAAGTCCTATTCATTAGGGCTGCAACTCGAGCCGGGTAAAACCCGACCCGCATCGACCCGACCCGAAAATAGCTTGGGTCGGGTTCAGGTTTCATGGGTTTCGGGTCGAGCCGGGTTCAGCATTCAAAAGCCCGCATGAATCTTGGGTCGAGCCGGGTTTGAAGGGGCCCGACCCGACCCGAGTTACATAAATTATAGTATCTACATTTTTTTCTATTGTTAGTTAAAAGTTAAAGGGATAATTACATTTACACCCCCTCTAGTTTCTGACACATCCACTTCCACCCCTATAGTTTAAAACGTGACAAATACACCCTTGTAGTTTCAATTTGTTTAAGGTAGGCCCCCTCAGCTGAAGGTTCGTCCATAGATTGAAGGGTTAGGATGATCTGATGGAGCTGATTTTTTTGGCACACCCTAACTATGTCAGGACCCATCAAATGAACGCTTTGGATCATCCAAACAATGTGGGCCCACATTATTTGGATGATTTTTTGGTAGTGTTTGGATTCGGGTAGGGGCCCACATTATTTGGATGATCCAAAGCGTTCATTTGATGGGTCCTGACATAGATATGGTGTGCCCAAAAAATCAGCTTCATCGGATCATCCTAACCCTTCAATCTATGGACGAACCTTCAACTGAGGGGGCAAACCTTAAACAAATTGAAACTACAGGGGTGTATTTGTCACGTTTTAAACTATAGGGGTGGAAGTGGATGTGTCAGAAACTAGAGGGGGTGTAAATGTAATTATCCCAAAGTTAAAAGTGAAAACCCACGCACCCACTGTTACTGTATGTGAGTGTAATTTCTGCTTCTACGAGTTGAGTTGATTCAAGTGTTTGATTCAGCATTGTTTGATTGTAATTACAACATTGTTTGATTACAGCATTGTTTGATTCAAGTGTGATGTGAGTGTAATTACATCATTGATTGATTCAAGTGTAATGTGAGTGTAATTTCTGCTTCTATGAGTTGAGTTGCCTTGCCAAACAAGAATTTTCCTTAAAAATTTGCGTCAACGTGAAAAAACCCGACCCGACCCGAACCGACCCGAGATTTATCATGGGTAGGGCCAGGTTTGGGAATCGTGGGTTTTCTGAAAAAAAACCCGACCCGACCCGACCCGAGATATTTCTCGGGTAGGGTTGGGTTCTCCAAAACCCGACCCGCCCGACCCGAGTTGCAGCCCTACTATTCATAGTCAAAAGGCAGGTGAACGTATTTAAAAAGACCGACGATTTGGTTTTTTTTAAGTTTTATTTGTTGGAGAATTTTGTGAATAAATCTATCTTAAGGAATTTCTGTTAATATTATTTAATCTAATTAAAATCTATTAAAATAATAAAAGTAAATTAATCAAGAAAATGTTAGAAATAGCCTGTGTAATGGATCAAGGCACGTCAGAAATGACGCTCTCTTTAGAGTCAAAATGCCCCTGTCTGCACTGGGTTTACCGGCATTTGGCTCCCAAGATTCAACCATCCTTTAGGGTTGTTTATGTACAGAGAAACGCTCCCCACGAACTTGTCATTCACCCGTATCGCAAACACAATAAAAGATAAAATTAAGATATAAACTGAGAAAAACCAAAAATAACATGCAGGGTTTTCCATAGAAAACTTGTTCTATATATATATATATATATATATATATATATATAGAGAGAGAGAGAGAGAGAGAGAGAAAACGGTTCCTACACATATGTGTAGATAAGTTATCTACACACTAGCTTAAAATACAGTGGGGGCCACATTATTTGGGTGATCCAAACCATTCATTTTTAAGGCCCTCACATAGATAGGGTGTCCACAAAAAATCAGATCCATAGGATCATCCTATCCATTCGAACTGTGGAGGCAAAAAATGGACTAATTTGTGAAGGTTTAAAGACATCCATTTTACCTCCACAAATCGTAGGGTTGGGATGATCCTATGGATCTGATTTTTTGTAGACACCCTATCTATGTGAGGGCCTTTAAAATGGATGGCTTGGATCACCCAAACAATGTGGGCCCCCACTGTATTTTAAGCTAGTGTGTAGAGAACTCTCTACACATATGTGTAGGAACCGTTTTCTCTCTCTCTCTCTCTCTCTCTCTCTCTCTATATATATATATATATATATATATATATATATATATGTAAACTTGTTCTAAAAACGGTTTGTTTATGTCTAAAAACGTTTATATATATTTTTTCTTTAATATATATATATATATATATATATATATATATTTTAAAGGGTTTAAAGAGAGGTTTTATATAAGATTAGAGAGATAACCGTTTTTTGAGAAAATAAAGGGTGGAGCTTTAGAAACGTCTCCCACTCCCTTTAATCCTCTCTCCAACGCCTCTAATATACCTAAACTATCTCTTTACATATAATGCCTTCTAACTTTCCTAATAAATAGGAAAAGATATGACAAACTTGATTTATTAAATTTTAAATCACTAAAAATTATAACATTGTTAAGGTTCGAGCTTTCATCAATTTTTCTTGCCACTTTTCATGTTAAGGAAGCACGTACGTAACATGCACATATAGCGACAAAATTATTAAAGAACCATTGAGTCGGAAAGGGAATCTTTGGTCGTGTAATTTATACGGCCAGCTAATCAAAGATAATGAACAAAACTTGCCTGTGCAACATTGCGCAGAAGGTTTCTTCACAATGTTGCTTCTCCTAATCATAATCTGCCATGTGGTAGACTTTTTTTAAGCAAAGAAAATCCTAACATTTTTTCGGCAGAACAACTGCGCTATTTGGAGAATGTCTCTCTGAGCCTTTGGAAATTTGGCAGAGTGCCGACGCCCAGTGTAGTGTGAGCTACCTAAGAATTTCTCTACTTTCTCTCTCCTAAAATAAAGAAACTAGGGTTTTCTTGACAGATCTTTCTTTCAAGAAGGGTTTGAAAAATAGAAAACTAGGATTTCTATATTAGAAAACTCAATTCTAAACTAGAAAACCAGAAAACTCTCAGAGAAAAATCTCTCTAAAATCAATAAATTCCTTATTCTGAATTCGAATTTCAGTAAATCTAAATTCTAAATTTTACTTTACCCCTCACCCCATTATATAGGGTTCGAGGTAAAATTTCGCAGAGTACGAAAATTTTCGCACTCGGCGAAATTGACAAAGTTTAATTTTGCACTCTGCGAAATTGGACCTGACACTTGGATATCAGTGTCAAGTCGGCAACATTTCAGAAAATCTAATTTTTTGTCTTTTTAGACGGTTTTTAGAGAGTATTGACGGGCCGTAGCACCTCCGTTTGGACTCCGAATCGTGCGGGGTCAGATCCGTTGTATTCCTCGTTGCGAGGAGATTCTGACGAGTCTAATATTGCTTGTTTTTCTAACACTAAGTATTTTTGGGTAATAGTTGAAATGCCGTGTGAAAACAGGCTTTTTGGCTGTGCCATAAAAGCGGGGGGTGGGGGTAGTGTAAAGACGGGCTTTTGTTGTACCTCTGGGGTAAAATTCATTTTTGAGAAATTCTCCTAGTTTCATAACCTAGGGAGAGATTGAGAGAAAGATAATAGGTGCTCTGGGACTCGTCATGAGACTCTTCCTCGCGACAACCTATCATTAGTTCCACCTTAACAAAATTGGGTGTCTATAGAAGCCCCTTTTTGGTAGAGGGTGCAAGGAGCCTAAATGCCAAATTAAGGAGATAACAAAATTTTGTCACTGGGGACTAATGATAGGTTTGCAAGAATCACATCAGGTCCTTAAGTGTACAGCCTTCACTGAGGAATCTTGCTGTCACGTCCTTGAGTGGAAACCTCTCTCTGACGATTTTGAGTTTTGAAAACACGACTGTGGGTCATCTGAAGTCAGGTGTAGTGCCTGACTTGGGGAGGGACCTCTAGGGATGTCGTTCTGACATCTAGTGCTAATAATGATAAACGAGATGCTGAAGTTGCATCTGGTGATCGGTAAGACAGATCGTACGCAAGATTTGATTGAGTAGAGCAGATGCATGATTGTCATTTGCCTTTGGGTTTGGGTGGGGGATTTGATTGGATGCAATACTGTTTTTTAACGGTTTTGATTTTGGGAAGATGTCTCTTCGACATCTAGGGTTGATTTGTCTCAAGGGTTGGCCAAAAAACTGGTATTTGTACGGATACGAACACTTACAAGGGTAAGATGCTTTTATAGCATCCTGTCTATGGTTTTTGAGGGTTACTAATTTTGTGGCGTTATCGCGTGGAAACGGACTTACTCTGATTTGGGAAGGGTCACAGTGTGGTAACAGGCTTACCTTGAAAGAGCTACCGTGTAGTAATGGATTTACTCTGATTTGGATGGTTACCGCTGTAGACACCCCCCATTTTGCTCCACCTTAATCAACAAAGAATTTAGTGTTTTTCTATCGGTTTTCTAGTGTCTTTCCTTTCCGCGTCCGTCTCTTACATTTTTAAATCTTTTCAGTCGTTTCCGTCATGTTTCGCGTTGTCCAGCTAAGTGTTGAGAAGGGATATTCACAAGAATCCGAACAAGAGAAGATTTGGACCAACTTGTGGGCTCGCATTGAACATTTCGGATCATCTTATGGAAACCATTATAGGGTGCATTCCATTTGGGTCGTGGCTTATTAATTGGACGGATTGGATTATCCAATAGAAAGAGTATCGGGCCAACATTGAGAGGACCCACGGTCATAAGAATTTCCAACCACATACATTAGGTCATTATTGGATGGGGTCCCACACATAAGCATTACCCTTGTGTTATCCACCCTGTATTGATTGTAAGACAAATGAGGGTTCGGTAGTTTAGTCCTTGCAGCCAAGTGGGGTCCACTAGTGTTGCAAAAGCTCATCAAAATTTTACAGAAGTGATTTTTATTTCCACAAGTGTTCGGTTCACTTGGAATGAGGCCCGCTTTGAACAAGATAAGCTCTATCCTGTGGGCAAATTGTGAGGGTTGAATTCCCAAGACAATATTTTTCTAATCCATCCACACTTGCATAGAGAGGTTGCTGTGGGGTCACAAAAGCTCATGTGTGGGTCCCACTTGGAGTTGATCTAAATGCAAGATCAAAAGCAGGATTCTTGTCCTATGGGCAAGTATGACAGATTCTATAAATAAATAAAAAATCCTTTATGTATATTGATTTGGAAAGAACTGATTTTTTTAGACCAATGGCTTATTCATGTAATTATTTGGTGGAGGGAAGATACGTGCGGCCATTTTGAAAGAAATAGAAGATCTCCCGATTTCTTCATTTTGGAATCCTACTATTTACTCCTCTGGAAAAACAACCGAGTGAAAGGAAGGATTATCAATGTGTTGTTCTTGCTTTACATATGTGGAAACATTAGTTGAGAATGCTTCAAATCGATAGCATGCTATTGAAATTGAAGGGTTGGATGAGCGTGATTTGTATGGTCGAAATAGCAATACTTTTTTTTTGTGTGTGGCTGAGTTACTATTTTCTTTTTTAACTTCTTTGAGAAGGTGGCTCCCGTTGCGGGAGGAGTGATTAGAGAAATAAGAAAGGGGCTACATCGTCTGCGAGAAAAAACTCTCCCTCGGCTCTTTGGATTTTCTCTCAGATATCTCTGCAGCCTCCATTGTCTTTCTCATCCCTCACCCTCCACAACCTTTTTGATCTCTACAGCAGCCCTTTGATCTTTCTTACTGAAAAGACCCATAACAGAGGGAGGAAAAACGTATATCTTTGTCTCTTGATACCATTACACCCTCCGAACCGCTCTCATCTTTCCCTCTCCCTCGCTCATCTCCCTCTTCTTACACCCTCCAAACAGCTCTCACGATCCCGAACCCTCTGCTTTCCCTCTCCCTCTCATTCACACCTCAAAAAAAAGAAAAAAAAGAAGAGAACGAAAAACAGAGCATCTCTCTCTCTCTCTCTCTCTCTCTCTCTCTCTCTCTCTCTCCCTTAGCCTCTCTGTCTGTTTTCCCTCTCATTCTCTCCCTCTCTCATTCTCTCATTCTCGCCTACTCTTTGTCTCTCTCAAAAATAGAGTCTCTCATTGTCTCTCACACTCTCCATCTCTCAACGGCTTGTCACTCTCCATCCCTCAGCGGCTCTCTCCCTCTCCTCTCTACAGCAGCTCCCGCCCTCTCCATCTCCACAAGTTCTTGTCTCTACAGCCCTCATTCTCACCCTCTCTATCTCTCATTCTCACCCTCCCTATCTCTCAATATCTTCCTCTCAACAGTTCTTTATCTCTCTCACAAACTCTCTTTTCACACTCATTCTCTCACTCCCCTCTAGACCTCTCATAGGTCTCATACTCAACAGAGGAGCGACACTCTCATAGCAGTAAGAAAAACAAAAAAAAAAGAGAAAAGAGAAGAAGGAAGCGGGTCGGATCACAGCGTCGGCGGACTTTCTCGGACTTTTCGGCTCTCGGATTCGGCAGAGATCTCGCCTACAGGTTAGTACACTATTCTCAGATTTTTCCCAGATGATTTGGCATTTTTTATGAATTTTGCATGGTTTTTAGCATTTAATTAAATTTAATCCAATATTAAATGTGTGAACTAAAAATCATGATCTGCATGAGTGTTTCAAATCTGTTTCTTTCCAAAATTTAATACGATGTTCTTCTTAAATAGAGTAAAATAACTATCGGATCGGATCGGACATTGGATCAACGGTTTTTTAGAATTTGAGTGAAGAGTAGAATTTTATTTAAAATATTGGCTGAGTAATTACGAAATTCGAAAAAATAGCCATCTCAGGATGACCTATTTTTTAGAATTTAAAATTTTTCTTGTGTTCATCATATCAGAACAAGATTAAAGGATGTTTTCCGGAGTCGTAATTTTCTCGAAAATCGTGTTTTAAAAATAGAAAACTCTTCAAAAATATCTTTTCGACGAAGAAACATAAAATATATACTAAACAAATTCCAAAATTAATGAAATTTCGTGGGAAAGTAATATAATACTGATAAATTCTACCATGAAGTTTTGAGAATTTTTGGGTTTGGTTTGGTATATTATTTTATGCTTTCTTTGAAAATTATCAGATTTTTGGGAGAATTGTTACAGACATCAGATCACAGATAAAATTCCCAAAATTTATAGTGGTCTTATATTCCATATTTCTAGTGGCTGTAAAATTTTCAAGTGATTTAAAGCTTGTTTCATATGGGATGTAGTGTTAATTTATTATCTGGTCTGAAAATTGAAAAATCCGAAATTAATAGTAGATAGTTTCTAAAATTCATGAAAATCTTACAGCATGCTATTTTTACTTATCTCTTACTACTGTAGAAATTTCATTGAATTTAGATTTCTATTGCTAGTAGTTTCTGTGTTATTTTTGCAATCTGGTCAATTAATTGTTAAATCAAAATTAAATATGAGCTTAATGTCAAAATCTGCAAAAATCTTCTAGTAAGCTACATCTCACCATATCTTATTTCTGTAGAAGTTTCAACTCATTTCGAGTTTGTTTGCAACAGTTTCACTTATAAAATCACTCATATGATTAAAATTGATAAATTCCATTGAAAATTCGAAATTAATTAAAAATCAATTTAAAGCTTCTAAAAGAACCTCAAAATTCTGTCACATGTTCACTCCTCAATTCATTGAAACAGAAATTTTAGGATCCTTAGATTTTCCTGGAGAAATGACCAGTGCATCCATAATCGTATCTCAATTGCGACCGATCTTTGACAATTTGAATACTTAAGCTATAGCATGCTGTTGGCTCCGAGGTTACTGTCCACGGAAATCCTGAGATATGCCAGGCAATAAGATGCTATAACCTAAGTATTAAATTGCGCAAGGAAAGAGCGCACGATTCCCTTCCTTGGATGCTATTCTGGGCCGAAATTGGTGAACCCTAGAGCCATTGGTAATCCTTAAATGTCCAAAAACTGAAAATCCTTGAAATCTGAAATTAACTAACTTCAAGAACTGAAATCGATTCATCTCGTGTCTGTCGGAACCGTTGGATCACGGTTTCCGTCATAAGAATCATTAGAGCCCAATTTAGGAACACTTGTGTCAGGTCGTGTCCTAGGTTTTAGGGAGTCCTAGAGTTAGGAGTCCAGCCTCATCACGTACGTTTGCTATTGATAGCAACCGTGCCATAGGTCTAGTTACACTAGTCACCCAAATTTTCCCTAGGACAAGCCTAGTGAACTAGGATGTAGGTTAACCTGCATTAGTCTAAGGAACAACTTGCATTTAGATAAGAATCATATAGCATCTTAGATGAAATCCTAGGATAATAAAATCCTCAACTTGAATTAAATAACTCCTCTTAAAACTGTTGAAACAGTCAATCCCGTCTAGGTTGGTGTCTTAGTTGAGTTAGGCATAAGTAGCTTAGCTTAGGTGCACCGAACTACGTCGACTCTGATCCCAGTGAGGCTTGGGTACGTAGGCAGCTTGGATGTCTTATGGCATACCAATCACGAGTCGGCTCCACAACAAATTGTGGGGTTTTGTATATTAAATTTTTTTGTAAATGCTTAATCAAATCACTTAGGATTTTCCATGAAATTAGAATTTTAGGAGAACTGTCACTTAGATTGAATCCAGACAAATAAAGTAATCAAGATACATATTAGGATTCACATTGAAATTAGATCATAGGATGCATGTCACATAGTTAGCACACTAACATAGAGTTGAATGAGCCATTTAAAATAAATTTAAAAGAGTTAGCTTTTGGAATCGAAGACCGATTATCGGGCAGGAATGGTGCATGTGGTGGATAACTCCCCATAACTTCCATTCTTGTAACCAGGTAGCGAGTCTAGATTTCTGGTTAATTATGGGTCCTAGATCTCACATCTAGGTGGTGACTCTGTCAGTCTCTTTTGTGTGGAATTCAGATTGCCTTAGTGATCCCAAGTTCACATAAAAGATGAATTAAAACCAATAATAAAATACACACGCCAATCGCGTGGGTACGAGAGACCAAGAGAAGGCGTGGCGGCTCGCGCCCCACCCCTCTCGCGGGATCAGGTCCCACAGTTTGGCGACTCTGCTGGGGACCACCTAACTTCATTACAATTCCAAAGGCTAATTCATTTGAATTTAATTTAACTGGCTCATAAAAACTCTATACTTGTTAGATTAGTTTGTCTTGTTTTATTTTCTCATCACATTTTACTCGAACTTAATCTAACAAAACCTGAAGGCATCATAGATTGCGCAAACTTATTGCACACACTTACATCACTTGCATCTAAACCCTTGCATCTCACGTACACACACATCCTATTTTAGGAACTCGGAGTGTTATCTAGCATGGTTGACTGGGATTTCATCACCTGGTGCCTCTGTGCTAGAGAAGCATTCCACCCTTAGCCTAGCACCTTATGGTGCGTAAACGGATCTCTTGTTCACGTACTGATACGCCGGACACTGGTACAGTATATCGAACATGGATTCGCGCTAAGGGAACTCTTGGCCTTACCCCTAGATTAACCCACACATGCATGTAGAATACGAACACATATGCATCATGTGTGTGAGCCTAGTTTAGGATATCCTACCCATTTGTGTCTAGATTAGGCCGTAGTCCATCTTCCAATGGCTACGATCGGTCCTTAGATACACGAACAAAGTCATGAGTCGAGATTCTCTCTCCACTCTGATAGATTAGGATTAGGGTTGATGCCTTCAGGTAACACTGTTAAAATGTGCGAAGATTAAAAAAATTTCCCTTTGGGGTTAGGATATAAATCTCATCATTTCCAAAGATCTCATAGGATTAGTCATTCATGATCTATCCGTTGAAAGCAATCTTATGCTATCTCATCTAATCTTTTGATCGTGCGTCTTTCGTTCTTCTGTCATACGATTCGATCATATCTTCATGCCATCCCCTAACTAGCAGGAGCAGGATCTCACAATCTTTCGATTATGCAATCTCAGGATCTGATCATGCCTGGTCCAGATGATCCAATCTTGCTTGTACCTTTGGTCTCTTCCTACTCTAGGGGCTACCTTTTTCAAGATTATTTTGCTAAGTCCTTCAGAGTTCACTCTCATAATCCTTGAGCTAGGGGCATTCCCCACGTGCTATCATGTCATCATTGTTGTGTTTATTTGTTTTGAGGAACCATCACTTTACTTCCCATTCCTTATCTAGTCGTATCATAATTATCATGTCAATCATAGAAAGGAAAAATTCCCTGAATGTCGAGCTTACATCTCGTGTTTATTGTTTCTATGTCAGGATTGTTCACTGCTGAAAATCCAGGAAAGCTTCTTAGGTTTGAATCTATTAGTGGCCAGTGAAGAAGCTAATTCCCCATTTTCTTTGGAAGTCTCTCTATCCACTTTTTCCTACCTATGGCAGATTCTATGAAAAATTTTCAACTCTTTCATGTCACAGAAACCCTGGCCCGGCTCGTCCAACAGGTGAAGGAATTGAAAGAAGAAAATCAATTCATCAAAGCTCAACTTACTGAGAAATTTGGTCCAACCACTGTTGTTTCTAAGGGAAAAAATCCGAGCCTCTCCATGGTTATGGGTTCAGAAGAACTAATTGTGAACCTCTCTAGACAAATGGCGGCGCTAACAGAAGAAGTTCATCAGTTGAAGCAACAAATGCAAACCTGGTATTGTCAGTCCCAAGGTTCTGAACTTTTCGCTGGCAAAAATACCAAAGTCCAAGATGTTGTTACCGGAAACTTTGTCTCCCAGCACCAGTAAGATTCTGTTGGGCCCTTAGTTCTTGAATATGACCAAGAGTCACCATCTGAAACTCCTAAAAAAGAATTCACTGATTTGCCTACCCCACGATCTGGTATCCTGAAAGGGTTTAGGGAAAAGGAAAAGGGAGTTAACTGGTCACAGGGGCCTATGGTAATCGAATATGATCAACTAAGACCTATACCTCAGCAAAAGCCAGGTAGGCAATTCGCCCCCCTCCCGCTTCCACCATCTGTTATATTGCAACGAGGGTTGGCTTCAGGGGATGTCTATTTACCTCGCATTAGGGATCCTCCCAATCCACTCCCCAGGACGTGGAAGGCAGATGAACACTGCGACTTTCACCAAGGATCAGGGCACACCACCGATCGGTGTATAACTTTGAGGCGTGTGATCCAAAAATTGATTGATGAGCGCAAGCTATCATTACAGCAAACGCCAAATGTTGTGTGGAACCATGCCGCACCATCGCCGAATAAGGCTTAGGCGCATCGAAGTTTGAGGAGCTCAGGTCTAGCTGCAGTAGAACAGGAAGAATCCAAAATTGAAAGTATCAGCCATGATGATGATTCAGAACGAACCAGCCTTCGCCGAGCTTTCAACGCCAGACAGTTGCAGCAGTTAAAGTTTTAGTCACTTACTATTTTATGTTGAGTCAGTCATCATGGTCAGTATAATTGTTGAGTCCGGTCTTACAATTCAAGGTCAATGCCTAGTCCAGGCAAATTATCTTTTGCTTTTCTTTTTATTCAGAGTTGTGAATCCTGAGCATGTTCAGGATAAGTCGTCAGATGTAATAGCTTTTTCTTTAAATAAAAATTTCAGTTCCAATAGTTCACTTGTGTCTGTTTCTTAAGTATGCTTCTGATCTTAAAGTAAGACTCCCTCCTCAAATGAGGACAAAATTGACAAAACTCCACTTGAGTCACAGCAATTACTTGAACAAGAGGAGGAGCGCCAATCCCAGCCTTTCAAAGATGAAATTGAAGTGGTAAACACTGACACTGAAACTTTAATTCAGTGACTGCTGATTAAAAATACATTACCCTCTGAAGAGTGTGAAGAATTGATAAAATTATTTCAAGAATAAGAAGATTGTCTGGAAAAGCTACAACCGATACCAGTGGCAAGACATAGATAGAAAGCTCAAGAGAATGAAGAAAGTGAAAGACATATGCTATACAAGGGGCATAGAGCGGAAACAACTTTCATATTTCCAATCAATGACCTCGGTTCTCGAATTCATAACATGAAGCCAACAAATTCAAGATAAGAAGTTCAAGAGCAAGTATTGAAAAGTGATCATCAAATATCAAGAGTTACAAATCCATAGATGGAGGATGTCAAAGAACACGTTTTGCTCTATGAAAGTCGAAAGCACATATTAGAATTTTGAAAGAAGAAGATCCATTATCTCTTACCTGGAAATGCCGTCAAACTCTGAAAAAAAAAGAAGAAATAAATAATCAGTACCAGAGGGACTCTAGTAACCAAGATCGATTCCCAATCTGAACATCGGAAGGCCTCCTTTGGCCGATTAAATCCCAAAATCAGAACCCAATGTCAAAAGAATACCGGTTTGCAAACCCTTCGAGCCTGAATCAAATTTTCTTGAAAACCCATCAAACTCGGGGCATTCGCCCCGAACTACGCGAGACCTGATCCCTACACTGGGGTACGTAGGCAACTCGGTTGAACCGAGTTCGGTCGATTCAAAAAAAAAGAAAAGAAATTCAATCCTTTCAGAAAAAAGGAGGGACAAATTCCAAAAGAAGAGAAGTCAATTATTCCAGAAAGAAAAAAAAAAGAAAAAGAAAAATCAATTGACCTTCAAACAAGTTATCTTCAAACTAGGGGCATTCGCCCTGAACTACACACGACCTGATTCCTACCTTGGGTATGTAGGCAACCTGTTCACAGGTTCGGTCGAAATCTTTGTTGAACCTTAAGCCCTTCTTTGAAAAGCCCTATCCTACCTATAAAGTCCTTCCCTTCTTTGAAAAGCCCTATCCTACCTATAAAGTCCTTCTGGTGTTCAGAACTAATGATCTAGGTCCTGAGACACAATAAGTAAAAAAAAATGATGAAAAAAAAAAGAAAAAAAAAAGAACGGAGTTTGAAGATCTGCTAGACTGAAAACCTGAAAGGGCGGTCTTGGCAAAATTTAAGATCATTCCCCTGCTAAGTTGAAAACCCGAAAGGGCGGCTTAGGCAAAAGCTAAGGGGATAGCCTGCTGGATCGAAAACCTAGAAAGGCGGTTCAGGCAAAAAATTAAGGCTAGCACGGTCCGCCAAGTTAAAAATCCCGAAGAAGTGACTTGGTCACGGTAAGAGAACCATTATAAGAAGAAGGCTACAGCCGGTATCAAGACTGAAGATCAACTGAAGTTCAAGCAAATTCAAGTGACATCCTCAAAACTGGGGGCATTGAAGTTAAGCAATCTTATGGGTCGTAATTAAATCCTTGAGGCATTACTGTTTTAAGGAAGAAGTCCAGTGTTTACCAATTGAAAAAAAAAAAACATTCCTCGAAAGGATAGACTTACCAAATAAAACGTTAACTAAGTCAGAAGCATTACTGTGTCTGTCAGTGTAGTTAGTCAATCTTTCTCATTCTATGATTCACTCCTTCAGAGCTGCTCAATCCTTTGAGTAGTGCATTTTATCTAAGTTTTCTCTTTAGAAAGAGTCAATCGTCGTTCTTATGTCCAAATGATGCAACTGTCTTGATGAAGGAGGCCCGGCCTCGGCAGCTCCCTGCGATCGTATGAAAGAGCTCGGTAATCTAGTCAAGCAGCTTCATTTCAAAAAAGATCAACTCAGAAAAATTCAGAAGTAGAAACATCAGAAAGCCCAGCTTCCGTAAAAAGATCATACCCCAGGAAGGCACCTTAAGCTTGGAAGAGCCTCAGATGCAATGGTGGTTGAGCCAATTTCTCAGAAAGATGAACCATTAAAATTCAGAATCTCCTTCCAGTTAGTTAAATACTATCCTGGTCGAGAAATGTTTATCTAAACACATGTCAAGAAGCAGATCCCGCTTTTCCATGTTAATATCCAAGAGAGCCGTTGTTCTAAATTACCAATTTCAAGTATCTTGTTCAAGGTTTCAGTTATCAAAATCCCCAGAAGACAAGACCAACAGTCTCTTTGAGAAAAATCTTGTTGAAGTTTCATAAAGGTGTTCCTGATCCATTCTTGTTAGTAATGGTTCTTCGTTCCTAAGGTTTGCCGTTTCATCCCTCGGCAAAATCTTAGTTTCCAATATCTTTATTGGGCACGATCTATAATGTCCCCGATTTCATTAAGTTCAAAAAAATCCAAAATTCATCAAATCCAATTCTACGTCAAATTCAAATTCATGAAAAATCTCTAAATTTTTCAAGCCCGTTTGTGAACGGTGCCTCTTTTCTCGAGGCCATTTGTGAATGGTCTCGTCTTCTCCTTGAGCCCGTTTGTGGACGGTGCCTCATTTCCCAAAAATAAAAATTCATCAAATCCAATCCTCGATTCAAAAAATCCAATCCTACGTCAAATTCAAATTCATGAAAAATCTCTAAATTCTTCGAGCCCGTTTGTGAACGGTGCCTCTTTTCTCGAGGCCATTTGTGAATGGTCTCGTCTTCTCCTTGAGCTCGTTTGTGAACGGTGCCTTTTTTCTCGAGTCCATTTGTGAATGGTCTCATGTCCTCCTTGAGCCCGTTTGTGAACGGTGCCTCATTTCTCGAGTCCATTTGTGAATGGTCTCGTCTTCTCCTTGAGCCCGTTTGTGAACTGTGCCTCATTTTCTGAGTTCATTTGTGAATGGTCTCATGTCCTCCTTGAGCCTGTTTGTGAACGGTGCCTCATTTCTCAAAAAATCAAAAATTCATCAAATCCAATCCTCGATTCAAAAAAATCCAATCCTACGTCAAATTCAAGTTCATGAAAAATCTCTAAATTCTTCGTTGTTGAATTCATCAATCAGAGCTATCTTGTTTCTTTGAGCCCGTTTGTGAACGGTGCCTCTTTTCTCGAGTCCATTTGTGAATGGTCTTGTCCCCCTTGAGCCCGTTTGTAAACGGTGCCTCATTTCTCGAGTCCATTTGTGAATGGTCTCGTCTTCTCCTTGAGCCCGTTTGTGAACGGTGCCTCATTTCTCGAGTCCATTTGTGAATGATCTCATCTTCTCCTTGAGTCCGTTTGTAAACGGTGTCTCATTTCTTGAGTCCATTTGTGAATGGTCTCATGTCCTCTTTGAGCCCGTTTGTGAACGGTGCCTCTTTTCTCGAGTCCATTTGTGAATGGTCTCGTCTTCTCCTTGAGTCTGTTTGTGAACGGTGCCTCATTTCTTGAGTCCATTTGTGAATGGTCTCATGTCCTCTTTGAGCCCGTTTGTGAACGGTGCGTCTTTTCTCGAGTCCATTTGTGAATGGTCTCGTCTTCTCCTTGAGTCCGTTTGTGAACGGTGCCTCATTTCTCGAGTCCATTTGTGAATGGTCTCATGTCCTCCTTAAGCCCGTTTGTGAACGGTGCCTCATTTCTCGATTCCATTTGTGAATGGTCTCGTCTTCTCCTTGAGCCCGTTTGTGAACGGTGCCTCAATTTCTGAGTCCGTTTGTGAATGGTCTCATGTCCTCCTTGAGCCCGTTTGTGAACGGTGCCTCATTTCTCGAGTCCATCTGTGAATGGTCTCGTCTTCTCCTTGAGTCCGTTTGTGAACGGTGCCTCATTTTCTGAGTTCATTTGTGAATGGTCTCATGTCCTCCTTAAGCCCGTTTGTGGACGGTGCCTCATTTCTCAAAAAATCAAAAATTCATCAAATCCAATCCCCGATTCAAAAAAATCCAATCCTACGTCAAATTCAAGTTCATGAAAAATCTTTAAATTCTTCGTTGTTGAATTCATCAATCAAAGCTATCTTGTGTCTTCGAGCCCGTTTGTGAACGGTGCCTCATTTCTCGAGCCCATTTGTGAATGGCCTCGTCTTCTCCTTGAGCCCGTTTGTGAACGGTGCCTCATTTCTCGAGTCCATTTGTGAATGGTCTCGTCTTCTCCTTGAGCCGTTTGTGAACGGTGTCCCATTTTTCCGAGTCCATTTGTGAATGGTCTCTTATCCTCCTTGAGGCCGTTGGTGAACGGTGTCTCATCTTCTTCTAAAAGCCGTTTGAGAACGATCTTTGTTCTTTCTCTTCAGAATCCGTTCGAAGATGATATCTCATTCTCTCGTTGCCCGTTTGTGAGCGGCACCGCAGCGGGATTTTTTATTGCATTCCAATTCTAGGATTTTGTTGAGGGTCTTGCATTATATTAAGTTGCATTGTGTCTAGAGAGTCCTTTGTCGATTAAAGCTACGCAAACTGGTTCTGTCACTTTTGCTTTGGTATTCGATGACTACGTCATCTCTACCAAAGAGGGGCATCTGTAGACACCCCCCATTTTGCTCCACCTTAATCAACAAAGAATTTAGTGTTTTTCTATCGGTTTTTTAGTGTCTTTCCTTTCCGCGTCCGTCTCTTACATTTTTAAATCTTTTCGATCGTTTCCGTCATGTTTCGCGTTGTCCAGCTAAGTGTTGAGAAGGGATATTCACAAGAATCCGAACAAGAGAAGATTTGGACCCACTGGTGGGCTCGCATTGAACATTTCGGATCATCTTATGGAAACCATTATAGGGTGCATTCCATTTGGGTCGTGGCTTATTAATTGGACGGATTGGATTATCCAATAGAAAGAGTATCGGGCCAACATTGAGAGGACCCACGGTCATAAGAATTTCCAACCACATACATTAGGTCATTGTTGGATGGGGTCCCACACGTAAGCATTACCCTTGTGTTATCCACCCTGTATTGAGTTTAAGACAAATGAGGGTTCGGTAGTTTAGTCCTTGCAGCCAAGTGGGGTCCACTAGTGTTGCAAAAGCTCATCAAAATTTTACAGAAGTGATTTTTATTTCCACAAGTGTCCGGTTCACTTGGAATGAGGCCCACTTTGAACAAGATAAGCTCTATCCCGTGGGCAAATTGTGAGGGTTGAATTCTCAAGACAATATTTTTCTAATCCATCCACACTTGCATAGAGAGGTTGCTGTGCGGTCACAAAAGCTCATGTGTGGGTCCCACTTGGAGTTGATCTAAATGCAAGATCAAAAGCAGGATTCTTGTCCTATGGGCAAGTATGACAGATTCTATAAATAAATAAAAAATCCTTTATGTATATTGATTTGGAAAGAACTGATTTTTTTAGACCAATGGCTTATTCATGTAATTATTTGGTGGAGGGAAGATACGTGCGGCCATTTTGAAAGAAATAGAAGATCTCACGATTTCTTCATTTTGGAATCCTACTATTTACTCCTCTGGAAAAACAACCGAGTGAAAGGAAGGATTATCAATGTGTTGTTCTTGCTTTACATATGTGGAAACATTAGTTGAGAATGCTTCAAATCATTTATCCTCTAGTTGCTTTTATTAGAGAGTCTTTGACTCGGTTGCTTCCTTTGTGCTGTTATTAGAGAGTCTTTGACTCATTTGCTCTTATAATGGTATTATTAGAGCATAGTTTCCCTTATTCACCCTAGGGTTTGTCCCTAGGGTGTTATTTTGTATATTCCCTCCGGTCTTTGGCCAAAAGGGTGAAAACATCAGAAATTTTAAAATCCATAAACATTGAAATCATCAAAAATCTCAAAAACATTAGAAACTTAAATCATAAAAAATAGTTGATTTGCTGTAAGTGTTTGTTAGGTAGAGAGTTCGTTTCGAACTACGTTGGCTTGATCCTCTTCCGAGGTACGTAGTGCAGCTTGGGATTTATATCCCAAGTCCAGCCAAACTTTTTTTTTGTAAATAAATGTTTTAAACCTTCTTCAAAAACCTTTAAAATCTTGTTTTCAAAAGATCTTCCTCTAGAGTTAGGAGTTTCTCCTAGATAGAGAGTTTTAGAGTTAGGGTTTTCCTTTTGATAGGTTGTTTGATTGTTTGTTTGCTGTGTGTTTGTTTTAGAGTTAGGGGTCTGTCCTAGAGTTATAGGAGCGCCTCCGTCCGGTCAGTCGGCGATCCACATCACCGAGTGATGACTAGAGTAGGATACGCTAGTCCACCTTTGGTTTTCCTTAGGAAATACAGCCTAGTTACACATAGGTTGTAGGAATCACTTACATTAGCCTAGGGCTAACATGCATTTAGTTAGGGCATATAGGATGTCCTAAAAATTCACAATTCACTGGAATTTAAATAATCGTTCAATAAACTTTAATAATTGGTCCAGTCTTTTAGATCGAGTTTAGGATAGAGGGCTAGGTGTCTTAGGCATCATAGCTTAGAATAGGCGCGAAGAACTACGTTGCCTTGATTCTCGTGGAGGCGGGGATACGTAGGCTTCTTTGGATGAATACCATACCATCCGAGGACTCGGGCTAATAATTTAGAGTCTTAGGATTTATTATGTTGTTATTATATGTTTTGATGTGTTTTCTTACTTTCTCGTACTGATCCTATACCTTTTGCTGTAGCTTGCATGTGTTTGCACATCAGAACTTAGACACCCATTAGGTTTGTCACTCATAACCTAGCTATGCTTAGGTGGCACATCTTTCATTTTATTTTATATGTGTTTATTATCTTTATCCTCAGGAAATGCATGCTTAGGTAGACGATTCTTGAGGATTGTTCCCATTTCAGATGATTTTTACCCAAACTTCTTTGGAGTTAATAATAAATGGCATAAGAGACCAAGTGCTTGCACTCGGACGAATCGGGGGTGCTCTCAGACCTTCCCCATTCGTAACCAGGCACGAACCCATATATATTTCTGGTTATCCATTGTACAGAGGATTTGATTTTAGGGTTCCATGGCATATCCATGGATGGCGACTCTGAGTTTATTTCAGGTATGTCTCGGTTTCGAGCCTCGGTTCCGGATCGAGACATATCTCTTTCTTTTTATATCGCCATTCGTGCTATGCTATGAGGGTGGCATCTGTTTTGAGAGTTCCTTGGTAGAGCTCTCCTTCACATCGTGGATGATCCGGAGGGTGTTAGGGACCCGTTCCCTCGCACACGCCTATCTCAGGATCGGGGTCCACAATAGCATGCTATTGAAATTGAAGGGTTGGATGAGCGTGATTTGTATGGTCAAAATAGCAATACTTTTTTTTTGTGTGTGGCTGAGTTACTATTTTCTTTTTGAACTTCTTTGAGAAGGTGGCTCCCGTTGCGGGAGGAGTGATTAGAGAAATAAGAAAGGGGCTACATCGTCTGCGAGAAAAAACTCTCCCTCGGCTCTTTGGATTTTCTCTCAGATATCTCTGCAGCCTCCATTGTCTTTCTCATCCCTCACCCTCCACAACCTTTTTGATCTCTACAGCAGCCCTTTGATCTTTCTTACTGAAAAGACCCATAACAGAGGGAGGAAAAACGTATATCTTTGTCTCTTGATACCATTACACCCTCCGAACCGCTCTCATCTTTCCCTCTCCCTCGCTCATCTCCCTCTTCTTACACCCTCCAAACAGCTCTCACGATCCCGAACCCTCTGCTTTCCCTCTCCCTCTCATTCACACCTCAAAAAAAAGAAAAAAAGAAGAGAACGAAAAACAGAGCATCTCTCTCTCTCTCTCTCTCTCTCTCTCTCTATTCCTCACTCTCCCTTAGCCTCTCTGTCTGTTTTTCCTCTCATTCTCTCCCTCTCTCATTCTCTCATTCTCGCCCACTCTTTGTCTCTCTCAAAAACAGAGTCTCTCATTGTCTCTCACACTCTCCATCTCTCAACGGCTTGTCACTCTCCATCCCTCAGCGGCTCTGTCCCTCTCCTCTCTACAGCAGCTCCCGCCCTCTCCATCTCCACAAGTTCTTGTCTCTACAGCCCT
Source organism: Tasmannia lanceolata (assembly GCF_043159265.1). Taxonomy (NCBI): domain Eukaryota; kingdom Viridiplantae; phylum Streptophyta; class Magnoliopsida; order Canellales; family Winteraceae; genus Tasmannia; species Tasmannia lanceolata. The sequence continues at coordinate 23,367,076 of NW_027518680.1, forward strand.
CATTCTCACCCTCTCTATCTCTCATTCTCACCCTCCCTATCTCTCAATATCTTCCTCTCAACAGTTCTCTATCTCTCTCACAAACTCTCTTTTCACACTCATTCTCTCACTCCCCTCTAGACCTCTCATAGGTCTCACACTCAACAGAGGAGCAACACTCTCACAGCAGTAAGAAAAACAAAAAAAAAAGAGAAAAGAGAAGAAGGAAGCGGGTCGGATCGCAGCGTCGGCGGACTTTCTCGGACTTTTCGGCTCTCGGATTCGGCAGAGATCTCGCCTACAGGTTAGTACACTATTCTCAGATTTTTCCCAGATGATTTGGCATTTTTTATGAATTTTGCATGGTTTTTAGCATTTAATTAAATTTAATCCAATATTAAATGTGTGAACTAAAAATCATGATCTGCATGAGTGTTTCAAATCCGTTTCGTTCCAAAATTTAATACGATGTTCTACTTAAATAGAGTAAAATAACTATCGGATCGGATCGGACATTGGATCAACGGTTTTTTAGAATTTGAGTGAAGAGTAGAATTTTAATTAAAATATTGGCTGAGTAATTACGAAATTCGAAAAAATAGCCATCTCAGGATGACCTATTTTTTGGAATTTTAAAATTTTCTTGTGTTTATCATATCAGAACAAGATTAAAGGATGTTTTCCGGAGTCGTAATTTTCTAGAAAATCGTGTTTTAAAAATAGAAAACTCTTCAAAAATATCTTTTCGACGAAGAAAAATAAAATATATACTAAACGAATTCCAAAATTAATGAAATTTCGTGGGAAAATAATATAATGCTGATAAATTCTACCATGAATTTTTGAGAATTTTTGGGTTTGGTTTGGTATATTATTTTATGCTTTCTTTGAAAATTATCAGATTTTTGGGAGAATTTTTACAGACATCAGATCAGAGATAAAATTCCCAAAATTTTTACAGTAGTATTATATTCCATATTTCTAGTTGCTGTAAAATGTTCAAGTGATTTAAATCTTGTTTCATATGGGATGTAGTGTTAATTTATTATCTGGTCTGAAAATTGAAAAATCCGAAATTAATAGTAGATAGTTTCTAAAATTCATAAAAATCTCACCATATCTTGTTTCTGTAGAAGTTTCAACTCATTTCGAGTTTGTTTGCAACAGTTTCACTTGTAAAATCACTCATATGATTAAAATTGATAAATTCCATTGAAAATTCGAAATTAATTAAAAATCAATTTAAAGCTTCTAAAAGAACCTCAAAATTCTGTCACATGTTCACTCCTCAATTCATTGAAACAGAAATTTTAGGATCCTTAGATTTTCCTGGAGAAATGACCAGTGCATCCATAATCGTATCCCAATTGCGACCGATCTTTGACAATTTGAATACTTAAGCTATAACATGCTGTAGGCTCCGAGGTTACTGTCCACGAAAATCCTGAGATATGCCAGGCAATAAGATGCTATAACCTAAGTATTAAATTGCGCAAGGAAAGAGCGCACGATTCCCTTCCTTGGATGCTATTCTGGGCCGAAATTGGTGAACCCTAGAGCCATTGGTAATCCTTAAATGTCCAAAAACTGAAAATCCTTGAAATCTGAAATTAACTAACTTCAAGAACTGAAATCGATTCATCTTGTGTCTTTCGGAACCGTTGGATCACGGTTTCCGTCATAAGAATCATTGGAGCCCAATTTAGGAACACTTGTGTCAGGTCGTGTCCTAGGTTTTAGGGAGTCTTAGGTTTTAGGGAGTCATAGAGTTAGGAGTCCAGCCTCATCACGTACGTTTGCTATTGATAGCAACCGTGCCATAGGTCTAGTTACACTAGTCACCCAAATTTTCCCTAGGACAAGCCTAGTGAACTAGGATGTAGGTTAACCTGCATTAGTCTAAGGAACAACTTGCATTTAGATAAGAATCATATAGCATCTTAGATGAAATCCTAGGATAATAAAATTCTCAACTTGAATTAAATAACTCCTCTTAAAACTGTTGAAACAGTCAATCCCGTCTAGATCGGTGTCTTAGTTGAGCTAGGCATAAGTAGCTTAGCTTAGGTGCACCGAACTACGTCGACTCTGATCCCAATGAGGCTTGGGTACGTAGGCAGCTTGGATGTCTGATGGCATACCAATCACGAGTCGGCTCCACAACAAATTGTGAGGTTTTGTATATTAATTTTTTTTGTAAATGCTTAATCAAATCACTTAGGATTTTTCATGAAATTAGAATTTTAGGAGAACTGTCACTTAGATTGAATCCAGACAAATAAAGTAATCAAGATACATATTAGGATTCACATTGAAATTAGATCATAGGATGCATGTCACATAGTTAGCACACTAACATAGAGTTGAATGAGCCATTTAAAATAAATTTAAAAGAGTTAGCTTTTGGAATCGAAGACCGATTATCGGGCAGGGATGGTGCATGTGGTGGATAACTCCCCATACCTTCCATTCTTGTAACCAGGTAGCGAGTCTAGATTTCTGGTTAATTATGGGTCCTAGATCTCACATCTAGGTGGCGACTCTGTCAGTCTCTTTTGTGTGGAATTCGGATTGCCTTAGTGATCCCAAGTTCACATAAAAGATGAATTAAAACCAATAATAAAATACACACGCCAATCGCGTGGGTACGAGAGACCAAGAGAAGGTGTGGCGGCTCGCGCCCCACCCCTCTCGCGGGATCGGGTCCCACAACCGCGTGGAAATGGACTTTTCCTGGAAGAGTTACCATGTAATAACGGGTTTACTCTGAAGAGTTACCGTGTAGTAACAGATTTACTCTGATTTGGGGGGTTACGGCGTGGAAATAGATTTACCCTGGAAGAGCCACCTTGTGGTAACGGGTTTACTTTTAGAGTTACCGTGTAGTAACGGATTTACTCTGATTTGGAGGGTTACCGTGTGGAAACAGACTTACCTGGAAGAGCTACCCTGTGATAACGGGTTTACTCTGAAGAGTTACCGTGTAGTAACGAATTTACTCTAATTTGGGGGGTTATCGCGTAGAAACATATTTACCTTGGAAGAGCTACCCTGTGGTAATGGGTTTACTCTGAAGACTTACCGTGTAGTAACGGATTTACTCTGATTTGGAGGGTTACCGCATGGAAATAGACTTACCCTGAAAGAGCTACCGTGTGGTAACGAGTTTACTCTAATTTTGAATTCCTAAATGGGCTCTCATAGTATAAAAAGTCTCCTGGTAAGTGCTCTTGGGGAGACTCTAGTTTATTTTCTCAGGGAAGGGGCTATCAGGGAGACTTTGGTTTGTTCTGGATGAGACCTCGGGGGACTCATATGGGTTAGATGCCGGGTAGTCAATGTTCTACCGACAGTGTGATGAATTGACTTTGAAGGGGATGGTGAACATCTGTCGACCACCTTGAAGTTGGTTTGGACAAACCGAGATTTGATAAGTCCGTTGTGCAGGCAAGGGTCCTTATCAGGGAATGATTAAAAGGCATTCGTCCACCTTGACTCTACTGGGGAGAAAAAATCAATCATTTTGATTTTGCGAAAGATAAACCGAGGTTTATCAATCTTTTGGATGTTTGTTATGAAGGCGAGGGGTTTTTCGAAGGCCTCGGAGTGACCTCGTCATGACAGAGATTGTGTCTTGAAAAGCTTGGGCTTTGCTAGAGAGGCTTGGGGGTGGTATTGGGTTGCCTTGAAGATTCTACTAGGAGTGGAAGAACCTATATAGCAGATTAAAGTTCTAATCTTAAACAAAGATTCAAGGCTGACTGGCCTCATGATTTGATGAGTTGGGTGAACTCAAAAGAGAAAGTAGTTTGGTCATGTGGCAAACTTTGCCAGGGACATTTAGAAAGTACTTGGTTTCTCACTGTGGGTTATTGGAAAGACATTCGATTGCATTGAAGTAGGCCAACTAGGGAGGGGATGCCTAGACACTCAGCTGGGGAGAAGTCGGGGCGATTGTGTGGCTCGGATTAACTTTGCCATGATAGGCGACTCATTCGGAGTAATTTGACTCCGCTGAGGATGATTGGAAAAGCATTGAATTGCATTAGAGGGTCTATTGGAGAGGCTTTTTCGAAAAGCATTGGTTGTCTCGAAGGTGAATGAGAGGGTGTCATATGGATTTCATTGATAAGGATAGATAATCCTTGATGATCCATGACTTTGAAGAGCTTGACTCTGCGGGGAGAGGACCAAAGAGTTTGGGAAGCTTCGAGGAGTGCCGAAAGAGTTAGTTGATCAAAAGTTGGAAGATTTTGAGAGTCCGCGGAGGAAATAATGGTGAGACGGGCTGAAAATAGAGAGAACGGGATAGAAAATGGGGCCAAAGCCCATACTTTTTGCAGGCTACGAAATTAAATTTCCCAGTCTGCGAAAGATTTTCACTTTGTTGAGAATTTTGGGTACGGATATATATATATATATATATATACGACGTTCATTTTCTTCATTTTTTTTATTCGCTTTTCATCCTTTTCGCTCTGAGATTTTGAGTTCTCATTTGTGCCTCTTTGAGTTTTCTTTCGCTCTCAGTCAGTATAGTGCGAAGCCATTCGCGAGGGAGGAGGGATGCAGGGCAGGAGTCCTCTGGGGATGAGGGGCAGAATCGTGTCCCTTGGTATCGAGGGTCGCTTCTTTTGCGTACCACTATACACATTTCACGGTATTTCCACGACGGAGAGGTATGTCTTTTGTACTTCTCTTTTTTAATTCCTAGACTTTAGGATGAATTTTTCTCCCATTTGGGACAATGTTTTGATTGCTTTTCTTGGATTTTCGTATAGGGTCTTCCTATTTTGACCATAGTTTTAAATTTCGGTTTCGATGTGTTTCGTACTCCTGCAAAATCGAAATTTCTACCGAAATTTGAAAATTTTGCTCGAAGTCTAACGGACTGTTAAAAATTCTATTTTATTTGTTACTTAATTTCGGTCGAAATCCCTAAAATTTTAGTCGAAATTTCGAGATAACTATTAAATCATTAAATATTCAAAAAAATTGGTCGAAATCCCTAAAATTTCGCACAAAATCGAAATTTTGAAATTTTGCACGAAATAAAGCAACGTTTCGAGTATGTGCCCTTTCGTTTCGGTGTCCACCGAAACCCGAAATTTTGGCGTCTGATATTTTGGATTTCGGTCAAAATTTAAAACCATGGTTATGACCACTAGAAGGTCACTGAGAGATATCTGGACGAGCTGAAGATCTTTGCACGTCAGATCCCGAATTTATGTTGGGAGGGCGAGACTTCACAGACTTCTTCTGGAGCCAGAGAGGGTCAGGCCTAACTTCGTGATGGCCTTAGCAGAACGGTGTTGGGATAAGACCCACACCTTCCCCTTCCTGATAGGGGAAGTTGGGATGACTCGGTTGGATTTTTTTGCACTGACGGGGCTTTCAATGGGGGCGATACTAGTTATCCTGGCCCCGGTTACAGAGGGGGAGTTCAGAGAGACACTGGGGGTGCCAGAGGTTGACGTACGAGATCGACCCGAGGAGCCTCCTCATGCTTCCAAGCCGATGGAAACATGAGCAGATTGGAGCAACTGCCAAAGAGACCAGCTGAGCCTTACGAGAGGTACTATCGCCAGTTGGCGATGAGTTTTGTGATGTCCCTTCTGGGACAAGGCCTATTCAGCAGAACATGGAACATAGTTCGCAGGGACTTCTTGAGCATTGTTTGCCATACAGACCGGCTGGCGGACTACGGCTGGGGATGGGCTGCTTACGCCTTCCTAATCAGGGAGATGGACTTGATGTCTCGAGGCGAGAGTAAGTCCATGTGTGGGCTTTGGTACATTTGGGCGGTACGTCTCTACCCTTATCCTTTTGAATTTGAAATTTGCTTTTGTTGTCCATTGCTTATGATGTGAACTGTTTAAACAATTTTTCTTTGTTTACTGACTCTTGTACAGGCATGGGCCTTCGAGTGCTTTGGCCTTCTCGCACCTGAGATCAGGGAGCCGGAGAGAGTGTATTTCCCGGTGCAGGTCCGCTGGGTGCAGGGACTCATGAGGACACGCCCCATACCTACAATGGACGATGTCCGCTGACTATTGATTGGATCCATCCCGACACTGTGAGTACTTTACTTTGCTTTTCGTTTTAGTAGAGTATTATTTCGCCTACTTTGACCTGTCTTCCTGTCTTTGACATGTGATCCGTGTTGTGACAGGTCCGGTGGAGGTCTTTGGATTATCATCCAGAGGTTGTGAGGGGTGAGTTTGCACATACCCGGTCTATATCTCGTAGGATGGCAATTTCCCACTGCCATATGGGGCTGGCAGTTTACCTGCATGACTGGATAGCCCGCCAGGCACTAGGGCCTGAGGTTCCGAGGGTTCCCTCTCATCCCCATGGCAGCTTGAGGGTTCTAGACTACGCGGCCGGGGCTACTATTGAGTTGATGCCTCCTTTGACATCAGGACAAGTATTCTTCTTCGCATATCCTTTTTCCTTTCAGTTTAGATTTGATCGTTGCTGAATTCGTTTAATTGATTTGAACTATCCTGTTTTCTACAGGAAGATCCTGATGTAGAGGTCGCCCCCGAGGCTCCTGTCTTCGCAGGTGAACCTTCAATGGCTGCAGCAGGGCAGCCACATAATGGGGTCCGACCCTTTGAGGAGGCCATCAGGGCTTCGATCGCCAGCATGAGAGGTTGTCCAGTAGTCAAGCAGCCTGCTCCTGCCGCAGTGGGCAGAGGAGAGAGAGAGAGAGAGGGAAGCCTGCTACCCATGGTCGGGGTAAGGAGCCAGCGGTGGCCGAGTCATCGTCGTCGAGCTCTCTTTCTCCTGTGAGACAGGTACGTTGACCACCAGTTCAAACGCAGACTGCGGTTCGAGAGTCGAGCAGACGGAGACCACCTCCAGTTCCACCGGCGGAGACCCACTTACCATCCCAAAGCACTACCCTGTGCCAGGCTGGGGTGTCCTGATTTTCGAAAGGAGAGTGGCGGGGGAGATTTTTCTGGCTAAGCCGCCAGAGGCACTGGATACCCACTTCCTGGGAGTTCTCTTGGGGTGAGTGATCTTCTTTTTCTTATGCATTTATTCATTTCAGTTTTTGAAAGTATATTTGATTTGAATTTGCTTGGTGTTGCAGCTTCTTCACCATCAGGCGAACGACCTGCTATTATTGGTGGGGAGCCTGAAGCTCCTGGTTGCCCAGTCGGTGGAGGCTCTCAGGGAGTAGGAGTCGAGATTTTCTGCCATGGAGCGGCCTCGACGCGATGCAGACCAGTTACTCCTAGCTTACCAACAAAAGAACTAGGTCCTGAGACAGAGATTGCAGGGATATGGGGATCCTTTAGCCAGATATATACAGAAATGCGTCACTGTCTTGATTTGAATTGAGTTTTGCATATGTGTTTTGATATATCTTTGATATCCTAACATATTTTTGGATGCAGGAGGAGGTGTACAGGTCGAGGATGCCTGAGGGTGTTGGCCCTACCACTGTTGGTGCCATGCCAGATACAAAGGGCAGAGGCGACACTGAGGATAGAGATGATACATCTGAGAAAGACTACGTCATAGAGGCTGAGGAGGCGGACGCTGAGGACACCTCTCCGCCTGCCCATCGGGCAACCAAGAGGCCGATGAGTGAGAGAGCCCCTTCGGCGAAGAGGGTGAGGACTGGGACAGGCCATGTTTGCTCCCCGCCCTTCGGAGACAGAGACTGAGGCTGCAGAGAGAACAGCTGCTGCCGCAGTAGGAGTGGATCTGGAGTTAGTTCCGGCGCTTTTTGACTTGGTTATGCCAGTGAGCTCGTTGGAGCCTCACCTTGGAGAGGGTTGAGCTGCTGGATCCCGAGAGTCAGGGGTGTCTCCAGTCTCCCAGCCCAGAGTAGACCTATCGTCTACCCCAGCTACAGTCCAAGATCCTAAGGAACAGGGCCCAACAGACCCTCTGGCTAAGCAGTGAAGATTTTATTTTTTTGCTGCTCCCCCAGTTATGGATGAGATGTATATATTTTCATTGATCAGACATGTATTCATCTGGTATATAAGATATATGGATAAGCTTTTTGCTTTTTTATCGCAGTTGTTTGTGTTGTTTTTTTTTAAATAAAGTGTATTTTGTGTAAATAATTGCCATTCTAGGCGGGTATTTATACAAAAATGCCCCAGTATAGTTCTTTTGACAACTTGACTAAGCAATGCAAAATGCCCCTTGCATGGTTTCTTTGATGATTTGATCGAACATTTTGTATTATTAGTCATATCTTATTATTACTAATAATGCAAAATGCCCCTAGTGTACATATTCCCAGGAGAATGTTAACATAAGACAAGAAACAAGGGCAATTTCATTGCAATGAAATGAGGGTACATTATGAGCATCCTTGCTCATAAAGTCACATTTTTCTGAACATCATTCTTCTGTACACGGAGTACTGGGCTGGACCATGATTCCTTCTTATTGGGGAGAGGTCCGATGTGTTTTTCCTTCAACGTATGATTACCTTTGCTCGGTAATGGCTTCGCTGGGGAAAAATTTATCTTTCTCTGAGTTCCCCTGTGAGGTTTAGAAGAAAGGAAGAAGACTCGACTCTTATTGAAACCATTGCTTTCGATTTATTTTAGATGGGTCGAACCTTAGAGGATGAATTTGGATGTATTTGCACTTGGGCAGTGTTCCCTGCCCCCGGTTTTTCAATCATGGTCCAAAGACCCTTTAGATTGTTTGGAGGTTTAACGCACTTCGTTTTATACCAAAAAGTGCTTCGCCTAGTCTTTGTTGAAGGGATGCCTTTTCAACAACCAATTTGCCTTTTGCAGATTTTTGACTTAGCGGACCGTTTTGCCCTTAGTTTTGCTAGAAATACCTCTTCAGGTTTTTCCCTTCTACGGACGCGATGACCCTAAATTTTGCCTAAGTTGCCCTTTCAGGTTTTCGACCTAGCTGGTCTTCAGAACCTTCTTGTTCTCCTCTTTTGTTTTGTCCTGCTAATACGTCAACTTCGATATTGGTGGAACTTCAGGGTAGAGTTTTAAAGATTTTTGGTTGTTTTGCAGAAGGTGGCCGAACCTGTATTCAACAGGCTACCTACGTAGCCCAAAGATGGTTGGGATCAGGTCCGCATAGTTCGAGACTTTTTTTCCTGGGAGAATGGGTCTGATTAAAGAGTTTTTGAATTAAAGGTGAGTCATTTTAGGCTCTGATCGGCGCATGAAGGCCTTTGATATTCACAAGTAATATCTTTTGAGTTGATCGAGGTTGGTAGGCTCTGACATTCTATCTCCATTTTGGTCAATAAGTCTGATGGCTTTTTCGGGTAAAATTTCATCAGCGATGTAGGGGCTACACTAATTAGGTCTAAACTTCTCGTAGGATCGAAGACAGGAGCTCAGCATTCTCTAAGCACACATCCCCATCTCTGAGATCTCTAACTCGAACCTTCTTGTTGAAAGCTCTCTCTATTCTGCGGTGGTAGCCTTGTACGTGGTACGCTACTCTCAGCCTTTTTTCATCCATCATGCACAATTCTTGATGACGGATGCGGGCCCATTCAGATTCTGGTAGATTGTTTTCCATCAGGATTCCGAGTGAAGGGATTTTCAACACGATTGCCAATACGACTTCCATACCATATGAAATCGAGTATGGAGTGGCTCCTGTGGATGTACGGACAGACGTTCTATATGCCCATAGTGCAAATGGAAGCTTGTTGACCAATCCCGGCAGGATCGGGTCAATTTCTGAAGAATGGTCTTGATATTCTTGTTGGCTGCTTCAATATCTCCATTAGTCTGAGGCCGGTACGGAGACGACTTATGGTGTTTGATTCTGAATTCTTCACACAACGAGGCTACTTCTTTCTTGAAATGGGAGCCATTGTCTGATATTAGCTCGTGCAGGAGACCATATTTGTAGATGATGTTGGCCCTGATGAACTTAGCAACTGATGCTGATAATATTGAAGCGTAAGACTGAGCTTCTATCCATTTAGTGAAGTAATCAATCACAACAAATATATACTCATGTCCGCTGGAGGACTTGGAGAAATTTTCCTGATAAGTCAATACGCCATATCGAAAATGGCCACGGAGATATGAGAGAGTGAAGCTTTAATGACGGCACATGTATCAGATTAGCATGGATCTAGTACAAATGACACTTCGTGACAAATGCGAAGCAGTTTGCTTCGAGAGTAGTCAAGAAGTAACCAAGATGAAGGATCTTATGAGCTAACATCTTGCCATTCATATGAGGACCACAAACACTTGAGTGAAAGATCTTCTAAGATTTCTGCAGCTCTGTTGTCATCGACATAGAGGAGTTAAACTTCGTCGAAGGACCTGCGATAGAGATCTCCTCCACAAATGATGTAACGAGATGCTATCTCAATCATGTGTACATGTGCTGGGATCACATGTCGTTTTATTGCCAAAGGACGGACCTTCACTCCCACTGGAATGTCAACCATGGATGCGAGTGTGGCTAAAGCATCAACAAATCTATTTTTCAATCTGGAGATGTAAGTAAAGCTGATATTGCTGAAATTTTTCATGAGACTAGTAAGATAAGTGTGATATGGAATCAACCTATCCTCTTTAGTCTGCCATTTCCCATTTGTCTCACAAATGATCAGGAGAGAGTCTCTGTATATATCAAGGTTTGTACCTCTAATGATAAAGCTGTTTCGAGACCGGCTATGTGATGCAGGAGCATCCCTTGGACATTTTACATCAACCTCTATGTCTCCTTAGAGTAGGTTTGTTATGGTTTCACTACTATTAGTCATGTGTTGTCATGTTTGTATTTTTCTTATTTTCATATGCCTTTAGTGGTAATTTGCTTACTAAGGGTAGTTAAGTCATTTCATATTGTAATGGGCTGGTATATAAAGCCCCACAGTCTCTCATTTTAGATAACTCTTAATGATGTGAAATTTGGGAGAGATATTTTCTCTTGTTTCTCATTTGTCTTTCTTGGGAAATTGGAATCTTAAGCTACCGATTGTAGCTTTTTTTCAATTTCGCCTATCATTTAATCCCTTGTTGCATGTAAGGGTAGTTGCCGATGATTCCACGCTTGATTCGATCCTTATCAAGAACCTTAGCTTCTCCAAAAAAAAAAAGATCTAATCTGAGTCGCGCTTCTGTCGATTGTGCTCTCTACGTCAATTTGGTGTCAGAGCTACCTCACAGGAGTTTCTTAATTTCTGCAATCCTAGGGCCAAAAAAATATAATAAAGAGATCTGAAGCAGAATTCTCTAGATATGTTCGTATAATGGAAGTTCTGGATCTGTTTCATTTGGAATAGCGGATCTGTTTGTGTCTGTGCATTATTTCCATGGTTGCTACGCATTATTTCCATCGTAGCATCTAATTTACAAGAGAAGCTATGACCAGAGTGTAGACACTCCCATTTTGCTATGCTTTAAAAAGCGAAAGATTCTGTAGTATCATCAAGTCTTGAGTCCGTAGCATTAGATTAGGCATCCATGCATTAGATTAGGCATCCATGCATTTTAGGATAGATTTCACCTAATTATGGGAGTTTTGAAGTTGATTCGTGATCCTGAAGGTCTCTAGGGGGTTCCTTTGGCCTCCGGAAGATGTAAAATCAAGTTTCCAAGCAAGTGAAAAAACCTGCTATTTTTAGAATTTTCAAGGTTTCTCTCATTTTTGCCCATTTTGCACTAAAGGGGTATTTTGGTCATTCATGATGTGTCCCGTTTGAACCCCGAGTTGTGTCCGAGAGATCTTGAGCGATTACAAAAATTTTGAAAAAGCTGCCATTTTTAGAAACTCATGGGGCTTCTACATTTTCATTATCTTATAGATGCTTCAATCATTTCTCATATATCCAAAACCATCTCGAGGGTACGGCTGATGGATTAGGAGTAATTTCGTAAGATTTGGGAAACCTGCTAAATTTATATCTCTCAAGATTTTCTCTTCGTCTTGCACTTCAGGGGTATTTTAGACATTTCCAATATATCATATTTGGTCCCTAAGTTGTGTCTAAGAAATCTTGAGTCCGTTCATAAATTTTTGGAAATCTGCTATTTTTGGAATTTCTCAGGGTTTTCCCTAGTCTCGCCAAATTCTAGCACATCGGGGTAATTTGGTCTTTTCCTGTGTAATTCTTTTGATCCCTGAAATATGTCTGAGAGATTATGAATGATTTTCTGAATTTTGGAAAACCTGCTAAATTTAGAATTTCTCAGGGGTTTCGCTTAATTTGGAAATTCTAAGTGTTGAGGGCATTTTGAGTATTTTCAGAGGATACTAAATGATCCTGTTTAATATTGCTCACCTTAATCATCTATATCTTTATTCTGTGAAAGTTTGGAGTAATTTACAATTGATATGATATAGGTTGCTGTGTTAATCTATAATCTGATTTGAATTTTGAAAAATCAGAAATTGATATCAAATCTTAATGATAATTCATAAAAAAAATTCGGTGAGCCTCAATCATCCATATCTTGTTACTGGAAAAGGTTCAACTGATTTGGAGTTCGATTGCTTTGGGTTACTGTGTAATCCTAGCAATCTGGTCTTAATGATATTAAATCACAATTTAATAGCAAATCAATACAAAAGTCAGTAAAAATCTCTAAAAAAACCTTAACTTTTCATCATAAATTCAATCCTTAACATTTTTGAAACAGAAACCTTAGGGTTCATAGATTGCCTTTGTAAATTGGCTATGCTGTGACAATTTAACTGCCGAGATCGTAACCATAATCGTATACTAATTGCGATCGATTCAGCATAATTGGAGTGCGTAAATTATAGTATGTTATTGGCTCCGAGGTCCACTGTCCACGAAAATCCTGAGAAACATGCCAGGCAATAAGATACTATAACTTACGTGCTAAATTATACAAGGGTTGAGAGCACGATTTCCTTCCATGGTTGTGATTCGAGGCCGAAACTTGCGAACTATAGAGCCTTTGGTATTCCTTAGATGTTAGGGATCGAAAATTCTCAAAAATAAAAAATCATTAAGTTCAACAAATCGAATTAACTCGATCTACGTCTTAGGAGCCGTTGGATTACGGTCTCCTATCGTAGGAACCTTTAGGGCTCCTTAGGAACACTTACGTCACGTTGTGTCCTAGTTTTAGGGAGTCCTAGAGTTAAGAGTCCAGTCTCATCACGGGCATTTGCTATGGATAGCAACCGTGCCATAGATCTCGTTACACTAGTCACCCAATTTTCCTTTAGGACAAACCTAGTTACCTAGGATGTAGGTTAACCTGCATTAGTCTAAGGGACGTCTTGCACTTAGATATGACCATATAGCATCTTAGATGAAGTCCTATGATAATAAAATCTTCAACTTGAATTTAATATATTCTCTTAAACTGTTAAAACAGTTAATCCAGTCTAGGTCGGTGTCCTAGATGAGTTAGGCATAAGTAGCTTAGTTCAGGTGCACCGAACTACGATCAACTCTGATTCCAGTGAGGGTGAGATACGTAGGCAACTTGGATACTTGAGTGGCATACCAAGCCCGTGTCGGCTCTACACATAAGTGGTGGGGTTTTGTACATTAATCCTTAAATTAAAAGTAATTAAATCACTTAGGACTTTCCATAAAATTAGAATTTTAACAGTAACCTGAGGAGGTGATCTCAACACAGCGTTCTCTTCTGAGAGTTGACGGAGGCTTTGATTAAGTCCAGTTACTGCTTGCTGCAATTCTTGGATAACCTGGGACTGGTCCGTAGGTTCTGCCATGATGGCAAGAGGAGTTGAAGGACTATATGGTTCTGGAATTTCTACTGAATGAATAGGAACTAAGGAACTACGTAGTTTTGAAGTTCTCAGTAAGCGAGAATCAGTTTGGAGCAAGGCTTTTCCTGTCCTAGGTGCATTGATTTCGTGTGTATGAACTTTCTACCTGCAGATGAGAATTGATACTAGCTTTAGAACTTTTTCATGCAAGGAGAAAGAGTAATGCAGACAATTTGAAGATTATAAACAAGATTTTTCTTAGAATTGTCTTATTTTATTCATGTCTGATCAACTTTTACAAGAAAGACCTGTGCTAGCCTGATTTCCAACAGTATTTTTACAAGAATTTAAAAAAGAAAAAGAAAACTTGATATCTTCTATATGGAAGTAGTCGCTTGACTGGTAGATCTGAACCATGAGGAAGATGATAAAGTGCTATAGAGCTTCTATGTTCTTGGGAAATCTGAAGGCTCGATATCTGAAGGGATGTGTGAGACGAGTGCTGAGTAGTAATCTCGATGTATCCTGTCTTCACGAGGAACATAAATGTTGTAAATGGAGATTACTCTGTGACTTCACCAAGCTGACTATACAACTTTGACTGTGCTTTCATCAAACTCTTCAGGTAGATGGAAATGAGAGAAGGGTTCCCATGGATGTTGCTTTCCTCCGAACTGATGCATGATTCAGTGAGGAATGTAGAAAGATGTGTCCTCTAAACCAAGTATACGAACATATTTTGCTTTCGACGTATTCATGACGACAGTGTCAGGTCCTGGAATTCTGCAAGATATGTCATCATTTGTACGGGTTCCCAACCAGTTGTCTCCATTTGATGACAGTGCCACTCGAGTTCACTGTTGAAGTGAACACGTTGTCTCCATGATGCAAAATTCACAATGCACGGGATCGTTCTAGGACGAGGGATTGCTATGCAAAGCTTTAGACACAATCAAATGTAAAGAAGGGTGGGACACCCTGTGAAAGGGAGATGAGGATACTGAAAGATATCATCTAACCCTTTGAAAGTTTCAGCAAGTAAGGTTGGTATGGGGTTGGCATCTAATGACAACTATTCCAGTACACTGAGGAGGGCAAGAGAGGCTACATCGGAATTCTGACTTAGAAAGTACTTAGCAATTAGGCCTCATGACGACGCTGCTGAAATATCAAGTCTTCTAAGTCTCCCTCTGGGGCGTAGGCTTCAATAAGCCTGCCAATATAGATACCATCTAATGACATGAAGTCACTTGGGTCTTTTGTCGGCACACAGAGTAGTCGGAGACACATGAACTCGTTGAACCCATATCAGGTTTCGGGACGGACGAGAGGTCCGTTTTGTAAGTATTGCAACAGATTTCAACCCTCTTCAAAGGTGGGACACATTTCTTGGAGACAAAAGCGAAAGACATGGTACTGGGGATCCCAGTATTTTGTCTTTGCTTTGAGGAGGTTCCAGTCTATTGGATGGATTCAAACAAAGGAAATGTTTGTGCATGGTGAGTGAGATGGCTGAACCATAGGAAGCTCTTTGACTCGCTATAACTTCAAATCCATTCAGACATCATTTCTGCATTCATAGTTTGTTCCATACAGAAGATAACAAGAAAATTTTCAGACAAAAAGGATAAGTACAATACCTATGCACATATTCTTTATTTATTTACATTTTCCTTTTCTTTTACATGGCCTTTATTAGACTAAATACAAAACAAAAGCGATAAAAGAAAGGAAATTAGTGTCGTCTGCCTTCCGCATGGACTGGCTCAGAGCCTAAGAGCAGTGGTCCCCTGAAGGACACCCCTTTCAAGCAAAGGGTAGTAGTTGATTCCCATTTCGTTTCCACGTGCCGTGGCCAGATTATGTGCTGTGATTGTTTTCCTCTTTTTCCACTTAGAAGTAATGGTCTTAGCGGCATCATTGGAGAACTCTTGTGGAGGGAAGAAGTGAACGACTGGCTTGATAACCTCTTGCTTAGCCCCGTATTGACGCATAATGCATCTTGGGATATAAAAAGTGGTATCTTTCAAGCCAATAAGTTGGACATAAGAGGCTCCAGGTGTTGAAATGACAGTGGGACAGTACCCATGCAGTCTTCAATAAATGTTTTTAGATTTACTGCAAGACATCCATGTAACCTAGCTGGGTACCGTCTCAAGATGTTGAAAGTGGTGCCAGTTACGGTAATTGTAGATTGAGATATCTAATCGAGTATCCGGCGTGATGATGTAAAGCTTTAGACACAGCCAAATGTAGAGAAGAAGAGGACAACCTGCAAAATGATGACCGGGGTCATCTCGAACCTTATCTAGCCCGTTCAAAGTTTCTACTAAAATGATAGACACCGGGTTGGCATCAGGAACCTGATTTAGTATGCTGAGAATGCCAAATGAAGCTTCATCGAAGCTTTGCCTCATGAGGTACTTGACGTACACGCAAAATAAGAGAGACATGTGTCGGACCATCTGATAAGAGACATCCTCTATATCTTGCACAAGCGAAATGGTTTTGATCAGCTGGCTGACGAGAACACCATCCGAGGTCGTAAGATCTAATGGGTTTTGCCCTCGGAGACAGAAAAGTCGCTTGACTCGTTGTATATAACCTGGCCTGATGATAGGCCTGACAGAGGGTCCTTCGTCTGGAACCCCAAGCAAGGTAAAAAATTCCTCATAGCTGGGACAAATTTCTTCCAATCCGAATCGAAAGACTTAATTGTCTTTATCCCAACAATGAACAACAGCTCTAAGGAGATTCTAATCGATCTGAACAAAGGGGAGCAACGAAAAGAACTATTCGAATGGACGAGTGAACGATTGGTTGAAATCAAAACTTTCAACACAGTAGAAATTATGGATCCAGTCATCGAATGCATCAGGGTCTATGATCTATCTACACAGAAGACAGAGAACAAAACACGGTAAACCATTTGTTTTTTGCATTTTGTTGTTTTACTATTTTTGTAATTTTTACAAATTTCTCAATTTAAGACGGATCCTGGATAGGGGAGGAGCTGAAAGCAAGGTCTGGCCCTGTGGTGTGTGACTTGTAAAACACCCCTGAAAGGATTTTATTTGATGAGGATTTAGAGGATGGTCTAATCCTTCTTTGAGATGACAATGGGACAGAAGTCCGACACTTCGATCATGACGAAGGTTGAGTTGGGTATATAGTCGCAAGAGAGGATATATTCATTTGAACAAAGCCTAGACGCTTTGACCATGAAAAGTGGTCGAGACAAGTTTATCTTCAGAAGATAAGACAAATTCATTTTGAGCGTGGATCGGGAGTTGTGACCATGACAATGTTCAAGACAAGTCTATCCTCACATGGGAAGATACAGTCATTTGAGCAGCGCTTTGCTGCTTTGACCATAATGATGGTCAGGACAAGTCTAAATTTTTGAAAAAGATAAGTTCATTTTGAGTAGAGCTCGGACATTGTGACCATAACGATGGTCAGGACGGGTCTAGACTCGTGTAAAAAGTAGAGCAGAAAAGGCTCTGACCAGGATGGTCTGGACAGGTATATCTTTATATGAAGACAGATTTATTTGAGCGGAGCTCTGCCGCTTTGACCATAAAGATGGTCAGGACACTTTTTGAAAGAGAGAGCCAAAAAGGCTGTGACCAGGATGGTCAGAACAGGTCTAGCTTTATATGAAAGATAGATATATTTGAGCAGAGCTCCACCGCTTTGATTATAAAGATGGTCAGGACAGGTCTAAACTCGTTTAAAATAGTAGAGCCCAAAGTGGTTGTGACCAGGTTGGTCAGAAATAGAAGATGAATGAGGCTCAAGATAAAGAGAAACAATGACATTTTTGAAAAGATGGACCAGAACATTGGTCTCTTTGTTAAGCGTGTTAACCATAAGACGAATATTCCTCCAGGGTCCATGGTTGTTTATCCAAGGAAGATTATAATATGGGTTTGTAACAATGACTCTGGACAAAACAAAAGGTTTGAAATAACCTCTGGTTTTGGGTAAGAATGGGTTTTGGGACACCTTTCTAGACTCACTGGACATGCCCTATGTGGGCCAAGGTTTAGTGCATTCCTATTTTGGGAATCTGCTCACATCTCTCTAGAATGAAAGGTTTTGGCTTTGCCTAACTGTAAGCTCAGCATGCCCTATGTAGGCATGGTATACAACTAATTGCGTATATAATGGGCTTATGCATTGTGATGAAGGCTTGAAGGTCCCTCTCGCCAAAATGCATGAACAACCCTTACAAGGAGGCCCTGGTGCGGCGGGAAGTTCAGTACAGTTTCGTTTTAACTCCACCACAAGGGCGACGTGCAAAGAGGTGGTGCTTTTACATCAAACAGTACCGTGACAAATAGCAATCCGGGTAAATGACATCACAGACGCCACCCATCTGGACCAAGCGCTAGTCACTCCCGAGGGTAGTAGGTGTGCAAAACATGGTGTGTGCAGTGTTTGACATAAAATAAATGGGTAAGCCTAGGTGCCTCCGGGGGCATTTTCGCACAATTGGCTGCAATTTGTTTTTTTAGCATTGGCTTAAGCAATCCTATAAAGCAAGTGTATAGTACTGAAAGTAAGTGAAATTCCAAGGGTCGTCCCGAGTACGGCAACTATGAGGAGTGAATATTTATTAGGTTTCTAGCAAGTTTTAATCCTTTTAAAAGCTCAAACCCAATTTGGAAATTAAGAGATCAACAATGAAATTCAAGCACACAAGTTAAATCTAAAGGTGCAATACAAAATAAAGAGCAAGAGTTCAAGAGAGAGTGCACCCGAGATTTAAAGTGGTTCGGTCCTCAAAACGTGAGGCCTACTCCACTCCACCAACCAAACCCGTTGATGGCTTCACTATGTGATCTTCTTAACTTCGGCGAAGATCGGTGCCGATTACAATTCCGATTACCTTTAACCTTGGTGGCAATATTCACCACAGAGAGTGGGCTACGCTTCTCCGAACACTCACCCAATACAAGTTCTTTGAGTAAGAAAGAAAGAACAAAAAAATCCCTCACAAGGGTTTACAAGAATTGTAGAAGATGTACAAATTGATCCTATGATTCAAATCCTAAGCTTTAGAGGATGAGAGGCATAATAAAGGTTGATTCACTCTTTGGATGTTCAAATGAAGTTTTAGAGTGTTAGGATTGATGGTCTTGAAGTTTAGAATGCCCATATATATAGGAAAACCAAAATATGACCGTTCAGTGGCATTGTGGTAATTCCTGGAAAATTCCCAACGGCTAAAAATCCGACCGTTATAGTGTTCTCGGAGTTCCGAGAAAAAATCTCGGAGTTCCGAGAATACAAACAGAAGTTGGAAAATATCTACTGGACCATTTCTCGGAGCTCCGAGGAATGTCTCGGAGCTCCGAGGAATGTCTCGGAGCTCCGAGGAATGTCTCGGAGTTCCGAGCTCGGAGCTCCGAGAATTCTCTCGGAGTTCCGAGAAGCCTATGTTGAGCAGATTTTCACTTCTTGTTTTTGGGCTTCCAATTCTCAACCAAGTTGGGATTGCTATGAGGGTTCCAAGGTGTTGGAACACCACAAGGACAATCTCTTATACATTTAGGGTGTGTGAGATTAACTTAATTATGCCTCTAAAATCTAAATTAAGATTGGATCATTTACAATCTAAATTGACTTCGATCTTCAATGCGATTCTTCAAGTCTTCAATCGTCTTGGACTTCGATGTCTTTGGCCTTCATGATGTGGTCCAATGAGAGCTTCTTTGGCATTAATCCAAGCAATCTTGTCTTAGCACCAATGTGATCTACAACTTAGACAATCAAACACATTAGTGATCATAAATCACTTGTGTATTGGAATCATCAAAATAAGATGGGAATTGCCAAGGTAGGAACTATTGGGCTTACAATCTCCCCCTTTTTGATGATGACAAGCACAAGAGATTTTCCAATCTCCCCCTTTATTTCCTTACACTAGAATTCTCTCCCCCTTTGGCATCAATCAAAAAGATTGGGGTAAAAGAGAAACAAAGGGATGAAATATGCAATTTAAAACTCCCCTTTTTTCAAGGAAAAAGACAAACCTTGAACTCCCCCTATTTAGAATTTTTATTCAATATAAGAGGGGATAATAAACAAATCATAAAAAGATATTCAATATTAAGCAAAAGCCCCTAATCTAAGCACATATGAAGATGATCATATGGGGGCTTTGGGAATCCAAGCTTTCTTGGTTCCACCATAATCCCTAATCTTAGATGCACATTGGAATTGGTAATGACCATTAATTCCACAATAATGGCATCTAACATGAGGGTTAGATAAACTAGTCCTATCATAATGTGCATGATTAGGTCTTTGACTAGCTTTCTTTAAGATTATGTCAATTATTTTATCTCCATTTAAGAATCCATGGAGACATAATCTTAATCTTTCATTTTTATTATGAAGATGTGTTATTTGAATTAAAGAATCATTAAATTCATCTTCATAAGATTTGGAAGAGCTTGCCATATTTTGTAGTTTTGCAATTTGGCAAGTTTTCTCATCCAAACAACCCTTAAGGGTTTCAATCTCAAGTTTAAAATTTTCAAGTTGTGCTTGAGATTTGGAAGAATATTCATTTATCAAAAAATTAAGTTCATTTTCTAATTTTGAAATGGATTTCTTTTGAACTTTATTTTTAGAAATTTGAGAGTGCAAGGTTGAGCACAATTCATCATATGATATTTTTTCACTATCACTACTAGATGAATAATAAGAGGGGTTAGAATTTACCTCAACTTCATGGGAGAGTGCCATGAGGCAAAGATCATCTTTCTTTTCTTCCCCTTCACTTGAGCTTTGTCTCGAGGTGCTCAAGGCATCCCAACCGGCGGCAAGAGCCTTGTGCTTCTTCCAATCCTTCTTTCCCTTGTACTTTGAGGAAGACGACTTGAGAAGTGGACAATCCGGTCTTTTGTGTCCAATCTTCTTGCAATTGTAGCATCTTAAAGCTCCCTCAACTTCACTTTCTTCTTTCTTCTTCTTTTTATCCTTTTTATGTTTCTTTCTCCATAAGCTTTTAAATTTTCTTAAAGCTTCTTCTTCATCGCTATCCGCCTCGCTAGAGGATGATGAGTTCGCTTTGGAGGCTTTTAGAGCTAGAGATCGACTCTCTTTTTGTTTCTCTTTCGGCTTCTTCTCCTCTTGTCGGCTAGTGAGGAGCATCTCATGGGTGATGAGAGATCCTACAAGCTCCTCCATGGTTAGCGTCTTGAGATTCTTTGATTCTTGTATGGCGGTTACCTTTGGATCCCAATATGGAAGAAGAGACCTAAGCAACTTACTCACAAGCTCATCAGTAGGATAAGATTTACCAAGATTTGCTAGTTCATTAGAAATTTTAGAAAAACGGGTATGCATTTCGGAAATGCTTCATTTTGACCCATTCTAAACATCTCATATTTGCTCTTTAACAAGTTTATTTTGGAATCCTTGACTTGTGATGTTCCCTCATGGGTAACGGCAAGTGTATCCCAAATAATCTTGGCGGAATCAAAAAGAGCAACTCGATTAAACTCCTCCGTAGATAAGGCACAAAACAAAGAATTTATAGCTTTGTAATTTAAATTTGCATGCCATTTCTCTACCGCATTCCATTCTTCAAATGGTGTGGGAGGCAAAATGTATCCATTTTCAACAATATGCCAAAGTTCCACATCTATCGAAAGAAGATAGATGCGCATCTTGTCATCCAATGTCCATAATTGGACCCATCAAAGAAAGGAGGTCTAGTTGTGGAATGGCCCTCCGAAAGTCCGGTTCCATTTCTATCCGCCATTTCACAATTAGAAAGTTGCCAAAGATCTTATGATCTTTCCCTTGTTGAAAACAAAAAAAAAATTTCCAAAGATTTTTAGAAAAGAAAATCTTTTAAGAGCCAAGGCTCTGATACCAAGTGAAATTCCATGGGTGGTCCCGAGTACGGCAACTATGAGGAGTGAATATTAATTAGGTTTCTACCAAGTTTTAATTCTTTTAAAAACTCAAACCCAATTTGGAAATTAAGAGATCAACAATGAAATTCAAGCACACAAGTTAAATCTAAAGGTGCAATGCAAAATAAAGAGCAAGAGTTCAAGAGAGAGTGCACCCGAGATTTAAAGTGGTTCGGTCCTCAAAACACGAGGCCTACTCCACTCCACCAACCAAACCCGTTGATGGCTTCACTATGTGATTTTCTTAACTTCGGCGAAGATCGGGGCCGATTACAATTCCGATTACCTTTAACCTTAGTGGCAATCTTCACCACGGAGAGTGGGCTACGCTTCTCCGAACACTCGCCCAATACAACTTCTTTGAGTAAGAAAGAAAGAACAAAAAAATCCCTCACAAGGGTTTACAAGAATTGTAGAAGATGTACAAATTGAGCCTATGATCCAAATCCTAAGCTTTAGAGGATGAGAGGCATAATCAAGATTGATTCACTCTTTGGATGTTCAAATGAAGTTTTAGAGTGTTAGGATTGATGGTCTTGAAGTTTAGAATGCCCATATATATAGGAAAACCAAAATATGACCGTTCAGTGGCTAAAAATCCGACCGTTATAGTGTTCTCGGAGTTTCGAGAAATTCTCGGACTTCCGAGAAAAAATCTCAGAGTTCCAGGAATACAAACAGAAGTTGGAAAATGTCTACTGGACCATTTCTCGGAGCTCCGAGGAATGCCTCGGAGCTCCGAGAATTCTCTCGGAGTTCCGAGGAGCCTATGTTGAGCAGATTTTCACTTCTTGTTTTTGGGCTTCCAATTCTCAATCAAGTTGGGATTGCTATGAGGGTTCCAAGGTGTTGGAACACCACAAGGACAATCTCTTATACATTTAGGGTGTGTGAGATTAACTTAATTATGTGGTCCAATGAGAGCTTCTTTGGCCTAAATTAAGATTGGATCTTTTACAATCTAAATTGACTTCGATCTTCAATGCGATTCTTCAAGTCTTCAATCGTCTTGGACTTCGATGTCTTTGGCCTTCATGATGTGGTCCAATGAGAGCTTCTTTGGCCTTAATCCAAGCAATCTTGTCTTAGCACCAATGTGATCTACAACTTAGACAATCAAACACATTAGTGATCATAAATCACTTGTGTATTGGAATCATCAAAATAAGATGGGAATTGCCAAGGTGGGAACCATTGGGCTTACAGTAACTCTAACACTTGTTTTATTTTGCTCGTGAGGAGCAATTGCAACTTGAGAAATGTTTGCAACTTACGATTGTTCCTGAGCACCACATAGGGTTAAGGCTAACCCTAATAAAGGCGGAAAAAGCCAAGTTATTTGAATAATTTTTTTTCAAAAATGCCAAGTCAAGTCAATCTAGAGCTATAACCTTTTTGATTATTTGAATTCCCTTCCAGTATAGTCGCTGGTCTGTGGGAGCTGGTTTTATCCCAAGCAGGCGAGGCGGCAGGGGACCACCACATCGGGTTTTTTGGGAGTGTTCGTTGATCTGCGTTTCTTGTGAACTTGGGATCATGGTCTGGATTCCACAAGAAAGAGAAATTTAGAATCGTCACCTAGGTTAGGGCCTAGGACCCATGTCTACTCTTCCGATGAAACAGGCATAGATACCTTGGTTTCATTGGAAGAGCACTAGCCAAAGGGGTTAGAACCCGTAATTTTGCTCTGGTCCTAGAACCTGTAATTTTGCTATGTTTGTTAAGGCATGGTCCTTACAGATATCTGGATAAGGGTTATGGTTACATTCGGGGAAGCTGTTAGGCACCCCTCATGCCCGGGTAAACCCGGTCTCTTGACTTGATTTGGCATTTTTTGAAGAATTTAATCAGAAAAACTCATATGTTTATCCTTTATTTGGATTAGGCTTGATTCCAGAATGTAAATAAAATGAATTTACAAAGAAAGGAAAAGAAGCGATTGTTATCCTGATTAAAGTCGTATGCTGTAATATAAGTCCTGAAAGATCTCGCAGCTGACCGTAATCAGGTTAACTAAATCAAATGGAAAAGACAATACAAAAGGGAAAGGAAACTCTGGGTTTATGATTCCCTCCGTTTATCGAACACCGTGGAGCACCAGGTCTCTCGTCTCTGTCTCTTTTGTCTATGGTAGGACCGGAGACATAGTGGTAGGGATAATGAGAGGGAACATATCCCTATTTACAAAGAAAGGTAAGGGATTTATGTTACAGGATCTAAGGCAAAAGGAGCCTAGGATCCCATAACTACCCTGTACCGGGTTTTATAACAGAAGTACGAAAAGGTAGGTAATAAATTTAAATTTACCAGAGGAGCGGAGATGCTTGCCGAAAAGTCGGCGGCATAAAGACACTATTTGGATGATGTAGCTTCTGGTTCTGTCGAGATTTCGGCAGAACAACGGCGCTACTTGGACGAAGTTTGCCGAGATTTTGAAAATAAGAAGAGGTTTAAAACTAGAAACCAAATCTGAAAAATCAGAAGAAATCTCTCTGAAAATAACTTCTGAATTCAGTAAACTCTGAATTCTGATTTTACTTTACCACCCCCCCTCCCTATTTATAGGATTTGGGGGAAAATTTTGCAATTGGAGAAAAATTTCATAACTCGCGAAATTGGGGAAATCCAATTTCGCAAGTTGTGAAAGTGGACCTGATAGATCGGTAGCATTTCAAAAAATATATTTTTTGGTCTTTTTTGACATGAAAAAAAACATAATTTTTTGTCTCTTTTGAGGGATTTTCGACGAGCCATAACTCCTCCGTTTGGACTCCGAATCGCACCCGGTTAGATCCATTGGATTCCTCATTCTGGGAAGATTCCAACAAGTCTAATATCATTAGATTTTGGGACATGATTTGTTTTTGGGTAAAAACGGATGTTTTTGACTCAAAGTTAACTTCTTCGCTAAAATGCTGTGTGAAAGCGGGCTTTTTAGCTGTCCTGTAAAACACGAGTGATGTGTAAAGACATTACACCTCTAGAGTAAAATTCATTTTTCAAAAATTCTCGTAGTTTCATAACCTAGAGAGAGATTGAGAGAAAGAGAACATGTGCTCTGGGACTCGTCATGAGACTCTTCCTCGCGACAATCTATCATTAGTACTACCTGGACAAAATTGGGTGTCTACACGTACGGGTGCCTAGCAAGTTAGACCACTCGATTTTGCTATCGAAATGAACATTACTGGTCCATGACTTGAAATTGAAGATGCAAGGGGTTGTCCTAGGTCGAGGGGTTTCTATATGAAGCTTCAGGGACAACCAAATGTATAAGAGGGTTGGACACCCTATGAATGGGAGATGAGGATGCTGGAAGATATCATCAAGCCCATTGAAAGTGTCGAGGAGTATGGTTGGCATCTAATGGCAACTGGTCGACCACACTAAGGAGGAATAGAAAGGCTGCATTGGACTTCTAACACAGAAGATGCCTTGCATATACACATAATACATAGGCTTCGTGACGATGTTGTTCAAATAACAGGTCTTCTAGGTCTCCAGCCGGAGCATAGGCTTCGATAAGCCTATCTACGTAAACACTTTCTGGTGTTATGCAATCACTAGGGTCTTGCAATGGCATACAGAGTAGATAAAGACATGTGAATTTGTTTGATCTGTACCTAAGCTCAGGGCAGATGAGAGGCCCGTCATGGACACATTTACTATTATTAGCAACTGAGCCATAGATTAGGTTTCACTAGTTAACCCATTTTCCCTATAAGACATGCCTAGTTAACCTAGGATATAGGACCCACATGCATTAGTCTAGGGAGTGTCTTGCATTTAGATAGGATCATATAGCATCTTAGATGGAGTCCTAAGATAATAAAACTTAATCAACTTGAATTAATTAATTTGTCATAAACTGTTGAAACAGTTGAGTCCAGTCTAGATCGGTGTCCTAGATGAGTTAGGCATAAGTAGCTTAGTTTAGGCGCACCGAACTACATCGACTTTGATCCTACTGAAGCTTGGGTACATATGCAACTTGGATGCTTGGATAGCATTCCAAGCTCAAGTAGACCCTACACACACTCCAGTAGGGTTTTAGGGTTGTTTTTTTAATTTCTTGATCATTTTATAACCCTAAATTAAAAATTAAATCACTTAGGATTTCCCCAAAATTAGATTTTAGGAGAACTCTCATATAAATTGAACCAAACGAAATCAACAGAATCAAGAAATACACCTAGGAACTACATTAAAATTAGATCATCTAAGATATATGTCCCGTAGTTTGTACATCAAGAGAGTTTAAATGAGCCATTTAAAAGAAATTTAAATGAGTTAATCTATGGAATTGAAGACCGGATTATAGGGTAAGAATGGTGCATATGGTGGTTATCCGCCATACCTTCCATTCTCATAATCAGGTAGTGAATCTAGACTTCTGGGATCGCAGATCATTGCAGTGTCACTTATGAGTCCTAAGTCCCTTACCTAGGTGGAAACTTTGGTCATTCTCTTTTGGGTGAAATTCAATTTTTTTTTGTAATCCCAAGTTCACGAAAAAGATGATTTATATCAATAATAAAAAGCATACGCTATTTGCGTGGGTACGAGAGACCAAGAGAGAGGCGGGTCGCACCCCTTTCGCGGGATCGGGTCCCACAGTTTGACGACTTTGCTAGGGACCGCCTAACTTCATTAAAATTTCAAAGGATAACTCGTTTGAATTTAATTTAATTGGCTCATGAAAACTCTCTCCTTCTATTCTTATGTTGTTATAGATAGATTAGTTTATATGCTATGCTTTATTTATTTTTTATCACTATACTACAGACTAAATCTAACAAAACCTAAATACATCATAGATTTCAGAAACTTATTTGTACACACTATCATCACTTCATCCAAACCCTTGCATCTCAAATACACACACGTCCTATTTAGGAATCCGGAGTGTTATCTAGCATGGTTGACTGGGAGGTCATGACCCAGTGCCTCTATGTTAGAGAAATATTCCACCCTTCGCCTAGTACCTTTATGGTGCATAAATGGATCTGTTGGTTCACGTACTGCTACTCCGGACACCGGTAGAGTATATCGAGCACGGATTCACGCTAAGAGAACTCTTGGGCCTACCCCTAGATTATCTGACGCTTTCATATAGTATGGACACGCGTGCGTCACGCATGTGAGCCTAGATTAGGATATCCTACCCATTTGTGTCTAGATTAGGCCGTAGTCCATCTTGCAATGGCTACGATCGGTTTTAGGTACACAAAGTAATGAGTCAAGATCATTTCTCCACTCCACTAGATTAGGATTAGGATGTGATGCCTTCATATAACACCAGATAAGATGTAAGAAGATTAAAAAGCTTTTCCTTTGAGATTAGGATATAAATCTCACCTTTTCCAAGATCTCATAGGTTAATCCTTCTTGATCTATCTTTCAAAATCGATCGTGCGTGATCTCGCCAAATCATTCGATCATAAATTTTGATCTTTCTTCTGAATGGTCTGCCATACATGTATCCTTCCTCATTTCTTCTTGATCCTATCATTTTTAAGTCCCATAAATTCCCTATCATTGTATTCCACCTTTCTTAGCCTTAGGCAATTCCAATTTTTCTAATCTCTATCATTAGCCTAAGCTAAGAAAATTTATTTTTAGGGTATCTAGCCTTTCTATGGTTACCTTCATTGTCATCCATTTGGTCTTCATTTTGTGAGTCTTTGTTTAGATCTCATTATGTGCATCACTGTAGACACCCCCATTTTGCTATACTTTAAAAGGCAAAAGATTTGGTAATTTGTCAAGTTTCGAGTACGTATTCCACCTAGGATTAAGCATCTGTGTATTTTAGGGTAGATTTTGCCTCGCTGAAGGAATTCTGAAGTTGATTCGCGATCCTAAAGGTTTCTAAGGTGTTCCAATGGTATCTAGAAGATGAAAATTCAAGTTTCCAACCAACTGAAAAAAACCTGTTATTTTTAGAATTTTTGGGGTTTTCCCGCCCATTTTTACACTATAGGGGTATTTTGGTCATTCCCGACGTGTCTCCCCCGAGTTATATTTGAGAAATCTTGAGTGATTTTACAAATTTTGAAAAAGCTGCTATTTTTAGAAACTCATGGGGCTTCCACATTTTCATCATCTTATGGATATTTCAATCATTTCTCATATATCCAAAACCATTTCTCATAATTTCGTAAGATTTGAGAAACCTGCTAAATTTAGATCTCCCAAGATTTTCTCTTAGTCTTGCACTATGGGGGTATTTTAGATATTTTCAACATCTCATATTTGGTCCCTAAGTTGTGTCTAAGAAATCTTGAGTCTGTTCATAAAATTTCAAAAATCTGCTATTTTTGGAATTTCTCAGGGTTTTCCCTAGTCTTGCCAAATTCTAGCACATTGGGGTAATTTGGTCTTTTCCTGTGTAATTATTTTGATCCCCGAAATATGTCTGAGAGATTATGAATGATTTCCTGAATTTTGGAAAACCCGCTAAATTTAGAATTTCTCAGGGGTTTCGCATAATTTGGAAATTCTAAGTGTTGATGGCATTTTGGGTATTTTCAGGGGATACCAAAGATCCTGTTTAATATTGGTCACCGAAAGGACCCAATTTTAAAAGTTTCTATTTTTAAAGTTTGGCCACAAAGAGTTTCCATTTTTAATTTTTTCCTTTAGGGGTGAACCAATCTGAGGGTATTTTGGTCGCATTTGGATGTCTAACAGTCAAATATGGGCATTTTGGTCTGAAAAGTTGTTTTTCAAAAAAGATGGTCCGATCATATGTGAGGGATGCACAATAAATGTCAAATGGGTTGGGTCCATATATAGAATGTTGAATTTAGAAAGATTTTATTGAATTTTTACAGAAAAACCCAAAACCCGTGTGAAATGGCCGATTGGGCTAAAGCCCGTAAACATGGAGCTCATGTGGGTTCACCCGTATGCGTCAACCACCATGGTGGGCGCCCCACATGACTGACCTACATAAGTTGAGCACCCAACCTTGATGATGTCACAATGGTGGCATCATATTTATTAAAAGAAAAATAAAAAGAATAAAAAAAGAAAACAAGGAAAGAAGGAAAAGAGGAATGATTGCTTAAAAAGATTTTCTTCCAAAGAAGCAATGTGGAATGTGAGAATAGCATGTCTTGAATGGCAAGAAATTAATATTGGAATCAAATCTAATTTGGAAACAAGAAAAAAAAAAAGAAAGCAAGAGGAAAAAATTGAAAACAAGCCAAAAATGAGAGCTCTCACATTGGAAACTACTATTTCTCTCTTAACCCTAGTTTTTTTGTATAAAAATCAAAGCAAATAATCCTAAGAAGGATCCAAAAAAAATTCAAATTTGTCCTTTTTCTCTCTCCTCCAAAAAAAAGAAAGAAAAAAAGTGAAAAAAACCTCTTATCTTTTTAAGTGTGTTCATCTCACTCAACGGTTCTTCACAAAAGGGATTCTTGAATTTCCTTTTCTTCTTCAACAAATCACACATCAAGGATCTTTGGGGTGTTCTTTGGGTCTTCTTCATCATATAAAAGGGTGCGACAAAGTGTATACCTTGGATCTACACACCCTAGAGACAAGGAGTGCGATCAACGATAGGATCTTTATCTTTGTAATATCGAAAGTAGAAAAGCATGCAAAGGGTTTTACTTTTGATAGATCAAATCAATGAATTTTGCCTTGAAATTTCAGTATGTTAAAATATAGATTATAAGTTTTCAAAATCCAAAATTTCACCAAAAAAATAATTTTCCTCCATTTAATAATGATTTTCTTTCATTTTTATTCAATATGAATTTAAATCGGATTATCAAAGAAAGTGTTTGAAAACGTGGGTTCTTTAAAAACTGATATTTTTTGGGATTTATATAAAATAAAATACTACTGGAAAGTTAATTTTCAATCGCGGTTTGGCCGTTTTAATTTTCATTCTATTTTTCAAAAAATAACCCCGAAAGGGTTTATTTCTTGATGAACGAAGCCAAAAGTGTAACAAACCATTTCCAAAATTTTTGAAATCTTATTTCCCAACCAATTGTTTGATTTCTAGACCACCCAAAAAATTTCGGATTTTTTCGAATATTTTTAATCCGGTTTTAAATTATTTTAAATTTTGGCTATTTTTAATAAATATCAAAAGGTTTTAAAAATTGATTAAGCTCTCCAGAATTAATGTTCAATAATAAATTGAATTTCTCATGAAATTATTTTTTTCAAAAAAAGGTTTTTTTATTTGTTTACTAATCGCTTCTTCGTTTTACGTGTCGTAATTTTTTTTAAATTAAATTATTGAAATTTCGAATATTTTTCCTTCAAACCAGTAGTTTAGGCCATTAGAATGTTAGTAAAAAATGTTTAAAAGATTTTACAAAGGTTTAATATAATTTCACAATTTTCTTTTAAAAAAATGGGTTTTAATTCCTAGGAAACGAAATCCCCTTTTTATTCAAAAATCAAGTTTAGGGAGGAGCATTGATTATTAGGTCTTGATATTTTAACAGTAAATCATATAACCTATTTTATATCTACTAGAATTTGTACATGATTTTAGGATAAAATTTAATCTACTTTTTAATTGATTCATTGATTTTATCCGAATTTTGTGTGAATTTTAATCGGCATCAAAACTTGATAAACACCTTTGAAATGTTTACAGTAGTCTAATTCCATGATTCTCTCTATACTGTAACAGTTTTACTTGATTTACGATTCGTATGCTATGAGTTGGTTTGTTAATTTGGAATCTGACCTAAATTTTGAAAATTCAGAAATTGATAGCAAAACTTATTTCAAATTCATGAAACTCTTTTAGTAGTCTAACCTCATTCATATCTTATTACTGAAAAAGTTACAATGAAACTGGACTTCGATTGCTTAGGGTTACTGTCTAATCCTGGCAATCTAGTCTTAATGTTAATAAATCACAACTTAATAGCAAATCAACACAAAAGTCAGTGAAAACTTCCAGAAAACCCTAATTTTTCATCATATATTTAACCTTAAAATTGTTTGAAACAGAAACCCAAGAGGTTATAGATTCCCTTTGTAAATTGACTATGCTGTGAAGGTTTAACTGCCGAGATCGCATTCATAATCGTATACTAATTGTGATCGTTCCTGCATAATTTGAGCATGTAAATTATAGTATGTTGTTGGCTCCGAGGTCCACTGTCCATGAAAATCTTGAGAATCATGACAGGCAATAATATACTATAATTTATGTGTTAAATTATACAAGGATTGAGAGCACGATGCCCTTCCATGGATGCAACTCAAGGCTGAAATTTGCCAACCATAGAACCTTTAGTATTCCTTAGATGTTAGGAATCGAAAATCTTTGAAAAATTTAAAATTATTTACTTAATAAATTAAGATCATTTGATCAATGATTTTGGAACCATTGGATAACGGTATCTTTTCGTATGGACCTTTAGAACCAATTAGGAACACTTACCTCACGTTGTGTCCTAGGTTTTAGGGTATCCTAGAGTTAGGGAGTTCAGCCTCACCACAACTGATTGCTATTATTATGAATTGAGTCATAGATCTAGTTACACTAATTACCCATTTTTTCCCATAAGACAAGCCTAGTTACCTAGGATGTAGGTTCACCTGCATTAGTCTAAGGGATGTGTTGCACTTAGATAGGACCATATAGCATCTTAGATGGAGTCCTAGGATAATAAAATCTACTCAACTTGAACTAAATAATCTTTCTCAAACTGTTGAAACAGTCCTTCCAGTCTAGATTGGTGTCTTAGATGTCTTAGGCATGTAGCATAGTTCAGGCACCGAACTACGTCGACTCTGATCCCAGTGAGACTTGGGTACGTAGGTAGCTTGGATGCTTGATGGCATACCAATCACAAGTCGGCCCCACACACAAATGGTGGAGTTTTGTATATTAGTTTTTTTTATAAATTCTTAATTAAAATATATAGGATTTCCCTCAAATTAGCATTTTAGGAGAATATTCACATAGATTGAATCCAAACAAATTAAGAAAATCAAGATACGGTAGGGATTACATCGAAATTAGATCTTAGGATGCATGTCACGTAGCTCGTACATTAATATAGAGTTAAACGAGTCATTTAAAAGAAATTCAAAAGAGTTAACTTTTGGAATTGAAGACCGATTATCGAGCAGGAATGGTGCATGTGGTGGTAACTCCCCATACCTTCATTCTCGTAACCAAGTACCGAGTCTAGATTTCTAGTCAATTATGGGTTCTAGATCCCTCATCTAGGTGGTGACTCTGTCACTCTTTTTTGTGTGGAATTCGGATTGCCTTAGTGATCCCAAGTTCACAGAAAAGATGAATTAAATCACACCTTGCTAGGCTCGGCAGCTTACCCCTGCCCTTATGGGTACTGGGTTGCACGTTTGTTTGCACCCTATGGCTTGGTTGCTGCCTACTTGGTTGGGTAATTAAAATCAATAATAAAAAGCACACGCCATTCGCGTGGGTACGAGAGACCAAGAGAGAGCGTGGCGGTTCGCGCCCCACCCCTTTCGTGGGATCGGGTCCCACAGTTTGGCGACTCTGCTGAGGATCACCTAACTTCATTAAAATTTCAACAAATAATTCGTTTGAATTTATTTTAACTGGCTCATAAAAAACTCTATCTTATATCTTATACTTGTTAGATTAGTTTGTATGTTTTATTTTCTCATCACATTTTACTCAAATTTAATCTAACAAAACCTGAAGGAATCATAGATTGTGCAAACTTATTGCACACACTTACATCACTTGCATCTAAACCCTTGCATCTCACATGCACATACGTCCTATTTTAGGAACCCGGAGTGTTATCTAGCATGGTTGACTGGAATTTCATCACCTGGTGCCTCTGTGCTAGAGAAGCATTCCACTCTTAGCCTAGTACCTTTATGGTGCGTAAACGGATCTCTTGTTCACGTACTGATACGCCGGACACTGGTACAATATATTGAGCACGGATTCGCGCTAAGGGAACTCTTGGTCTTACCCCTAGATTACCCCATACATGCATATTAGTATACGAACACACGTGCATCATGTGTGTGAGCTTAGATTAGGATATCTTATCAAATGGTGTCTAAATTAGGCCATAGTCCATGTTCCAATGGCTACGATCGGTTCTTATGAACACTAGCAAAGTCTTGAGTTGAGATCCTCTCTCCACTCCGCTAGATTAGGATTAGGGTTTGATGCCTTCAGGTAACACTGTTAAAATGTACGAAGATTAAAAAACTTTCCATTTGGGATTAGGATATAAATCCCATCTTTCCTAAGATCTCTTAGGATTAGCCATTCTTGATCTACCCGTTGAAAGCAGTCCTATGCAATCTCATCTTTTGATCATGTGTCTATCATTCGCCTCTTGTGGGATTCGATTATGTCTTCATTCCCTTTCTCAATTGGCAGGAATTGTGTCTCAATCATTTGATTGTGCAATCTTAATGATCTGATCGTACTTGTACCCTTAGTATCTTCTTACTCTAAGGGCAATTCTTTTCAAGAATATTTTGCTAAGTCCTTCAAAGTTCACTCTCATGATCCTTGAACTAGGGGCATTTCCTTATACGATTTTGTCATCATTGTCATGTTTTGGTCCTTTAGGATTCATCTTATTGTCCCAATTACTTGCTTACTCCATAATCTTTTTCAGTCATTGAGAAGAAACACTCCATGAATGTCAAGCTCATATACCTCGTGTTCATTGTTTCCATGACAGGAAGTTGGCACCATAGCTAAGTCTACCACTCCTTGGCTTCGAACTTCTTCACTGTTGGAGAGGAAATCTGTCTCTCCACCACCCTCTGGGAGAACTCCGGCGTCCCCTTCTTTCTCCTCACCCATGGCAGAAAACCAAGAGAATCCTCCGCTCGCTACTGTTGCTGAAACTCTTGCATTAGTTCTCCAGCAATTACAAGAGATCAAAGATGAAAATCAGGCCATCAAAGCCTAACTTGCTGAGAAACTCGGGCCATCGCCTTCCAGTTCTAAAGGTAAAGAGCCCATGCACCATACAGCTACTTCTGCAGCACCAGCCCAACCAATGTTCATCCCTATCCCAGATAAAACTGAAGAAGAGTTTACGAAAAAGCAGTACAACGAAGATCACAGTAAACTTCCTCAATCGATGGTTGATAGGTCGGTTATGGAAAAATTGAATAATCTTGCTAAGCAGGTTCAAGATATGCAATGTCAAGATCAAGGAGGTTTCAGTCCGAGTGACCTCACATTGTTCCCTGAAATCCGTCTCCCGGCAAACTTCCAGATGCCAGACTTCGACAAATACGACGACATTGGTTGTCCCATCACTCACTTCCAGATGTTTACCATCATGTGTCAGCCTCAAGGCCTATCTCCCAAGCAAATGGCCCAACTATTCCCTGTTTCCCTCACTAAAGTTGCTAGAAGATGGTTCATGGTCTTAGACAAAACCTGTTATAAGACATGGAAAGACATAGGGGAACAATTTATCAAACAGTTCAAGTATGATGATGGCACCGAGATCACCAGAAAAGATCTGGAGAGGACCAAACAAGATACGAAGGAGTCTTTCCATACTTTTGTGAAAAGATGGAGAAGGTTAGCGGCGCAGATGATGGAGCGCCCTTCTGAACAGGTACAGATGATTATGAAGAATATATCCTCTCAGCTCCAATATCACATGTCTCTCCAATATTATCCGGATTTCAAACACTTTATCGTAGCAGGCACACAGATTGAGGAAGCTATGGCTCAAGGAGTATTTAACCGAAGTAACCCGAATACCAGAGAATTCAGGAAGCCTCCATCAGCTGAAATTAATAACCTTTCCCGCTCCAAGCCTCAGCCTCCAAAACCTCAGAACCCCATGGTGATGAACTATACCCAACCGGCTGCCGCACCTCGACCACAGGTCCAGACATAATTTACCCCTCTCCCTCTTCCACCATCTGAGATACTCAAGGAGTGTCTAGCCTCAGGTTGCATAACCCTACCCGACATTAGGGCTCCTCCCAATCCTTTTCTAGCAAATTGGCGAGCAGATCAACACTGCGAATACCATAGAAATTCCGGCCATCTCACTAATAATTGCATTGCCCTAAAATTCAGAATCCAGAGGTTGCTCGACAATAGAGGCCTTGTGTTCGAGCCAAGACCCAATGCTACCAATAACCCATTACCTGGTCATGCAAACCCTGCTGCCGCTGTCAATGCTATAACCATAAGAGACCCAAATTTTGATCCTCTCACTCTTATCTGTGCCTTAGAACCTACCTCTGAACGTCTGGGTCAGATCCTTTTGAAGAAGAAGAAGATACAGACAGTGAAGATGTTCTAGTAGCTGCTATCCTGATGTGAACCAGCCTTCGCCGAGCCTCTAAAGCTAAACAGTTGCAGCGGTTAAAGTTTTAGTCATTTACTATTTTATGTTGAGTCAGCCATCATGGTCAGTACAATTGTTGAGTCTGGTCTTACAGTTCAAGGTCAATGCCTAGTCCAAGCAAGTTATCTTTTGCTTTTCTTTTTATTTAGAGTTGTGAATCCTGAGCATGTTCAGGATATGTCGTCAGATGTAATAGCTTTTTCTTTAAATAAAATTTCAGTCTCAATATTTCATTTGTGTCTGTTTCTTAAGTATGCTTCTGATCTTAAAGTAAGACTCCATCTTCAAATGAGGACAAAATTGACGAAACTCCACTTGAGTCACAACAATTACTTGAACACGAGAAGGAACGCCAATCCCAACCTTTCAAAGATGAAATTGAAGTGATAAGCATTGGCACTGAAACTTTGATTCAGTGAATGCCGATTGAATTGATAAACCTATTTCGAGAATAAATAGATGGTCCAGTAAGCGCTACCATTAATGCCAAGTGAAAGACCTAGTTAGAAGGTTCAAGAAAGAATGAAGGAAGTGAATGTCACATGCTATACAAGGGGCATGTATTGGAAACAACTTTCGTATCTTGAGTCAACAGCCCTGGTCACTGGTTTCACCAGTGATAACGTAAAGCCATCGAATTCAAGATGAAAAGTGAAAGAGTAATCATCTCAGAGCGATCATCAAAATATCAAGAGTCACCGATTCAAGGATGAGAGGATGTCCAAAAACCAGTATGCACCCTCAAAGTCAAAGTACTTATCAATATCCAGAAGGAAGAAGAATCATTATCTCTTACCAGAAAATACCATCGAACTCCGAAAAGAAAAGGAAAAAAAAAGTACCAGAGGAACTCTAGTAACCTAGATCGATTCCCAATCTGAACATCGGGAGGCCTCCTTTGGCCGAATAAATCCCAAAATCATAACCTAGTGTCAAAAGAATACCGGTTTGCAAACCCTTTGAGCCTGAATGAATTTCCTTGAAAACTCATAAAACTAGGGGCATCTGTCCCGAACTACGCGAGACCTGATCCCTACACTGGGGTACGTAGGCAGCTTGGTTAAACCGAGTTCGGTCGATTTAAAAAAAGAAAAGAAATTTAATCGTTCTAGAAAAAAAGAGGGACAAGTTCCAAAAGAAGAGAAGTCAATCATTCCAGAAAGAAAGAAAAAAAGAAAAATCAATTAACCTTCAAACAATTTATCTTCAAACTAGGGGCATTCGCCCTGAACTACGCACGACCTGATTCCTACCCTGGGATACGTAGACAACCTGTGCACAGGTTCGGTCGAAATCTTTGTTGAACCTTAAGCCATTCTTTGAAAAGCCCTATCCTACCTATAAAGTCCTTCCGGTGTTCAGAATTATTGATCTAGGTCCCGAAACACTAAAGGTGAAAAAGAAAAAAAAAGAACGCAGTTTGAAGATCTGCTAAACTGAAAACCTGAAAAGGCGGTCTAGGCAAAATTTAAGATCATTCCCCTGCTAAGTTGAATACTCGAAAGGGCGGCTTAGGCAAAAGCTAAGGGGATAGCCTGCTGGATCGAAAACCTAGAAAGATGGTTCAAGCAAAAGTTAAGGCTAACACGGTCCGCCAAGTTAAAAACCCCGAATAGGTGACTTGGTCACGGTAAGAGAATCATTATAAGAAGGCTACAGCCGGTATCAAGACTGAAGATCAACAGAAGTTCAGGCAAATTCAAGTGCCATCCTCAAAACTGGGGGCATTCAAGCTAAGCAATCTTAGGAGTCGTAATTAAATCTTTGAGGCATTACTGTTTTAAGGAAAAAGTCCAGTGTTTATCAATTGAGAAACTATTCCTCGAAAGGATAGACTTACCAAACAAAATATTAACTAAGTCAGAAGCATCACTCTATTTGTCAGTATAGTCAGTCAATCTTTGTTATTCTAAGTTCACTCTTTCAGAGCTCCTCAATCCTTTGAGTAGTGCCTTTTATCTAAGTTTTCTCTTTAGAAAGAGTCAATCGTCGTCCTTATGTCCAAATGATACAACTGTCTCGGTGAAGGAGGCCCGGCCTCTTTAGCTCCCTACGATTGTACCTGAAAGAGCTCGAGAATCTAGTCAAACAGTTTCATTTCAAAGAAGATCAAGTCAGAAGAATTCAGAAGTAGAAACATCAGAAAGCCTAGTTCCAGTAAGAAGATCATACCCCAGGAAGGCACCTTAAGCTTGAAAGAACCTCAGATGCAATGGTGGTTGAGCCAATTTCTCAGAAAGATGAACCATTAAAATTCAGAATTTCCTTCCAGTTAGTTAAATACTATCTTGGTCAAGAAATGTTTATCGAAACACTTGTCAAGAGGCAAATCCCAGTTTTCCATGTTAGTATCCAAGAGAGCCGTTGTTCTAGATTACCAATTTCAAGTATTTAGATCAAGGTTTCAGTTATCAAAATTCCCAGAAGACAAAACCAACAGTCTCTTTGTGAAAAATCTTGTTGAAGCTTCATGAAAGTATTCCTAAACCATTCTCATTAGTCGTGCTTCTTCGTTCCTAAGGTTTGTCGTCTCGTCATTCGTCAAAGTCTTAGTTTCCAATATCTTTATCGGGCACGATCTCTACTATCCCTGATTTCATTGAGTTCAAAAAATCTAAAATTCATCAAATCCAATCTTACGTTAAATTCAAATTCATGAAAAATCTCTCAATTCTTCATTGTTGAATTCATCAATCGAAGTTATCTCGTTTCTTTGAGCCCATTTGGGAACGGTGTCTCATTTTCCGAGTCCGTTTGGGAATGGTCTCTTATCTTCTTCGAACCCGTTTGGGAACGGTGCCTCATTTTCCGAGTCCATTTGGGAATGGTCTCTTATCTTCTACCCGCCATTTTGTGAACTGTATCTCATCTTCCAAGTCCATTTGGGAATGGTCTGTTATCTTCTCTGAGCCTATTTGGGAACGGTGTCTCATTTTTCGAGTCCAGTTGGGAATGGTCTCTTAAAATTATTCGAGCCCGTTTGTGAACGGTATCACATTTTTCGAATCCATTGGGGAATGGTCTCTTATCTTCGAGCCCATTTGGGAACGGTGTCTCATTTTCCAAGTCCATTTGGGAATGGTCTCTTATCTTCTACCCGCTTGTTTGTGAACGGTATCTCATTTTCCGAGTCCATTTATGAATGGCCTCATATCCTTTTTGAGCCCGTTTGTGAACGTTGTCTCATTTTCTAAGTCCATTTGTGAATGGCCTCATATCCTCCTTGAGCCCGTTTGTGAACGGGGTCTCATTTTTCGAGTCCATTTGTGAATGGCCCCATATCCTCTTTGAGTCCGTTTGTGAACAGTGTCTCATTTTTCGAGTCCATTTGTGAATGGCCTCATATCCTCTTTGAGCCCATTTGTGAACGGTGTCTCATTTTCTGAGTCCATTTGTGAATGGTCTCTTATCCTCTTTGAGCCCGTTTGTGAACGGTGTCTCATTTTTGAAGTCCATTTGTGAATGGTCTCATGTCCTCCTTGGGCCCGTTTGTGAACGGTGTCTCATTTTTTGAGTCCATTTGTGAATGATCTCTTATCCTCTTTGAGCCCTTCTGTGAACGGTGTCTCATTTTCGAAGTCCATTTGTGAATGGTCTCATATCCTCCTTGAGCCCGTTTGTGAACGGTGTCTCATTTTCCAAGTCCATTTGTGAATGGCCCCATATAGTCTTTGAGCCCGTTTGTGAACGGTGTCTCATTTTCCAAGTCCATTTGTGAATGGTCTCTTATCCTCATTGAGCCCGCTTGTGAACAGTGTCTCATTTTCTTCTAAAAACCGTTTGAGAACGATCTTTGTTCCTTCTCTTTAGAATCCATTCGAAAATGATATCTCATTCTCTCATTGCCCGTTTGTGAACGGCGCCGCATCGGGATTATTTTTCATTCTAAGTTGCGTGACTTTGACTCTTAGATTGAATTCATTTCTTCATTTATTCTGAACTACCAGCTCATGGTAGCAAGAATAAATAATTTTTTATTACATTCCAATTCTACGACTTCGTTTAGGGTCTTGCATTAGGGAGTATATGTTTGCGTCTAGGTTGCATTTTGTTTAGAGTCTTTTGTTGATTAAAGCTGCGCAAAATGGCTGTCACTTTTGCTTTGGTATTCGATGACTACGTCATCTCTACCAAAGAGGGGCATCTATAGACACCCCCATTTTGCTACACTTTAAAAAGCAAAAGATTTGATAGTTTGTCAAGTTTCGAGTCCGTATTCCACCTAGGATTAAGCATCTGTGCATTTTAGGGTAGATTTTGCCTCGTTGAAGGAATTCTGAAGTTGATTCGCGATCCTAAAGGTTTCTAAGGTGTTCCAATGGTATCTAGAAGATGAAAATTCAAGTTTCCAACCAACTGAAAAATCTTGTTATTTTTAGAATTTTTTGGGTTTCCCTCATTTTGCCCATTTTTACACTACAGGGGTATTTTGGTCATTCCCGATGTATCTCGTTTGACCCCCAAGTTATATTTGAGAAATCTTGAGTGATTTTACAAATTTTGAAAAAGCTGCTATTTTTAGAAACTCATGGGGCTTCCACATTTTCAGCATCTTATGGATATTTCAATCATTTCTCATATATCCAAAACTATCTCGAGGGTACGGCTGATGGATTAGGAGTAATTTCGTAAGATTTAGGAAACTTGCTAAAGTTAGATTTCTCAAGATTTTCTCTTAGTCTTGCACATTGGAGGTATTTTAGACATTTCCAACATATCATATTTGGTCCCTAAGTTGTATCTAAGAAATCTTGAGTCCGTTAATAAATTTTCAGAAATCTGCTATTTTTAGAATTTCTCAGGGTTTTCCGTAGTCTCGCCAAATTCTAGCACCTCGGAGTAATTTGGTCTTTTCCTATGTAATTCTTTTGATCCTCGAAATCTGTCTGAGAGATTATGAATGATTTCCTGAATTTCAAAAAACCTGCTAAATTTAGAATTTCTCAGGGGTTTCGCTTAATTTGGAAATTCTAAGTATTGAGGGCATTTTGGGTATTTTCAGGGGATACCAAATGATCCTGTTTAATATTGCTCACCGAAATGACCCAATTTTAAAAGTTTCTATTTTTGAAGTTTAACCACAAAAACTTTCCATTTTTAATTTTTTCCTTTAAGGGTGAACCAATCAAAGGGTATTTTGGTCGCATTAGGATGTCTAACAGTCAAATATGGGCATTTTGGTCCGAAAAGTTATTTTCCAAAAAAGATGGTCTGATCATGTGTGAGGGATGTACCATAAATGTCAAATGGGTTGGGTCCATATATAGAATGTTAAATTTAGAAAGATTTTATTGAATTTTTATGGAAAAAACCCGTGTGAAACGGCCCATTCGGCTAAAGCCCGCAAAGATGGAGCTCATGTGGGTTCACCCATATGCGTCAACCACCATGGTGGGCGCCCCACATGGCTGACCCACATGAGTTGAGCACCCAACCTTGATGATGTCACAATGGTGACATCATATTTGTTAAAAGAAAAATAAAAAGAATAAAAAAGAAAAGAAGGAAAGAAGGAAAAGATGAATGATTGCTTAAAAAGGTTTTCTTCCAAAGAAGCAATGTGGAATGAGAATAGCATGTCTTGATTGACAAGAAATTAAGGTTGGAATCAAATCCAACTTGGAAACAAGAAAGAAAGAAAGCAAGAGGAAAAAATTGGAAACAAGCCAAAAATGAGAGCTCTCACATTGGAAACTACTATTTCTCTCTTAACCCTAGCTTTTTTGTATAAAAATCAAAGCAAACAATCCTAGGAAAGATACATAAAAAATCCAAATTCGTCATTTTTCTCTCTCCTCCAAAAAAAATCAAAGCAAACAATCCATTTTCTTGTTCAACAAATCACACATCAAGGATCTTTGGGTCTTCTTCATCATATAAAAGGGTGCGACAAAGCGTATACCTCGGATCTACGCATCCTAAAGGCAAGGAGCGCGATCAACAGTAGGATCTTTATCTTTGTAATATCAAAAGTAGAAAAGCATGCTAGGGTTTTACTTTTGATAGATCAAATCAATGAATTTTTTCTTGAAATTCCAGTATGTTATAATATAGATTATAAGTTTTCAAAATCCAAAATTTCACCAAAAAATTAATTTTCCTCTATTTAATAATGATTTTCTTTCATTTTTTATTCAATATGTATTTAAATCGGATTATCAAAGAAAGTGTTAGAAAACGTGGGTTCTTTAAAAACTGATATTTTTTGGGCTTTCTATAAAATAAAATACTACTGGAAACTTAATTTCTAATTGCGGTTTGGCCGTTTTAATTTTCATTCTATTTTTCAAAAAATAACCCCGAAATGGTTTATTTCTTGATGAACGAAGCCAAAAGTATATCAAACCATGTCCAAAATTTGTGAAATCTTGTTTCCAAACCAACTTCTTTATTTCCAGACCACCCAAAAATTTTCGGATTTGTTTGAATATTTTTAATCCGGTATTAAATTATTTTAAATTTCAGACATTTTTAATAAATATCAACAGGTTTTAAAAATTGATTAAACTCTCTAGAATTAATGTTCAATAATAAATTGAATTTCTCATGAAATTATTTTTTTCAACAAAATATTTTTTATTTGTTTTCTAATCGCTTCTTCGTTTTACGTGTCGTAATTCTTTTTTATATTAAATTAATGAAATTTCGAATTTTTTTCCTACAAACCAGTAGTTTAGGCCATTAGAAGGTTAGTGAAAATTTTTCAAAAGATTTTACAAAGGTTTAATATGATTTCACAATTTTCTTTTAAAAAAATGGGTTTTAATTCCTAGGAAACGAAATCCCCTTTTTAATCAAAAATCAATTTTGACAGTAAATCATATAACCTATTTTATATCTACTGAAATTTGTACATGATTTTAGGATACCATTTAATCTACTTTTTAATTGATTCATTGATTTTATCCGAATTTTGTGTGAATTTTAATCAGCATCAAATCTTGATAAACACCTTTGAAATTTTTACAGTAGTCTAATACTATGATTCTATCTATACTGTAACAATTTTACTTGATTTGAGATTCGTATGCTATGAGTTGATTATTTAATTTATAATCCGACCTAAATTTTAGAAATTTAGAAATTGATAGCAAAACTTATTCTAAATTCATGAAACTCTTCCAGTAGTCTAAACTCATGCATATTGATTGTGATATTAAATAACCGCAAGTGCAAGGATCATGTAAATACGGGTCGAACTCAGGGAAGAGAAATCTAGTTATCAATCATATTCTTGTACCGATTAGAATACTAGCTATGATATAATGTTGCCTGGCATTTACTCAGGATTTCCGTGGATGTACCTTGGAACCAACAATATCTATGAATTTTTATTCTAAACAATCTAAGAATCAGACACAAATAAGATTGCGATTTGAAATTTTTAATTTAGGCAAAGTGTACCAAATTTTAATGATCTCTATTAACTACTTATCTAGTTTAATTAGAAAACCAAATTCTAAGGGCTTAAGTAAATTAAAAAATTGTAAAATTAATTTGGAATAGTGTAAAAACCTTAATTCAATATAAAAGAATACTTAGGGTTAGAATCCACCATGGGTTTGGATTAAATTGATTAATTAAAACAACTCTTGAATTGGGTTGAAAATTCGATTAACTAGTCAATAAGGAATAAGATCAAAGGGATGTCATTCCTTATAAGTAATTAATCAAATCTACTCTCCAATTTACATTAATTCTATAGAACTTTATATTTATTAATCAACAATCATTCATACGAAAGAGGAAAGCCAATGGCATGAATAATTGGAATTTTTCAAACATAAAATCCTACACAATTTTTCAACTGAGTAGATTGATTTAATTATAAATATTTCTCCTTCCCCATGGCTTCAACTAAACCCTAAGTAATTAGGATTTAGTTATTCATGAAGAAGTGAAGAAAAACAAAAATAAAAGAGATAGATGGGAGAAGAATTGCCATATAGAACTTGAAAGGAAATTAAACAAAAGCAAATTACTTCCTCACTAACTTGAATTGAAACAAAATTACATCAAATTATAATTTAAAATAAAGAGCAAAATAAGAAAAACTTATTCTTTTTCTCCTTCAATGGTTGAATCATTGTCCTCTTTCAAGTCTTAATTGAATTCCTCTCGTCGATACGAGTCCAACGGATCCGACCACGCTCGAATCGGAGCTAAAACGAAGAAGTTATGTTCCGTTGAAGTTTTAGAAAAAAAAAAAAAAAAAAACTGCTGAAGAGGCGACGAGATGAGACGAGACTAAAAATTCAAGAAGATGGGAGATAGTTCAAGAGAGATTGATATATAGATTTTGGGTGAGAAGGGTTGCTAAATTAAGGGATTGAAAAAGATGTAAGGTGGAGATTAAAAAGCTAATCTTAGAAAACAAATGAAAGGACAAGATTAAGGCTTGAATGGGCTTTCTATATCTCTTCTAAAAAACACATGGGTTACTTTCCTTTTTTTTCTTTCCAAAGGTTTGTCTAAAACCTTCTAATTATTTTGTCAAGCAACTGTGGGACCCGATCCCGCGAGAGGGTCGCGGCGCACGAGGCACCACGCTCTCTCTTGGTCTCTCGTACCCACGCGAATGGCGTGTGTTTTTTATTATTGATTTTAATTACCCAACCGATCAGGCAACAACCAAGCCATAGGGTGCAATCAAACTTGCAACCCAGTACCCATAAAGGCAGGGGTAAGCCGCCGAGCCTAGCAAGGTGTGATTTAATTCCTCTTTTCCGTGAACTTGGGATCACTAAGGCAATCCGAATTCCACGCAAAAGTGAGTGACAGAGTCGCCACCTAGATGAGGGATCTAGGACCCATAATTTACCAGAAATCTAGACTCGTTACCTGATTACAAGAATGGAAGGTATGGGGAGTTACCACCACATGCACCATTCCTGCCCGATAATCGGTCTTCAGTTTCAAAAGTTAACACTTTTGAATTTCTTTTTAAATGGCTCATCTAACTCTACATTAATGTGCGAACTATGTGACATGCATCCTAAGATCTAATTTTAATGCATTTCCTAAATGGGGTGAATGTGAACTTTATTAACCTAAATGCATTCTAATTTTTTTAGCCGTTCACAGTTAGACTCATGCGGGCCAGGAGTGCATGATCCTATATGCCTAACTAGAATGCTTAGATGCCTATATGAGTGATTTGACATTTTATGAGATTTGATGAGATTTAGTTTAAGTTGAATTTGATTAATTGA
This sequence comes from Tasmannia lanceolata, assembly GCF_043159265.1. Lineage (NCBI taxonomy): Eukaryota > Viridiplantae > Streptophyta > Magnoliopsida > Canellales > Winteraceae > Tasmannia > Tasmannia lanceolata. The sequence goes on from NW_027518680.1 coordinate 23,411,242, forward strand.
TTTGATTTAAAATGACATATGCTATATGAACCTAGATCTAATTCTATGGACCTAAGTTACATTTTTAGTATATTTGTGAACTTTGGATTCTAAGAATTCTATTTTGAAAACCTAGAGTGTGATCTCTAAGTTTAGAGCCTAGAACCTTATGTTTTGGAGATTGGGATTTTTCATCTTAGATAATTATGAGTTCTTAGATTCTTTAAGATTTTTGAATTCTTTTGAGTTCCAAATCTAACAAACATAACTAATCATGCAAAGAAAGCAACTAGCATACTAAAAAGAAAACAACTAGCATGTGATTCTAAGCTTACGATAAGAACAATTAAAGAGATCTAAACATGCAACTAATCATGCAACTAAGTAAAAAAAACATCTAACATGCAAAAAGGGTTTAAGGAAAAGGAAAGGGTGAATAGGGGAATGGAATGGATGAAGAAGGGTGTAGGGGAACGAGAAGGATGGAGAAATGTGCGACTGAACTTGGGAGTGCCAAGTTGCCTACGTACCCCGTGATGGAGATCAAGCCACACGTAGTTCCACTGAAGGTTTGGATTTTGACAGAGGGAGTTTGGGGATTGGAATTTAGATTGGAGTTTTAAATTGGAATGGATTTCAAGGAAGGAATCATCTATATTCAAGAAATGAGATTTGAGGGTCCAAGGGACGAGCTTATGAAATTTGGCTAAGTGAATGGGATTTGGGCCGTCTTGGACATAGGGATGCAACTCGGTTGGGGTCTAGGGGCTGCAACTTGGTTGGAATGTAGGTGCAACTCGTGCAATGTTAAAGGGTATGGTTTGGTTATGAGTAAGGTTGGCTCAAATTGGGTTCTAGGTTGAGACAAGTTGGGTTCAGGATTGGGTTTGGTTGGGGTTGGGGTTGGGTTCGGACTAGGTTCAGGATGGACCGATCGGATTGAAACGGACCGGGTTGGTCCGGGTGGTGAAAGGCTCGGCAAAGGGGCATGGGAGCAGGTTTAGGGTCAGCAGAGGGGTTTGGGTGCAAGGTGGGGTTCGGGTGCAAGGTGGGGTTCGGATGGGAGATATGATTATTATGGGAGTATGGACTGTAACTGATGGGATGATGGGTATGGGTGTCATGGTATGTTATGGTGGTATGGTGTATAGCAATATATGCATAGGGGATGGGTAGGGTCTGCTACAAATGGAATAGATTTTTATAGGATGGAATATGGGTTGTGGCCTAATGCTATGCACGGATAGAGGTATTTGGGTGCAGGGACAGGATGTATGGGTCTGATGGATGTATGGCCTTTTGGGACATGTGGGAATGGGAGTGTGGTCTGATAGAATATGAGGTTGGTGTATGGGATGGGCATGGGGGATGTGAATTAATGACCATATAAGAATGGTCTGATGGGATGAAGGCTATAGATACATGGGCTTTGAGCTATGGGATGGGATGGTCTGATGGGGTTTTTGTAGATGATGGTAGGCATGCCATTGGGATATAGGATACGCGTGGGGAATGCGACTTATTTTTATTTTATTTGTGGGTGGGCCGGTTGGGAGTATGAGGTATGAGCATGCTGTTATGGGATGTATGATGTATTGTTGTTGGGGTATTAGAATATGAGGGTGTGAGGAGACTGTTATTGTTGGGGGTGGGGCATGGGGGTGATATTATGATGGATAAGCCATGGTGATGAGATAGGAAGATGAGGACATCCATAATGCATTTAACATAATCTATCCACCAAAGAATTGAGGTGAGTTGGGTACTAGGTTTGGGTCTGGGGATTGAGTTTGGGTTCGGGATTTGGTTGGGTTGGAGTCCGGACAAATGGGTTAAATTGGGTTAGATTGGGTTGAGTCGGGTCCGGGTTGGACCGGGTTGAGTTGACTTGGGTTGGGCCCGGGTAGGACACGGGTTGAACCGGATTGGGTTGGTTCGGGTTGACTCGGGATGAACCCGGGTTAACTTGGGCTGACTTGGGTTGAACTTGGTTGGGGCTGAACCGGGTTGGGGTCGGGTGGCGGGTCGGAGTTGGGTTGGGTTAGACCGAGTTGGGGCTGAACCGGGTTGAACAAGGTTGGGTCCGAGTTGGACCGGATTGCGTCGGATTGGACCGGGTTGGTCCGATTGGGTGGGTGTAGTGGCTCGGTTTTGGTTAAGCATGGGTTGAGTTTTGAGCGGGTTGAGTTGAGTTGGGGTTCACTTGGACTGGGCGAGTTGGGTAGAGTAATGGGCATTAGCGAGCTTGAATGGATGTGGTAGTTATGATATGGATGGGGTGAGGTGCTAATAAGGTCTGATGGCATAGGATATATGGGTGGAGATGATGACTATGGAATGATGGGAGTGAGGACACGATAGCTATAAGGTCTGATGAATAATAGGGATGTGGGATCCGGTTGGGAGGTGAGTTAGGTTGGGGTAAGGCTTGGGTGCAGGTTAGGTGTGGTTAATGGTTAGGTTGGATTGGGTTAATGGTTAGGGTCAAGTGAGTCGGGTCTAAGTTACGAGCAAACCCGAGACTAGCCATGGTCTAACCAGGAGGAAGCAGGGTATGAACCAGGGTGCGGACCAGGGTGAACCAGGGTGCGAACTAGGGTCTAACCAGGGGCTAACCAGGGGGAACCAGGGTGCGGGCCAGTGCGAACCAGGGTACAACCAGGGTGTGAACCAGGGTGCGACCAGGGTGCGAATTAGCAGGGAACCAGGGTGCGAACCAGCAGGGAACCAGGGTGCAACCAGCATCGAACCTGGGTGCAACCAGCAGCGAACCTAGGTGCAACCACGGGCTAACCAAGGGGAAGCAGGATGTGAACCAGGGTGAACCAGGGTGCGAACCAGGGTACAACCAGGGGCTAACCAGGGGGAAGCAGAGTGTGAACCAGGGTGCGGGCTTAGGGTAGTGGCCGATTGATAATGGAGTAGGTTCTACAGAAGTTTGGAGAGGGCTTCAGATTGTAAAACTAAAATAAAGGAAGATAGATTGAGAGAGATGAGAGATGCATCCTATGATTATGAAATTTTCATTAATATGATTCTAACATAAAAGAAGATGAGAGATGAACATGAATGTGGGTGCATGAATAAGATGACCATGAAATCTAGCTCCTACATGAATTCTAATTTAATATGATTCTTAAACTTAAATAATAGCAAATAAACCAACCTCTCCCGTTGTTTGATGTCGATCCTCTCTCCTTTGCCTCTTAAAAGGTGATGGAGATTTTGGGTATCCTTTGAATAGGACAAGACTTGAAGGCGAGGATATGGAGGATTTCTCTAGTAGTTTTCTTTGAGTCTTACTCCTCCTCCCTTGAGAAAGAAGAGAGCATGGGTATTTATAGGTGAGGGATGAGCCAGGTTACCATCTTTAGGGCCTAGAGGTGTAGGGTGGAGATTGAGTGATGGAAAAAGGAAAGGGAAAGAATGGCCAAGTTCGGATTTTTCTAGAATATTCTCCCTCTTCTTTAGCATCTTCCATTTAAGCCATGGCTATGTTCAAAATGGCAGGCACTTATGCGGCCAGGATCAAGCACTAAAGATTTAGGAACAATTCAAGGTCCAAGATGATGCCACTTGTCCTTAGAATCTTTGTAGATTTGGAAGCAAATTTCAAGGCAAGGAAAATGTCCAATTTGATTGCCTTTGTAGAGAATGGCAACGATTTGGATGGTTGCGATTAACTGCAATCTCCATGTGATTGAAAGAACGGGCGAGATCGGCTCTCCAAATATCCTGAAATCTTTGCAATGATATGGAATAAGATTGGGTGGTTGAGATCAATTTCGATCGAAAGAATGGACGAGATGATGCCTCCAAATCTCTTAGAATCTTGTAAAAGATTTTTCAAATATTTTGAATGTGAAAATCGAAAAATGCGGTTTTCAGGAGATTTTGAAGTCCAATTTCGATAATTCTTTTGCCATTAAAATCATTAATTTTTTCTCTTTCATTTAAGCCCAATATTGCCATAGAAATATTATTTTCAGAATTTTTGACCAATGCGAGCCGTCGGTTTTTAACAGCGAATCGTTTTTCCAACCGTTGATCAAATTGACGATTCGATTGGTCCAACCAACTTGATCAATTTTTTATGAATGATCCTAACCTTTGAAATATGAATTTTGACAACAATTAAAGTAATGAAAGCATTGTTGTTGATAATTTGGTTAAATTATTTCGACGGCTCTCATTCACCCGCATTGATCCGTGGCTTTTCGTTGGGTTTTTTTTTTCAATTAAGTGATCTGATGTTTAATCCGGATTTGAAATCAACCTTGAACAATCTAATTTTGATTAAATGATCACCAATTATTGGTAAAGAAAGATACCCAGGTCAGGGTTTGCCCTTGATCTGGTGATTTACGGAAATCGGGTCTCAGAATGGAATCAGGGCCCGGGCTGCGAAGTGACCCTAGCTTATTTTGTCCCGATTGATGATCCGTAACGTCAGATCGAGATATTAATGACCTAAAACATATAAATCCATGATAGAGGGGCTCTCACATGGATTTAACACACTAAATTCACCAATCAGGGTATTTTTTAATTTTTCGGATCTAATCATCTCACCAGGTACATTTCTTTATCATTTTGGTTTTCATAAAATTTGAGGATGCATACTTTACCAATGAAATTCCACGGATCAATATATTAGGTTATTGTTAGTTAAAGTGTAGCAAAATGAGGGTGTCTACAGCAACTTTCTAAATAGTAGAAAAATAATGGAAAGTTTCCAAGTTGAGGAATATGTGCATGAAATGACCAAATTGTCCCTATCTTTCGAATGAATTGCAACCATGCCATATACTTTCGCAAATGGCAAATCTACCCTTCCTTTGTAATGCACATAAATAACTAATAATTCCCTTCTCTTCTCTTGATCATTTCAATCTCAATCATTGGAATTAAGATCCTTTCTTTTCTCTTGTTTTTCATCATCCATCCTTGAAATTTCATCTTTCAAAGCAAAGTAAGGGGGTGTGGCATTATCAATTTGATCCTACTAAAGCATCATGCTAATTCGGCCAACTAAGGCATCTTGGAACTTTGGATTCTCATGGCAATTGGTCATTTCTTCACTATTTTCATATGTTAAGCTCCATTTCCTTCATAATTCCAATAAAAATCCTGAAACAACAAAAACAACAAAAATACCTTAGTAGCACCGCTTAAAACATAAAATATGCATGCATCCTACCACTACCATTCACACATAAATGTGTTCATCACATATCTTGTTACTGAAAAAGTTGCAATGAATTTGGAGTTTGATTGCTTAGGGTTACTGTGTAATCCTAGCAATCTGGTCTTAATGTTAATAAATCACAACTTAATAGCAAATCAACACAAAAGTCTGTGAAAACTTTCAGAAAACTCTAATTTTTCATCATATATCTAACCTTAAAATTGTTTGAAATAGAAACCCTAGAGGTTACAGATTCCCTTTGTAAATTGACTATGTTGTGACGGTTTAACTGCTGAGATCGCATTTATAATCGTATACTAATTGTGATCGTTCCTGCATAATTTGAGCATGTAAATTATAGTATGTTGTTGGCTCCGAGGTCCACTGTCCACAGAAATCCTAAGAATCATGCCAGGTAATAATATACTATAATTTATGTGTTAAATTATACAAGGATTGAGAGCACGATGCCCTTCTATGGATGCAACTCAAGGCTAAAATTTGCCAACCATAGAACCTTTGGTATTCCTTAGATGTTAGGAATCGAAAATCTTTAAAAAATTAAAAATTATTTACTTACTAAATTAAGATCATTTGATCAATGCTTTTGGAACCGTTAGATAACAGTATTGTAGACACCCCCATTTTGCTACGCTTTAAAAAGCGAAAGATTCGGTAGTATCATCGAGTCTTGAGTCCGTATTTAGCATTAGATTAGGCATCCATGCATTTTAGGGTAGATTTCACCTCATTATGGGAGTTTTGAAGTTGATTCGCGATCTTGAAGGTCTCTAGGGGGTTCCTTTGGCCTCCGGAAGAAGTAAAATTAAGTTTCCAAGCAAGTGAAAAAATCTGCTATTTTTAGAATTTTCAGGGTTTCCCTCATTTTTGCCCATTTTGCACTACAGGGGTATTTTGTCATTCCTGATGTGCCCGTTTGAACCCCGAGCTGTGTCTGAGAGATCTTGAGCGATTACATGAATTTTGAAAAAGCTGCTATTTTTAGAAACTCATGGGGATTCCACATTTTCATCATCTTATGGATGTTTCAATCATTTCTCATATATCCAAAACCATTTCGAGGGTACGGCTGATGGATTATAAGTAATTTCGTAAGGTTTGGGAAACCTGCTAAATTTAGATCTCCCAAGATTTTCTCTTAGTCTTGCACTTCAGGGGTATTTTAAACATTTCCAATAATCATATTTGGTCCCTAAGTTGTGTCTAAGAAATCTTGAGTCATTTCATAAATTTTCGGAAATCTGCTATTTTTGGAATTTCTCAGGGTTTTCCCTAGTTTCGCCAATTTCTAGCACCTCGGGGTAATTTGGTCTTTTCCTGTGTAATTCTTTTGATCCTCGAAATATGTTTAAGAGATTATGAATGATTTCCTGAATTTTGAAAAACCTGCTAAATTTAGAATTTCTCAAGGGTTTCAGTTAATTTGCAAATTCGAAGTGTTGAGGGCATTTTGTATATTTTAGGGGATACCAAATGATCCTGTTTAATATTGCTCATCGAAAGGACTCAATTTTAAAAGTTTCTATTTTTGAAGTTTTACCACAAAGACTTTACATTTTTAATTTTTCCTTTTAGGGGTGAACCAATCTGAGGGTATTTTGGTCGCATTTGGATGTCTAACAGTCAAATATGGGCATTTTGGTCCGACAAATTGTTTTCCAAAAACGATGGTCCGATCATGTGTGAGGGATGCACCATAAATGTCAAATGGGTTGGGTCCATATATAGAATGTTGAATTTAGAAAGATTTTATTGAATTTTTACGAAAAAATCCAAAACCCGTGTAAAATGGCCCATTGGGCAGAAGCCCGCAAAGATGGCCCATTGGGTTCACCCATATGGGTAGATCACCATAGTGGACACCCCACATGGTTGACCCACATGAGTTGAGAACCCAACCTTGATGATGTCACAATTGTGACATCATATTTGTTGAAAGAATAAAAAAAAAGGAAAAGATGAATGATTGCTTAAAAAAAATTTCTTCCAAAGAAGCAATGTGGAATGAGAATAGCATGTCTTGATTGACAAAAAATTAAGATTGGAATCAAATCAATTTGGAAACAAGAAAGAAAGAAAGCAAGAGGGGAAAATTAGAAACAAGCCAAAAAGGGAGCTCTCACATTGGAAGCAACTATTTATCTCTTAACCCTAGCTTTTTGTATAAAAATCAAAGCAAACAATCCTAGGAAGGATCCAAAAAAAAATCCAAATTCGTCATTTTTCTCTCTCCTCCAAAAAAAAAGAAAGAAAAAAACCTCTTTTCTCTTGAAGTGTGTTCATCTCTCTCAAAGATTCTTCACAAAAAAGGATTTTTCTTCTTCAACAAATCACACATCAAGGATCTTTGGGTCTTCTTCATCATATAAAAGGGTGCGACAAAGCGTATACCTCAGATATACGCACCTTAGAGACAAGGAGCACGATCAACGGTAGGATCTTTATCTTTGTAATTTCAAAAGTAGAAAAGCATGCTAGGGTTTTACTTTTGATAGATCAAATCAATGAATTTTTTGTTGAAATTCCAGTATGTTATAATATAGAATATAAGTTTTCAAAATCCAAAATTTCACCAAAAAATTAATTTTCCTCCATTTAATAATGATTTTCTTTCGTTTTTTATTTAATATAGATATAAATCGGATTATCAAAGCAAGTATTTGAAAAAGTGGGTTTCTTTAAAAAATGAAATTTTTTTGGATTTCTATAAAATAAAATACTACTGGAAACTTAATTTTCAATCGCGGTTTAGCCGTTTTAATTTTCATTCCATTTTTAAAAAAATAACCCCGAAAGGGGTTATTTCTTGATGAATGAAGCCAAAAGTATATCAAACCATGTCCAAAATTTGTGAAATGGGTTTTAATATGATTTTACAATTTGTGAAATGTGAAATTTGTGAAATTTTTTTAAAAGATTTTACAAAGGTTTAATATGATTTTACAATTTTCTTTCAAAAAAATAGGTTTTAATTCCTAGTAACGAAAGCCCCTTTTTATTCAAAAATTAATTTTATGGAGGAGCATTAATTATTAGGTCTTGAAATTTTGACAGTAAATCATATAGCCTATTTTATATCTACTGGAATTTGTATATGATTTTTGGATACCATTTCATCTACTTGTTAATTGATTTGTTGATTTTATCCGACTTTTGTGTGAATTTTAATTGGCATCAAATCTCTATAAACACCTTGGAAATTTTTACCGTAGTCTATTACCATACTTCTATCTATACTGTAATAGTTTTACTTAATTTGAGATTCGGATGCTATGAGTTGATTTGTTAATTTGAAATCTGACCCAAATTTTGGAAATTTGAAAATTGATAGAAACACTTATTCCAAATTCATGAAACTCTTCCAGTAGTCTAACCTCATTCATATCTTGTTACTGAAAAAGTTGCAATAAATTTAGAGTTCGATTGCGTAGGGTTACTGTGTAATCCTAGCAATCTGGTCTTAATGTTAATAAATCACAACTTAATAGTAACTCAACACAAAAGTCAGTGAAAACTTCCAGAAAATCCTAATTATTTATCATATATTTAACCTTAAAATTGTTTGAAACAGAAACCCTAGAGATTATAGATTCCCTTTGTAAATTGACTATGTTGCGATAGTTTAATTACCGAGATCGCATTCATAATCGTATACTATTTGTGATCGTTCCTGTATAATTTGAGCATGTAAATTATAGTATGTTGTTGGCTCCGAGGTCCACTGTCCACGAAAATCCTGAGAATCATGCCAGGCAATAATATACTATAATTTATATGTTAAATTATACAAGGATTGAGAGCACGATGCCCTTCCATGGATGCAACTCAAGGCTGAAATTTGCCAACCATAGAGCTTCTACTATTCCTTAAATTTTAGGATTCAGAAACCTTTAAGGAACTAAAAATCATTAACTTCAACAAATTGAATCAATTTACCCCATGTCTTTCAGAACCGTTGGATTGTGGTCTCCATCGTAAGAACCTTTAGAGCCTCCTTTAAGAACACTTATGTCATGTCGTGTTCTAGGTTTTATGGTGTCCTAGAGTTAGAAGTCCAGCCTAATCAATGCCGTTTCCTATGGATAGCAATCGTGCGATAGATCTAGTTACACTAATCACCTCACTTTTCTCATAGGACAAGCCTAGTTACCTTGGATGTAGGTTCACCTGCATTAGTCTAAGGGGTGTCTTGCACTTAGATAGGACCATATAGCATCTTAGATGAAGTCCTAGGATAATAAAATCTTCAACTTGAACTAAATAATTTCTCTTAAACTGTTAAAACAGTAAATCTAGCCTAGATCGGTGTCCTAGATGAGTTAGGCATAAGTAGCTTAGTTCAGGTGCACCGAACTACGATCGACTCTGATTCCAGTAAGGCTGGGATACGTAGGCAACTTGGATACTTGAGTGGCATACCAAGCCCGAGTCGGCTCCACACATAAGTGGTGGGGTTTTGTACATTAATCCTTAAATTAAAAGTAATTAAATCACTTAGGACTTTTCATAAAATTAGAATTTTAGGAGAACTTTTACTTAGATTGAATTCAAACAAATTAAGAAAATCAAGATACACATTTAGGAATTACACTGAAATTAGATCTTAGAATGCATGTCGTGTAGTTCGAACATTAATATAGAGTTAAATGAGCCATTAAAAGAAATTCAAAAGAGTTAACTTTTGGAATTGAAGACCAATTATCGGGCAAGAATGGTGCATGTGGTGGTAACTCCCCATACCTTCCATTCTCGTAACCAGGTAACGAGTCTAGATTTCTGGTCAATTATGAGTCCTAGATCCCTCATCTAGGTGGCGACTCTGGTCAATTAAATCACATCTTGCTAGACTCGGCGGCTTACCCCTGCCCTTATGGGTACTAGGTTGCACGTTTGTTTGCACCCTATGGCTTGGCTGCTGCCTGCTTAGTTGGGTAATTAAAATCAATAATAAAAAGCACACGCCATTCGCGTGGGTATGAGAGACCAAGAGAGAGTGTAGCGTCTTACGCGCTCGCGACCCTCTCGCTGGATTGGGTCCCACAGGTATCTCTTCGTAAGGACCTTTAGAACCAATTAGGAACACTTACCTCTCGTTGTCTCCTAGTTTTAGGGTGTCCTAGAGTTAGGGAGTTCAGCCTCACCACAACTGATTGCTATTATTAGCAATTGGGTCATAGATCTAGTTACACTAATTACCCATTTTTCCATAGGACAAGCCTAGTTACCTAGGATGTAGGTTCACCTGCATTACTCTAAGAGATGTCTTGTACTTAGATATGACCATATAGCATCTTAGATGGAGTCATAGGATAATAAAATCTACTCAACTTGAACTAAATAATCTCTCTTAAACTGTTGAAATAGTCCTTCCAGTCTAGATTGGTATCCTAGATGTCTTAGGCATGTAGCTTAGTTCAGGCACCGAACTACGTCGACTCTGATCCTAGTGAGCCTTGGGAATGTAGGCAGCTTGGATGCTTGATGGCATACCAATCACGAGTCGGCCCCACACACAAATGGTGGGGTTTTGTATATTAGTTTTTTTATAAATTCTTAACTAAAATATATACGATTTTCCTCAAATTAGCATTTTAGGAGAATATTCACATATATTAAATCCAAACAAATTAAGAAAATCAAGATACACATTAGGGAATACAATAAAATTAGATCTTAGGATGCATGTCACGTAATTCTCACATTAATATAGAGTTAAATGAGCAATGTAAAAGAAATTCAAAAGAGTTAACTTTTGGAATTGAAGACCGATTATGGGGCAAGAATGATGCATGTGGTGGTAACTCCCCATACCTTCCATTCTCGTAACCAGGTAACGAGTCTAGATTTATGGTCAATTATGGGTCCTAGATCCCTCATCTAGGTGGTGACTCTGTCACTATGTTTTGTGTGGAATTTAGATTGCCTTAGTGATCCCAAGTTCACGGAAAAGATGAATTAAATCACACCTTGCTAGGCTCGACAGCTTACCCCTGCCCTTATGGGTAATGGGTTGCACGTTTGTTTGCACAATATGGCTTGGTTGCTGCCTGCTTGGTTGGGTAATTAAAATCAATAATAAAAAGCACACGCCATTCGCGTGGGTACGAGAGACCAAGAGAGAGCATGGCGGCTCACGCCCCACCCCTCTCGCGGGATCGGGTCCCACAATCACTTAGTACTTATTTCTCTCTCATTAAAGGTAATGCGTCTTGTAGCTTAGAGTTTCCCTTAGCTATTTCATTTATCTAAGATAGGGTTTCCATCCTCGGTCATTCAGCTTAAGTAATCATTCTCCTAGATTCATTGCATCTCTAGTTTAGGGGCAATCTCTTCTTACTCTAAGGGGCAACCCTTTTTAAGATCATCTTCTAGGCCTTTCAGAGTTCATTCTGATAGTCCTTAAACTAGGGGCATTCCCTTGCATAGTCGTGTCATTATTGTTATGTCTCAGTCATTTATGATTCAATCTATCATCCCCAATTGCGTGCTTAGTCCATAGTCATTTCAATCATTGAGAAGAAATACACCATGAATATCGAGCTTATACATCGTGTTTATTGTTTCCATGTCAGGACCTTTCACCATTGATAATCCTCAAGTTTTTCAGGTTCGTTCATCCTCTCGGTTGGAGGGGGAGTCAATACCACTTCACCTTTCAGGAGCCATTGCTTTGCCTTTGTCTTGATCCATACCCATGACAGTTTCTACAAAAGACTCCCAACTGGCAAGTATCACAAAAACCTTGGCCCTACTTGACCAACACATGAAGGAAATGGAAGTAGAGAATCAATCCCTCAAGGTTCAGCTGGCTAAGAAATTTGGTCCAACCATCGCCACTTCTGAGAGCGAAAGTCCCGACCTCCCTGCTATATCACAGCCACCTCAAAAGGCTATGATTGGTGGAATAGAGGAATTGATAATGAATCTTTCTCAAAAAATGGTCGTGGTAACACAAGAGGTTCATCAAATGAAGCAACAAATGCAAACCTGTTGTTGTCAGTCCCAAAATTCTGAACATTTTGTTAACAAGGATATCAAAGTCTAAGATGTTGTTGCGAGGAACTCTGCCTTTCAGGACTATCAGAATCCTGTTGGGCCCTTAATTCTTGAATATGATCAAGAGCAACCATCTGAGACTCCAAGAAGAGAATTCACCAACTTGCCGATCTCGCAATCTGATGCTCTAAAATGGTTTGTCAAAGAGAGGATGATAACATTGTTGGGATCAGAGCCTATTCCTAAACCTCTTCCCGGGTCCTTCCAAATGAAAAAATTTTGTGATTACCATTTACGTCCTGGTCATGCTACTGATAAATGCCTCAGTTTGAAATATGACATTCAAGACCTTATAGACATGAAGCTCCTTGACCCTCAGAATCTTTTGTCTGGCCGTGGAACTCCATCCCTTCCTAATGACGCTGAACCATGGTTTGAGCCAATTGAGGAAATGAAGAAGTCTTACAATAATCACGACCAGCAATGCACTATGATGGGTCGAAATATATCGAGCCTGATCTCCATGGGTCATGAAATCAAAGAGGCCACAGCACATGGGACATATAATAGGGACAATTTTGATTCAAAAGATATCAAGGAGCCTACACCAGCTCAGATTCCCGAAATAAGTAATGCATTAGGGATTAACCAGTCGCAGAACCCTATGGTATTCAAATACGATCAATCAGGGGCTGCACCTCAGCAAAAGCCTAATAAGGAATTTACCCATCTCCCGTTTCCACCATCTGTGATATTTCAGCAAGAATTGGCTTCAGGCCATATTTATTTACCTCCCATTAAACCTCCTCCTAATCCACTCCCCAGGACATGGAGGGCGCAGGATCACTATGATTTTCACTGAGGACAAGGGCATAGCACTGATCAATGCATAACTTTGAGGCATGTAACCCAGAAGTTGATTGATGAGCATAAGCTAGCATTCCAACAAGTGCCGAATATTATTGACAATCCCATGCAGAACCATCCCGTACTGCCTTCCAATTTGAATGCTTAGAAGGCCTTAGGTTTGAGGAGCACAAGTCCAGTTGCAGTGAAAAGAATCAGAAATTGTAAGTACCAGTTATAAGCAAGTCTTCGCCAAGCCTCCAAAATCAGACAATTGTAGCAGTTAAAGTTAAAGTTTTAGTCATTTACTATTTTATGTTGAGTCAGTCATCATGTTCGTTCAGTTATTGAGTCCAGTTCTACAAGGTCAGAGTCAATGCCTAGTTCAGGCGAGTTATCTTTTGCTTTTCTTCTTTGTTTGAAGGTTGGAAATCCTGAGCATGTTCAGGATAGGTCATTCGATGGAATAGCTTTTTATTAAACAAAATTTCAGTCCCAATATATCCTTGGTGTTTATTTCTTAAGATGCTTCTGATCTTAATAACAATAAAAATAAGACTCCCTCCTCAAATGAGTAAGAAAAGATCGACGCAACTTCCCTTGGGTTGTAGCATATGCTCAAACAAGAGGAGGAACGTCGATCCCAGCCTTTCAAGGAAGAAATTGAAATGATAAACGTTGGCACGTAAACTTTAGTTCAGTAAATGGCAATTGGAAATACATTATCCTCCAAAAGAGCACGAAGAATTAATAAACCCATTCTGAGGATAAGAGGAATATCTAGAATCGCTACAACCAATACTAGAGGTAAGACATAGATAGAAAGCTCAAAAGAATGAAGGAAGTGACCGACATATGCTATACAAGGGGCATGGATTGGAAACAACTTTCATGTCTCCCGTCGATGATCGTGGTTTATAAATTCATCATGTGATAATGTGAAGCGGACAAATTCAAGATAAGAAAGTTCAGAAGCAAGCATCGAAAAGCGATAATCAAATATCAAGAGTTACCGATTCATAGATGGAGGATGTGAAAGAACAGGTTTCGCCCCATCAAAGTCGAAAGCACATATCAGAATCTTGAAGGAAGAAGACCTATTATCTCTTACCAGGAAATGCCGTCAAATTTTGTAAAAAAAAATAATATTAATAAAGAGAATTCATCAACCTAGATCAATTCCAAACCTGAACATTGGAAGGCCTCCTTTGGCCGAACGAATCCAAAATTCATAACCCAATATAAAAAAGAATATCTGTTTGCAAATCCTTCGAGCCTGAATAAAATTTCTTTGAAAACCCATCAAACTAGGGGCATCTGCCCAGAACTACGCGAGACCTAATTCCTTCATTGGGGTACGTAGGCAGCTCGGTCAAACCGAGTTCGGTCGTTTCAAACAAAAAAATTCAATCGTTCCAAAAAGAAAAAAAAAGGAAAGAGAGTCAAATAATCAGAGAAAAAAAGAAGTCAATCAAAAAGAAAGAAGAAAAGAAAGTCAATCAAGAAAAAAAGAAAAATCAATTTACCTTCAAACTAGGGGCATCCGCCCCGAACTACGTGAGACCTGATCCCTTAACTGGGGTACGTAGGCAGGTCGGTCAAACCGAGTTCTGTCATTTAAAAAGAAAAGTTCAATCGTTCCAAAAAGAAAAAAAAGAAAGTCGATCATTCAGAGAAAAAGAAGTCGATTTTTCCAGAAAAAAAAAGAGAGTCAATCAATCAGAGAAAAAGAAGTCAATTGTTTCAAAAAAGAAAAGTGAAAAGAAAAGAAAGTCAATCAAGAAAGAAAAAAGAAAGAAGAAAAATCAATTTACCTTCAAACTAGGGGGCATCCGTCCTGAACTACGCGCAACCTGAATCCTACACTAGGATACGTAGGCAATCTGTTTACAGGTTCGGTCGAAAGTTTTGCAAAGCCTTAAGCCATTTCTTTGAAAAGCCTCATCCTACCTATAAAATCTTTCCGATGTTAAGAATTAAGGATTTAGGTCCCAAAATAATAAAAAAGAGGAAAGAAAGAAAAGAACGGAGTTTGAAGATCTGCTAGATTGAAAACCAAAAAGGGCAGCTTATGCAAAAGCTAAGTTGAAAACCATAAAGGGCGGCTTATGCAAAAGCTAAGAGGATGGCCTACTGAGTCGAAAACCTGAAAAGGCGATTCAGGCAAAAGTTAAGGTTGAGAGGTCTGCCAAGTTGAAAACCCTAAAAAGTCGACTTGGTCATGGTAAGAGAAAATATCCAAGAAGGCTATACCCGGTATCAAGATTGAAGATTGAAAAGAAGTTTTGAACAAGCTTAATTGTCATCCTAGAAACTGGGGGCATTGAAACCATGCAATCCTAGAAATGGTAATCAAATCCTTGAGGCTTTACTGTTTTAAGGAAGTAGTTCAATGTTTATCTATTGAGAAACTACTCTTTGAAAGGCTAGACTTACCAAATAAAATGTTAACTAAGTCAGAAGCATCATTGTGTTTGTCAGTATAGTCTGCTAATCTTAGTTATTCTAAGTTCACCTTTTCAGAGCTCCTCAGTTCTTTGAATAGTGTCTTTTACCCAAATTTCCTCTTTAAGAAGAGTCAATCTCCGTTCTTGTGTCCAAATGATGCAACTGTCTCGGTGAAAGAAGCCCTGCGTCATCAGCTCCCTGCGATTGTACCTGAGCCAAGTTAATCCTGAAGGAAAAACCTCAAGAATCTAGTTAAAGAGCTTTATTTTAAAGAAGATCAGCTCAGAAGCATTCAGAAGTAGAAACATCAGAAAGTATGATTTCCATAAGAAGACCATGCCCCAGAAAGGCACATAAAGCTTGGGAGAATTTCATATATGATGATGGTTAGGTCTATTTCTCAGAAAGATAAACCATTAAAATTCAGAATTTCCTTCCAGTTAGTTGAATACTATCCTGGTCAAGAAATGCTTGTCCAAACACCTGTCAAGAGAAGAATCCCACTTTCCAATTTCAATATCCAAGAGAGCCGTTGTTCTAGATCATCAGTTTCGAGTATTTAGATCAAGGGTTTCAGTTATTGATACTCAAAATCCCTAGCAGCAAAGATCAACAGTCTCTTCGTGAAAAAAATATCTTGTTAAAGCTTTCTGAAAGCGTTCCTAAAAAATTAACGTTAGTCATGCTTCATCGTTCCTAATGTTTATTGTCTCGTCTTTTCTCAAAGTCCTAGTGTTAGTGTCTTCATCGTGCACAATTTTTGTTGTCCCCCAATTTCATTTTTCATCAATTTCAAGCATCTAAAATTCATGAAATTCAAGTTCACTTCAAATTCAAGTCATTTTATTTGTCATTAATCCTTGGGAGGATTAATCAAAGCACTAATTTGGTCAAATCTCCTGGGATTTTATTTCCTGTGAGCCCATTTGAGAACGGTGTCTCATCTTTTTTCCGAGGCCATTAGAGAATGGTCTCTTATCCTTTTTGAGCCCACATGAGTATGGTGTCTCATTCCTTGAGCCCGTTTGAGAACGATGTCTCATCTTTTTTTCACGTCCAATTGAGAATGGTCTCTTATCCCCTTTGAGCCCGATTGAGAACAGTGTCTCATTTTTCCGAGTCCATTTGAGAATGGTCTCTTATCCTCTTTAAGCCCGTTTGAGAATGGTGTCTCATTTTTTCGAATCCATTTGAGAATGGTTTTTTATCCTCTTTAAGCCCGTTTGAGAACGGTGTCTCATTTTTCCGAGTCCATTTGAGAATGGTCTCTTATCCTCTTTGAGCCCATATGCTGTGAGCCCGTTTGAGAATGGTGTCTCATCTTTTTCCAAGTCCATTTGAGAATGGTCTCTTATCTTCTTTGAGCCCATATGTATATGGTGTCTCATTCATGTGAGCCCGTTTGAGAACGGTGTCTCATCATTTTTCCCGAGTCCATTTGAGAATGGTCTCTTATCCTCTTTGAGCCCATATGAATATGGTGTCTCATTCCTTTGAACCCGTTTGAGAACGGTGTCTCATTTTTTTCGAGTCCATTTGAGAATGGTCTCTTATTCTCTTTGAGCCCATATGAATATAGTGTCTCATTCCTTTGAGCCCGTTTGAGAACGGTGTCTCATTTTTTTTTCTGAGTCCATTTAAGAATGGTCTCTTATCCTCTCCGATAACCATACGAATATGGTGTCTCATTTCCTCTGAATCCATTCAAAAATGGTTTCTCATTCCCTCATTGCCCGTTAAAGAACGGCGCCCCATCATAATTATCTTTCATTCTGGGATGCATGATTTTGGCACGTAGAGTAGATCTATTCCTTATTCTAAATAACTGATCATGGTGTTTGTAATAAGTGATTCGTTATTAATTTCTAATTTTTAGGACTTCCATTTAGGGTCTTGCATTTAGGATGCGTCTGGCGTACATAATCTTTTTGTGGCCAAAGCAATGCAAAATGCTTCTGTCACTTTTGCTTTGGTATTCGATGACTACGTCATCTCTACCAAAGAGGGGCATCTGTAGAGATTCGGTAGCTCCGTCGAGTCTAGGGTCAGTTTCCATCTCGACGGGCCCTAGACTTATTTCAAAAAATGCAAGGATTCACAACCTAAACATTGAACATGAATTCCTTCTTATTTCAAGTGTTCTATTCTTTCCTAGTAGTCTTGAAGGGCTCTAGAGGGTTCCATTGATCTCCAAATGATGACATTTCATGTTTCCAAGCAAGTGTGAAAACCTGCTATTTTTAGGATTTCTGAAGGTTATCCCCGGTTTACCCTCTTCTGCCTCTCAGGGGTATTTTGGTTATTTTCATAATGTCTCATTTGATCCCCAGAGTATGTCAAAGAAATCATTAGTCATTTCATATATTTTGGAAAACCTGCTAAATTTAGATTTTTCAGGGGTTTCCACCTTTTTGGAAATTATGTGTTGAGGGCACTTTGGGCATTTCTAGGGGGATCTGAATGATCCTATTTGATGTCACCCATCGTATCAAATGAACCTTAATACTTTTTATTTTTGAAGATGTCCCTCATAAAATATTTTATTTTTAACTTTCCCCTTAAGGGGCAATCCAGTTTGAAGGCATTTTGGTCACTTTTGGGCGTGTATTGATCAAATAGGGGCATTTTGGTCCGAGGAATAATTTTTCCCAATTGGGGTGGATAGGCCATGTGGTGGGGGTCCACCATGGATGCTATATGGGCTAGGCCCATTTATAGGAATTCGAATTTCATTGATTTGTATTGGGTTTTGGCTGGAAAACGTCCAAAACCCATTTAAAAGCTCATAATTGAAATGGCCCATGGACCAAGGCCCATGTGGGAACCACATCAGTCTCAACCAACATGTGGTCCCCACATGCTGGGCGTTCCCCATAGGGCTAGAATTTGTGTACAAAAATAAAAATCTCAAAAAGATCTCATGAAAAGGTTCATTCCTTCTAAAAAGTGCTAATATGGTCAGGTTACTAAAACGACCATAACGTTTTACATACTTGTCCGAAAATTTTGCATTCTATACATGTTGGAAAGATCTCGAAAAGATCTACAACTTTCTAGTTTACAAATGTTCTTGATTCGTAACCTAAATAGGTCAAAATTGAGCTTCAACGTTGGGAAGTCCTTTTTGGACGGGAATCTTTCATAATAGGTTGTTTCCAATATGTGAGAGCTTCTAGAAGAATTTTGAAAGATCTCTCTTATGCATAATGGCATGCCTTAGCTTATAAGAAATCTAAATTAGAAGCAAATCAAATTTGGAAACAAAGGGAAAAGAAAGTCAAAGGTGTGATTTGGAAATAAACCAAAAGAGAGAGCCCTCACATTGGAAACTTCCAATTCTATTCAACGCTAGCCTTGGCCTATAAAAACCAACCCAACCTATTCTTTCTCCTCTCTTGAAAATTTTGGTCTAGCCCTCTTGCTGCCCTTTTGCAAAATTCGTTCAACTCCCCTTCGGTAATTCGGCCATATTTTGGTTATCCCTCTCATTGAAGCACTTGATCTTCATCATCTCTTCTTCCGGTCTACATCAAAGCGGCTTATCTCCATCAGTCTACAGCAAAGCGGCTTATCTCCATCGATCTTCGGGGCTTCTCTCACGGATTACAAGGTGTGACAAAGCGAATATCCCGGAGTTTCATACCTTAGAAACTAGGAGAGCAATCGAAGGTTAGTACCCTATTCCATGTAATCTAGAACTAGAAAGCATGCTTAGGGTATATTTAGGGTTTTACTTTGAAAAGTTATGTATATGTACATGTTTTCGCATGAGATTTTTATATGAAAAAGTCAGAATCATAATATTTTATCATCCGAATTTTTGCTAGGAAAATTAGTTTTGATTAATTAAAATTGATTTTTGTAAAAAAAAAGGGTTTTTAACATGGAAATTATCAAACGATTTCAAAAACCTATGAAACTCTCCAGATAAGGATATCATATGTATGTAAAGAGTTTTATGTTTGAAAAGTTTAGAAAATCAGTTATTTACATGTATTTTTTTGTCAAAGCATCGTTTTGTGTGCGAAAAGGGTTTTTATACTAAAACCAATATTTTCTTAGATTTTTCTTCCCAAACCAGTTACATATGTTACTGTGATGATGGAGAAATTTTTTTATTAATTTTCTTGGTGTTTTATTACTAATAATCTCGATGTTTTGGATTAAAATATTAGGAAAATTGTGAATTTTCCACTGAAAATTGGGTTTTCAAAAATATATTAATTTTTCAGAACCAAAATTTGGTGATAAAATACTTTGGTTCTGATCTGATCTTCTGTGAATGTTTCATGATTTTTGAATAACAGTAGATAATGTTTGTGATTTTTCTTCTAAATCAAACCAATTTTGTTAAATCTGAAAAACATAGTAAATCAAAATAAAAATTATTAAAATATATACTGTGACATACTACTGATATGACCATGATGTCATAAATATTCGTGCCGATTTGGATAATGTTTACTATAAGTTACTGTGTAACATCATTGAAATGGCCTGATTTAATTAAAATCATTAAAAATTCATTTTAATGTTAGAAATTGTGAAAAATTTCAGAATCTCATAAATTTTCATAATTCATGTAATCCTTAGTCCACAAAAATCCTGAGTAAATGCCAGGCAACAGTATATCATAATTCATTTGTCGAATAGTAGGAGGAAAGAAATCACAATTCCCTTCCCTGAGCTCAACCCTAGTATGGGGATAATCACCCTTAGAGCCTTAGAATACCATGATTTCTAGGTTAGGAATCCCCTAAAAGATGAAAAACACCAACTTAATGAATTTGGTTGATATAACCCTCATAACAACACAGTTTTGGCACCATTGTTCATGGTCCCACCTCCGTAGGAGCCTTGTAGAGCCCTTATAGGAAAACTTAGGTCACAATCGAGTCCTAAGTCCTAAGGAGTCCTAGAGTTAGGAGTCTAGTTAGCCTCATCACGGCCAGATGCTATTATTAGCAACTGAGCCATATATTAGGTTTCACTAGTTAACCCATTTTCCTGTAGGACATGCCTAGTTAACCTAGGATGTAGGACCCACCTGCATTAGTCTAGGGAGTGTCTTGCATTCAGATATGATCATATAGCATCTTAGATAGAGTCCTAAGATAATAAAACGTAATCAACTTGAATTAATTAATTTCTCATAGACTGTTGAAACAGTTGAGTCCAGTCTAAATCGATGTCCTAGATGAGTTAGGCATAAGTAGCTTAGTTTAGGCGCACCGAACTACCTCGACTTTGATCCCTTGAGGCTTGGGTACGTAGGCAACTTGGATGCTTGGATGGCATTCAAAGCCCAAGTCGACCCTACACACACTCCAGTAAGGTTTTAGGATTGTTTTGTTTATTTCTTGATCATTTTATAATCCTAAATTAAAAATTAAATCACTTAGAATTTTCCCAAAATTAGATTTTAGGAGAACTCTCATATAGATTGAACCAAACCAAATCAAGAGAATTAAGAAATACACCTAGGAACTAAATTAAAATTCATCATCTAGCATATATGTTCCGTAGTTTGCACATTAAGAGAGTTTAAATGAGCAATTTAAAAGAAATTTAAATGAGTTAATCTTTGGATTTGAAGACCGGATTATCGCGCAAGAATGGTGCATATGGTGGTAATCCGCCATACCTTCAATTCTAGTAATCAGGTAACGAATCTAGCCTTCTGGGATCACAAGTCATTGCAGTGTCACTTATGGGTCATAGGTCCCTTACCTAGGTGGCAACTCTGGTCATTCTCTTTTGCATGAAATTCAGATTTCTTTTGTGATCCCAAGTTCACGGAAAGGATGATTTATATCAATAATAAAAAGTACACGTCATTCGTGTAGGTATGAGAGACCAAGAGAGAGGCGGGTCGCACCCCTCTCGCGGGATCGGGTCCACAGTGGCTTTGTAACAGATTCAAAGACTTTAGTTAGTGGTCCTCACTCCAGGGATTCGGCTAAGTAACCATCTCCGTTCACCTTTTTGGCTTAGGTTACTCAGTCAACAGATATTGGCACCCAACTCGGCCCGACGGCCCTAGGTATTTCTTCAGTTTTCAATTCCGATTAAAAAGGTTGAAAGCAAGGTAGGAATCCTTAGGGAACAACACCTAGTCAAACCGACAGCCTTCGTTCCAAGGTTCAATGATCTTGAATGAACTCAACTTGGTAGCCCGTGAGTGAGGGGAGGGGCTAAAACTAACTTAATCCACTCTCCAAACCGGCTTTCGAAGAGATTGGAATGTACGCTATTTTTATTTTGAAGTAGTATTCTTTCCTTTTGCAAATGAAGCAACTATAGCCTTTTCAATTGCTATCTGCTCGGTAGAATTATCATTATCTAGTCAAGAAATGAGAACCGTAAATGAATAGGAATAGGCTTATCCTTCCTGCTTCCTCCCAGTTTGAATTTACCACCCGGATACGACATGGAGTGGACTTTTTAACATTTGTTTCAATGGAAGGGAACAAAAAATGAAAAGACATTCTGAACATCAGATATGTTTAGTGTCAAGAATATGGTATCCTATCAGGATGAGTCATATGGATGAGTCAACATATGGAAAGTGTGTGAATTCAATGATGAATTCTTCCCAAACTAGAGAGGATATGCATTGTTGGTCATAGAAGGCACTTACATGTAGGAAAATGATATTCAGAAAGAGGCTGTGTTTTTTGAGACATTGAGGCATTTACTCGTGCACATAAGTATTTTTGCCAATAACTTGATCCAATTGTCGGATTGAGGCAAATTTTGTATCGATATCGGGATAAGCGAGAAGATGCATCAATTGATGATAGATTTCGATGTCATTCAACATGGATGCATGCTTGGATTGTCGATCCGACATCGTATGATAAGAATTTTTAAAATTTTAAGTTTTAGAGGTATGTTATAATTTTTTCTTTCATAGCAATAAATATAAATATTTGCAATTCTTTCTAAGGGATTTTTCATATTCTCATTTATGCAAGAATTTTGAAGCATTAGCCCATGAATTTGGGCTTCGTAGTCTTTCTTTGGGTTCTTGAAAACCTAGATCAATCAGAGACCATTTTGACTATTCATAGGGAGATTCTTCTGTAGTCAACATTTGTTCAACAGTCTAAGTTACATCAAAGGCTCTAGTTAGATAATGATTTTAAGTTTTTAACCATTTTCCACACAAAGAAATTATTTTTTGTGTAATACAAACCTTCCAATTTAGTGCTCATATTCTAGGATCATTTTTTGTGTTTGGGTGATCGTTTTGGAGGTTAAGTGCTATTAGCTATGTGGTCTTCTTCTTCAAAAAAAAAAAAAACTATGTGGTCTTTAGAGGAATGATAGATGCAAGGGGCCTCTTTATGCAAGGGCTAAAGAAGGGCCCTTGAATAGATACACATCATTAAATGCAATTGAATTCAGTTTCTCAACTGACTTTAAAAATGACATGGATCTATTGAAGGGCCCTTCACCGGCCCTTGCATAAAGATTCCTACATGAGGACAGATAATATTTCTATACACAATAAACAAGTATGGTGATAGCGGGTCACCTTGTCTTAATCCTTGGAACTGGTGAAAATAATCAATAGGAGTACCATTGAGCAGATTGCGTACTCTTTTGTGGTGACACATTGTATGCTTGGTTTGATCTTATGATCGTGGAATCCAAATATTTTTTCGGAATTGAAAAATATATATTTCATTTGATTTTGTCGTTAGCTTTCTCCATGTCAATTTTATAAAGGATTTACTTCTCTTTTTAATTCTGCTATGATTTCCTAAGATATTATTAAATTATCCAAAAATATTCTTTTAGGAACAAATAAAGATTGATTGGAAGGCGTATTTTTTGGACGTGTGACCTCATACTATTAACGAGTATTTTTGAAATAATTTTATATGTTACATTGCATAAACTTATTTGTCAGAATTTGTTGAGTTGAACACCATCACCAACTTTTTGGAGTACTTTTATGAAGATGTAATTGACTGTGGGTGTCATGCCCCGAGCCGAGCCCATGGCCAGGCACGTGACCCTGCCACATACCTGCAAAAAAGGCTCTACAGACATGCAAGGCTAAAGTATATAGAGCAATTTTAGTCATTTTTAGTTATAATCAATACAATCCATAATATTCCATCCGTGCAATAAAACCGAAGTAACCAACAGTTTTTTGTGCTACCATAGTATGTCTCTCAGATTTGGTTTTACTCAAATCACAACAACAAACAAGATCACTCAAACACACAAGATCACTCAAACTAAAGTTTTCTCAGTCTTAGGATCTCCATTCTTGGAAATTCAAAATAGGAATAAGAGAGAGGAGTTTAACAGCCAATACCTGTAAGTTTTCTCAGGGTTTCTTTTTCCAAACACTCGAGTTTCTTTTTTCCTCATTCCATCTCCATTTCCCCTTAGTGCAGATCATTGAGAGACAAATGCCCTTTCAGGAACCGAACTATCTGCTCAGTGTCAGATTACTGAAAGATGTTAAAAAAAGTTTCAATTTCATAAAAAAATGCACAGATGTCAATGTCAATAGATTACCCCCACTTTGTTTATGCATGACACAACCCATATGTAATGAAGAAAAGGATCAAACATGTTAAAGCCATTCAATACATACGTAAGTTTTCAAAAGCTTGCTAATCAAATAGGAGCTTGGCTAAGTCAGCGTGCACTGGTTGTGTTCTTGTTTTGGATTTTTTCTTTTTATATCAATGTTACCGATTTTGCTAGGTAAGCTAGTAGAAAACCAGCAACTGCAATGGAGAGTACTGCTCAATTTTATTTCATTGTCAACTAAATACCACCAATACAATTTCAAGAAAATTTGCAGATTTCATCCAAACAACGCAAATACCAGAATTTCACCCAAACAACATATTTTAAATTCGGGGAATCTAAAATCATTGTTTTTAAAATCTAAGAATTTGAAACTTCCAACAAAAGCAAAATTAGGATTTTGTTTACATTGAAACCTATGATAAGGTTATGAGCTTATGATTACAAACAATAAAAATTTCCACGTACAATTAAAAATAAAATAGTTACCGTTCTTAATGTCGAAATGAGTGCTCAAGTGTAAATCGAAGGAAATTTCCATGTACAACTAAACACAAAATAGTTAGTGTTCCTACTGTCAAAAATGTAACATTTTTACATCTCTCGGGACCAATAAAACCACCTTCGTATGGGTCCAGTGAAAGGTTTAACTATGCCACATCCATGATAGGTGTCATACCTTACTCATTCTTGGTCGACGTTGAGAAGGGCCCACACAAATAGCTGCACAATTAACCATTCGTGTCATCTCATTGACATCGTAGATTGAATTCAACCGTGAATCGAC
This sequence comes from Tasmannia lanceolata, assembly GCF_043159265.1. Lineage (NCBI taxonomy): Eukaryota > Viridiplantae > Streptophyta > Magnoliopsida > Canellales > Winteraceae > Tasmannia > Tasmannia lanceolata. Next base: position 23,436,063 of record NW_027518680.1, read on the forward strand.
AAGCTGCCTATAGCATTGAGGATTCATTAAAGGTCTCGCCTGCAATACCAGACAACTAATCTGTTAATTTTCCAATTCCAAAACCAATAGAAAATGCGAAACAGAACATAAACAAAAGCAGAAATAGGCTATTTTATGGCCTATAATGTCTTGGGATCTTAAGATTCCTGGGTAGGAATGGTAATGTAAGTGAAGATTTGTGCAGTTCCATCTTCAAGACATGTAAGGAAACTGAGAATCTGTGATGTAAGTTACTAACCCAGTCTACCAATTTAACCATAGAGGACCGAGTCCTGATAATAGCTTCGCGTCCAGTAATTAGCTCCAGAATCATGACCCCAAAGGAGTAGGCATCTGATCTTTCAGTGAATTGGTGGGTCGAAACACATTCGGGATCTACGTACCTGTCATTAGTGAAAACAATAATAGAGAAAAGAAAAGGGTATAAATGATTAAAACAAGAATTGGATAGTGGTCATTGGATATTTGAAAATGATTCCGTTTTCCATGAATTTGAAGATCAAAAATCATTCTGGATCTAAGTACTTCCCATTAATAAACACGTTAATAGAGAAAAGCAAAAGGCATGGATAATTAAATTAAAAAATTGATTGTTATCATTGGATATTTGAAAATTATTTACTTTCCCATGTCCGAGTCTTAAAGAAAATAAAAAATAACTGGCAGTTTTAATCAAACACTTCAATAAATGGACTCCCAGGTAACATAACTTGAATTAGAAACAAAAAAATGACACCAACTAGGTCTTTCCATTACTCCAATGTGACCAAACAAGCTATATATCAATGCAATTGGAGCTCTTGACCAGAAATGAGTCCTAACCAGGATAACAACAGAGTAAACCCTTTTATGAAATTGCAAGAGTTAGAAACAAAATCCACCCCAACTAGGCCTCCCTGGTTCAACTCAAACCAACTATAAACCAGTGCAACTAAGACCAGGCGATTGAAAATGAGATAATTAGAAACAAAATCACACTAGCTGGGTGATGAATGTTAGTGATTTTTCAAAATGATATTGGAAAATTAAAGGGATTTTCACAAGTTATGCTTTAATTAGAAAAATAATTTTCAAACAGGGCCGGGTGACTGGGGGTTCCCGAGCGACCGCGGATTGGTTTCTGGAAACATAAATAATTTCTAGAAAGGTGTGGGCGGGTGACCGCGAGTAGCCCGGTCGACCACGGTTCTGTAGATCGGAAAAAATATAAAAGGAACAGAAGCATGTCGGCGGGTGACCGCGGTAGCCCGGCCAACCGCGGATGTTCGAAAATCTATCTGTTGGGAAAAAATAAACATGGATTTTCACTTCCATTTTTCAACCTTCTTTCATGTCTTTTGCTTCCCAACAGTCATGGATGATTTTCAAACACAAGGGACACTTTGTGGAAGATCCAAAACACTTAAATCGAAAAGAGTTGCGATCGAATGGTCATTATTCAAACAAATCCAAGAGATGTCTTGAAGGGATGTTTCCCTTAATGAATAGACATCTAATGCTCTATAAAAAGAGCAAAAATCTGTATTTTTAATATACAGAAAACGGTTATTTGTTGTAGCTTTTCTCTTGTAAACCCCTTCTCTTTTGTTTTCATTTTATTGTTCAAAAATAGCGCACTAAAGTCTATTTTCTGCAGAAACAGCTTTAGTGATTTCTAAGGCTTGAAGTTCTTAAAGAGGTATTTTGGGTTTGATACCACTTGTGCAAAGTGTCATCAAACATTTGTAGGATCTTCCTACATGGCTTCATTGCATCTTGGAGGCAATTCGAGGATCCTCTTTGCACACAATTGGTGGGGGAGAAATTTGTCTTAACGAAAGCGATTACGCGCCTTGAAGCAACTCTACAAATTTCTATCTTCTAGAAATTCCCAAAAACAATCTTAAGACAAATTGTTGTTGTTTCTGAGTGCATTAATGGCGTTATTTGCAATTCCTCAAATGACCCAAGACTTTGTCAAACTTGAGCACTTTGGCAAAGAAAATTTCAAGCGGTGGCAGAAGAAGTTGCACTTCATCCTCACTTCGCTCAAAGTTGTCTGTGTTCTCACAACTCCAAAGCCGGTGGCAGTTGAAAATGAGACACTAGCGCAGGCTCGTGCAAGGCTGAAATGGGAACAAGATGATTACGTCTGCAAAGGGCACATCCTCAACGCTATGTCGGATTCATTATTCGACATATGTCAGGGAATGGGATCGACCAGCGAGATTTGGGATGCACTCGAAGCAAAATACATGGCAGAGGATGCAAGTAGCAAAAAGTTTTCTATGAGTCATTTCTTGAATTATCACATGGTAGATGATAGACCTGTTATTGATCAACTGCATGAAATTCAACGCATGGTGAGTCAAATTCATTTACAAGGCATTTTACTTGGTGATTCCTTTATTGTACCTTCGATTATTGACAAACTTCCGCCAAGTTGGAAAGACTTTAGAAGAAGTCTCAAACATAAGACAGAGGAAATATCTCTAGATGACTTGGCTCAATGCCTCAGGATTGAGGAAGAGTCAAGAGTTAGAGATCATAAAGAAGATCATAAGAATTCTTCCTCTAAAATACACTTGGTGGAAAATGACAATAAATCGAACCAACAGAAAGGCAATCGGAAAAGAAACAAACATCCTGAGAAGAAGAATAATAAGAATAAGAAAAGGAAGGGTGCTTGTTTCAATTGTGGCAAACCAGGCCTCTACAAGAGTGAATGTGGACTTCTTAAAGATAAGAAGTCGGGAACACCAACAGACAACAACAAGTTTGTTGCCATGATTTCTGAGGCAAATATCCTTGAAGATGGCAGTGATTGGTGGATTGACTCTGGTGCGACGAGACATGTCTGTAAAGACAAGAATCTATTTTCATCTTATGAAATGGTTGAAGATGGAAGGATGCTCTACATGAGCAATTCGTTGATAGCAGAAGTCAAAGGAAAAGGAAAGGTGGAACTTGAATTCACATCTGAAAAATGTCTCACTCTAACTGATGTCTATCATATACCAGAAGTAAGAAAGAATTTGGTGTCTGGAAGCATTCTTAACAAGAATGGCTTCAAACTTGTGTTTGAATCTGACAAGTTTATTATTTCTAAAGGGGGTAATTTTCTTGGGAAGGGATACATGTATGAAGGAATGTTCAAGTTGAATATTAATAAAGTGAATGTGTTTGCTTATGTTATTGATTCCTTTTTATCTTTGTGGCATAGTCGATTAGGACATATTAATACTAGGAAAATGGATGATATGGTCAAATTATAATTAATTCCTAAGTATCAAGTTGACTTGGTAGACAAATGCAAGATATGCTTGCTCTTGGTAGACAAATGCAAGATATGCATGCAAGCTAAGATCATTACAAAGTCATTTCCTAATGTATATAGGAATAAGAAATTGTTAGACCTAGTTCATAGTGACGTATATGATATACATAGTGTCCCCACTAGAAGAGGCAAAAAGTACTTAGTCACATTCGTTGATGACTATTCAAAGTACTGTTATGTATATCTCCTTCGTCACAAAAATGAAGTTTTAGAAAAGTTTGAAGTACATAAAACTGAAGTTGAAAACTAATGTGGATCAAAGATTAAATGCCTAGGATCCGATAGGGGTGGTGAATATTACTTTCCTGATTTTTGTGAATCGGAAGAAATTATTCATGAGACTATTGCCCCTTGTACTCCACAACAAAATGGAGTGGCTGAAAGGAAGAATATGACTTTAACTGAAATGCGTAAATGCAATGCTTGTAAACTCTGGTTTAAACAAGAGTTTTTGGGGTGAAGCCTTGCTTACGGCTTGTCACATCTTGAATAGAGTTCCAAGCAAGAAGTGTAATGTAACTCCTTATGAATTTTGGAAGAAAAGAAAACCAAACTTAAGTTATTCTAAAGTTTGGGGTTGGAGGGCCATAGTTAAGGTCCCTAAGCCTAAGTTGAGAAAGTTAGGTGAGAAGGGTATTGAATGTATCTTCTTAGGATATGCCATTAATAGTAAGGCCTATAGGTTTCTAGTAGTAGAACCCAATGTCTTTCTTGAGATAAACACTGTAGTTGAGTCAAGAGATGATATTTTCTATCAAAATAGATTTACTTCTATTCCAAAGGAAGTTGAGGCTAGTACTTCCATGGAACCCCCTCTAGAACTTCAAAGAGAAGTTAGTGAATCTAGTGATGTAAGAAGAAGTAAAAGAGGTGGAAAAGAAAAGAGTTTTGGTCCTAACTTTGTTACCTATCTAGTAGAAGGAACAAGAGAAAAACTCAAAACTTCTATAATGTTAGACTTGAACATAGAAAGTGATGCTTAAATCTATGAAGAAGCCATAAAGTCAGAAGATGCTACCTTTTGGAAGGAAGCAATTAATGACGAAATGGATTCTATCATGGGAAATAAGACTTGGATTTTGGTTGACCTACCACCTGGCTCAAAACCAATAGGTTGTAAATGGATCTTCAAGAAGAAGATGAGAGTAGATGGATCAATAGAAAATTTAAGGCAAGACTAGTTGCCAAAGGGTTTACACAAAAATCCTGTATTGATTACTTTGACACTTATGCACCAGTTGCTAGGATTATTACCATTAGAGTGTTGATAGCTCTTGCTTCCATATACAAACTTCATATTTACCAAATGGATGTCAAAACTGTGTTCTTGAATGATGAATTGGATGAAGAAGTATATAAGGAACAACCAGAAGGTTTCATATTATCAGGACAAGAGCATAAGGTTTGTAAACTGATCAAATCTTTGTATGGGCTTAAGCAAGCCCCTAAGCAATGGCATGAAAGATTTGATAAAGTTTTAGTGTCAAATGGCTATAAAATACATGAGTCAGATAAATGTATTTATAGTAAATTTGAAGGTAATAAAGGTGTTATAATATGTCTTTATGTGGATGATATGTTAATATTTAGTACAGATATTGAATATATTCAAAGTACTAAATCATTTTTGTCTCAAAACTTTGATATGAAAGACATGGGTGAAGCATATGTAATATTGGGAATAAGGATCATAAGGAATGACAATGGTTTGATTCTAACCCAATCTCATTACATAGAAAAGGTGCTCAAAAGATTTAATCATTTTGAGTGTTCACCTGTTTCAACACTTATAGATCCTAGTGGGAGGCTATATCCTTATCATGGAAGGATCATTTCCTAACTAGAATATGCTAGTACTATTGGTAGTCTCACGTATGCTATGACATGTACTAGAGCAGACATAGCATTTGCAGTAGGTAAACTTAGTAGGTTTACCAGTAGTCCTGGTTTTGCACATTGGAATGCAATATATAGAGTATTTAGATACTTGAAGAGGACTATGGATATGGTTTATGTTATAGTGGATATCCAATAGTGATAGAAGGATACACTAATGCTAGTTGGACAACTCAGCGTATAGACCATACTTCAACCAGTGGGTGGATTTTCACTCTTGGTGGAGGAGCTATCTCCTGGGCCTATAAAAAGCAAACATGCATTACTACTTCTACAATTAAAGCAGAGTTTGTAGCTTTGGCTACATGTTATAAAGAGGCAGAATGGCATAGGAATTCATTATTGGAAATTCTGTTATGGCCTAAACCAATGCCATCGATGTGATAATCAGGCCACACTATCAAGGGCATATAATCATGTTTATAATGGTAAGTCCAGACATATAGGACTTAGACATAGTACTATAAGGGAGTTACTAGCCAATAGGGTTGTAACTATTGATTATGTGAGATCAAGCTAAAATTTGGCTGATCCTTTGACTAAAGCTCTTGCAAGAGATTTGATATGTAAAATATTAGTCGGGATCTGGTTAAAGCCATTAACCAATAGTCAACAATGATGGAACCTCGACTCAACACTTGAATAAACATCAAGTCTTGAGTTCAATGAGTCTAAGTACATCATATGGAGTGATTGCAAGCACTATAATATATATTATTTTCATTCCAAGGTAAAGTGCTTGGTACCTGTAATGTTTAAAAGGGTAAGGATGATCAAATGGGCTCTTAATAGACTTATAACAGGGTGTTGGAGTGTTTTAGTTACAAGGACACCCTTAATAAGTCTACCTATGTGAGTGTCGGAGTGGTGCTGCTTCCTATGAGACTTGACTAATCTCTAGAGCGCTCATGAAACCAAAATATAGACACAAGGCCAATACATGTGTCTGCTCTTAGAAATTGGCTATAAAGACGGAATCTTATGTGTGAACATGTGTCCGGTTAGTCAAATAGAATAACTAGTTCAAAGATATGTCTGCTATGCAATTCTGGCTAATTTTGATGTGTTTTCACTAAGTGAAGGCTCAAATCGAAAGATACCTTCATTTATGCATAATGTTTCCAAGCGTGATTAGGAAATTATTTTCATTTTGAAAATGGTGGGGGATTGTTAGAGATTTTTCAAAATGATATTGGAAAATTAAAGGGATTTTCACAAGTTATGTTTTAATTAAAAAAACAATTTTCAAACAGGGTCGGTCGACCAGGGGTTCCCAGGCGACCGTGGATTGGTTTCTGGAAATATAAATAATTTTCAGAAAGGTGTGGGCGGTCGACCGCGGTTCTTTGGATCAGAAAGAATAAAAGGAACAGAAGCATGTTAGCGGGCGACCGCGGTAGCCTGGTCAACCGCGGATGTTCTAAAATCTATCCATTGGGAGAAAATAAACATGGATTTTCACTTCCATTTTTCAACCTTCTTTCATGTCTTTTGCTTCCCAACAGTCATAGATGATTTTCAAACACAAGGGACACTTTGTGGATGATCCAAAACACTTAAATCACAAAGAGTTGCGATCGAATGGTCATTATTCAAACCAATCCAAGAGATGTCTTGAAGGGATGTTTCCCTTAATGAATAGACATCTAATGCTCTATAAAAAGAGCAGAAATATGTATTTTTAATATACAGAAAACAGTTATTCGTTGTAGCTTTTGTCTTGCAAACCCCTTCTCTTTTGTTTTCATTTTATTGTTCAAAAACAATGCACTAAAGTTTGTTTTCTACAGAAACAGTTTTAGTGATTTCTCAAAGATTTGAAGTTCTTAAAGAGACATTTTGGGTTTGATTCCACTTGTGCAAAGTGTCATCAAACATTTGTAGGATCTTCCTACAAGGCTTCATTGTATCTTCGAGGCAATTCAGGGATCTCCTTTGCACACAATTGGTGGGCACGGAATTTGTCTTAAGGAAAGCGATTATGCGCCTTGAAGCAACTCTACAAATTTCTATCTTCTAGAAATTCCCACCAACAATGAGGACTATCAAACGGAGATGAAAAATAAATAATAGGGACCATCTATCCACTTAAATGTTTTTTTGGTAGGTAAGCTGGTATCGAACCCCGAACCTCAAGGTTGAAGGCCAAAGCCTTAACCATTGAGCTAGAGGCACAATCCCATCTATCCATCAAAAGTTGTTGCTTTTCTTTTAATTAATGGGTTTCATAGGTGTAGATTTGCCTTTGGGTTGTTAATTAATTGTTGATTTCAGTTTCTAATGGGATTTAAGTTTTAAGTTTCAATAGGAGTTTCATTATTTGCTTGAATTTTAATTTGATCAGATTCATGTCTTAGAGGGAGTGTTTTAGTTTCTTTATAATACCTAAATGGATTGTAAACATTTTCGAGAGCTTGAAAGCATTCTATATCCATTTGGATTCTTGTTATGATGCTCTAGGTGGATTTCTAGAGACCTCCAATAATGATTTGTGGTAACCCTACTCATATTCCTCTTTACTAATCTATTATTTCTTAGATCTTCTCAGCTAGTACAGATTTCTCTCCCATCTTAATTTTATGTATTGTTTCCTTTCTCTTATTCTTCTTTAGTTTCCTCAACCCATTTAATCTGTATTCAACTTCAATTCATTCATTTTTTCATATGTTATTGTTTCTTGAAGCCAACTGTGGTTTTCTTGAATCTGAACTTATTACAAGATTTAATCAATCCCTGTAGTTTTCAAATCTCGTACGATTAGCAAAGAATCTTGGTTCGAAAGTAATTGCATAACTTTCATATGACATTTCTTGTTCTAGTTCCATTGTAGGACTGTATTTATCAATCAGAGTAATACTTCTGAGTTGTGACTTCATGTTCAACGAAAGAACAATTACTCTTAATGCATTGCATATGGGTGTTGAAAAGACCAAGAAATGTGTGAGTTCAAAGATATTGAATCGAAAAAACTTTGCAACATACTCATCATGAAGCAGTTTGAAGATGAATGCAAAGAACAAGTTGTTGTACTCATACTGGTGACACAAGAGGTAGATGATACTAGCGTTGAAGAGAAGTCGACACTTCCTCGCTAGCAAGGTTACATGGAACGCGGTTCGTTCCGGTATGGGTACAGGAAGGGTAAGGGAAACGATGGTAGCCTGGTATACGGTACGATGAGGGCAGGTAAGCTAATTCGCTATTTGGGGTTGTGCAACGGTTTGGAGCACTAATTCGGGTGCTCCGATCCACGCACACTCTCTTTATACTTATAGACACACACACACACACACACACACACACACACAAGATTATCATTCCATAGCCCGTACTACATACATTTAATAAAAAAGTAAAAAACCTCATGTATGGCATATATATCTATTAGGGTTGTAACTCGGGTCGGGTGGGTCAGGTTTTCCAGAACCCTACCCTACCCTACCCTACCCAAGAAATTATCTCGGGTCGGGTCGAGTTTATTTTCTTTGAAAAAACCCTAGGTTCCTAAATCCAACCCTACCCAAGATAGTTTTTCGGGTTGTTTCGGGTCGGGTTGGGTCTTTATTATTTAGCATAGGATAGTGAATAATTTCGAAGATTTTAGAAAGCAACAAATTTTCACATTAAAAATCTCTAGATTTATATCATCAAGTGCATAAATTTAAGAAACAGAATATTTTTTTTCACATCACAAACATCAGCCCATTGATAACAATTATTTCAATATATTAGAAAATAATTTGCAATGTTATTCAAGAGATATTTAAGATAGTCAATACACCTATAAGAGCCGGATTGGGTTTCAGGTTTCGGGTTTTTTTTCTTTAAACCCTACCCGACCTAAGACTGAGTCAGGTTTTTCAACCTGAATCCCTATGCAACCCCAAACCCATGATTTCTAAACCCAACCCGGGTAAAACCCGGCCCAAGTTGCAACCATAATATTTATTTAGGAAGAAAGTTTTAGTTCCAATCCAACCCAAAATATATAAAATTTTAAGGTCTCCAAATATCACTAAATAAAATATCAACATATATTGCATTCTCAATCCTAAATGAAAGCATACAGGGTGTTGATTTCGGTTCCCTTCCCATCTTCTCTTTCTTTCGCTCTCTCTCAATCCATATGCATCTCTCTTTTTCCCTCAAGGGTCGCCATTTTTGGCGACTCGGGTTCCAAACAAACGCCATTTAGGATCGTGCGACCACGGTTCGCGGGTCGAAATGTGGGATGGCGACTCTGATAACATTGCTCGTGAGGTGAAGGATGTCGTTTCATTTGAGAATCGAGTGCCTGATGAGTGGCATAATGAGCTGTCACAAATGGACTATATAGAACATGTTTCTGATCTTTTGCCATGGTCTTAAGGGCTTTATATGAGAAAGAATGTCCATGCACACTGCAACCTTTACTCATATTAAAGAAGGATGAATCACAGAGGATGTTTATTGATAGTCAGAATACTAATTGGATCACAATCAAGTACCGATTTCTTATTCATCACCTTGAAGACTTGTTGGGTATGCTTTTAAGATCTACTAGCTTCTTCTAAGATTGATTTATGGAATGGATATCATCAAATTAGAATTCAAGCTACTGATGAAGTTAGTTTAGGAGTGACTTGTTATGTCATTCAGTCTTACCAAAGCTTTGAGCAGATTCATGTGCATGAACATGCATGTATTTCATTCATTTATAGGTTGATTCCTTGTTTATTCTGATGATATTCTTATTATACTAAGGGCAAGGAAGAACATGGACACCTAGATCATCTTCATCAAGTGATGGGAGTTGCAAGGCAAGAGAAGCTCTACATCAACTTGAAGAAGTGTTCATTCATGACTACAAGCGTTATCTTTCTTGGATTTGTGGTGACTTCACGTGGTATTGAAGTATATTTAGATAAAGTTAAGGCTATTCTAGACAGGTAATTTCCTACTACAATCCATGAGGTTCATTCAGAACTACAGTTACTGCAACATTGTTATGGCTCCAATTATAGTGTGTACGAAGAAGGGACAATTTGCATGGACCATGTTTGTGCATATGCCTTGTATTCTGGCATTATATAGTACCCTAATAGATATATTTGTGTGCCTCTGCGGGGGTTTTTGAGGCAGCGCCCCAGAAGGGAAATTTAATTTTCAGTTTTACGCTAAAGGATGTTTCAATAATTATTTTGTTGTGACACTGATATATAGGCCATGTACTAAGTTTACAAGAAGATATCTTTGAGTTTTCTTGGCCGAGAAGAATTGGTAATCCTAAACCGAAATAGTGAAACTCTTCTCCCTTGGACGTAGGCACACTGTCGAACCATGTAAGTCTTGTGTTTCTGCTTGTGTGATTGTGTTTCTTTGAATCCTTTCTCAGTGTTTTTGCTACAAATCGTGTTTGATACTTATTTTTTGACGTATTTCTCGGTTTTTTCTACAAACAAATCATCTATCAAAGCCTTTAAAAAAATCAAAAAGCAAATGACCAAAACAAATGTGCCACAGTTGCCCAATTTCAAAGATGTTGGAAGCCAATACTAAGTCAAGAAGCACATCCAGTAGTTAACTACAGTGAGAAGCTGATCGAATCCAGTAGCAATACTCTACTTATGACTTGGAGTTTTATGTAGTCATACAGACTCTTCAAAACTAGCAACATTATTTGGTCAGTAAGGAGTTGTTCTCTATTCAAACCATGAGACATTAAAGTATTTTTAGCTCACAAAAGAAATTGGGAGCTTATCATGCCAAAAGGGATAGTTATCTTCTAGAGTTCACATTGAATTGACGCACATATGGAGTAGAGAACAAGGTCGTGTATGCATTTACATAGACTGCCTTAACTTTTAACTACTATAACATTCATAGTCATTGAGTTAGATTAGAACAAATCGGAGTATGCAAGTGATTGTGAACTTGGAGTCATATACACAACTAACATGATTATTTATCCATGGTACGTATTTTTTAATCGATAAAATAGAGAAATTTCTTAAAATATTCAGAAATGTCATAATTGTTACTTAGCAAAAGGGATGAAGCAAAACACAGGGTTATATTTGTATACTCCTTTCTTGATACCTAGTACGTCATGGAAAGCCTTGTTTATTGTCTTTGTTTTGGAACTACTGAAGATGTTGAAGAGGCATGATTCCATCTTGTTGTCATAGACATATTTTGATGTTATGCATATTGCCCAGCTATTCTTTAAAGCGGTTATTCATCTACATGATCTTTCTATAGCTATTTTTTTATAGTGATGTAAAAGTAAAAAGTTATTTTTGGAAGACTTTGTTGAAGATTATGAACACCAAGATTTATTATTTCAATGCCATTCATCCACAAACAGATTGGCAAACTGAAGTGGCAAATAGGAGTGTGGGAAATCTATTGTGATGCGTGGTTGGAGAGTATGCGAGTAATTGGGATTAGATTCTATCTATTAATGAGTTTGTTGAAAATAGTTTGATTAATCTAATACAGGCCAGAGTCCATTCGCAGTTGCGATAGGAATTCCTCCAAGGCAACCAATTGACTTGGCCTAAGCTAGAAATAATGCAGAAATGTTTGCTCAACATAGAAAGGAAATAGTATAGAATAGAAAAAGGCAAAGCAAAAAATACAAGGTCTTCAGGTTGAATGAAAAAAAAAAATCAAAACTGCATCTCTAGTAACACCGGAATGAGTAAACCTATAAGCTTCCCTTCTAGCTGATATCATGACTCTCAATCTTGACATAGATCTCCTCAATTTCATCCGTGAATCTCGACAGATATTTAAAACTATCTCTCAACCATCTACTGATTTTCAAGGAATCACCCTAAATGATAAGGTGATGAAGTAAGTTCTGATGAAAAAGTGAATATCACAAAGAGGATCTTGCACGTCGCCTCCTTAGAGTCTTTCTTGCCAATGGTCCTTGAGAAGGACCACCTAATTTATCTCGTAGGACCCCTAATGATACCTCCGATGGTAGCCAAACCCATACTGTCGAGGCTCGAGCCATCAAAATTCAACTTAGAAATCCTGGAGCTTCCCACCTGGGGCTAGGGTGCTCCCTCCTGCAACTGCTCGACAAGACTTCATTCTAAGAATTATAGAAAGTAGTTATCAGATAGTATCTAAGCATGGGGTCAATGTAGAAAGGATTTTCCTTCAAAACGAACCAAATTACAGCAACAAAAGTAAGATGACAAAGGGTTCTACCTCTCAAAGAAGACCACTGAGTGAAATCGTAAGCCTCACAAAGATAAGTAATATGACCTCAAGTAACCTAACAAACACTAAAAAGAACAAAGATGGAGTACTGACAACTTAAATAAATCAAGAGGTGGTCAACCAACTCAGTATCAACAATACCCAGAGCAGTGATTGACAATTATTTTAGGTTAGTGACGAAGATGATCAATAGTGAGAATTTTGTCCAAAAATATTGACCAATAGAAGGCCTTGATTCTCTATGGGGTCATGGAAACTCAAGATTTCCTTGCAAGAGACGGGTGATCCTGACCGAGTAACTGTGAATAGAAGGAAGAAACAAATAACCTTCTGATTGGATCTCATCTCCAAATTCTCCTATTGAGACTTGGAGATGGTTGGATGATGTGGGTTTGGTTTTGTTAACTAGATTATTTAATAATATTTTGAAGACTAAGAAGATGCCTGATGAGTGGAGGAAGAGTACATTAGTACCTATTTGTAAGAATTCAAAGTTGCAATAATTACCGGGGAATTAAGCTAATGAGTCACGCCATGAAGCTTTTGGAGAGGGTAATTGATCATAGACTAAGAAAAGAGACTAAGGTGTCAGAGAATCAGTTTGGCTTCATGCCCGAAAGATCGACTATGGAAGCTATCTTCTTAATTAGGTGGTTAATGGAGAGATTTAGAGAAAATAAAAAGGACCTTCATATGGTTGTCATTGATTTGGAGAAAGCGTATGATAGGGTTCCCAGGAGTATTATGTGGTGGGTCCTTGAAAGGAAAAAAGTGCCTACTAAAGATGTTGATTTGATTAAGGATATGTACGATGGAGCAATAACTAGTGTCAGAACCACGGATGGCACGTCTAGTGATTTTCCAATTACAATAGGACTGCACCAAGGATCAGCTCCAAGCCCTTATCTTTTTACGCTAGTTATGGATGAACTTAGGGTATCCAGGATGAGGTGCCATGGTGTATGTTTTTTGCAGATGACATAGTATTAATTGACGAAACCAAAGCATGAGTAAATGTTAAGTCAGAGTTATGGAGAACTACTTTGGAATCCAAAGATTTTAGACTGAGAAGGACTAAGATAGAGTATATGGAGTGCAACTTTAGCAATGTAAGGAGGCGGGACGAGGATGTAGTAAATATGACTGGATAGGAGGTATCTAAGAGGAATATCTTTCGCTATATTGGTTCAATTCTACATAACGAAAGAGAGATTGAAGAGGATGTTAACCATAGAATAAAAGCGGGTTAGTTGAGGTGGAAGCTTTCCTCAGGAGTTTTGTGCGACCGTAAAATCCCTACCAAGTTGAAGAGAAAGTTTTATAAGACAAATGTGAGGCCGTCCATGTTGTACGGCTTAGAATTTTGGGCGAACAAGAAGCAGCATGTGCATAAGATGAGTGTAGCAGAGATGTGAATGCTTAGATGGATGTGCGGCCACACGAGGTTAGATAAAATTAAAAATGAAGACATTCATAAAAAAGTGGGGGTGGCACCAATTGAGGAGAAGATCATGAGAGAGCATCGCTTAAGATGGTTTGGACATATCCAATGTAGGCCTCTGGATTCTCCAGTAAGAAGAGGTGACTTGTGCCAAGTTGATGGAGTAAAAAGAGGTAGGGGCATACCGAAAACAACTTGGGTAGAAACAGTGAGGAAAGACTTGATAGCTAGGAACATGACAAAGAACATGACCTTGGATAGGAGAGAATGGAAGAAAATGATCCATGTAGATGAACCCAACTAGTGTTAGGATTAGACTTATTTAATTTGAGCCGGGTAGATTCTTTCTCCTTCATCATGAAAATTTTCTAAAGGATTCATTAGCCTACCCCAACTGGTTTTGAAAAAAGGCTTAGTTGAGTTGATTGCCATGTCTCCAAATATAAATTAAATTGATATTACTACGGAGAGAGGCACCTTGATCCACTTCTTAGTCGAACAAATTCCTATGAAATCTAACATTTCACTCCACTTTCTTTTAAATTTTGCTAAAAGATTTTAGTGCAATAATATCTTGCACAGTAGCCATCCCAAAGAGATGGGGAAAATTAAGTTTCAAAGGCCTGCATCCACACCCTTCATCCATCAAAAATCATATCTTCTCTCGATTGCCACCTCTGAACCTAATACCCTCCTAGAAAGGACGCCTAAAATTTCAAATGCCGCACAAAACTGAAACTCCTTGCAACCTGTAATTGTCCTTAGACATCAAACCCCAAAGTTGGATCGATATTTATACTCAATCACCATCCTCCAAATACTATACCTCTCCTCAGAAAATTTCCACAACTACATTATGGCAAGAACCGTATTCATCAGCCTTAATCTTCTAGAAGCCAAGCTCTCTTATTTAATTGGTTTGCAAATCTCATCCCAATGAACTAAGTGGTATTTCCTATTTAACTCATTCTCATTCCATGGAAATTTCCTATAGAGTTGTTCGATTCTCTTGATCACCAACACAAGCCAATGAAAGACCGACAAGTAATGGAAGGTGAGATTAGCAAGCATTGCCTTTATAAGAGTAATTCTATCACAGAGAGAGAGAGAGAGAGACCTTTTCTTCCAAGGAGAAGTTTTCTTCTACTGTCGGATACCAGATCCAGGAGTCATTTGTCGACACACAATGGGAATTCCAAGTATTACAAATTAATTCATACTTGTAATAAAAAAATAGTAAAAAATTCATTGATATTGTGATCATGCAAACTCTCATGACCACCAACTTAGAAAAACTATTTTGTTTCCCCAATATGGCTTCATAGCATCTTATCACAGGCTTGAGGTTTCTAATCTTCCACCTCTCTGGGCAGTAAAAGATCAGTATGTCATCAACGTACTAGAGATGGAAAATTTCATCCATCCTCTCCAACTCTCTTAGAATCCCATTATTCTAATGCGATACTCCAAACAAACTCATTCCACTCTTCCATAGGCCATTTCTGTGTCAATTTTACAGAGAACACACTCACACTAGTCCATGTACTCATTGGCTAGAAAGATACCATCGATAATCTGTGTGCCCCTAATGAAGGCACTTTGAGTAGTAGATATGATGACTCTTAGTACCCTCGGAAGCTGATGCACAAGAATTTTAGTGAGAAGTTTAAACTCCTACTAGACCGATCTAAAAAACTCACCAACCGTGTCCGTCTCATGCCCCTTAGGGGTCAGAGTAATGAATGTGACTCCCATACTTTTCCCAACTCTTTTAGCATGATAGAACTAATTGAACACTAAATATCCCCATTCATCAATTCCCAAAAAACCTGAGAGTTATATAAGCCATCTGACCAGAGGCTTTATCTCTCTTTAAAGAAAAGAGGGAGGACATGTCCTCATAGAACCATCAGGGCCAACTCATCCAAGTAGTCAAAATTAATATCCTCCAAATATGGGAGTTCGATTTTACGTGGAATACAACTCTTTGAAGAAAGAGATAGTATTTGAAGAGATGGTGATCAAGTCATTGACTATGAATCCACTTATGTTTAGAGTGAGGTATCTATTTGCTCATCCCGTCACACTAGCAATACTGTGTAAGTAGGCATTTGTATCATCCTCAGCCAAACATTTCGATTATGATCATTATTTCCATTTAAGTTCCCCTTGTAAAAGGGCATAGTTATGGTCTTCAAGGAGTTATGATCTGCCCCGAAGTTCATCCGAGGATAGCTAACAGGTCTCACTAATGCTCTCTAGCATAGAAAGTCGCTTCGTTTGCTCCACCTCACCAAACTTTAGCCTTGAAAAAAGTTTCTAATCTAGTCTAGGTTCACAAGAACTAGATCAATGAATGGATAACTACCACTCTCGGCTTTAGTTTCAGATTGGGGCTTTCCAACCATGCAAGCTCAAAGTGGAAAGGGGACATTCCCAAGCAAAGGATCGAGGAGAATGGGTTGATGATCCAAGATGTCTGGGGAGAGGGATTTGAATAATTCCTAGAAATGCCACACTACATTGGGAGCAAATAAGAAATCTATCTAATCTACTCTTATTTTGGTTCCATTCTCAATGGAATTGTGCTATAGAAATAGTGTGATCAACCAGCTCATTCATACTAAAGAACTCAGAAAGAAATCATGTTTGTAGTAATCTTGGTGCTACCAGTTCTTTAACCAAAGAATCGAGTAGTATTAAATCCACCCTGAGACACTAAGGGATCTACCAGCTATCCATAATGGGAGAGATTAGGCCACAGATTACTCCAAGGGAGCTATCAAATGGGCAATTAACAGCTAAGAAAGCCAACTTCTTGTACTCTGATATCCTTTCTCAGGATAGTTGTCACCAAGAAAGTCCCATACTTTCAACAAGAAGGAAAATTTTTATCAAAATCCAAGGCCACAATAACCCCATCTGGATCATAAACAAAAAAGCCAAAATGCGGGAAGAAGCGAATTTCTCTAAGAACGGACAACGAAAAACCTATCACATGAGTTTACTAAAGGAAGAAGATACACGGTTTGTTCCTCGGTGAAACTTTCTTCACATTGGCTTATTTGGTTTGAGAACCCAGACCCCTAATATTCAACTTGAGAATCTTTGAAGGAGAAGACTAGAAAGCCAGCCCACCCTTACCCTCGTTCCTTCAACATACCTATTTCCAGATGCCCCTCATACTTAACATTAAATTACAATCTCACCATCTCCCGCTTCGAGTGAGAGTTTGAACAACTTCTCACTATAGGAGAAGCTCACTAATCTCGTAGCTCAATGAAAACGAAGAAGGCTCCGGCTTCCCTTTCCAAGACGAATAAAGAGAGGTCCATGACCCTACGCATTTCTAGCATGTGATATTTAACAAAATTCTACAATTCTTCTAACTTCATGCTATCAATCATTCTATGACCTTGGAGATTTGGGGGCCAAGCATATGGAGCTGTCATGGAGTCCATCGTGACCAAGGCGAGACTATTCCCCCTTCCCTAGAGAAATCTCACAAGATCTCTACACCAAATTCCATTCAACAAATCCAAAACTCCTTCCTATTCATCTAGAGTTCTAGACTAAGAGCTCATGGATGGCTTAGCATGTGCCACTGGAGTACTACTCCACTTCTCAAAAGGCCAAGTTAATAACCCTTCACACCTACAACCCCTAGTCCCACCCTTCTCCACTAGATCTAAGATCTCACACCCTCAACGATCAAGAATGGCAGAGCCCACTAAATGCTCGTCATGGAACCCCCTCTATATGGGTACCTCCTCGTGGGACCCATGCCCCTTACTCAGCCTCCCGAGAGAACCTCATGTGAATCCTCCTGCCTTGAACACAAAACCATTTCCCTGTGGCTGTTGGTTTCTGTATGGGTAGCAAGGGCCCCATGGGTCCCCTACTACCATCTTACATCTTCCAACAGTTGCCTGAATCATTGTCCTGCCATGGAGCAATTTTAGCCTGAGAAAAATTGCCGACCAGCCTTGCCACTGGTTGTTGAGTGCTGAAGATTTCTATAAGTAATGAATCTTACAAGGCACATGATGGTACACAAAAACACTTCGTGAAGTTTGCAAGAGATATGGCGATGGCGCATATTAGGCCCAAAAAGATTTCTCAAAAGAAAATTTCATAAGCTACACTCAAGGAGGGCATGTGCTCCTAAAATCCTAAAGAAGATTTGCCATAATGCGTATGTACTAGATTTTCCTAAGGATATAGGTGGTAGTAATGTCTTCACTGTAGAGGACTTGATTATTTATCAAGGCCATTATACTGATGAAGGTGATAGTGAACAAAGCATATGGTTGTCTATTGTACATAATATATCAAAAAAATTCGAAGATGTGCAACATGATCTGATCATTTATACAAGGTATGGTGGCTATCACAAGTTCTTGATGAAATGGAAGGGTTTTCCACAATCTAACATTACATGGGTCGCAACTGTGGATTTTCAACATGTCAATCCCGATCTCTATGAATAATACATCTCCATTCATTCGCATGAAAACTAGACCTTAATGCAACAGTGGAATAAAAAATTATGGGAGTTACAGATAATCTTATCAACAAGTTGTGGGGTAGAAGCCATAGAGAGTGGGTTTCAAAAGAGGCGGTGGGCACAGCAGGGGGAATCACAGTAATCTAGCTAGAAGGAGGGATTATTTGTAAAGAAAGACTATTTCATTGGCAGATTCACAGTTTCCATCTTGTTCGGCTCGGCTACTTGGGGGGGAAGGTGGGTGCTGACAATGGTTTATGGTCTAGTCAAGGCTAGGGAGAGAAAAGAACTATGGCTGGAGTTACAACTCATTCGTAGTCAGTGGCAGGGAGCTTGGATAGTGGGGGTGATTTCAATACAATTCGGTTCCCTTATGAAAAACAGACCGGGAAGAATTACGACTAATATGAGAAACCTCTCAAACTTTATCCTTGAAAATGAACTGATTGACCTCCACCTGGAAGGTGCAAAGTTCACTTGGTCCAACAAACAAACCCGATTGACTATGAGTCGCTTGGATCGTATTATTATCTCGCATGAATGGGAGGAGCATTTCTCAAAGATAGATCAACGAGCCCTACCTAAACCATTATCCGATCATAACCTCCTTCTACTAGAAATATCGAATTTCTCATGAGGCCCACGCCCCTTTAAATTCGATCTGGACCTATGTGATTCTCCGGAGTTCGAGGACAAGTTGATAACATGGTGGGATGACATCCAAGTGGAAGGCTGGAAAGGATTTGTCTTATGCAAAAAATTAAAAGATTTTAAAACAAAGATCAAGGAGTGGTAAAAAACTTACGATGAAGAAAACCGAAGAAGGAAGGAGGAAGTGTTGGCAACCTTGAAGGCCCTTGAAGGAAGAGAGGAGAATGGCATCCTCACAAACGAAGAAAAAATTGTTCGTTTGGGCCTAGTAGAAGAGCATGAGGAAATCCTTCGAAGAGAAGAGATAAGATGGAGAAGCTGTATGGCTGAAAGAAGGTAATAAAAATTCAAAGTTTTTTCACTATATGGCAAATATCGGAAGGAGAACCAATACAGTCAATTGTATAAAAGATGGTGATTAGTTAGTGGAAAATGTGGATGAAATCAAAGAAAAGATAATCAAATACTACATTACCCTGTATACAAAGAGTGTCCTATGGCACCCAAAGATAGAAGGCTTACAGTTCTGAACCATTAGCTAGGCCCAAAGAACCTCGTTGGACAGGGACTTTTCGGAAGAGGAGGTGGAAAATGCAATTTTCTCGATGCAAAATGACAATGCACCAGGCCCCAGATGGTTTTCCTATGGCTTTCTTCCAGAAGTATTGGAGTGTAATAAAGATGATACTATGGATTTCATTTTGTAGTTTCAAGATAGAGGCATCATCAGTGAAGAGGGAAAATCAACATTTATAGCCCTCATTCCAAAGAAAGAAGGTATTATTGGAATTAATGACTTCCGCCCGATAAGCCTTGTCCACAGCTTGGCAAAAATTATATCGAAGATTCTGGCTAGAGGGTTGAAAACTGTAATGGGTAGCATCATATCACAATTTCAAGGGGCCTTCGTTGATTCAAGGCAGATTCTTGATGGAGTGTTGATCGCCAATGAGGTCATCAACTCTGTCAATCGAGATAAAAAGGATTGTCTGATACTCAACGTCGACATCGAAAAAGCTTATGGTCACATTGATTGGGAAGTACTAGATGAAATTCAAAGCCATATGAGATTTGAGTTTCGATGGAAAAAATGGTCTAAGGCAGTGGTAACAACGAACAACTTCTCCATCTTAATTAATGGATCGGAGGAGGCATATTTTAGAAGTTCGAGAGGCTTGCCCTAGGGTGACCCATTAGCCCCATACTTGTTCATAATGGTGGTGGAAGCTTTGAGCTTGACGATCTCTAAGGCAAGGAACCAAGGTCTTATACATGGATTGAAAGCGGGATCCGATGGTGAAGAAATAACACATCTCCAATTTGCAGATGATGCCCTGGTATTTATTAAGAATGAGGAATCAATTGTAGCTTATGTTAGACGCATCTTCAGATGGCTTGAGCTAATCTCAGGTCTGAAAATTAACTTTGGCAAAAGCAAGCTGGCAAGAATCAATGTGGACGAGGAGGTGGTGCAAAAGTGTACGAAGTCTATAGGATGTGAAGCAAGCCTATTCCCTATCACACACCTTGGATTGCCTTTGGGGTTTGGGATTCCTTTAGTAGCTCAATGGGACCCAGTTATAGAAAGAATTGAGCGGAAATTAGCAACATGGAAGAAAAAATACATTTTGTTGGGTGGCCGGATCACCCTGATTAAAGCAGCCCTTGCTAATATGGCAGTCTACTTCATGTCGCTCTTCAAAGTTCTAGTGAAGGCAACTCTAAGAATTGAAAATTTGCAGCGTGATTTTAATTTGGGAAGGGGATGGTAGAGGCGACAAGCTTAACCAAAATTTGACCTGATCACCTTTGCAAACTTTGAATCAGGCTGGGTTACCGAAAGAACCCACCTTTAGGAGTCTCTAGGAATCCACATAGAACAAAACACCGTGAATCCACACAGCTAGAGGTGTGCTGCAAGCTCTCAAAAGTATTATTGATCCATATCATAAAGTTTAAAAGCCATTCACATCTTTTTTTTAATGGAAAAAGCCATTCACCTCTTTAAATGAAGCAACTTAAAGACTCCCACTAAAGCTTGAACTCCACTCAAGGACGGAAGGAGGGGCGGCAATCCCTCCCTCCACCCGGCCCCGATAATTCTAGAAGAAACGTACAAAGGCATTTGAAAATGTCGAAATTCACCAATAAAAAAATGTCAAAACTGCTCTTTGCCTCCCTTTTAAATTCCTAATCTTCATAAAGGGGGGCAAAATGGGCTTATGGTAAATCTTTGCCCCTTTTAGGCAAAATCACAGCATCCCAAAGTTACAGGGATCTTTTGCAAAACTTTCTCTCATTGTTACGGGTTGAAGAATCAATTTAGGTTTCTCCGCGTATCTAAGAGGCCCCTAAGATTTAGGTAATCTCTCTCTCTCTCTCTCTCTCTCTCTCTCTCTCTCTCTCTCTCTCTCTCTCTCTCTCTCTCTCGTCGCCAATTGTAGAATAAAACCGTTTGAAAGTGGATTAATGCGAGAGAGACATTTGCAGCTAGATAAGAAGATCATGGGGTGAAATTTCCGTTGTGGGGTTTGGGGGGTGAAATTTCTTTATTCCTCTTTAGTAATCTATAATTTCATAAAACCTTTTAAGTTATTACAAATTTCTCTCCAATTTTATATAGTTTCCATTCTCTTAAATATATTTTTCAGCTTTCTAAACACATTTTATCGATATTCAAATTCAATTCATTTTTCCATATGTTACTGTTTTTTGAAACTAACTGTAGTTTTCTAAAATCTAAAATTATTTCAAGATTGAATTAGTCCTGCTAGTTTCAAAATCGATAAGCAAAGTCTCTTGATATTAATCTAATTGAAGGACTTTCATATGAATGACTAGTGCGAGCGGAAGGAAGAAGAATCGCAATCGAAGAACACAATCTAATCTACAGTTCTTTTTGTGAAACTGTAACTAGAAGATAAAATAACATAAGTCTGAAAAATGTGTCATAAAAAATTCAATTAATTCCCCCACCTCACGTCCACTTAATCCTTTTATAAAGGTAAAAGTCACATTACACGTAGGCATCTTAACTGTCAAGGAAATATCCTGAAAGAAATCTAATAAAAACATACTTTCTAAAATGCTGACTCTTAAGGAATCCTAGTAAAAATAGAGTTTCTAAAATGCTATGACTCTTAACCAGTAAGGACACTAAAATATATGAAGAAATAAAGATAAGAGGCCTAAAATATCTATTAGATTATCATAACTAATTTGCTCTTACGATAGGGATAGCAACTAGGAAAAAATCATGATCTCCAAATTTTCCCTTGTGTTGACTTTTCAGCTTCAAATTGCAAAAAAAAAAAAAAAGAAGAGCTGTTGTTGCATCAGACTCCTCGAGTTTAAGAAAATCCATCCACGAATTTGAATCTTCGAAGAGTGCACTTTCTCACTAATATTTTCCATCATCATTTTCCCATTATTCCAAAAAACTCTTCCTCGAATTTTGATGTATCGAAGAATAATAATCATTTGAAACTCAGAAGAATCAAACTCTTCTACATAATCTCTAAGATAAAAAGATGATCTTTCTCGACCTTGAACTGGATCGAATTCATAAACCTCCATTATAGGCTTCAATGTATGATCTAAAAAAATGATCAGCAAAAATTGACAAAGAAATAAAATTAGTATTTTGCCATTTATTCTCCACTTCTATCTCCATGCCGTCGATCCAATTTCTTTTGCTTCTTTATTCATGGTTTCATAGCACACAACAACCATCTCTTGTGTCACTACATCATCGCAACACCCACTATCAATGATAAGATTATTCGTAGTATGCCAAGTAAGCAACACCTCACCACGATCATTCCAAGTGATCTTGTCACCCTCATCATCATTGTAGTCTTCATAACACGACTGTTCATTTAGAACATTCAATTCGACCAAGACCTCAAATTCTTCAACCAAAATTATGTAACTTTGGATTGGGCTCTCTTCCACTACATGACCGACACCCAAACACTTAAAGCACATATTAATATCACGGTAGGGCTTATTAGAACCGAATCAATCTTGAAATCCCCTATCACCCGGCCCACCCAACAGAGCACGATGATAATAAGGGTTAACATCTTCTGAGGTGAGATAATTGTCATGGCCACTTCGAGTTTCGAAACGCGCTACACATTTCTTAACTTGTTGGACTTAGGAATGTAAATTGGGTCAAGCTCAACCTGAACCAGACGGGTCAACCCTCTTTTTTCTCTGGTTAGGTTGGGCTTTGCTCGGGTCGGGTTAGGTTCGGGTTGGATAAAAGGAACCTGACAAAATTTTGGGTCGGGTTAGGGTTGATGTGTCGGCAACCCGACTGGATTCATAACCCTAGTTAAAATCAGTATTTTAGTACTATGTGTTTAGTTAGAAAGCTAAGAATGCTATTTTTACTATACTATTTTAGCAACAAAGCACAGATTGCAAAACCCAAGGCAAAATCAATCTTTTTGGGTAAGAAATCTAAGAATGCGTAAGCACATTGACTGTTATTTAATATTTTATTATGTTTTCAATTAATGATTTCTTTCTTTTTTCGAGAGAACTTGTTTTTTTTATGGAAGCGTGCTTGCATTAATTAGTCTTGCCTTTTGAGAAAAGAAACCAGTCTTTTTCTCATTTACATTAATATCCTTCTTTTATTGAGACACTTTCATCTTCATCACTGGATTCATCTTCTTCTTCTTTCTTGAATTATATGCAACTTCTATCAAAAGATTTTTCAATATTTCTTCTGCAATATTCTTCACTGCTTTACAGTGGGAACAGTGAACCATGTCGAGCAGAAGAAGAAGTCGGGTTTTTTTTCCTTCAACTTGAGTCGGGTTCAAGTTGGGTTCAGGTTCATAAAAAAGCCATGCGGGTTGGGTTGGGTTGGGCATCTTCGGGTTTAGGATCGGGTCGGGTTGGCCCCAACCCGACCCGAGTTGCACCCCTAGTTGGACTTGTCTCCTTAAGTCTCTGGCTTCATCGATTTTGTGATCATGATGAGGAGCCTCAACACGGATACTTCGATCATGCCTACCAGCCATGATACCAAATTAGCACGAACGAAAGCAAGAAGGATTGCAATCGAAGATTCCAATAACCACAACTCTAATATACGTTTCTTTTGTGAAGCCGTAGCTAGAAGAGAAAATAACACAATGCTGCAAAACGTGTCATAAAAAATTCAATTAATTTTCCCACCTCCCGTCCTCTTAATCCTTTTATAAAGGTAAGAGTCACATTACATGTAGGCATCCTAAGTACAAAGAAAGTCACATTACATGTAGGCATCCTAAGTACAAAGAAAGGTTTCATAAAGAAACCTAATAAAAACATACTTTCTAAAATACGGACTCTTAAAGGATCCTATTAAAAATAGACTTTCTAAACTATTATAACTCTTAACCAAAGGACTCTAAAATATACGAAATAATAAATACAAAACTCCTAAAATATCTATTAGATTATCATAACTAATTTGCTCTTACGATATTGATAACCACCAGGAAAAAAATCATGGTCTCCTAATTTTCCCTTGTGCTGGCTTTTCGGTTTAAATTGCTGAAAAAAAAGAGATGTGGCTGCATCAATCACCGAATCTTGATTTCTGTTATTGGAAAATTCTTAATATCTGATTCTTGATTTTGCTCCAATATGTACTCTGAATTCTATTCATTCCTAGTTCTTTTTCATGAATCGTACCTGTACTTTTGCAACCTAAAATCTTCTTAGTCATTTAAGATGTTCTGTTTCATTAATATTACCTCTATTTATTTGAAAGGTGAAATCTTCCCTATTTTTTTATACGAATCTAAATACTTTACCTGCTATAAGATTTCTTGTTCTAGTTTTGTCATAGGACTTCATTCATTATCTGAATCATGTTTCCTGTTCCATCAGTACAATAGTTTAATTTTCATTATTCCTAAACCAAAAATATTCAGAAGGCATACTTTTCCAATCCTTTTTGTTAGCCACTATAAGTTTCCCGCATCACAGGTTCTGCCGAGTTTAACACAATCTAGCAATAAATCAATACAATCGGGTCATGACCTCAAATAAGTCAAAAGTATAACAAATGAAAAGGGCACGGTTTTCATGAAACTGAAATGGGTTATCTTACCCGGGAGTTCCAATTACTCGAGTAACATCAATGTGGGTGTTGCCATTAGGTAAAATCTTTGCAATGCCAAAATCAGCAATCTGCATGACTTCAGTTCATTAGAGGAACCATAGAAATAAAAGCTCAGCAAATGAAAAACTATAAAACTGCCCTTACTTTGTCATTGAATGGCCAATGCAACAAGCACTTTTAACTAATTTTTTGGAAAAGACTTCATTTTTTTAATGAACTTTACAACCCAATTTGACAATCAAAAGAAAGCTATGAACATAAGAAATTTCAAGATACGGTTATTTCGTGAATAACTGGTAAACTGACGTAGAGTGGGTCCCGGCCAAAGAGTGTGGGCACTATTTGTTGTAGGGGAGAATATTTGTTTTGTCATTCATAAGTAACAAGGTGTGTGTGTGTGTGCGCGCGCGCGCGTGCGCGCATGCGTGCGTGCTAAATAACCTTAGGGAAGGTTATGTTTGTCTTTACCATATTAGGATTAGTATAAATATGAGTCTTCCATCTTTTGGGGACTTTTGAAATTGGGAGAATTGGATTAGAAATTTCATTTGGGAGCTCGAAATGCCCAACTGAGGTGGTCAGACTCTCTTTTGCAAGGAGTACAATGCTTAGAAGGAGATATTAAGCTATCCTTCCTTCTTGCCTGAAGCTTTTTGCCCATCCTTTCTTCATGTTAGGATTTTATTTTTCTTGAAGAAATTTGGTGAGTTCCTTTTGTCCAACAATGATTGGAAATTATCTTGATGAATTTCAACCCTATTTGTGAATGTTTATTAATTCAGTGTCAATTTTATCAATGTTACTCATATTCAATTGAGGTCTCTGTAAATTTTCCTACCCTTCGATTTCCTCGAAGCAATCAAATAAAGAAGCACTCCATTATTTTCTTTCAATTCCTAAAAAAAGTGCCGATTGTTGAAAGTACTCCGGACATGGACTGTAGTGGATATCAATATGGTCCAGACCAGAGATAGAACCCACTAATGGTTGTTCTATTAAAGTTTTGAGCTGATTTGATTGCATCGGAAGGACATTTAGTCAATCCTACTGAAATTAGCATTTGATATTTATTTTCAAGCTGAACTGAAATAAATGACTGGCAACTCATTATGGAGTCCTTGGATTCAGTTGAGTGAAGGAAAGCCTGAACCGAAGGCTTGAAAGCCTACTGATTTAGGGCTTTCGCAAGAGGTAGACCTTCAGCCTTCAAGAAAGTAGAAACTACACATTCATAATTGCATGTAGTTAGAGCCAAGCTTCATGGCCTCTGAGTTGAAGGAATTGATTGTAGCTTGAGAGTCAGAGTGAAGGCATTCCCATTTGAAATGCAGAACCACAAAGTACTATTCTCGACTTTCCTTTGATCCTACTATAAAGAAGTAATAGGACTGCTTAATCTCTGTTTATAAAAAGGCATATGCCAAAGATTGTTTTTCCTATCATGAATAAAACTATGAACAAAGATGAACAACCGGAGGATTATTCAATAGATGTCTTGTTACTTGTATAAGGCTCGGTATTGTCAAAATTTGAAGAAAAATGAGTTGCAGTTTGGACTTAGTTTTTGAAAGAAGTGAACATTCGACTATAGTTTGTGGACTTGCCCTATTCAAAACCAAAATTAAATAATTTCAAAGCAGGATGTTACTTGTTTGTGATTTCCCCTAGAGTGCATTACATTTACCTGCATGTCCATTCTAATTCAGCTTCAATTGTGAGTGGAAAACTCAATATTCTGCAAATTGCTTTACATCATAAACCAAATCAGCATGCTAGATCAATACCATATATTTTAGGAGACAAGCAGAGATATGAATCCTACCTTTGGTTCCCAGTGATTATCAAGAAGAATATTGTCTGGCTTGATATCACGATGAATAATCTTTGTTGGACCTACAAATTAAAAATATCCCTAAGAACAAGGACCAATGCCTCGACACATTTCAATAAGAAAACTTCAATTATAGTTTGCAACTAAATAGATCAATACGGGAAAAGAACTAGAAAGGGAGAACTTACATTCCTCATGTAAATATGCCAGTCCTTCTGCAGAACCCACAGCAACTCTTACTCTTTTGGACCAATTCATGTTTTGTCCCCCACTACCTACAAGAACCCAAGATCAAAATCAGAGCTCGAAACTCTATTGAGCAGTTTCCAGACAATTGTTTTAAGAAGTCTTCCTTCTATAAGAGGAAGAATTTGATTCAACCATCAATCAATTTTTCAAAGATGAGAAAGAATTTGATTGTGTAATTAAAAAAATGTATGAAGCATCCATTAATAGACTTGTGAATCTTAGTATTGTAAGAAAACTCGGCTTACCATGCAAATGGGACCTGAGTGAGCCGTTAGGAACAAACTCAAAAACAAGAATCCTCTGTCCTTGACCCATGCAGTATCCAACTAATGAAACCACATGTCTGTTATGCGCCTGGCTAATAATCACAACCTCTGATCGGAACTCACGATCGACGTGTCCTATACCGGGTTTCAGCTTTTTGACTGCCACTTGTATACCATTTGCTAACCGTCCTCTATAGACAACCCCAAAAGCCCCTTCCCCTAGGCGGTTACTGCGTGAGAACCCATGAGTCGCCGTGTCTAATTCCTGGTAATTGAACACTCTGGCCCTTTGGTTATGATGGGGATGGGGATGGGGACGTCGGGGGGGAGGGGGAGGGGGAGGGGGAGGTGGATGGGGATGGGGATGGGGACGTCGGGGGGGAGGGGGAGGGGGAGGGGGAGGGCGAGGTGGATGGGGATGGGGATGGGGATGTCGGGGGGGAGGGGGAGGGGAAGGGCGAGGTGGATGGGGAGGGGGATGGGGACGTCGGGGGGGAGGAGGAGGGGGAGGGGTAGGGGGAGGGCGAGGTGGATGGGGATGGAGATTTGGGAAAGGGCGACGAGGGGCATTGTTCCGGCGATGGGGGATCGGGGTTATAGCACGACAGTAGATGCAACGGATGGAACTGACGAAGGGAGGGGCCTCCAGAAGACGCCCACAGTTGGAACAGATCACCCTCGACATTTTCGTACAAAGGAAAAGGCTGGGGTAGAATGCGGTGTTTTTATGTTAACTTTACCTCAAGTCAGCGGACAAACAATTAATTACTCTCCAACGTCAACGGTCGTACCAACAATTAATTTATTTAAATGGCAGTCATATCCCCCCCCTCTTCCTGGATAAAATGCCATTGCTAGTCTACACTCTACAGCCGGTACTACTCCTCCTCCAAACCGCTCTCTCTTACCCTCTCTCTCTCCACCATGAGTGGTTGGTGGGCCCAACAATTAATTTGGGGTTGCCATCATCATGTGGAAATGATTTTGGAGGGGCACAACGTATTTATGTTATGCCCATCAAATAGATGGCTTGGATCATACTATGGTGTCTACCGTACACTTCATTTTTCTTTTTTAAGAGAAACTATGACTCTGTATAAATAAAACACTATTTCTAAGCAACCAATAAGAAAAGTCTCCTGGTATATGAAAACAAAAAAAATTGCAAATGTCGATGCTAAACTCAACGCAATCTCAACAAGGAATACAGACAAAATGAGACAGTTTTGGCGGGAGGTGGGCGCGGGTCCCCGGGTTGACAACGACGACGACTTGAAATTGCTCTTTATTTTGGTAGATGCTGACCTTCTAGACACCAGTTGGTGAATACTCTTTGCATCTCCAAACCTCCACCAGTAAAGCATCTATGGAAAAACCATGTTACAACCGACCCGTCTAGACACCAGCTTGCACTAGTGCTTTATCTAGGAGTACAACTCGGGTTGGGTTGGGTTGGGTTGGTTGAGGCCTTCCCTAATCCTACCAAAGGTGACCTTAACCTTAACCTGCCCGACCCCAGCTTCGGGTTTAGAAGGGTTAACCCTAACTAACTCTAACTAACCCTAACCTAACCCGCCTTAAATCTCTCAACCCTAAGTTAACCTGTCTAACCCAATTTTCCAAATCAGATCAGGTTAGATTTGGGGGAGTTTTTATATGATGCCCGACCTTCAATTAAGTACCGTCAAAACGGTAGCCCCTTGATATTGGATCCAACAGCAGCCCACTTTTTAAGAGGCTGTTGTTGGATCAAATATCAAGGGTGGTACTTTTGAGGTACCACCTTCACGTCACTCGACGGTAGGGCATCATATAATTTCTTAGATGATAAGGACAAAAATAAAAAAAGCATACAAAAAAGTCAAATCTATTCAATAAGGGTATCAATTTTGGCTCGGGCTCGGAAGCTCGCTCGAGCTCGACTCGAAAAAAGCTCGGCTCGAGCTCAGTTTGAATCCTTAACGAGCCGAGCCGAGCCGAGCCCGATTTAGGCCAGGCTCGGCTCGGCTCATTAAGGCTCGTTAAGAATTTAATATATTTAAATATATATATTATATATTAATATATACACTAAAAGGGTTATCCAGGGAGTGAAAGGGGGAGGCAAAATATGTCACTTCATTTTTGGAACCCCATTTGTTACTTGGACCACCCCCATAGTGTAAAAAAAGTAGTCAAATTACACTAGATAGGGCTGTCCAGGGAAGATGAGGGGTGTGAACTTAATATAACCCGAGCTCGGTAAGGCTCGTGAGCCTGGCCGAGCCTGACCGAGCCGAGCCTGGTTCGAGCCCAAGCCAAGCCAAGCCTGAGCCGAGCTTTTGAGCTTAACGAGCCGAGCCTGGCCAAGCTCGGCTCGGCTCGGCTCGTTTACACCCCTACTATTCAAGTTAGGTCGGGTTGGGTTCAATTCGTAATAAAATGATGATAAAATTAGAGGGACATGGGGGTGCGGGTGATGACAGGGTTAGCGTGGGGACAGGATCAAGTGCAGGTCGGGTCATAACTGGTAGTCTTGGATTTCAATGCTATATTGGGTTTTGCTAACGTTGCAACCATATGCCAAGCAAAACCCCTCAACCATCCTAGCTTTTGTGTAACCAAACACACCCACCCCAAAATTCAGCCGAGTGGGACTTTTCCAACCTTAACAAGAGGAAAAGCCAATCCAACCCGACCAAAATTAGGTTGAGCCCCACCTAAGTTGCACCCTCCCTAGCTCTCTCTCTCTTCACTGAGTTTTTTTGTCTCCAAAACATTAAACACAGCACCAAAGTCCTAATCATAGTCAAAAGGCTCGAGCTTTTGACATATTAAAAATGACCGAGGATTGACATATAAAAAATGACTTGGTCGTGTAATTTATACGGCCAGCTAATCATAGAAAATGGATGAATTGCTCGCATACAATTGAGACTTTGGAATAACAGCGGTGAGGGAGGGTTGTCAACAAAACCTTTTCTATGATTTGAATTATGATGAATTATAAAGAAAGTTGTTTGGGTGTTGAAATGTCAGAGAGTATAAATCCCACATCACCAGATTCCCACTGCCTCGAAATTTGGATTTCGGTCCGTTACAGGCAGACTCCACAACTGCGGCCTCTCATTGTTCAAAAAAAAAAAAAAAACCTATCAGTGAATGTTGAACAAAATGAACAAAGATGCTTTAAGGCGCGTAAACTCTTTCCTTAAGTCAATATTCACCCACACCAATAGTGTTGGGATCACGAATTCACCTCCTAGATACAATGAAGCCTGGTTTCACACCAATTGCTTGATGACGTACGCTCTGCACTAAACGGCATCAAACCTGAATTACCCTTAATTTGTCAAGTATGTGAGACCCAAGTGACTGTTTCTGCAGAATAACAGTACACTTGAAAACAACTTCGAAAAACAGTAAATAAAACGTTTGTAGGGGGATTTAATAGAATGCAAAAGTGTAAAAAATGCTTCTCGAATCAGCAGTTGGGCCTGCCAAAGTAGATTTTCAAATTATTTATCGAATGGGTGTTTTCTACTGTTTTTATAGTCTTTGGTGACTCTTCTGTTTGAAATACACCTCTTCAGAGTAGGGCTGCACATGAACCAAGCCGGCTCGTGAACATGTTTGGGTTCGGCTCGTTAAAAGCTCGGCTCGGGCTCGTTCGTTTACTAAACTAATCAAACCCGAGCCCAAAAATTAGGCTCACCAAATAAACGAGCTGAACTTGAGCTTTGTATAGTTCAGCGCGGAAAAGCTCGTGAGCTTTTAGGCTCGGTACATAAACGAGCCAAGCCAAGCGAGCTTTAAAGCTTGGATTATGTTTGTTTTTTATATATAAAATAAAAGAATATAGGTTGTTTATCATAAATGAAAGTTTGGCTAAGTGGTTAAGGTGTTGGATTTAGAGGGGGCTTGGGTTCAAATCCCACAGATGTATGTTTTTATCATTCTTGAGACGAGCTGAGCTTAAGCCCGGTTCGTTCCACTTAACGCACCGAGCCAGAGCCGAGCTTTCTCGAACATTTCACGACACTACAAGAAACTTGCATTTCACCGGCGGTCCTTCACCGACGTTCAGTAAAATCGTCCCTAATTGGTACTAGTTACCGACATTCATTATCTAAACATTGCTGCATATAAATTCCAGGTGACATTCATTAGAAAGAAATGTCGGTAAATACCTTTAGGCACGGTAGTATCATCAACGCTCACTGAAAGTGTCGGTGTAAGTTACACCGACATTCATTCGCATATGCACCAACGGTTTCTTGTAGTGCGAGCCGAGCCGAGCTTTTTCGAAAACTAAACGAGCCGAACCAAACACGAGCCTTCATAAAAACTAAACGAGCCGAGCCCGAACACCCCAAAGCTCGGCTCGGCTCGGCTCGGCTCATTTGCAGCCCTACTACAGAGCACCTTTCCACAGCAGATTAATTGCTGGCCGTTAGATCACGCCCATCCGTGATTCTACGATTCAGATCAATCCTTGGGTGACTGTTGGCTTGTATAAAAACCCCTTCCAATTCCGTAACAGCTAGGTCAACCATCCACGGTGCGGATCGCACCCTTTAGGCTCTTGACCGTTGGGACAATGGGATACAACCCAACGGTCCTCATCCACCAGCTGTTACCCTACGATCAGACGGTCCAGGTCGCACCCGCTCGAGCACTAGCCGTTGAAGCACACTGGACCGAACCCATGGCCCAACCCGACCGAACTATTCGGTCATTCGGCCCGACCGATTGCAGCAACTCTGATCGGACGGTCCAGATCAAATTTGAAAAAATCTAATGCTGTCCGTCCAGATCAAATCTGAACAATTCTAGTGCTCCAATTACTCCTTACGACGATGCGTTGTGAGAAGTACAAAGTGTGCCTAAAAAGTCGCCATTAGAACCCTATAGCTCATTGCCCATGCCGCGCGGACATGTGCAGACAGTGCGTTGCACTGTCCCGTGGTTCCACCCTTGGCTAAGAGCCAATGCAATGAAACAAAGAAGAGATGTGTGTAAAGCTATATTAGCCCATCTCTTTCTTTCTCCACGTAGGGCTATGGTTTTGCACTACACTTCCACACTCTATACAGAAAGTAAGT
Source organism: Tasmannia lanceolata (assembly GCF_043159265.1). NCBI lineage: Eukaryota > Viridiplantae > Streptophyta > Magnoliopsida > Canellales > Winteraceae > Tasmannia > Tasmannia lanceolata. The sequence continues at coordinate 23,468,667 of NW_027518680.1, forward strand.
TTTTTGGAAAGAAAAGTTTTTCTTTTCCAAAACACTTTTACAAAATCTTTTCCAAATACTCTATTTTGACTCAAAACATGATTTTGAAAATCAAAATCCAACAATCCCCCACCATTTTCAAAATAAAAAACTGGTCTCATCATACTTGGAACTCTTATGCATAAATGAAGGTATCACCATTTACCAGAATAACATAGTAGATGCGTCTTTAAACTAGCTATACTATATGGCCATCCAGATACGTTTTACACATAAGAAATCCATCTCCTTGGGTGATTCTTATAAACGGACACGTGTATTGGCTATGTATCTGTATCTCAGTTTCATGAGTGCTCTAGGGACTAGCCAAGTCTTATAGGAAGCGACACCACTTCCACACTCACTTAGGTAGGCTAAAGCATGCCCCTGTAACTATAACACCCTAACAACTTTATTACAAGCCTATTAAGAGCTCATATGCTCAATCTCCTCCGTTGCACATTACAGGTACCAAGCACTTCCCTTTGGGATGACATTTATATAATTTATAGTTCTTGCAGACACTCCATATGATGTGCTTGGGCTCATTGAACTCAAGACTTGATGTCTCTTGAAGCGTTGAGTTGACTTTCCTTCATTGGTGATCATAATTTGTTGGCTTTAGACCCATCCCCATTAATGTTTTTAACAACAAATCTCTTGCAAGACCTTTTGTTAAGGAATCAATCAAATTCTGGCTTGATCTCACAAAATCTATAGTTACTACTCCATCAGTAAGTAATTGCCTGATAACTCTATGTCTAAGTCCAGTATGCCTGGACTTATCATTGTACACATGATTATATGCCCTCAATAGTGTGGCCTGATTATCACAATGCACATATACCGATGGCATAGGTTTATGCCAAATAAGAATTCTGATAGTAAATTCCTTAGCCATTCCACCTCTTTACAATAAGAGGCCAATGCAATAAAGTCTGCTTCTATGGTGGAAGTAGTTATTTAAGTCTGCTTCTTAGAAGCCCAGAAGATAGCTCCCACATCAAGAGTGAATATCCATCCACTCGTTGATGAATGACCAACATGCTCAGTTAACTAACCAGCATTTGTTTATCCTTCTAATACACCTGAATACCCACTATAAGACAATCCATAGTCTATATTGCCTTTTAGATATTTAAGAATCCAATATGTGACATTCCAATGATTATTGGTAGACCTACTTAGTTTTCCTAGTGAGAATGCAATGTCAGGTCTAGTACATGTCATAGCATACATTAAACTACCTATGATACTAGCATACTCTAATTGGGATATAGCCCTTCCTGAATTAGGATACAAACTGATATTTGAATCAAAATGTGTTGAAACTGGTGTTCAATCCAAGTGATTAATTTTTCTAAAAAATTTATCTATATAATGTGATTGGGTAAGAATAAGCTTATTATCTTTCCTTATTATTCTAATACCTAATATCACATCTGCAACACTCATATCTTTCATGTCAAACTTAGATGATAGTAATTCTTTAGTACTTATAATATTATCCATATCAGTACCAAAGATTAGCATGTCATCTACATATAAGCAAATTATAACACCTTTGCCATTTTTATACTTACTATATACACACTTATCTGACTAATGTATCTTGAAACCATTCGACACTAAGACCTTATCAAATCTCTCATGAGACTGTTTAGGGGCTTTTTTAAGCCCATATAATGACTTAACTAATTTACATACTTTATGCTCTTGACCAGGCATAATAAAGCCTTCAGGTTGATCCATATACACTTTTTCATCAAGTTCATCATTCAAGAATGTTGTTTTAACATTCATTTAGTGAATGTGAAATTTGTGTATCGATGCAAGAGCAATTACGACTAACATGGTGGATATCCTAGAAACTGGGGCATAAGTGTCAATGTAATCTAAACCAGCTTTTTGTGTAAATCCTTTGGTAACTAATCTTGCCTTAAACTTTTCTATAATTCCATCAACTTTCATCTTCTTCTTAAAGATCCTTTTACAACCTATGGGTTTAGATCCAGGGGGTAAATCAACTAATTTTCAAGTTTTATTACCCATGGAATCCATTTCGTCATTGATGGCCTCTTTCCAAAATGATGCATCTTGAGATTTAATGGCTTCTTCATAGGTTTTTGGATCAGGCTCTATGTTTACATCTATCATAGTTGAAGTAAAGACCACATCTCGTGACCATTCAACTAGGTAAATGACAAAATCAAGACCATAATTCTTTTCTCTTCTGTCTCTTTTACTTCTTCTAATCTCATTAAGTACCTCATTAGTTTCCTCTTGAGGCTCTAATGAAAATTCTAAAGGTGGGTTTGGATCCATTAATCTAGGAATGGAAGAAAACCTATTTTCAAAGAAGGTGGTATCCCTAGATTCTATAATTGTTTTTATGTCTATTAGTTCATTTGGTTCTATAACTAAGAACCTATCAGCTTTACTATGGTTTGCATATCCTAAGAATATGCATTCAATGCCCTTTTTACCTAACTTTCGTTTCTTAGGTTTGGGTACCTGAACAATGGGTCCACAACCCCAAACTTTAAGATAACTTAAGTTGGGTTTTCTCTTTTTCCAAAGTTCATAGGGGTTTTCTTATTAGGTATTCTATTTTGGATGTGACATTCCCATTTCCATTAGAGCCTTCTTTATTACCACCGCTAGTAAACAACATAAATGGAGGATAGGAAGGTTCCCACCTTTCGCATCACAATTGTCACGCCCCCAAACCGTATACACGGTTGAGAACACAACCATGTCATATACCTGTAAAGATAACTCAACAAGCATACAATGCTAAAAGACAAATATCAAAGCCATTCACAACTATCTAATTTCCAAACAATATTAAAGATCCAAAATAACCAATAATTTAATTGTCTCTCTCTCTCTCTCTCTCTCTCTCTCTCTCTCTCTCTCTCAACCCATAATAATAATTGATGAAGTCTTAGTCACATTTCCAAATCAATAGTCACTGTCTAAGTTAAAATAAGAAAACTCCTAAACGAATCGTAGAAATGTCCTAAGCTTCTGCTCTCTCGTAAACGCCGCGAGATTCCCTAAAATTGTTAAACCACAGTCAGTTGACGCCTAGTACATAACAACAGACTAATAAAGTGAGGAACAGCATGCTAAGAAAGAGTTCAAAGAGTTTTAAATAAGTACCAAAGAATCGATGTTCACAACTGATGTTCTTATAGATTCAAGAGTGTCAAATCTAAGGTCGAAAAGTCAATAGTCCATATTTAGGGTAAGGAGTCCACAAGTGCGAATGTCACAGTTCTTATAAGTCGAAGTTCAAAGAAATACTAGATCAAAAGAGGTTTAAACGGGGTCAAAGTTCATATGAAACTTCTTGTCATTGTCTTAGTCACATAATACAACAATATACACCACAATATAGGATGGTTTTATTGACATGTTATTTTGCACCAATTGTCCGCGATGTCGGAACTAGTTCTTGATTCTTATTCATATAACTGTCGACACGGCCAACGAATGTCCCCCAATGGCGGGATCTAAGTTCTTATATTCATATATAGGCTAATGCCTTAATTGCCCCAATGGCGAGGGTCTTTTCTGAGTTCACAAATCTAAGCCTCTTGAAGTATTCGATTCGATGTTCATATGTTCATAAGGTTATCAGATTCATGGCTTCACATGAGTATCAAAGGCATGTCTTTGGTTTTCAAAGTTCTAAATTCAAAGGTCACACGGTTCGAAACATATTCAACTCAAATGTTCTATACACAGTTCGAAGTAATAAATAGTTTTACAAGTGATCAATAAATTGTACAACTGGCAGTTGCATGAGAGACCAAAGAATGGTATAAAACATCAATACGATGGCATGCTAAGTTCAATGTAATAACGAATCAAAGCTCACAAGGTCCTTAAGAGATCAGGACATTATTCTAGCGAATTGAAGGTATAAATCATGTGACGGAATCAATAACACAAAATTAGTACGTTATCACGTACCTCAAAATAACTCGTGTGCTTTCCGAATGGGAGAGCTAATCACCTGATAAAGTGTGCAACAAACATCAATAATAGGCCTCAGGAAGTACGTTAAGACGAAAATCTAAAATCCAAAATGAAATAAATTTTTAATATTTCTAGTGGTTCGGGCACCCGACTCTTCCTATTCGGGTGTCCGAACAATTCTTTGGATGACTCTTCAAGCGTCTCTGAGATTTTTCCATAATTTCCAGCTCTTGGGTTTCGATGTTTGGGCACTTGAGTCGGGAGTCCGGGACTCCCTTCGGACATCCAAATACTTAAGTTCGGGCATCTGAATCTCGTGAATTGGGGTTTTTTACCCAAGACTTGCGAGATCACAAATTTTTACCAAATTTCACAATCTTTGGGGATTCGTATCTTCTTCGTTTGGCCTTGTTTTGTGCAAGGTTGGATCCGATGGATTCCTTGTGACGAAAGGGTTACATTAAACCCAATCTAAGCACAAAAGATTCACCAGATGGCGATTAGAAAAGAAAATAAGATTTATGGTAAAAGTCACACAACTCTCAATTCTAATGCCCAAACGGATTGATCTTGGGTTCATTGGAGATTCAAGAACCTAACGAACCCCAAGGAATCTGAGATGAATCACACAGATCATCCCCATCACAATCGTACACCCAAAACGGTCATCTTAATTCGCAACACAAATCTTAGAGTTTCCAAAGATCAAAACTTAATCTAAATCATAGTTCTTACCACGGATTGTGTTCTTGTTCTCCAAGATGGCTTCTTTGATCTCTTCCACACGTACACCTTTTCTCAGGGCTGAGAAAAACATGTGGTTTTTAGGGTTAGGTTTTGCCAAAGTTCACTTAATGATGTATTTATAGGGAATTAGTAGACTCCCTAATCTTTTAGGTTTCCCATACGAAAAAACACCCTCCCTTAAAGAGGGGATGAATTTTCATGTGGGGGGGGGTATTTTGGGGTATTTCAACAACTGTTCAAGGTCATACAACCAATTGCAACCACCACCATCAACATCAGGTATTGCCTTGAATTTCTCAAAGGTCACTTTGTTCAATTACGAGGAATTATCCATGGTGACCGATGGGTTCCTTGACGAAACCTCCTCAGGCAAGGTGGTTTTGGGTTTGTCCGTAGAGGTACATTGGAAAATGGTGATCAAGTGGCACTCAAACAGGTGAAATCTGGCAGCAGACAAGGGGATCGTGAGTCTCAATTAGAGGTTGATATTATTAGCCTTATACATCACAAACACCTGGTTTCATTGGTTGGATATTTGCATCGCTGAAGAACGGAGGATTCTTGTTTACAAGTTTGTTCCTAACAACACACTCATGATCCATTTGCATGGTAAGACTTTTATTTCTCGAGTTTAAAATGCTTATGATTGTTCAAGTATAAATGATTAAATTACACCATCTCTTACAACTTAAGCTTTTGGAGTAATTGGTTGTTTCACAATGATATAATCCGAGTTCTCAAGTTCTCTTACTCTACTGAGATTTACAAGTCTACAGATGGATGTTTCATTTTTTTTTTTAAATACTCAATCAAATTGTCTGGGAACTACTCAATAGGGTTTTCAGCTCTGGTTTTGAACTTAGGTTCTTATAGGCAGTGGGAATCCAACCATGGAGTGGTCCACAAGAGTAAAAGTTGCTCCGGGTTCAATAAAAGGACTGGCATATTTACATGAAGACTGTAAGATCTCCCTTTTGAGTTTTTTTCCTGTGTTGATTGTATTGATCTATTTATTTCTAAACTATACTTGAATTTCTTTATTGAAATGTGTAAAGGCATTGGTCCTTGTTCTTTGTGATATTTTTAATTTGTAGACCATCCTAAGATCATTCATCTCGATATCAAGTCAAACAATATTCCTCTTAATCTTAACTGCAAAGCAAAGGTAGGATTCACATATTCACCAAATATATGGTAATGATCGGGCAAGTTGATTTGATTTACCAGTTATTCACGAATCAAACGTATCTTGAAATTTCATATGTTCAATCTCATGAAGAAGTAGCTTTATTTTGATTGTAAAATTGGATTGTTAAGTACTTTAAAACATCAAGCCTTTTCCAAGCATTGCTCAACATGTTTGTTGCATTGACCATTCAATGACAAAGTATGTGCAATTTTATAGTTTTTTATTTCCTCAAATTTTATGTCTATGGTTCATCTAATGAACTAAAGTCATTATACAGATTGCTGATTTTTCCTTGCAATGATTTTTCCTGATGACAACACCTACACTGAAATTAGACGAGTAATGAGAACTTTTGGATAAGATTAACCGTCTTTTTCGTTAAGTACTCTTTTCATTGATTCATGTCATGTGATCTGATTGAATTGGTTTACTGCCAGATTGTGTTAAGCCAAATAGAATACGTGATCTGGTAAACTTATAGTGGTTAACAAAAAGGATTGGGGAAATAGGCCTTACGAATAAGTTGGGTTTTGGGACTAGTGGAAATTAAACTATTGTATTGATGGAACAGAAATCCGGATTCAGATAATAAATAAAGTCCTATGAATAAATTAGACTCATATAGAAAATAGGAAAGATTTCAACATTCAAAAAAATACAGGGAATATTAAAGGAAAGGAAGGGCTTAAATGACTAAGAAGATTTCAGGTTGCAATAGTGTAGGAATGATTCTTGAAAAAGAACTAGGAATGAACAAAATTCAGCGTACACATTGGAGCAACAAATTAAGAATTAGATACTGAGAATTTTCAAAAAACTGAAATCAAGATTCAGTCATTCATACGAAAATCCTTCAATTATGTTAGTATCAAGATTCTTTGCTTATCACTCGAGATTTTTAAACTTGCAGGACTGATTCAATCTTGAAATAATTCAGATTCAAGAAAACTATAGTTAGTTTCTAAAACAACAACAGATGGAAAAATAAACTCGATTGGAATATAGACGAAATGGATTGAGAAAACTAAAGCAATATATTTAAGAGAAAGTAAACGATATAAATATAAGATGGAGAGAAATCAATTTTAACTGAAAATTTTTAAGAAAACATAGATTAGTAAAGATAATAAGGTTGTGGTTACCAAAAGAACCCACCTTTGAGTGCATATAGGAATCCCATAGAACAACACACCATTTACCACATAGCTAGAGAAGTGCTGCAAACTCTCATAAATCTTATTGATCCATATCATAATGTTCAAAAGCCATTCACCTCTTTAAATGAATCAACTTAAAGACTCCCACTAAATCTTGAAATACAATCCTATTAAAACTCAAAAACAACGAATGAATGTAACACTCGGCCCCACCAAGGGTCAGGAGAGTTAATAATTTTAACTAAATCTTGGTTGTAGATCCCCCGATCAAAGATCAACGGTCTAGATCTTCGATTTAGAGCCGTTCAGATCGTCAGCTTTGCACTCACTATAAATTGTAAGTTCGTTTTACTATAAATAATAAATTCCATTTTTTACTATAAATAGCAAATCCCATTTTTACTAGAAATAGTAAATTTCGGTTTTACTATAAATAGTAAATCTTGTTTTTTCCTTAAATAGTAAGTGGGCCCCACTATATAAGTTAAAATTTTAAATTACACTCTTTCTAAGTGGTTTGAATAAAGATGGACTCTTTTTATTAGTATTAGGGTTAGATTAGGAAAATAAATTATAAGTTGAAACAAATTAGGAAACATAAATCAATGGATTTTATAAACACCCAATTCGTGGGTTTTTCTCCCCACCGTGCGCACACCTCCCAAAAATTGAGAGAGAGAGAGAGAGACATGAAAGAAAAGAAAGAAAAAGAAAAAGAAAAGAAAAGAAGGAAAAGAGAAAGAAACTAGGGTTTGTGCACCAATTCGTTTCCTCTTTCAAGTGCATGCCCAAATTTGATTTTTCTTTGTATTTTTCATGAAAATTGCAACATGTTCTCTTGTTCTTGGTTAATTAATTAGGATTTTATAAATTTATTAAAGAAAGATTATTTTCTTTTGATCAAGAAAAGGGTTTTGAGATTTCTTTTTAGGGTTTTGACACAAAAGCCTTATTGTAAGTGTTAGAGAGTTTTCTTGGGCAAACTATGCCGTGCGTATGGTTTGGATGGAGTTTTGTCAATGTTTGTGTTAAAAATCAGTACCTAAAGGTGGCTGTTTTTTCGAAATATCAATACCTACTAATCATATAAATTATGTTACTTATTTTGTAAGAAGGAATATGATGCTATGTTTGTTGATTATAGTTTTTATGTGTTTTTTTTTAAACAAAACCAGCACAAAACAGTGTGTTTTGTGGGCTCTTTTGTGAAGGACTTTAATTGCACATGTCGCATAGTGTGAGCAAATCGTTTTCTATAAGTTAGACTATGTAATTAAGGTATGAGTGAATATTTCAGGTGCCGATTTCTCAAGGTATGAGTGAATATTTCAGGTGCTGATTTCTTGAGAAATCAGCAATATTAAATGATATTGAGGGTTACTTTGAGAGGATTCTCTCATGTACATAGTATGTAATATTGACATGTGATACTATGCGAAAATTAGGCTATGCATAAGCTACAGAGATGTGTTTTGAAGGCTGTTTTTAATAAAGGGCTGAAAATTATTTTAAATTTATTTTTAAAAGGAATGAGATTTGTGGTAATGAAACTATATGCTACATAAATTATTTTATGTAAAAATCGATCTTCGTAAGAAAAGCATTATTCTCCAAATAGAGTATTTGGAAAACTTATACAAAAGTGATTATATTTCTATGCTTTGATGGGTTTTTTAATAAAATATATATATATATATATATATATATATATATATATATATATAAATATATATACATAATAAATATGATATAACTACAAAAGGTGATTTCTAGGGTGAAGGATTTACTTAGAGCTATGAATAGGAGTAACTTAGGATAAGTTATAACAAGAGAGAATGAATAGGTTGAGAAAGACAAATTTAGTGAAAAAAGAATTAATAATACTTGGCTAAATTAATTGACACCCTTGACATGCAATAAATTACAGGTTTAACTTCCGAGTATCACATAGAGCTTCATACTGCATCTCTTTACAATAAAAAATTGCAGGCAATTGATAGTTGGCTCATTTAATAATAGTTCATTTAATAGATTTGATATTATAGTTATGTTCATGCTCATATCTTTCGCTTCCCATGTTTTAGAAATGCAAAATATCCATTTGAATAATATTTTTATACTTTTTATTTTTTAATGTATGCATATACACGATGACTTTGAGCCGCCTTAGTTTGGTATTGCGATATTTGACCCATATATACACACACATACATATATATGTATATTATATATGATGAATTTGATCCACTTGCTTTGGTATGTGATGTATTTTGACCCGTGTATATCTATATGATGATTCAGATTTGAGACTGTATACTTTGGTATACGATGTGATTTTTTTACAGTATTTATCTATGTTTTTCCACCTATAAGAGGTTTTAGATCCTGTGTTATTTATCTCTACCATGATCAATTGATATCCCCTTTGTTTGTTCTCATGTCTTTTGATTATCGTCCTCATGCTCCTATTTCAATTTCCATTCACGTTGCCTATTCTGATCATTGACATAACGATCATTATTATAATGTAATTTCATTATTGTGCACTCTTATCATGTGAGCCCACTATGGGATCTTGCTCAGTTCTCTCTGACTCAGTTACTACATTTTTGTAGGTTAACATGATGACATGAACACAAAATAAGAGAGCTTAAAGGGATTGAGGGACGTGTGTTCGGCCAAGGGGCCTTATTGATTTTTCTAGTTATCCTTCTTAGGCAATTTGCCTTAGTTTGTTTTATTCAGTGTGTTAGTTTCAACTTATGTTAGGAGACTTTTGGATTTTTGTATTGGCAGTTTGTAAATTCAAAAAGAAATGTAATTAGTATTTTATAGTTGAGAGTTGTTAGTTTTCCCTTTTGGGGTAGCGACTCTGATTTCTTATGTTTTGAAAAAAATATTATGTCCAAACAATATTTGGCCCAAATCCGGGTCGTTACAATGAAATTCCTAAGTTCCTAAATTCTATATAGTTGGAATCCAATTCAATCTCGAATTCTTAATTTGAAGCAATGAGGGAGCGTTAAGGAAGATCACTCATTATCGCCAGAGCAATGAGGAAGGTGTCGAGAGAAGACCCCAAGAAGTTTGCCATAAATTTGATTATGAAAACCATGGTAGGAGGTCACACGGGGTGTGGCGCCATCAAAGGGGTCTTGTAGAGCAGAAGTATCACTAACCTTTTCGCCGGCCTGGGTTAGTTGATCCCAGTAGAAGGATCCTTGGCAAGGTAGTTTACGTTGGAGAGGAGGAATCTGAGACAAAGTGCTGGGAAGTGCAAAGAAAGAAGGATTAGGTGGCTGGGTGATTAAGTGTGTTGGAGATGTAGCCTTTTGAACTTCTAGAGAAGGGTGGCATCTAGAAGTTTTGGGAATGTTTGGTCCAAATCGGATCAGAGCCATCCTATGAGTCTTCCAGGTCGAACGAGAATTCTTTGGACCCCCAGGGGACAAATTCAAATGGAGGAAGTATCTTGGTGAACCATTACACACCCTAGGATGGCATTGGGTTGAGCAGTTTCTCGAAATCCACCTTTCAGAGGCCTCAAAGCTGTAAAAATGCTCAAAGATTCTGCAACCAAAGGATAAATGTTTGGGTTTGCGGCCTACACTACTTCTTGAACAACCTATGGGGGATTCTCAAATTTTTTCCCCATCGCACAGGATTCTATTGCACTGGTTGGCCAGAACTAGTGGCGTTCATGGTGAGATAATGATCCACCCAGTTGGACCCACAAAAGTGATTATCACCCTTTCTTTGAATATTTATTGAGAGGACTTTGTTTGCCTGCTGAAATGGTAATTCGAGGTCCCAGTTCCATGCCGATTTGGCACAAATGGCATGGGATGGATGTGAAGGAAGTGTGGTGGGGGATTAGAGGCAACCCTCCTCATGCATGGACCTTTAAAACATTCGACAAGACCGAGAAACTTTTTGGGAAGTGGTTCCCATTGATTGATCATGGAGTGCTGGTTTCGACTGCAACGTAAGGAGAATTTGCTCGCGTTTCTTTGAGTTTTGCCCTAAAAACCCTTTGATCTCTTTTTTGTCAATGGATTTTTTTGGGTATTTTCTTCAAAGGAATCACATCTGTTAGATGTGGTTCAGTGTTATCATTCCTTTTGGAAGGAGACCCGAAGAAGACAATGCACAATCTTCTTCTCCTAGTGAGACCTATACTTGCTATTCTCTAGTTTTCATTGTCGATTTAAGTAGCAGGATGGAAGGGTTCATCGTCTTGCTCTTTGCTCAGTGAGCAATTCTAGAGTCTGACGAGGGTATGGAAGAGTTCCTTGTTTTGCTCTTCGCACAATGACCCAATTCTAGATCCCGCTGAAATGCAAGTGTGACAACTCAAGAGAGGGGTGAATTGGCTATTTAAAAATTCTTGGCTTAAGTATTCTTGGCTTAAGTAGGTGGATTATTAAAGTTGATTTACTGATTAAGCAATTATTAGTCTAACCTTTGTTCAAATAACCATAATAATGAAGATTAGGGCCTAGAAATTACTTTATCATGCATTGACTAACCCTTGTTCTATTAAAACATAAATACAAGCTAGGGTTAGAGATTACCAATCACCACAAGTGCAAGAGAAGAAGGAGAGAAAGCACACCACAAGAACACACAATTTTTATAGTGGTTCAGTCTATCACAAGTCCTACTTCACTCTTCCAAGTTTTCCTCCTTGGGTGCTCCACTAAGGTTGAGATTCTTCAGTGGCGAATCTACACGCCGTACAAACTCCTTCTCCAACTCCAAACGGAATAAACCCTTTTGCACGAAGCCTTATGAAGGGACACTCCCTCTTACAACGGATTCACCTTTGTTACTGGGCCGAATCGAAGACCCTCAATACAAATGAAGAACAAAAAATAAAACTCTCTTTTTGCCTCTTGATAGGCGGATTACAAACTCTTAAGCTCACAAACTCTCCAAATAAAAATACAAATGTAGAAGCCTATGGAGATCCTCTTGATGGAATGTAAAAATCAAATTAAAAAAGGTTAAACTTTTGATATAAAGGTTTTAGCTCAAAAGGATAGGATTTGATTTTTCAAAAATGTTCAAAACCTTGCTTAGATAGGTTTAGATAGTGTATATATATAACCCATTTGAAAATATGACCGTTTGGGGGTAAAACTGTAAAAAAACTGGGTTGAAAAAGTCAAGCCCCGCAAGCCCTAACGGCTAGTTTTCAGGCCGCGGCGGTCTACCGAGCTACGGCGGTTGCCCGCCCTTATCGGGATCCATTTTTAATTTTCAAATTTCTTATTGTCGAGGTCGACCGGACCATGGCGGTCGCCTGGCGAGGGTTACCTGTTTGATTAAAAATTTCGCTCAAAAACCTATTTGCGATCGATCGGCCCATGGCGGTCGCCTGCCCAAACCATGCTGGAATGGTTCTGTTTCAACACAATCATTTTCGCGATCGCCCGGATCACCTCGGTCGACCGGCCCACTATTTGAAGCCAAGTGCTGGATTTCTAGCCTTGCTTCCGCGGTTGCCTGAGAAACCCTAGTCGACCGGCCCTGTTTGAAAATCCCTTTTTAACTTTGAAAAAATCAGGGACTTGGGCCATGGTCTTTAGGCTTTAGTCCTAGGTTTTCAAACACATTTTTGGATATGTTAATGGTTTCCAAAGAAATAAAAAGTTAAGTATGAAAACTATTTGAAAACCTATTGAAAGTGCATTTAACATAAAATCTAGAGGACTCCAAAATAAATTCTAAAAGTGTATACCATTGAGTCTTCTTGGAATGTCTTGGCTTCTTGGCACTTTCTTGGACTTATTGACTTTTGAGTGAACTTCTTGAACTTGATTTGGCTCTTGTGACTTCCTCCAATCTTCAATAAATGTTGAGAGGTACATGAGGTGTCACCATTGTTGGGTCATCTCCAAGCTTCTTCTTGACACTTTCTAGGTATGCTTGAGGGATCTTCTTTTTTAGCTTCTTGACTTGAACATCCTCAAATGATGATGTCTTCACTGTGAGTGCAAGCTCTTGATCATTGTGTGTGTGGATCCGCAAGTCATGTGCTGTATTGAGTTGTGTAATGGCGATATGACATATAAAGTTCCTGTATAAAGCACATCATCTCAAAGCAACACATTAGTCCATAAATGCTAATCAATTTGAGTTTGCTAACATCAAAATAAGAAGGTAAGGTGAATGTTTGAACTCATGGCAACCCTTAGGCTTACATTCTCCCCCTTTTTTTATGATGGCAAGCAAATTGATTAGGGAGGAAGGAGATATCGAAAAATAGCATAAATAGTGGAGCAATGCTCCCTCTCACTATATGCACAAACTTAATATAACAATGTAAAGTATGAGATGCATAGAGAATATGGACTGCCTAATCAATTCCAAAAATTCTTCCCCCCCCTTTTGGCAGCAGGAAAAAGGAAGGGTTTTAACAGTGAAAGTTCAAAATATGGTGCCATGATTACTCCCCTTATCTACTTATCATGAATAAGAGATATTCAAAGAAAAACATGCATGATAAGAACAACCAAACATAGACATATGAAATGACAGTGTAAGACACTTCTATGTTTGAGGATGGGCATAGGTGAAATGTGTCAAAATACTACAAAGTGCTTCTATAGCCCATTAAACTAATCATAATATAACATTTAAGCTCACCTAATGCTTATCAAGAAAATTTGAAGAAGAAAAATCAAGTATAGTTCATGACAAGCAATTTTGTTTTCTTTTCATCAAAGGATTCACAAGTTAAGCCCAACTAATGGGGTAATGGATATTGTGAGCGTATCACAATAGTCCATATAAAGATGAGAGTATGACCATTAGACTCTCCCCCTAAGTATTTGTCATTGGCCTTAGGTGAAACCTATGAGATAAGGCATGACAATACAGAATGGCCATAGATATGACAATGAATACCTAGCCAATGAATCTTGTCATGAAGAATGATATTCTTAACTTCAAATGAATATGATAAGAGTAAATTCATAGGAGACAAGATGATTAACTAGAGAATGATCCTATGGAGGGCTCTAGAGAATTTTCAAACCCTAGAACAAGATACTTATCATTGGAAATGATGATACCATATGAATTCATCCCAGATAAGTCTAAAGCCTATGAGGATATGACACTAAGGCACAGGCTAAAGGAAGTTGTCATAAATGAGAATCGATCTCAAAGTGAAAGCATGAGACAAGCCCTAACTAGAACCATATGAAGCTATTAAGCTCAAGATGAGTGTACTTATCGTATGAAATGGAGTATACATGTCAAATAACATTTGATAAGATAGAAGGACAGATATTACATATATTGCTCCCCTTTTGTTAAAGATTCATACAAGGTATGACTCCAAAGCGTTGTCCGAACAAAGTCACCAAGGGATTTAGAAGTGGATGATTGAAAAACAACCCTTGGGCTACAAATGCATGTGTGCTAGGGGTAATCAAATGATACCAAATGAGATGATAACCTAGTAGACCATGCTCCCCCTAACTATGTGCATATAATATATATGTATATATATAACAATTCAAGGCACTTATAACTTATCATGGTTAAGATGCTGGCTAGAAGCCAAAAAGATTAGATGTTTTAATTAAAGGTGAGGGTACATCTCCTTCTCAACAAGTAAGAAGGCTAAAAGCACCAATTGAGTAGCTTTTAACTTTAAGTTTAACATCTTACCATGTAGCTCATACCACACGAGGGGAATATCTTACATATATATCTAGTGCTATAAGGAAACACACAAAAGCACACCAAGGATAGCAAAATCAAATAAGTTTGATGAAACACACTATCCTAGGACAAGCAACTCTATCCTATTATGAAAACGACTAGTTTTAGAAGATTTCCTATAAGGGCACACTAGTTTCCAATTATTTAGGGAATGATCATTTTTATTTTTATGTTCCCTATTAGCTTGTTAAATGTGTTTTGATGGATTAAGTCCAATTAACTAATTGAGTGTGATTATTAAAACACATTTCATTTCAATTTTATTGTTTTCAAAGCCAATTATATATATATATATATATATATATATATATATATATATATCAATTTTGAGCATACTTTTGGCTTTTTAAGCATAATCTTATGATTTTAATGATGTTCACAATCAATGAACTCATGAGATATAAGTTTGAGTATATGATGAAAATGACTCAAACTTATAGTGATCTAACCAGGGAGTCTTTACTATGATATACATAGATCACATGCTTCTAACTAAGTGAATTTTTATAACCCTAACATTTAATGCTTCCACTTTAGTTTTAAGCTCACAAGCCTAGAATGTTTCAAGTTTTAATCACTTTTGCAAACTTATCAATGTCATATGGATGATATAAATGAATGACCAAATATGAAACACACTCCATAGTGACAATGAATTTTAATGTGCACACTTTTGAGATTTTAACTAAATTTTTATTTTTCTAATGCACATATGTTTGGAGTGAAGGGTTTTAAGATGATTAAGGTTTCTTAGCACTTCACATCTTTAATCAAATTTTACTTGTTTGTTTAATTTATGTTCTTCTTAGAATTATTTCAAAACATGTGAGTAACATGTCATAAATGAATGATCACATTAAAGCTTTTAGACATGATTAGTTCAATGATGGGTTTATATATCTCTTATGGATTTCTCACATTGAACCAAGTTTTTATTTTCCTTAAATATTCTAAGATTTCAAGTTCAAAGGGATTTATATCAAAAGCCAAGGATTTTCAAGAGTATCATGAAAATCGCCTTGGGCTAATGAATCTACTTATGAATTTCTTATGATATTAACAATAGTTTTAGAAATTCACTAAGTTTTCTGTTTCGACCCAACCTTGTTTATTTAAAGAAGTCTAAGGATTGATTTACAATAATTTTGCTTAGACCTACTATTCATGTATTCATCTTGATTTTCTATTGTTTCTTCTACTTTCAATTTATATTCAATTCTTATATGTTTGCTAGAATGACATAATCAACTACTCTAACAAAGAAAAGTCTAGCAATAGCAAGGTAATAATTAGGAACTTAGCTTGAAATAAGCAAAGCTATTCCTATGGGTCAATTTAGGTACTAAGTGCATGAGAGAGTTTCAATTGAGGTACCAAAACACTTAGACCAAATCACAAGATCATACCATTATATGAGAGTATATTCTATTATGCACCATAACATGGGTTTATGGATATAAACATCCTATATCATGTTATTAATGGTATGAATGCCTAAATATAGATACATATAGATAAAGCAAGATATTTATATGTGTATCTATAATACATTTTTAAAAAGATACGATCTTTAAGCACAAGAAAACTAGATACATATAAAGCATATGATATCTAGTATGATTTAATATGATATAACAACTAAGCACAAGCATAGTCTAGAGATGTGATCATTAAGCTCTATGAATATAGATATATTCTATTATTGAAAGCACATAGTTATGACTATCTATATTCAAGAATAACAAGATATACCAATGAAGCTCATGTGATCTAGATACAAGATATTAATCATTAAGTGAAGTATCTAAAAGAAATCATATGATATAACAATTAAATCACAACCCATTATACTCAAATATTCAATGAATGGTTTGAATGGAAAACTTTGGAACCCAAATCACTTTGGTTCCAACCAAGTTTGTTTGTGGGAGTGTGTCCTTTCCTACCCAAACAAACTTGTTTGACTTCACAAATCTAAGTCTACACCTAGATTAGACTTAGATTTGTGATGCCCTAATCTACCACAATAAGTACAATAATAATGATTGGTAGATGGGGTGCAAATATAATCACAAGACTTTGAAAGTAAACAAACATGTTTATCTTTTTCTTTCCGTAGTCTTTTATTCTTTAAAGAGAGTTTTTCATTTACTAATTTTATCTCATTTACTTAATTTTCAAGACAACCTATTTTATGAGATGAATTAGTTTTTAATTGTTCTTCAGTTTTACAAACAAGTTTTGTATTTTTCATTTAATTCCTTGTTTGTGTTTTCAAGGCTTCTGTTTTCTTTTTCAAAAGCATTACATTTTTGTATTAAATCATCATTTTTATGTATCAAAATTTCGCTTAATTGACTTAATTTTTCATTCATCTTTAAACTTTCATCAATTTTCTTTTTTAAACCTTCAATTTGATTCTTGAAATTGGAAATTGAATTTTCAACATTTTCTTTATTTGAAAAAAAATTTTGTGAAGTATCTTTTTGTTCAAGAATTTTATTATTTGAAAAGAGACAAATATTTTTTATCAAAAATATCTTCAAGTGTGGTCCAAATGTCTTTTGCATTAAAGCATGTTGAAATTTTCTCAAATATGTTTGAGTTTAAACTACAACACAATAAAATCATTGCTTTTGAATTCAAGGAAAATAATTTTGAATCATTCTTAGTGCATTTCCTTGGCAAAGAAAATTCTTTTTCAATGACATATAACATGTCATAATCTATGAATTTGAGATAGGTTCGAGTTTGCACTTTCCAAACTCTATAATTCGTTCCATTAAAAAATGGAGGAATTAGAGCAGATCAGCCTTCCTCCAACTCCATTTGGGTTGTCAGGGATCTTTTCTCTTGTAGATTTTAAGTTTAAAATTATTTTAAGAGTCTGTGCTTTGATACCAAATGAAATGTAAGTGTGACAACCCAAGAGGGGGGTGAATTGGCTATTTAAAAATTCTTGGCTTAAGTAGGTGGATTATTTAAGTTGATTTACCAATTAAGAATTTATTAGTCTAACCCTTGTTCAAATAACCATAATAATGAAGGTTAGGGCTTAGACATTACTTTATCATGCATTCACTAACCCTTGTTCTATTAAAACATAAATAAAAGCTAGGGTTAGAGATCACCAATCACCACAAGTGCAAGAGAAGAAGGAAAGAAAGCACACCGCAAGAACACACAATTTTTATTGTGGTTCGGTCTATCACAAGACCTACTCCACTCTTCCAAGTTTTCCTCCTTGGGTGCTCCACTAAAGTTGAGACTCTTCAATGGCGAATCTCCACGCCGTACAAACTCCTTCTCCAACTTCAAAGGGAACAAATCCTTTCTGCACGAAGCCTTACGAGGGACACTCCCTCTTACAATAGATTCAGCTTTGTTACCGGGCCGAATCGAAGACCCTCAATACAAATGAAGAACAAAATGTAAAACTCACTTTTTTACTGTTGATAGGCGGATTACAAACAGCTCACAAACTCTCCAAATAAAAATACAAATGTAGAAGCCTATGGAGATCCTCTTGATGGAAAGTAAAAATCAAATTCAAAGAGATTATACTTTTGATATAAAGGTTTTAGCTCAAAATGATACGATTTGATCTTTCAAAAATGTTCAACAGCTTCCTTAGATAGGTTTAGATAGTGTATATATAGCTCATTTGAAAATATGACCATTTGGGGGTAACACTGTAAAAAAACTGGGTTGAAAAAGTCAAGCCCCGCAAGCCCCAACGGCTAGTTTTCTAGGCCATGATGGTAGACCGAGCTACGGCGGTCGCCTGCCCTTATCGGGCTCTATTTTTTAATTTTCAAATTTCTTACCGTTGAGGTCAACCGGACCATGGCAGTCACCCGGCTATGGCTACCTGTTTGATTAAAAATTTCGTTCAAAAAACTATCCGCGGTCGACAAGCCCATGGCAGTCACCTGCCCAAACCATGCTGGAATGGTTCTGTTTCAACATAACCAATTCAGCGATCGTCCAGATCACCCCGATCGACTAGCCCGTTATTTGAAGCCAAGTGCTGGATTTTCAGCCTTGCTTCTGCGGTCGCTCGGGAAACCCCGGTCAACCGGCCCTGTTTGAAAATCCCTTTTTAACTTTGAGAAAATCAGGGACTTGGGCCATGGTCTTTAGGCTTTAGTCTTAGGTTTTCAAACACATTTTTGGGTATGTTAATGGTTTCCAAGGATATAAAAAGTTAAGTATGAAAATCATTTGAAAACCTATTGAAAGTGCATTTAACATAAAATCAAGAGGACTCCAAAATACATTCTAAAAGTGTATACCATTGAGTCTTCGTAGAATGCCTTGGCTTCTTGGCACTTTCTTAGACTTCTTAACTTGTGAGTGAACTTCTTGAACTTGATTTGGCTCTTGTGACTTCCTCCAATCTTCAATAAATGTTGAGAGGTACATGAGGTGTCACTATTGTTGGTTCATCTCCAAGTTTCTTCTTGACACTTTCTACGTATGCTTGAGGGATATTCATTTTGAGCTTCTTGACTTGAACATCCTCAAATGATGATGTCTTTACTGTGAGTTCAGGCTCTTGATCATTGTGTGTGTGGATCCGCAAGCCATGTGTTGTATTGAGTTGTGTAATGGCGATATGAGATACAAAGTTCCTATGTAAAGTACAACATCTCAAAGCAACACATTAGTCCATAAATGTTAATAAATTTGAGTTTGCTAGCATCCAAACAAGAAGGTAAGGTGAATGTTTGAACCCATGGGAACTCTTGGGCTTACACCCGCTCATTGGGACCCTCAAGAACTGTTTATTCTACTCCAACACAGCTTGTTGAACCGTCAGTTGGTCAAGATGATAGTAGCATGTTTTGCGTCTGACAGTTGGGTTCCATCCTGTAAGATATTCCCAATGGATCTTCCCAAGAGACTATGGGTCCTCTAATCCTTTTTCCTTTATCAAGCTTAGGCTCTATCACTTGCTCTCTGGTGGAGGAGTGTGGCAGAGGAGATAGTCAGTGACGTTCTTCCAATCTCGTATGATATTTCGATCACAAGTTCATACTACTCTAGAGAATTTGTTCCAGTAGTTCTATAATACACAACTTTAGATATGCCTTTTGTTAATCTTTTTGTTGATTTTGCTTTTCCTTTTTTCGAAGTTTCTTTTGGTAGCAGGATTGAGCTTCAGCTTCCTTCTTTGGAAGTGGTGGAAAACCCATCTCTTAATCGATCTAACCAGAATGCTTCTGGTTTGCAGGAAGAGCCCAATTCACTATGTTGTCTTGATCTAAATCTCGTAACTAGTTTTTTGTCCTCTTGGTATTCTGAACACGCCCCAACCCCACTGTGTAGATATTGTCCGGTTCTGGGTCATCTACCCTTCCCGGTTTTGTTTTTCAGACCCCCCGACCCCACTGTGTAGATATTGTCCGGTTCTAGGTCATCTATGCTCCCCGATTTTATTTTCCAGCAGCACTAACCATGCCCGACCCACTCAGTGGGGCCCGCCCCTTGGAGATGCTAAAAATGCGTCTACATAGGGAGAGGATAAATCAACATATATAGCCCGGTAACATTTCCTCCCTTTCCGATGTGGGATCTTTCAGTACTAATCGGTTCTGCATCAGTTCTGTGAGAGGATTATGATCCTTTGAATCTAGAACTTCCTACTTCTCTATCTAGGATGACAAGCCTTGAGACTGGAACTCCGCGATCTGAGGAGGGTGATTACACCAATCAATGCAATGAAGATAGGATCAGGGATAGTGAGGAGTTTGCTTTGGCTATGGTGGGCCCTGCCGAACAACCTCTTTCCTTGGTTCGCAACAACTTCTTTAGTGGACATGCTAGTCTTTATAAGTTTTAGGAATTGAAAAAGGTGGAAGAAAAACACTTGCTAGAGTTTAACAAAGTGATGGGCCTATCCTTTGCTGGTTTGGAGAAGGGAGCTAGGGCTTTCTTTCTTTCAATCGAGTTGCAGGATGTTAATGAATCCCCTTATGGAATAAGATCTCGAAACAAGCTAGTTTCATGGAGGGAGAGAAAGGTGGCAAGAATAGAATTCAACGTAAATTATGAGGTTGGATACCTGGAATCCACAGTAACATTATTGGGGAGAATGTTATTCATTTGGCTATCCATAAATATCCTTGTTTGAAATGTCTGTGGCGTGGGCTTTTTGACCAAAATATCCCATGTGGAAGAGCTTTAAATGAAGAATAAATTATTCATCTTGTCCAGGGGCGAAGCAACATTTAGCGTGTTTCTGTCCCCCCTCTCCCCCTCCCCTCCCAAAGATTTGAAAAATCATAAAGTTTAAAACCTATTATTTTCCCGTTTATGGTCAGATTTTAAAAAAGCGCGATTTTATCGCGAATTTATCGCAATAAAATAGGGATTTTCTTAGGGAAATCATTTTTTCGCCTAGCCTTAGGATTATACACCCCCTCTTGACGTGATTTGACGTCAAAAAGCGTTAAATTCTGCCCACAAGGCCACAATTCAGATTAAAGGGGGCGCATAATCCTAGGGGGGCGAAAAAATCATCTCCCAACTGTTTCCTTTTTTGCGAAATGAATTCGCGTAGAACCTTAGGGCGATATTTTTTTTGGGGGAGCTCTTCATTGCGCAAAAAGGGTTTCTGTTCTGCGAAAGAAAAAAAAAAAAAAAAAAAAAAACCTTGCTTCCATCTATCGATCTCTGTGACCGTGACTCCATTGCCAAAGAAGAAGGAAAAGAAAAGGTTAGTTCTTTCTTTTTCCCCCAGTACTTCTAGGGATTTTGGTTCTTTCCTTTTATTTTGGTTTCATTCTTTTCTAGGGTTTATGCTTCTATTTTTTCTAGGGTTCTTTTCTTTTCTGATTTCTTTTTTTTCTTTTTTTTTTAGAGGGAAAAGGAGAGATTTGAAAGGCCCGATTGAGATGAGGGTGACAGTGGCCAAAAATCAGGACAAGGTCATCTGATTTTGAATATAATTGTTTGTTTCCTGATTTTGTCACCTTCTTGCCACTTGAAGACACTAGTCTCCTAATTTGTTTTCCACTTCACCCGCCCAACCCCTCTCTCACCACTACCAGTCATTAAAAAAAATTCATGGTATTATAGTATATGAATTATTTTTCTTTGTTTTCTTGATTTTTGTTTGGGGATTGCTGTCATTTATGCGATTAAGATGTGTTTTTTCGTTTCTTTTTCATTTTACTTATTTATTGTTATTTTTTGGTGTTTTGTATGTGATGATCAATTGATCAGGGTTTTAGGGATTTTGTTGTTTCGTTACATTTCATGGGCGAATTGAAATATAGTTGTTATTTTCTGTTTCCATGGGTGAATTGAAATTGAGTTGTAATTTTTTGTGTTCTTGCGTTGAACTGATTCGTCCTGTTCTTCTTCTCTCACTGATTGAAATTGAGATGTAATCTATTTGACTTGGAAATGATCCGATGATGACCATGGTTATTCCCTTATTGGTTATAAAGTTCTGTTGTGTTCTTATGTTCGTAGGCTGGTAGTGGTAGCCAAACATTCCCTAAGGCCCTGTTTGGATTGCATTATAAATTCCCTACTTAAGGCATGAAAAAGATAACTTGAGCGACCTTCAATTTATGATAATATTCCTTTAAGTTAATCATAATAAGTAATCACATTATTTCCCTCTAAATCATGGAAAGGGAAAAAATTTCCCCAGAAAAGTTTTTCCGTCGAAGATATTTTTCTTGCAATTCAAACAGGGCCATGGAAGAGTTTGTGGTTGTGGAGAGTTTTTTCCCGTTGTTTTTATGTTCTTAAGGGAGGTTTTGGATGCATCTGCTAAATTATTCTTTGATAATGATTAGGCCTGATCCTGTTGGCTTAAGAGTATGCCAATGGATTTTGATTCCAAAACTAGTTATTTGATTCAAATTCATGTTTAATTTTGATTCCAACAATTGGTTCTGGATTCACAATTTTGTGTCCAACTTGTTATAGTATCTTGATATATTATTTTTTTTGCATTTTTTTTTTCAGGTTAAGAGCAATAAATTTCGAAGATTTAAATTCTATTTTGTGGTAGCTCTACTTCTCACAGTCTTGACTCTTGAGGTATGCCTCCTCTATGTGCAATAGTGTTGAAAATTATTATATGAATCGAATAATGTGATCATTACTTCGCTATATATATATATATAGAACTTGAGCCATAATTTTCGATTAAAATCCTTGAAAAATATTATGCTAATTGATAGATAAAATTTTTCAAATTACTTGTTGATCCATATTCACTCCTCACAATTTAAAGTTGAATCATGGGCAAACAAAAAACTATCGATGCATTCTTAACAAAAAAGAATGTTAATGATTCAGAAGTCAGTACACCTTCTCCATTAAATTCTGACATGTTAATTAATGAGCAACGTCCTTTGAAGTTACCAAGAACCAAATCTGAAGAAATTGATACCACTTCCTTAGAACGTGATCCAGTATTGTGCTCTCAAATGTGGGAATATCTCGTTAATTAAAGAGATGAAATTCGGCGTGCATAGCTTAGAGACGGACCATATCAATTTCTACTTTTAGAGTATCCTCTTTCAAGAGCAGAGAGTCATCTTCGTCGATTTCAATTGTCTTGGTTCAAAAAATTTCTTTGGTTAAAATACTCCCCTTCAAAGGATGTTGCATTTTGTCTTTCATGCTATCTTTTTGTAAGAAACCAACACGACACCCGAGATTAGGCGCGTTTACAAGTGAAGGGTTTTGAAATTGAAAAAAAGTGAATGATGGGTTGAATTGTGCCTTTGTAGGTCATGTCAGAAAAGACCCTAATTCACCACATAAAAAGGTTGAGAAAGCTTGTCAAGATCTAATGAATCAATCGCAACATATTGATAAGGTGATAGAAAAACAAACATCACAAGAGATTGAGAATAACCGATTATAGCTCCAGGCCTCCATAGACAATGTTTGCTGGCTAAAATTTCAATCATGTGCTTTTAGAGGTCATGATGAAAGCTTGAGTTCAAAAATTCGAGATAATTTCATTGAAATGATAAAGCTTTTGGCTGATTATAGTGAACATCTTGTGTTAACTCTTCCAGTTTCAACTGCAACTACAGAACGTGCATTTTCAAGTTTGAAGCTTGTTAAAACAAGATTTCGTAAGAAGATGGATGATGAATTTCTTGCAGATTGTTTGGTTGTCTACATCCAAGAAGAAATCGCTGAAAGTTTCAATACAGACATGATCATAGATGAATTTTATTCTATGTAAAATCGGTGTTCACAACTTCAATAGAAAGATATAGGTTTACATTTTTGTTTTCTTTTGTGCATGTCAATCAAAGGTGACTAAGACGCTTCATGTATTGAAAATCCTATAACAGTTCTTATTTATTAGTTTAAATTTATAAATAAACATTTTTAGTCGATGAAAGTATATAATATATATATATAGGGAAATTATTTCAGCACAACCATTTTTTGATATATGTGGACTCTTGCTTGTCGTTTAGTATTTAATGGGCTTTTAAGTGCTTTTTGGGAATCATAATGACCTTTTTACAGCTCTTTAAATTCTAAAAGACAGGCTAGGTGACGACATGTATCAAAACATGTTTGTGGTGAAATCATTTCCCTATATATATACAGAATGTATCCATTTATTTATTTTTTTCTTACCATTAGTCCCCCCCCCCCAAGTGTAAATAGAAGCTCAGCCCTGATCTTGTTCATGTAAGAGACTAAGATTGAAGGTTTCACAAACTAGGATCTTAGAGGCATTGGGTGCTCTCATAATTTACATTTCTCGGAGTATGATTAACTTCTCAGATATTTTTTGGTAAGAATGCATTGATTGATTGTCCTTTAATCAGGGCTTGATTTGGTTTGGATAGAAATAATAGCGAAAGACAAATTGATTGTTCCTCATCTATCCTCTCGTGACGTGAGTGCAACATTTTTTTTTGGGCTATCCCGGTTGCTCCTGTCAAATCGGTCTCTGACCGTTTGCCTCTCATCCTTGATCCTATCACGGCCTCGTGGGTCCCGTCTATTTCCGCTTTGAGTTGGCATGGCTTAAGGAACCCTCTGATTGACAAATTGAAACGTTGGTGGGATGAAGATGGGTTATTGGGCCGCCTAATGTTAAATTGGTCCAAAAGCATATATTTGTTAAATCCAAACTTAAAACATGGGCTAAGGAGATGCTTGGCCAAGTAGATAAGAGGAAGTCCTTAATCTTAGATAATCTCAATAGGATTGAGGGCATTAATGAAGAAAGAGATATAAGAATGCTAAACCGAAGGGCACCCTTGCAAAAAAACAACTACATGGGCACCACCACTGGACCATCTCACCAAAATGCATGGCACTGAGAATATACAATTAAATGAATAATAAATGGACTTTAGTGAGATGGTCCAATGGGGAGGCCTTGCATCTTGTGTTTTGCAAGGGCACACTTAAATTAAGCATTCCTATATGGAATTTGTTAGGGAATTTCGCGGAAAGATATTTCTTGGCTGGCTTTTGAATGTGAGAAAAGTCACCTCAGATGAATTAAATCAGTAAGACAAAATCCACAAAAAAGTCAACCTGTGTGGTTGTTCTCACATGCAAAATTGCGTAGGAAATCCCTTCCTATATATATATTATTCAATTAAAAAATCACAATTGATCTAACAACTAGCTAGGATTCTCAGGTGGGTAAGTTTTTACCATTCGATCTTCTATTTTAAGTATTAGACAAAGGTTTGAGGCCGGTTCACCTACGTCGCGACGCAACATAAAATGGTTCGTCGCCCAGGTTTCAGCCGTTGGATTGCTTTTACGGACAAGATTAAAAGTTGTGAAGAACCCTTAGAAAAGGTAGCCGGTTACTCCTCTTTTTTCTTTTTTTATACACTCCGCAAATCTCGCGTTTTGTCATCTTCCCTCGGAAAAACAGGGACACCTGCTCATCCCTCGCTGGAATTTTCCTCTCTCCTAAAAAGAGGGCTCAAAAGCTTCAGCCTCCTACCAAGATTACAGTGTTGTCTCTTTTTAGGTATTCTTGCATTCGGAGAATGCTTAAGTCGCCTTCACTATTTGAACCAGGGATTCCACCACGCTTTTTTATTCTTCCACCAACGACATTTTAGGAGGACGAAAAAACCCTAGAAAATGCTATCAAAAGGAAGAAAAACAAAAACCCTATCAAAACGAAGAACATTTCTAATGCCAATCTAATTGCAACCATAAGATAAACGACAGATCGACTGAAGAGCAGTTCCAATATTAAACATTTATTCATTACAAATGAGCCACCATGTGTATGTGCCAGAGAATGCCTAACAAGACATTTTATCTTGGGACTATTGGATGTGGCAGCTTTCTTAATCTTTTGTTTTACAATTTAAATTTTTATTTTCTTAGTAGTTGTTACCTTAAGCAAAATGCAAACCAACTAGAAATAATAGCTAACATGGATAAAGATATAAACGCGCTTTCAACTAAATCAACCTATAAAAAAATAAATAATTCATTTAGGTCGACATTATATCATTGTATCGATATATACATAAATTTCGTCTTGTTCTTGATTTCTGATGTTGGAAAACGAAATGACGGATACTATAAAAAAATTCTATCGAAGGGGTGTGCATAGAGAAAAGTATGGAATGCGGGAATTAATTACAGAAAAATATGGATTTCGGGTACCAATTAAATTGATCATCAAACACGGATGATTCTTCAAAAAGGGTTGAAAAAAGACCCAAATAACCTTCTGACATGATATCAATCATCCTCATATGTTGGTTCAAGACTGTACTTACATGATTCTCTTTGCAGGTCACGTCAGGTGGCTTAAATGACACATTGTGGTCAGCAGATTCGTACATGTATTGTACCGGTGGCTCACTTGTAGTGTACCGGTGGCGTACCTGTATAATACTGGTGGCATACCTCTATTGTACAGGTGGCGTAGCTGTATAGTACCGGTGGCATACCTGCAGAGAAATAATGACGTGATGGGAAAGGGCACCCTCATTATGAAACACCGTTTTTTTCTTCCAGGAGGCGGTAAATTCGAACCGTTGCCAACCACTCCTCCTCACTTTCAATTTATATTTATAGTGGGCCTTGGGTTCTTCATTTTCCATTCCATTCTTCTCATTTTCTATCATCTATCTACTACTACTGCAACTCTCTCAACACCATGTCCGAAGATCTCGACCTCTCCTTCCCGCCAGGATTTGCTTTTGTGGATGTGGAATCATTACCGGACAGTAAATACGTCCGGAGGTACACTGGAGAGCCGGTGCCCAAGAGGACACGTCGGGCAACTCTTGCAAAGGAAATTGAGAAGGTGGAGAGTTCCAATCCTAATCCTCCCCTCCTCCACTGACCAAGGTCTGCAATCTTCAAATGAGGGTCGCCACCCTCGAGGACGAAAACAGGGCTTTGAAGGCTCAGTTCCAAGGCTTGTCCAAAGGTGCAGGTCCCTCTAAAGACTGATTGTTCAATACCAATGTATGGATGACTGATTGTTCAATACCAGTTTGTTTCATTGCATATAGTGAAGGCCCATCTAATTGTATATGAACTTTTGGTTACGTCACAAATGAGTGTTAGTATGATAGAAAATGTCCAGGATAGATTAATTCAATGAAAACTTATTCTCTGAACAGGTTTGTCTGGGTAAATTCCATTTCAAATGGCAGTTTACATTGTTATAGAATAATTATTGGCTAAAAATCATAGCAAATTGATTAACTGGATAATTTAATTTCCAATACCAGTGGCATACCCTCTTATAAATAACACAAAAGAAGATTCAACCATACCAAAAGTAATAACTCCAGTTCCCTCTTTCAAATTGTAATATAGGGTAGAAATCAGAAGGAAATGATTAGCTGAGAAAATTTCATTTCTGAATAGATTGCTAGGTTCTTGGGTAGCCAAGTGATCCATTAAATCATGCTCAATTCCATATAAAGAAGCTTGCGTCCTTAATAAGACGCCGGCGTCCTTATAAATACGCCGACGTTTATTTTAAAAAAAGTTGTCCAATAACGTTATAGAGCGCTCAATTATAATGCTTTACACTGGCGTTAAAGTAAGGCAAACAAAAGCAAATCTTCTTAGAGTTACAAGTCTTTCAGAACAAGAGTTACTAGTCCATCAGAACAAGATATATTTGCAAAGTATTATTGTTTTCAGAGAGTTAGAAGGTTTTTGATATTCTCTTTGAAGCTCTCTTCAAAGGTCTCTTTAAAGCACTATTTTATTTTTCAAATCCTGCAAAATATAATAGTTTTAAATTGTTTAAGGGGTAAGACATTTATCATTTTTTCAACATTACAGTAAGGGTTTAAGTCTCACAATTCTCTACACATCACTGGCATATTTATTGTTGTCTATCACAGATCAAATATTGTTGTGTTTTTGCTTGCTTCTATTCTATTGAATCTTAACAATCTTGGTTAAGAAGACAGAAGGGGGTAGAGTTATTTTTAGAGTATACAGGAGTGTTTGCTAGCGATTTGCTACCGCTTAATAAATCTCTTCATGTAATAGCAAAATATTCACGAGGAATGACAATGTATGTTGAATGATGATTTGATAGAACTCCTCATGCAAATTAACTAAGATAGATGATCGGTTTTCTAAATTAGAATATGGGGGCTTATATAGCTGCCCTTATCGAATACAGATACCCTTTATTCATCCTATACCATACATTTTCCATAAACCCCGGCCAAAAATTGGGGCATGTCGTCAGCCGCGAAAGAAAAGTGACAGTCCTACAATAGGCAATCCATGTACTTCATCACAAATACCCTACAATCAAATCTGCACGCATAGATGTCACAGTACGCATGATTATTTTTTAATAGGGGAGATCATAGAGAGAATCCTTTTAAATACACTCACTCGTTTTTCTTCAATGGTTGTTAATGGTTGTTTTGTTGCAATCAAAATTGGCCAGTCTTCGGACTTTTGCCGCGGTTTGTTTAGTATCTCTTAAAAAATTTAACCTATGCTTGTTAGTATGCTTTTTTCCAACTAAAATGGGAAATAATATGTGAGTAATCATAGGAAACACTTACAGCACTCTCCACAGTTAGGGTGCTTTCTACGCCTTGCGAGTCGAATATTATGAATACATTGCATTCCATATCTACCATAAGAAGAAATCAATGGACTCCGGTGCATATCGGAAGAAGGGTAATGCATCGACCCTTACCCTGTGCTCCGATGTCATCCATTCAATTAAGGTGCTCACCATAAACATCAATGACCTACACAGAAAATCGCCCGCCATATGTCAAGGATCAACCACCACAATGTATGGAAGCTGTTCAATAATGCTCATCGAATCTATAACAAGCCCGTCTGTTTTGTAGAGGGTCATAAGATGGCTCTGAGTTAGAAAATCCTTTTTCCTAGTAACTATTTTTTCCTTGGAAGAGACAAGTAAGCAGCTCAATCGACGTACCTAAATTACCAATATCTCATTCAAAGATTAACCACATTCAAATATAAAAAGATGGGTTTTTTTTAGTTCTTCCCTACCCTTCTCCGAGTGCCAAAAAGGCATCCAACTTCTTGTCTCGACTAGCTCATGAATTTCCAACGCCTCGAACACTATTGTTCTATCGAACCGATCAATGCCGTTCACACCCCTTTGTAGAACCTTACATGGTCAAGATGAGTTTGCCCCTTTAATCACATTTACTTCTCTCACAAGCTCACTTAGCTTTCAACCATAGTCGCGATATTGTGACTTGACTGACTCTAGCTCTCCCTCCATCGCCAAAGTCTCTGCTTCAGCAAATTTTCTTAGGATTCTCTCACGTAACAGCTCTTATCGAAGGTGATACACAATGTCACCCACAGGTTCCTGTTGGAGGAGACTATCATCAGCTTCATGCGGAATATTGCAGCCTTCATGCGCAAAGGAAGCAAGGGTCATAAGATTCTGAAGGACCGGTATAGGTTTGGACTGATCCTCTTGGCCATGGTTATCTTCAGGAACTCATACACTAGTGGTTTGTCACAATAACGGATGTGTGGTGATAATCTCGATGTACCAAAGGATGAAATATATACAATATCGGTGACAATGATACATTACCGTGTCCATGGGATGTAGAAACTTATCCTCATTTTGAATCAGTTGTAGAACCCTGATGACCTAGACATTGATTGCAACCAACTGTTGAAGCAAGTAAACATGCAGATTACAATCAATAATTCCTGTAACGACTCACCTAGGAGTCATTCAACTACATATCCTTCACCAATTTAAACATTCGTTTATGCTCAATCCTCCTGGTGTGTACAATATCTTTCCATTTAAATATTCATGGCATCACTTCAGGGTAATTTCAATTCCATAGATTAGTGTGCTCAAACATCCATACCTGAGGAAATGCGACTATATGGTTTAAGGTTTTGATTTAAGATCATACAATTGTACTACTGGATTCGCCAGAATGTGATGGCTTACCTGAAGGACAATCGAGCATCCGGCTAGATGACCTTTGCCAGTTAAAATTTATTTATAGATTGAAGAAGGTAGTCATAGACAGCGTATGCCCATGCAAAATTCGATATGTTTTGAAGATTGTCTATAAAAGGGGAAAATGACGCGTCCACCTTTTGGTCCGTCTAATTAAAGAGAAATGTACTGAACAGGAGCAACAACAGAAGTTTAACAACCAAATCAATACAGTCATCCTTATCGCTGCCTACTAAACGCTTAATTTCGGCACATATTTCGTCCGCTTTTACAGATGGTTTGCTAAACATCCACCCAGGCACATTTGCACTGCTGCTCCGTCTCATCGATATTCTTTCGCCACTAACATATAGGCCTAATACTAATGCAACGTCTGATACATCAAATGGAACTAATTGACCATCTAATATAATGGAATTGCTCTCACAATCCCACAGACCTAGTAGTATTGTCAGTATATATTTATATAATACAAGGCCTTCCAGTTTAAATAGATGTCCGAATGGAGTACAATGCATCATAATGAATATCCCGAAGCTCTAATTGTAGAGACTTAAGCCACGACACAAAATTCCTTGGAGAGCATCTAGTTATCACGTACTTGAAATTTCCCTTTCCCTGCAATATCACAGTAGTACAAGAAAGTGTGGATTAGTAGGGTTTCCATAGGATATATATTCCATATATAAAGCTTCATGCAATGCACCTTTACTCTTTCCCCGGTCGCTGCATCGTCCGTCCTATTTTGTTTATAGCTTCAGTCAGTTTTACAAGCAAGATGATTGTGAGCTCATCCCTCGTAAAGAAAGAACATGGAATGGTATCTTACAACTTGAAGAATGTAATACTGGCTTTAGGAATCTCACGCTTGGCCAGTGGATATGTCTGATAAGGTTTGGAATGGAAGAACCCATAAACCTTAAAACCCTAAAGTGGGTTCGTGTATTGAAGGAGGAGGATTGTTCATCGGGCCGTTAAAAGGATCATTTGGGGTCAGATTATTTGGTACGCCACCGTAAACTTTAAGTTTTAAAGCTCACGTATACATTAGGTACGCCACCGGAAACATTACTTAACGCTACCGGAAGTTGACCATTTTGAAATTTATTATAGGTACGCCACTGGGAAAGTTAGGTACGCCACCAGAAACATTAGGTACGCCACCAGAAAGTATTTAACGTTGCCGGAAGTTGACCATTTTGAAATTTACATTAGATACGCCACCGGAAACATTAAGTATGCCACCTTAAAGTACTTAACGCAGCCGGAAGTTGACCATTTTGAAATTTACATTAGACATGTGTAGACACCCCATTTTGACCGTACCCTAAGCCTCTTGTGTTTGAGCAAAAACCCAACCAAATTAATCACCTAGGGTCCCAAACTTCACCCTAAGCTAGGTTAAGGCCCCAGATAGGTCCTTGCAAAATTTTGTCAAAATCCAAGCGCGTTTGCCTAGCGAACGGATCGAGCAAAGTCGTAATACAAGTTCACAAAAGGGGGGTGGATTATCCTGGAACGGTACCAAGCGGATTTCGAATAGGACACGATTCAATCGTGCGCCTATCAATTCCTGCGCAACCGCGCGCTCATCAAATCTGGGGGTGCCAATATCAATTCTCAAAAATGTCTTTAAATACGAATTTTCTCTCATTTTTTAAAAAAGGAAGAAAATCGGTGAGAAGGAAGAAGAGAGAGAAACTCTGCGTTTTCTAGAGAGAGAAAACGGATCTCAAATTTTTTTTTCATTTTCTCCGGCGAGCTTGGCCAAATTTCAGCCACTTCTCATCGACGGCAAGTTTTCTTCTTCCTCCTTGGTTAGCCTCTGCTGCTATTTCCTTTCTTTTACAGCTTAGAAACCCTAGATTTACTTAGATCTGTGAGAAAGAGAAAGAGAGAGAGAGCTAGGGTCTCGTCTCCTCCTTTTTTCTTCTCCGGCAAGGCTCCGGTCATCTTCTCCGATTGCCTCTCCGGCAACTTGCCAGATCTCCGGTCGATTTCTTGTAATTTTCCTTTTATTGTTACAGATCTTTAGTTTTAAAGCTTTAGATCATAATCATTTCAGTTTTAGTTTTTTTTTACTTTTAAATCTTAACTTTCCGATCATTTTCCTCATAATTCCGGCCATTTTTCATCCATTAATCATCTTCTCCGGCTTGCTCTGATAAGCATAAGCTAGAAATCCGTCCGGCCTTTCATCTGCTATATTTGCCATTTCTTTTTTGCTAAGCCACAATCTGACTTTTCTTCTCTTTTTCTATGTCATCTGACCTTGCAATTCTAAACTTTCTCCTTTTATTCTGATCATCTTCTCCGGCAAGATCTCTAGAGCTCCGGCCATTTTGTTTACAAATCCGAATCAGATCCTTATTTTTAGGGCTAAAAATTTGGAATTCTTAAGCACTAGTCAGACTCTGTTCTGCTAAGATCATTATTCAGCAGATCGAACATTCATTTTTCTCCGATTCTGTGTTTGTTGAAAAGAAAGATTAAAGGTAATTTTTCAAGTGAAGAGGCAAAGTTCTGAGAGGGAGAAGAAAAGGATAAGAGAAGAAGAGAATTGCCGATCTCTTTGCCCCTAAATTTCTCTGATTTTGGAAAAGAAGAAGTAAAATAAGAAGAGAAGAGGATACATCAAAACCTACTCAAGTAAGTTACTTCTACCTCTTTTAATTTCAGATCAATTCTCTGCTCAGATAATTCTCTATTTATTTTTTATTTTTTTTTATTTTTTTTTATTTGTCAATTCGAAGATAGGTTTATAATTTTGATTACCTTATGGTTTGCCTAATTTACATTTCATATTGATGAACAAGCTGTTGTTCCTTACACTGATTTGAGGTGTTCATTTGATTTGTGTTCATTTCTTTATATAGATTTCTCTATATCAATTTCAAGTTTCAGTTGCTAATATTTGATTGAAATTTGATATAGATTTCTGCTTGGACATTAATTAAAGTTGGAAATCAAGTTTCTATTGAAAAAAAAAGAGAACAAGGCAAGTCAGTGCACTTACTAGGTCACTAAAGTGTAAATATATCTGTACACAATTAGTCTCGTTTGATTGAACTTTGTCAATCTTATATCTTGTTTCAATGCCTCTATTTCAGTTCTTGTCAACTCTAGCTTAACTTCTTTTATATCATATTCATTTTTTTCATAGTAAAGAGCTGTTAATAGTTTTGGCTAAAAGTAACATGTTCTAAATTGAAGCAGCAGTCCGTAGTTTCCCAAGTTACTTTGAAAAACCTTGAAATTTCAAAATATCAATATTTGTTAAAAAGGGTAGTAGTAAGACAGCAAGTTGGCATAGACATGTACTTATTTTGGTCTGTGTA
Source organism: Tasmannia lanceolata (assembly GCF_043159265.1). Taxonomy (NCBI): domain Eukaryota; kingdom Viridiplantae; phylum Streptophyta; class Magnoliopsida; order Canellales; family Winteraceae; genus Tasmannia; species Tasmannia lanceolata. Next base: position 23,502,300 of record NW_027518680.1, read on the forward strand.
TTTATAAAGGAAATGAGTCGTATGTCTGAGTGATCACATTGACAATGAAATATACGGGTGTCAGTGTCATTTTTTTTTTGTTTAACCCAATTATCCTTTAGTAGATATAGTGTATATATAGTTAAGAAAATTATTATGAGAGAAACAGGGTAATGCCCGTAGCTACGCCTTTGCAAACTGAGATTTACATTATCTTAGCTTTTCCTTTCTATTAAAATGTGATGGATTTTATATTCGTGTTGGATGGAAGAGATAAAAAGGCTTTAGTGCAAATGTTAAAAAAAAAACATATAACAGTGTGAATGTCAATAGGTTGTATTGTGTAATTTCAAACAGGGAATTGGTTAGTATCATTGTTTTCTGGTTCCTAAAAATCAGCCTATGAATAATTAAAGGACTTTTGCTGACTTCATTACTTTTGGAAGATTACCTAGGCGAAATCGTGTTCAAAAGCTTGCAAAGATCTAAGTTGCTTAACCACATAATGAGATCAATTCAACCATGTCATATCCCCTATCCAGTTCTAGCTTATCTTATCTTTAGAAAGAAGTGATGTCAGTTCACCCATATGTTGATAAATGTATAAGCTCCACTCTGTTTTCTTTCAATATTTGTTTGTGAGTTGGTGATATTTTCTACTAATTCCAAATGTATTTTGTGAGAATCCTTTTTAGGAATGGTAAAAACCACTTGATAATTCTTTGAATAACATAAGACAAGTTGAGTCTGAACCATTGAAAATTTAATATCATGAACGTCAATAGCCTACCCTACATTATTTCATTTCCCATGTTTTCAAAATCATATTTTTGGTTAGTGTTTCATCATTTAGATTTTCCCCTTATCTATTATCTCTTCATATATTTTATAAGGAGATGTTAAGAAAAAGGAAGCATTCGGCTGTAATTCTATTGATCAGGTAACGTTCTACTTCTTTCTTTATGTGCTGATGATAGTAACGTGGGTTATGTAATTATTTCTCATTGCCAATAGCATTTTCATTGATGAGTCGCACGTAGGAGGCTTGCTTAGCCTCATCATTAGAACCCCCTTTCACTGCAAGGACGATGAAGGCGATAGCCCAAGCCCATCATTAGGGGACTTGCTCAGTCTAAGTAGCATTCCCCTCTTTTGTTTAAAAAGACTTGCCTAGTCTTTTAAATGTACTTTCCTTAAATCTTAGGTCCTCATTCATTGCAAGGGAAATGAAAGAGATATATGAAGCCCCTCTCTTTTGGAGACTTGCTTAGTCTCATTGACACCCCTTCTTATCTACCCTCTTATTTTCTTAGACTTACTCAGTGTTTAGAAATCCTTATAATTTGTCCTCTCATTGCAAGGGCAATGAAGGAGTTATCCAGAGCTTACCCGTTTAGAGAGACATGCTTTGTCTCGTAGGAAAGCTTACCTTCAGGGAGACAAGCTATGTCTCATGCAGAGAATGTTTTATCCTTTAGAGACAAGCTTTGTCTCATTAGTGAGTCCATCCCTAGGAGACATGCCATGTCTCATTAGCACCTCTCTTAGAGTCATTTGTTTGAGAGTCTGTCCTTAGCTAGAGAGTCAGTCATTCTTTCAGGAGTTTGTCCTATCATCATAGAGGTTAAGATTATATCCAACCTCTCATCATGTGATTTTTATCCGCTCCTGCAAGGTATAGGATGCTGTCCAACCCTTGCAGAGTTGTTATTCTGTTCATTCCCCCGCAAAGCATAGGATGTTGTCCAACCTTTGCGGGATATCAGGAGTCTGTCCTCCCCTTATGATGATAGGATTCTGTCCTCTTGTGTCAAAAACATCAAAAACATCTAAAAAACCAAAATTTTCAAAAATCTTGAGTCTCAGGAGCGTACTAGGAAAATCTATTTTCGAACTACGTTGGCTTGATCCCTTTCCAAAGGGTACGTAGTGCAGCTTGGGATCTTCATCCCAGGTCCAGCCAAACCTTTAAAAATAAACATTTCAAACGTTCAAAAAAATACAAAAAACTTTTCAAAACCTTTTCAAAAAGATCTTCCCCTAGAGTTAGGAGTCTGTCTTAGCTGTTTGGGGTGTTTTAGAGTTAGGAGTCGGTCCTGATTTGTATTGATATGGTGTGTCCTATCGGGTGAGTGTCCCTAGAGTTAGGAGGCCTCGAGTCGATCGGTTAGACATTTAGTCGAACCGATGGCTAGACTAGGAAGCATATAGTCAGCCCATGGTTTTTATTAGGTAGCACAGCCTAGATACACATAAAATGTAGGGCCCACCTGCATTAGCTTAAGGCTAATCAACTTGCATTAGTTAGGGCATATAGAGAGTCCTAAAAATTGCCAATTCACATGAACTTAAACAATTGTGCAAAAAAGCTTTAAAAATCAGTCGAGTCTAGTGGATCGAGTCTAGGATAGCGGTTCTAGATGGTTAGGCATCGTAGTTTAGAATAGGTCATCGAATTACGTTGACTCCGATTCTTCCCGAGGCCGGGATACGTAGAGCAGCTAGGATGGACGGCTATCTTGGTCCGAGTCAAGTCGCATTAGAGTTTTAGGATTCGTCTTGTCCAGCCATGTTTAGAGTTGATTTGTGTTGTATGTTTTGCTGTGTTTTCTTACTTTCATGTACAGATCCTATACCTTTAGCTGTAGCATGCATGTGTTTGCACACCAGAACTTAGACACCAATTAGGTATGACATTCATAACCTAGTTATTCTCAGGTGACACTTATTTCATTTATCTTATGTGTGCTTATTATTTTCATCTCCGAGACATGCATGATTAGATAGACGTCTTCTCGGAGATATTCGTTCCCATTTCACATGACTTTTGCCCAAAACTCTTCAAAATCAATACTAAATGGCATAAGAGACCAGGTGTTTGCACTTGGGCGGACGAGGTGCTCTTCGGACCTTCCAAATTTGTAACCAGGCACGAACCTTTCTTTCATAATCTCTGGTTATCTGTTGCAACAGAGCATAGTATGGGATCCTTGGCCCACTTCCTTGGATGGCAACTCCTCTTTGTTTAAGGTATGCCTCGAATCTGGGCTAGTCCCCGAATCGAGAGGTATCTCACCTTTTATCGCCACTCATGCTGTGAGAGGCACATTCTTTCGAGAGTTCCTTGGTAGAGCTCTCCATTCACGTGGATGATCCTGAGACCTTAGTGTGGGGCTCGTCCCCCACGCCTCTCTCGGATCGGGGTCCACAACATGCCACCGGAAACATTAGGTACGCCACCGAAAATTACTAAATGCCGCCATAAGTTGACCATTTTGAAATTCACATTAGATACGCCACCGGAAACATTAGGTACACCACCGGAACTGTGACTTATTTAGTTCGTAATTCAATTTAACCTCCACCGTTATCAATTAGTCAACCCGTCCACATAGAGTTTAGAGCCTGACATTTAAACAGTCAAACCATAATACTCCGCCGACCCTCACGCCAGAAACCCGAATACTCTGCCGACCCTACCGGACATCTCTTTGAAGAGACAGAGGAAACCCCTCGTACTCTTGAGGAGCAACTTCATTGTTCAGAAATCTGTAAGCCCTAGTTTCCTTTCCTACATTTCCATTTTTTTGTCTGTCGAGCTCCATTGCAGATTATTGGGCCCCTTTTACGTTGCATTTTAGAAGAACTCTGTAAATGGTGGTTAATGTGAACTTGGATGTTTGGTTTTAGGTGTTCTGAAGAAAGAAAAGAAGAATGTCATCTGGTCAGGTAAGGAAAAGGTCAGCCGAGGTCGCTACACCGGTAGATCTTCCCTCTGTAAAGTGACAATGCTCCACCCGTAAAATGCAAGTGGGGTGAAGGAGGCGAACCTTGAAGCGACGGCCCAGGTTTTGCTTAACAAAACCCCCTTTGCACACATGTTTACACTTCCTGATATTACTCTTCACAGGGGAGTAATGGATGCTATGCTCCCCCTGTGGGACAAAGAGACCAAGGCATTTAAATTAGGGGAGAGATATATCCCATTCAGCCCAGAAGATATTAGCCTAATACTATGGTTGAGCAACGTCGGAGAAGAAGTTTATTTAGATGGCCAACTAGTACAATCTCCGTTACATACCCGATTTTTTAGTAAGAGTAAACACATAACTAGTGTAGATATTGTCACACCCCAAACCACCTACCACGGCTTAGAACATAACAACGCCACATACCTGTAAAGTTACCTTCATAAGCATGCAAGGCTAGCAATACACGGAACCATGCTCGGAATAACTAAATCCAACTAACCCATTCAGTCATAAAATAAATTGGTCCATTACAATCATTATTCAACTTCTCTCAAACCCACCACTAAAGAAATAAAACAAATCCATAGCTCGCTAATACTCACTAGTAAATCTAAATAAAGTAAATAACTGATTCTGTAGAGTAATCTCCCTCGCCGCTCCAACCTTAAGCTGGAACCACGCTTCGGGATCTAACATTTATTAAATAAGGGTGAGCTAAACGCGCTCATGTGATGTAATAAGAAACTACACTAACAGATATGGCATCAAAGGCAACAATAGTCAGTAGGCAATCAAAAGACGGTAAGGCATTCAATGATAACAGTAATTGGTAGTTCAATGGGCATCAATTTCAGAAATAAGGCATCATTCAATTTCAATATTCGATGTGGGTGTCAAATTCGACAGGTCAGAGTTTCTTGAGACATCGATAGTGCTATGTTTATATATTCGATATCTGTCTACTATATGACAGTAATTACACTGGCCAGTGGTATCTAAGTGCCAACAGTATTATGCATTTCCCTAGTGGCTAAGGGTCCAGAAATAAACTAGCATCCCAAGAAAAACTGATTCGATATTCATAAGGGTTAGGTATTCAATAGCATGTGGTTCAAAAAGGTTCATAATAGGTATACAGTCTCAATCTATAAGGTATCATGAATTTCAATATTCAATAGGGTGCAATAATAAATAGTCTAAATTGGTTTTCAAACAGTAAAGCATGTGAACAATAAGAATATTGTCAAAAGGGGTTTGGGATAACCCATCAGTATAGTCCCTTATTACTCACCTCGATTGAAGTTCGATATCCTTTTCATAGTACACCTTAGTTACCTACAATCAAAAGTATAAATATTCTTCATGAGTTCCATCATTAATATCAGTCCTGTAAGGCATATATATCATTCCACTGACACAAGATACTCTTTGGTGCTCAATCGGAAAACAATCAGTAAACCGTCCTAGAGTTCTTTTTATTAATTTGGAATTTTAATCATTATAAAATTTCCAAAACTTTTTGAAACTATTTGTAGTAGAAAGAACGCATTTCTGGCATGTCCGTAGAGTACAAGAGCGTCGAAAACAGATAAGAAACGAAGAAGTTATTAATTTTTGAAGTTTAAACTGCCGAGGGAAAAATTGCCTCGCCGGACGTCCGGGAATTTCTCAGTTTGTCCGATTGAGATCAGACCCTAGAGAACGCTGGTCGACCACCACTTTTGCCGATCATCCACCCCTGCGCGGATCAAGTTTTTTCCGAAACGCGATTTTTCATCCTTTTTTACACTAAAACAGCCATAATTCATTCATTTGGCATCCAAATCACGCCTGGTTGGATCCATTGGACTCATATCAACGAGAGGAATCCATCTAATCCAATTTCACGCTCGAAAATCCTCAGATCTAATTACCAAAATTAATCTAAACTGTTAGGGCATAAACCTACAACCCAAATCGTAGGGTTCTAATTCAAGTTCTTGATCTTTTAGGGATCTACGATTTCATCCCTTTGATTATCACACACAAAACCCTAATCAGTTTTAAACATATTAAAACTTATCAATCTTATTTTAGTTCTTTCTAATCACATAAACAAATAATATTAAAGGTTCTTACCCGGATTCGTAGACAAAGGCTCCGCGATCGATCCTCCGAGGTCGTTCGTACGTATCTCTTTCTCTCTTCTAAAGCTGCAGAAACAATTAGGGTTGAATTATGTTCTGCAGAACCCTAAAGGATGTATTTGTAGTTTCTATTAAGAGTTCTAACCCTAATGGGTTTCCAAAAGATAAAAGCGCCCTCCCCTTTTAAGGGTGGACGAAATATTTAAGTAGGGGTATTTTTGGTAAAAAAATCAGGCGTTCACTGATATATTGAAATCAATAAAGAGCATAAGAGGCTGTGAGCCTGAAACCACGGTGAAGTTATTAATTTTATATCTTTTCTCGTCGTTCTTGTTTCCCGACATATCCTACACTGTAAACCACAAATTCGTTAGATATGTGGATGATCTGACCACTATCGGTAACTCTGCATGGGGAAAAGTCATGCATGAGTATATATTATGTGGCATTGATAGGATCTCATGCAGTGGAAGATCCTAAAAGCACATTTACCTCCCTGGCTGCACCTATTGTATGCAGGTAAGAGTCAAAACTATAGTGGTAAAATGTATATCTACTGTTATACCATGTCGCTCATGTGCCTATTTCTTATTAAAAGGTCTGGTTATACTAGCACCTGACGACCTATACCAGTATTAATAACAAATATCCCAAATTCCTGAGATGGGAAAAAATAAAATCTAAATGAGGTGCAGTCAACCAATTCAGGGTGGTGAGAGGGCTGCAAGATGACAAGATACAATAATCTAACACTGTTATTATCTTATTTCATTCTGCCAACTACGTAATTTCTAATGCTAAGTAATTGTCTCTCTATTAGGTATGACTGGAGATTATTTCAGATGATTGTGAGCTCCATTTACTTACAACTCCCGCAGAGCAGGTAAGCAGATAATGAAAGATAAGATATGTTGTTCATTCTGCAATTGTAGACACCCCATTTTGACCGTACCCTAAACCTTTCATATTTGTGCAAACCCCAACCAAATCAGTCAATTAGGGTCTCAAATTCTACCCTCGAATAGCTTGGGGTCCTAGCTATGTCTCCATAAAATTTCAGCCGAATCCGAGTAGAATTACCAAATAAGACGAGCCGGGCAAGATGCACAGTGTAAGCGGAAAAGGGGGGTGAATTTATCCTGAGCGGTGCATATCGTGGTCCGAATAGGACATGATTGCACTGTGCGTTTATCAATATTTGCGCAATCGCGCGCCAATCAATAATGTTAGTGCCAATATCAACCTCCCTCTTTATCTATAAATACATGCTAACCTCCTCATTTGTAAGAAATGAATGTTTTCCTAATCTTTTAGAGAGAGAGAGAGAGAGAAGGAAAAGCTCTCTCAGTTTTAGAAAGAGAAAACAGTTCTCATCCAAACCCTAACCTACCGATCTTCTTCTCCGGCAAGATTGCCGGAGCTTCGATCGAAATTTTTTTTGTGGATTTTCTTCTCTACAAGCTATTGATCTACTTTCCTTCCTAGAAATGCTCCATTCCTTATGAATTCGTCTTCTTCTTTTATCTTTCAGTTTCTTTTTTAAGGCAAAAACCTTGATTTCTGCTATGAAACCCTAGATCCATCATTTAAAAGCTTAAATCTAAGCATAGGAAGCACAAAGTCCGATTTTTCTTTCGAAATTTCATTTGAATCTGAGCTATTTTACTGGTTTTGCGTTAAAAAAAAAGAAGAGAGAAATTTTCTCAAATCTAGAGGATTTGAGAGTGAGAGCAAGGAGAACAATAAAGAGCTGAGTAGAAGAAAGCTGAAGGAGCAGATTTTTCTAAGATCCGACTGTTTTTCTGTTTGTCAAGCTTCTGTATCGGCAGTATTAGGTAATTCTCCACTTTATTTAGTAATAAAATATATATTTTTTATTTATTTGAAAGATCTGTTAAATTTTAGATTATATGATTTTTTTATCTCATCAGTTTTTTTTATTGCTTAATTTCTGGTTTAGAGTGAATATGAGTTGATAATACTTGCTGATTGTTATTAAATTTATGTGGTGATTATCTTCTGGTACGATTGTAAGTGAATGATTGGATTTTGTAATTTTGCATTAGCGTCTATGATTTTGCTGGCAATCTCTTTCCTAAAATTTTCTCTAATTTTACTCTGTTTTAATTATACTTTTGATTTTTCATGATCGAGTAGCAGTCTAAGGTATAAAATTTGTGTATTTAGCATTGTTCTCTTAGCTCACTTTAGATAATTATCGTGGCATTGGCAGTTGTGAGTATTGGGACAAAAAAAAAAGTATATATGATTAGGGAAGTAGGCTTTGGTGATAGCATTTCTCAAGTAGCATAATCATGCCCTGTATAAAAATGTCATATATTCCATCTCACTACTATAATTTTTTTTTTACTCGGGATTATTTGAAAAGGGCTAGAATGATGTGTTGTAATTGGGGATAATAATTTAGTTTTTTTTTTAGAAAATGAGAGGATAACATACAAAAAGTTTGTTTTGTGATGCTTTTAGTTGGCAATTTACTAGTAGGTTGTATTATTTTGTCTTTGTATGATAGATGATTTGATATAAATTCACTACTCTATGATCTGGGGGTTCCATAGTTGCAAGAGTTTATGAGAGCTATAATGTTCATGTCGATATGTCTTTTGCTGCTTTATCTAGCATTATTTTAGTGGTGCTAAAATGTATTGATTGAAACATATTCATAGGAAATTCTGATCATAAACTTGTCTAACTCTTGGGCAATTAACTCTAGGAAATGTGATAGAAATTCTAAATTTTGATTTGGTTTATAACTGGTCATTTGGTGATGGCTGTATATGCAATTGGTAAAATTAGGCCATCATTTAATTCGTATTTTAATCCATTAAAGGGAATATAACTAGCTGCTGATCTGGTAATGTTTTGATTTGAGGTCCTCTGTTTTCATCATGCTATCAGGTTAAAATAGAGGAATGAAAACTGATTTTGTTGTGTTATTAGTTTCTCATAGTTGCACAAAAATTTGCTTTCCAAATGTCATCAGGTTCATATTATTTTAAACTTAAGCTTGTCTAACCATGACTCATAACCCTCATGCATTGTCATATTATTAAGAATCTCACAATTGCACATTGATAGTCCATACAAGAGATAAAACATTTTCTACATTTATTCATTTATTGAAGATAATGACACCATGCCAGTACTTGTTAGTTTATTTGTATTTAAGGCTTTCTAAAAAAAAAAAAGATAACGTTTGCATCTGTGACTTGATTATCTGTTATATATCTTTTTTTTTATGATTTAGTCTTTCTTGTTGATCATTTTTTTCCTTTTCTATGTCCATAGCAATTAATTTAGTGTGTTAAAATAATTCTGGATGAGAAATTTTACATAAGTTTACTCTAATATATACAGGTAATGATACAGAAATTTTCTTCATAGTGTGTTGCATGTTCGTTTAATTTAATGGTAGTAATTTTGACAAATATATATATATATATATATATATATATATATATATATATATATATATATATATGTATAGCATCATGAGTTCGTGAGTTAAAGATGGACAATGGATTGGTTTATTTTTTCTATGGATTTGCAAAAATCTTTTGCTAGTACAAATAATGCTTTTATTGTATTTTCCTTAGAGTAATTTTTGGTAGCACAAGTAATTCGCTACCTGATAGTATCATCAATTCTTGATTGACTTGATTCGATGATAGCATTTTTTTTTACAACCTTTGTATATTTTGATATGGAGGTTAAGATTAAGAGTAATTTGTTAGAACTTTCTTTTATGACTCATCTTGATAACTTCACAGTCTTAGCTTGGTCTTTTTCTCATTTTTTTTTTAAAGACATGTCACAACTACCTTTGTTGTTCATTGAACACTAATAGATAAAAAAAAATGGATTATGAGTGATTGTTTAAATAAGAATTATTCATATCAGTATAATTTGTTCCTTATTCGTATAGCTTATGTTTGCCTGCCTGTTTTGTTCATATTTTTTTTTAGAAAATTGTGAAAAGCCAAAATGAAAATGGTGCATTTAGTAAAATAAAGGGAAGTGAGATGATATAAATTTGAATATATGGTTATATTGATATCATTCCCTTGGCATATTAGGTAGAGGAGTTGCTATTTGTATTAATATGCTGTGATGATGATGTGTAATCAAATTGGGTGGCTGTTTCAAGCGTGAAGACAACCAAATTGATAGTGCTACTATTATTATTAAAATGAAGGGGTCAGCTGTTAATCATAGATTGTAAGAGTATATACCCATTCCATACCCTTTTGGGTTTGATCTTTGTCCAAGGGAAGAGATTATTTAAAATGCTATGAGCTCATTTCTCATATTTTTTTCTTGATGCTATCAAAGGTCATTTGAGGTCATTATATGTTTTTAATTTAATTTCTCTTATCTGATCAGTGATGATGATAATTAATATATTAATGTAGCATCAGGTGGTATTATCCATTCTTTATGCTAATAATATCATATCTACTTCATCCCATTCATAGTATTTTCAATTGATTCCTGCTATTACTTTAAATGAGCTCATGTCAGTTTAGCATCAAGTTGTGAATTATTTAAGCTCGTTTGGTGAGTCCTTCTATAGTAAGCAAAAATTAAAAATAGGAGTATATAATGGTATAAATATCTTAATGGCAGGGAAACTATTGAATTTTCTCTATTGCTCATTGATTGACATAATTTGTTGAAATGGAAAATATTATTAAAAAAAAATCATTGAGTATCATTTATGGTATACTATTGAATGGTTTTATACATTGAAATTGTGAAATATGTGTTGTAAATGTTGTTCATGGTGGTAGTGCTGTTGATGTTATTTTTAAAACAGAGCATGGCTGCTTGTATCACTGTTCCTTGCTGAAAATGTAACCACTTAGCAGCCCTCACATCTTGTTGTACATTGATAATAGCTGCCCTCATACCTTGTCGCATGGCAGCCCTCGCATCTTGTTGTCCATTTGATATGTACAGTCCTCTTGTTACTTGGATGTTTGTATCTTTCATTTCACTTTGATATTAGCAGTAATCAATAACAGTATATCTACTAGGCTAGGTTTGTGTGTTTGCATGATTTGAAAAGCGCATGTATAGGAATTTGTGCTAAAATGTTGAAATAATGTTTATTTTCTCGTTAGACAAGTTGAGGAAATCATGAAATACAGAAAGTCACACCCTTTAGGGAGACAAGCTATGTCTCAGCAGATAGTCATACCCTTTAGGGAGACAAGCTATGTCTCAGCAGAGAGGTCATACTCTTTAAGAGACAGGCTTTGTCTCATTAGTGAGTCACACGTAGGAGGCTTGCTTAGCCTCATCATTAGAAACTCCCTTCTTAGTTGAAGACCAATTTGGTCTAGTAGTTGTCCTAACCCTTTTTATCGTTGCAAGAACAATGATAAGGTTACTTGAAGCCCATCTCTGTGTTTAGGAGACTTCCCCAGTCTCACTAGCACCCTTTTTATCTCCTTTTCTTTTATTATAGGGGTTAAGATTCTGTCCAACCTCTCATCAAGTCATGTGATTTTTATCCGCTCTTGTAAGGTATAGGATGATGTCCAACCCTTGCAGAGTCGTGATTCTGTCCAGTTCTCCCGCAAAGCATAGGAAGCTGTCCAACCTTTGCGGGATATCAGGAGTCTATCCTACTCTTACGATGATAGGATTCTGTCCTCTTGTGTCAAAACAACAAAAACATTTCAAAAACATCAAAATATCTGAAAAAATCCAAATCATCCCAAAAATCTCTAAAGTCGAGTCTTAGGAGCGTAGTTAGGAAAGTCTTTTCCGAACTACGTTGGCTTGATCCTCTTTCACGAGGTACGTAGTGCAGCTTGGGATTCACATCCCCAGTCCAACTAAACCTTTAAAAAGGAGCATTTCAAAGTTTCCAAAAATATAAAATTTCTTCAAAACCTTTTCAAAAAGATCTTTCCCTAGAGTTAGGAGTTTGTCCTAGCTGTTTGAAGTGTTTTAAAGTTAGGAGTATATCTTGTTTGTGTTGATTTGGTGTGTCTTGTCATGTGAGTGTCCCTAGAGTTAGGAGGCCTCGAGTTGATCAGTCAGACATTTAGTCAAACTGATGGCTAAACTATGAAGCATATAGTCAGCCCATGGTCTTCATTAGGTTGCACAGCCTAGCTACACATAGGATGTAGGGCCCCGTATTAGCTTAAGGCTAATCAACTTGCATTAGTTAAGGCATACAGAGAGTCCTAAAAATTACAATTCACATGAACTTAAGCAATTGTATAAAAAGCTTTAAAAATCAGTCGAGTCTAGTTGATCGAGTATAGGATAGCGGTTCTAGATGGTTAGGCATCATAGTTTAGAATAGGTCATCGAACTACGTTGATTCTTATTCTTCCCGAGGCCGGGATACGTAGAGCAGTCGGGATGGATGGCCATCCTGGTCCGAGTCAAGTATTGCATTAGAGTCTTAGGATTTGTTCTGTCGAGTCGGGTGTAGAGTCAAGTCGTGATGTGTGTTTTGTTATATTTTCTTACTTTCATGTACAGGCCCTATACCTTTAGCTATAGCATGCATGTGTTTACACACCAGAACTTAGACACCAATTAGGTACGACACTCATAACCTAGTTATTCTTAGGTGATACTTATTTCATTTCTTTTGTGTGTGCTTATTATTCATCTCCTAGACATGCATGATTAGGTAGACGTCTTCTCGGAAATATATGTTCCCATTTCACATGACTTTCGCCCAAAACTCTTCAAAATCAATAAATAAATGGCATAAGAGACCATGTGCTTGCACTTGGGCGGATGAGGTGCTCTTCGGACCTTCCAAATTCGTAACCAGGCACGAACCTTCTTTTATATCTCTGGTTATCCATTGCAACAGAGCATAGTATGAGATCCAGGGCTCACCTCCTTGGATGACGACTCTTCTTTTATTTAATGTACGTCTCGAATCCGGGCTGGTCCCCGAATCGGGAGGTATCTCACCTTTCATCGCCACTCATGCTGTGAGAGGCACTTCTTTCGAGAGTTCCTTAGTAGAGCTCTCCATTCACGTGGATGATTCCAGAGAGACTTTCTTCCGGGGGCTCGTCCCCCGCCTCTCTCGGATCGGGGTCCACAGCAGTTTGCTATTTAAGCAATGAAAGTAAGAAAACACTTGCTTGATGGTGCAGCCACATGCGGACTCTACTCCCGAGGAAAGGGAAGACAGCCAATAGTTCGTTGAGTTGGAGATAGAATTGTCGGAAGACGGGCAGCAGGTGGGTGAGCCGGAAATGAAAATGTCGGAAGACGGCCAACAGGCCGTTGAGTGTAATGTTCCCTTTTAGGAGCATTGATCTAGTGTTGTGGATCGAATGGATGGGCCGTATGGGACAACTTTTTGTGTGTTTGGGCGTCATTCGTGGGGTCGGACTATGTGGAGGTGGCTCATTTGTGGGGCCCATATGTGGGAGTTCCACTCTAAGGTATAGGGCAAGTGACTCGTCTTCAAAGTGGCGATCATATGGCCATCTTTTGGTTTATTTCTGATTTGGTCCTGAAATTATAAGGACTCCTATGTGTCCATCTATTGGTAAAGGCTACCTCTCATTTGGCCATATTTTCACTAGGGCACTGAAATGATATGGGCACCCATCATTACAACAAGTTAGAAGATATGCGGGTCTTTTTGGTTGGTTATTCTAAAAAGGTGGTGGAATGATATTGCCACCCAAATGTAATTTGGGTTGGCATCTTGCAACTATTATAAGAAAGGGCTAAGTGAGAAAGGGAAAAAAATGTTTTTATGCCATCTCTTTGTTTCTCTATTCGTGGGTTGTTTGGGCTAGTGAAGCCAATCAAGGTGGGCTAGTGCAGCAAACCAAGGTGCATGTTTTTCATCTCCTGTATTGGGTGAAAATGCAGTGAGCATTTCCCATCATCCATCTCCCATTTCTCTCCAACAATTGAGAAGATCTTGAGCCCTTATTCCATCAACAATCCAAGGCCATCCATTTCAGTTTTGGGTGCTGTCCACACAACAACAAGAGTCCCATTTTTGTTGTTTCTAAAGCTTATGAATGTAAAGATCCATTTCCTTTCCTGATGTGTGATATAAAATGTAATGAATGTAATACTCATTTATATGTTTCATTTATTTGGTTGTGATGTTTATTTGAGATGGTTGTATGATTGGGTAAGTATAAACTTAGAAGAAAGATATCAAGAAGGTTCATTACATTGAGTCACAAATGGAATCATTGGAAGAGGGGGATGTTAGTACAAGATTTACTATCCAATACAGATCATCGTGGGCAGAGAGGAAACTGACCTATGACCTACTCTATCCCCATATTCAGGAGAAAGTTATCTCCGATTACTTTAGCAGCAAATCCGAGTATGTAATTTAGAACCATAACACAATTTATTTTCTCTTTTCCATAGTGCATACATAAACATTGTGATTCTTTGTTCAGTAATACTCTACAAATTACCAGTAGAAGTCACTGCTTGATGAAGGAGTTGAAGACACTATATCATCCCCAGGGTCTAGTGCACAGATCTGTAAAGTGTAACAGTCTAAGGACTTATATATATTGCTGATGCATATTTCAAATAATTTTTTATATGTAGCATTCTACTATAAATCTCGTTCCCTCGAAGGTGATAAATGTGTACGCCGATCTCGTTCCCTACCTATGTCTCAGTAAGTTTTGAACCTAAACGCTTTAACATTACCAAATACTCTATTTGTATCCCATGCTTATGAGCTACCCTTTAATTTCCATGGTTTGTAGGAGCTTGTTAATCATGCTAAGGAAGATGCGAGCATCATCGGTTCATTCCTCAGCGACATGAATGGGGTGGACAGAATCCCGGTCCCAACTGACTAATTTACGCGTGCAGATTACCTTCTTTAGGAGGATTCTAAAAAGATTTCTACCTAAAGAGGATACATGGGAAGATATCGTTGAAACAAGAACACCAACGCACGAAACCCGTGAGTACTCGTCCTGCACCATTAAGACAATATACTCTTCATCTTTTTTCGGTGAAGGTTACATAATATAAACTACTAAAATTTCAAATGCTAGGTTCGATTGTGGGGTATTTGTGATCGAGTTCATAAAGCTTTATGCTAATACAAACAAATCGACTTCACTAAGGTACTAATTTTTAGAAGCATACAAAGAACTGAATCATTAGTCGAGTACTTACACTTGTAACCTACGTCGGGAAGATATACAACGCTTACGCGTGGAGAGAATATTCGAGATGATTTGTGAATGCAGGCATACATAGTTTCTCTTTTTTACTACTGCAGTTCCAGCGGAGATTATAAAATGGAGGGGGCACAAATGTTCAAAACCCATGTTTAGAAGGCTGACTATTAAAAGATGTGTAGTAGTAGATGATTGATTGTTCAAAGCCGTGTATAGATGATTGATTAATCGATACAAGTGTATAGATAACATTCTTGTTTGTTTTGTTCATGTGAAGGCCCATCCTGTTAGATTGGTTGTAAAATCCCGAGCAAAATTGCTACACGTTGCACAAGAATAAACCTTGTAGAACAAAAATTTTGCTCTAACCCAGGATTCCTAGGGACTAATTGATTTTAATGTGATTTAATAAACATAAATATAAATACCTTATTTTGCTGATGAAAAGAAAAACATCTGCGTGATCTACTTCTCGAAAATTCGCAAACGATCTAATCAATGTGTAACCGCAAGTTGAACCGATGGATTCCTTTCTTTGCACAAAGAATCTTGTAAACAACTCTTTGTTTACTTTATAACCTGATCGAAATCAGATTATATTGTGGGAATATGTATTTAGATCAATGGAGTTTTGTTAGATGTTTGTCTTTGACTTAGAGAAGACAAAACTAGTTGATGGAATTGAAGAAGAAGAAGAAGAAGAAGATAAAGACTTTGGGATGTCTCTACCAATTTTTAACACATGGAATTATGGAAGAGCTCTTGCAAACTCAATTCATTTGTCTTGTATTTATAGAGTTCTCAATTTCAATATACACAACCCAAAGCTTCTAGAGAAATCTCAGAAAATATGGAAACTAGCCACAATTAGAAGCTCCAATTTAGAAACAATCTAGTTGGCTTTTTTAAAATAGAAACCAAACAATGTGGGAGTGTTTTTAGAAATTCTTGGACTTTTAGAAATCCCTAAATTAAGTTTTTTCCAAGTAAAAAATGTGGTTTCTTTATTAGATAAAAACAATCCCAAAAATATCTCACACATTGTTTCCTTTTTCAACATTCCCGCTATAAGCTTATAGGTCAAATTTCGACCTCATTTTTGGACAAGTAAATGGTCAAATTATAAAAAATAATAAACTACAAAGTTGTAGATCTTTCAAAATTCTTCGAAATGAGTACTTACACATTAATTTTTTTACTAGAAATGAGTAAGTTATGATTGTTTTAGTAAAACCAGTATATAAGCTAAACTTACAATTATTTATTTAATTCTTTTAATTAAATAAATATATTTCCTCCCATCCAATGGGATAAAAATCTACATCCATATTTTTTTATAATTCGCAAAATACCCTTATGGTTTATACTTAACCATTTTGGCATTCCCAATGTATCCCATAGTTCATATACATTATATACATTGTAGATATCCTTTCAATGCATCCAATGCCACGAAACAAGTTCGTGTAAGCAACCAAAATAAATGTGAGACCTCTATCTAATAGATAATAATAGGTCAATCGAGTAGTGAGTGGGATCGCATCAGGAATTCAACGGTAGATCCTGCAGAACCCACAAGTAGGCCCCACTACGATTATTACTCCGTAGTCAATGCTACAATCACATTGAGTCAGTGGGCTCTATTGAGACGTAACCCTGAAGATAACCGTCAAATCATCATACCCCTAATGACATCAAGTGTGCAAGTCATTTCTCCAAGTCCACATCTACTGAATTGAGTCCTACGGGGGGTGGACATCAACTACCCCATGGGCTCACTCACGGTATACCATTCAGTCAAGTAATGTTTGCCCGCAAATGCATTTGCTGAAACATTTCAAAACTTATTTTGTGAAATCCTTATGATAAACATTTTGTCAAATCCACCTGGCTAGGTATTTTTCTAGGCCTACTGCTCTGACCAAAACCGTAGATATTATCCTATGAAATAGGTGGAGAATTCCATGTCGGATATCACTATTGACCTTGAAGGTTTATCCAACACTCTAGTACTACTCTCTAGTGACTCTAAGAGAATCACAGTTAGATAGACCAAGAATGAGAGACTCGCAAACAGACCAATATAACCACTCATGTCAAAGGACATGTAAAAGGTCCTGTCTGGTATAATAGCTCAACTATCTCTTATCCACAAGCTATTCTAATGTTATCCCGTTCAGTAAGCAATCTCATTGTCATACTCATTCTATCTTGCTTATGGTCCACTACCAAAGTGATTGAGATAAGTCACTCCACATCTCGTATATGTTGGCGAGATAGATGTTAGTTGTATACAAAAAGAGGTGTCCAACCTCAACCCCAACTAGGAACTATTAAGGTCTGCAAAGAACCAGAATCCCATATCTCCTTGCTCCTTAGGATCTGTGAATTCATGAGCATGGGTTTCCTACTTTGCTACCTATGGACAAATACGTGTCAATAACAAGTAGCATTCACACATATTTAACTTATAGTTACCCATTAATTGTCATGAAAAGAAACTTTTATTGATTAGCATGCGGAATATACTAGGTTTTAGGGCACCTACTCTAACACATCCCATTGGATATGATGAACTTCTGGTTACATCCCAAATAACTGTTAGTATGTGATACAAAATGTCCATGATAGAATTATTCAATGGAAACTTATTCTCACAACAGGTTTTTCTAGGTAAATTCCAGTTCGAACCAAATTGATTAACTAGATAATTTAATAGGTAAAAAATCAAACGAAATTGATTAACTGGATAAGTACGCCAGCGCCCTCTTTCAAATTATATAATAGGGTAGAAATCAGAAGATATTTGTTAACTGGGTAAATTTCATTGGAAATTAGATTGCAAGGTTCTTGGGTAGCCAAGTGCTTTGCTAAATCATGCTCAATTGCATATAAATCTATAAACCTCCTTTGCCAGCAGAAATAGTTAGCTACACCAGCAGAAACATAGTTACGCCGGCGGAAAATAAAGGTACGCCAGTTGAAAGTTTGGTACGCCAGCGGAAATATAGGTACGCCGGCGAAAGCTCACTGAACAACTCGCCAAAATGATCAGTTGGTGTCGTTCTCTCAATTTCCGATGTCGTTCTCTCACTAAATCCAGAGAGATGAAAATTTACCAACTCTTAAGAACTGGTGAGATTCTATTAATTAGGGAGTTTGATGAACAAAGGGAAGGCAAGGTTGAACAGACAGTAGAAATGAAAGAGTTGAAAATATCACCGCCCTTTCTAAAAATAGTAAAAATAAGATCTTTTCTCCAGTAAATTATCGATGCTGGAAGACCTTTTCTAACTAGAGAACTTCAAATATAGATTAGTGGATTAAAAAAATAGAAGACAGCAATTCACTCTGCTCAAGTTTCTTCAAACTGTCTTTATTCCTACATTTATAAATCATTAAATACCTTCAATATGGCTGTACAGTTGGAGTTGGATGATCGTAGACATAAAGTGGATCTTATTGTTATGGGAGAAAATTTTCAGGGTCTGGTAGCGAAGTAGGTTTGAAATTTTCCTAAAAAAACATGATTTTCTTTTATTTTAAAAGAAAACTCCATGAAAATGAGCTCCCAAAAGCTACAAAATTTATTTTGAGAATCACTTTTTTGGTAAAAAAATTCCCCTGCTCCAAACAGGCGGCTCTGTTTGGTTGCTGGGTTTTTTTTTTCCTAGGATTTATGTGGGAGAATATTTAGTGGTCACATCAACTTTTTCTTGCTGACATCAGCAAAATCTTGTCTTGAAAATGGTGGTCTCTCTTTCTGTCTCCACTCATTATAATATCTTTCTCTAATTAATGCTTGTCCCCTCTTTTGTCTCCTACCTTTACCCCACAAAATCCCAGGAAAAGAAAAAAACCCGGCAACCAAACGGTAAAAGACCTTGGCTGTTATGTTATGCTTACATCCTAAAAGACAATTATTGGGCGAACAAATTATATCATGGAGCCTTGTTCATGGGTCCGCAGGAAAAACTAAATCATTTAATTTTTTAGTTATTTAGGCCACGTTTGGATACCAACAAGATTCAGATTTGGATTTAGTTGATATTTTGAAGTGGATCGATCCTTAGATTTCCAAATCAGCTACAACAGTGCAAAAAATTCTGATTTTCAAATCTGTTCTCCGAGACATTATTTGGAAATCAATATTTGGGGCAACTTCCTTCACCGTCGCTGCTCCTGCAGCAGCGAGACATCCCTCTCTCCCTCTCTTTCTCTCTCTTAAAACATGATCATGAAGATGATAGTTGTGTTTTGTATCCAAATCATAATACAAATGCATGAGGTATCCAAACGGGCCCTTATGTTATATGGAATGTCTTTTCCGATTGAGACCAAGATCATGTGGGCTGCCTAATAATGTTCTACAAGAAAACCGTCTTGATTTCGGACACAAAAATTGCATGTTAGTATTGATTCGGACGGTGACCATATGCCTAGTCGTCAAATTAATAGCCGTTCTCTTTCATTAATTGGACAACTAAGTTTCCTTATTATGATCCTCCTTATAGACATTCCTGATCGTTGAATTGTAAAATCATATGAAGGTTATTGACTGACAATTCATCTCCATTGGTTTGGCTTTAGACCTTCTACTTAGGGGTGCAACTTGGGTCGGGTTCAACCCGAAAAATGGTCGGGTCGGGTTGAGGGTTTGGCAACCTGACCCGGGTGAAAGCTGACATTTTTTTTATAATTTTTTATTTTTTCAAGCTTAAAAACTCAGGTTGGGAAAAAGGGTCCTCGGATCACGTCGGGTTGAACCTAGTCGAGTTGGAAATAGGGTTGGGTCGGGTCAGGTTCGGGTTGGAAAATTGGGTTCCTCTGGTTGGGTCGTTCTAGCCTCACCCCGACCCGAGTTGCACCCCTAGTCTGCTTATCCTTTTTTTTTTCTGATGATATAGGGTATCCCACCCCAATTTTTGGGCGGGACTATTCCATACGGATGCGCGCAATCACCCATAAACCACGAGCATTGAGTAAGCCCGGGGGGGATTCAAACTCGTGTCAATGGGATTCGAACTCCCGACAACAGATCTACCATATGTTCCATATTTTAAGGGCTACGATCCATATTTTAATGGCTATGATCCCTATGGCGATTATGAGGCTGCTTGTCTATAGTGGATCGATGCTTTTGAGGCATACCATGAGTACTACGGTCATGATCGTCGAGAGACCATTAGTCGAGTCAGAGACATCGTAGGCTGAAAGGCCAAATTGTTGTGGATGCACATGTTGACGAAGCGTCGTGACTTGGGTGAGCTTTTATTTCGTATGTGGGAAGATGTCCATGATGAATTTATGAGTTCTTATGCGCCATTGGCTTATCATCGATATGAAAAGAGGTTGATGCGTGAAGAGGAGAGCTTCTCATGAGACAATGGGATTTGCAGGGGAGCCGCTTAGCTACTTATCCTCCTCTAGCACCTGATGATGAGGTCAATTCTCAAGAAGAGGAGGAAATTGTGAACACTATTGAGTCACATGATGAGCCGGATGTTATTGTTGGTGTAACCGATATTGGTGTTGAGCTTGAGCCTATTTCAGAACATGCTCAGTCAGATCTTCTAGCACAGCCTGATAGGGTAGATACAAAGCCAGAGAGTATTGTGATCGATGAGGCATTGCCAGAGTATAGTGTTGGAGCTTCCATTAAGGATGCCTATTCCACATCAGGATAGGGGCATAGCGCTAATTTTGACTCTCAAATAGATGTTCAGATTGGGAGGATTGAGGAGGTTGAGAAAAAGGGTTTCAGTACACATGACAATAATTGGGTGAATTGTTAGTTTGATTTAATGAATCTGCATAAGACACCAGCAAATGACTTTATTGATGATGAAGCATCATAGGGCCATCGTGTAATTCAAAATGCATAGGGCCACCCTGTAAAAAGATAAACTCTTGAGCAAGGCAAGCCTAGTTCCAAATGACAACATGAAAGCCTTTTGCGTTGGCGTTTACTGGCTACCTGATCACTAATTGAAGTCCTTTTTTATTATATTAAGATTTCATGGGTGCCTAGATGTGATTGGTTGGCGTGGCCCTTCTTGACATGTAGAAATTGTTCAAGATTTTTGTTATATATTGGGTATGCCTCTTTGGGGAAGTTGATATTTAATCTGGTGGGGATGATTTGTGGGTCTTGACGGAATGAATCCATGATTCTTTGAATATTTTTTCCTGATTTCAGGGTTGCTCGGGTAAAGATAAGAAGGCCGTCTATATTTCCACTACGCACCCAGCTATTTATTGAACCAAATATGACTTCTTTACAAGAAAAAATAGCAAATAAGATTTTTGCTCATTGACTATTCCAGGTCATTTCAGGGTTTACATGACCTGCATTACTAGCACTTTGACATCCGATAAGGACGAGAAAAGCAAATCAAATCTAAGTTATTTATGTGACCTTCAAATACAAATATTAGAAAATGCATTTGAATGGAAGGGCTGCAAACATCAAGTGAGAGATTTGTGGGCAGGTCATAGTCAGGAGATCATTTGAATGTTACCATGACAGGATTCCTGCGCGAGGACAGATAATGTTTCTGTACCCAAAATAAACTGGTATGGTGATAGTGGGTCACCTTGTCTTAATCCTCGGAACCGGTGAAAATAATCAACAAGAGTACCATTGAGAAGATTGCATACTCTTTTGTGGTGACACATTGTCCGCTTGGTTTTGATCTAATGATCGTGGAATCCAAATATTTTCAGGAATTGACAAGCAAAATATATTTCATTTGATTTTGTCATAAGCTTTCTCCATGTCAAATTTATAAAGGATTTACCTCTCTCTTTAAGCCTGATATGATTTCCTGAGATATTATTATATTATCTGAAAATTTTCTTTTAGGAACAAATAAAGTGACCGGGGCGTGATTTTTTGGATGTGGTCAGAATTTTAAATAGTATTTTTGGATGTGGTCAGACTATTAAGTAGTACTTTTGAAATAATTTTATATGTTACATTGCGTAAGCTTATTGGTCAGAATTTGTTGAGTCGAACACCATCACCAACTTTTGGGAGTAGTTTTATAAAGATTTAATTGAGTGTGGGTGTCATGCCCTGAGCCGAGCACATGGCCAGGCACGTGACAGTGCCGCATACCTGCAAAAAAAGGGTCTATAGACATGCAAGGTTAAAATATATAGAGCAATTCCATTCATTTTTTGTTCTAATCAATACAATCCATAATATTCCGTCCATCATAACCAAAATAAAACCAAACTAATCAACAGTTTTTTGTGCCTACCATATTCTGTCTCTCAAATTCGGTTTTACTCAAATCACAACAAACAAGATCACTCGAACACACAAGATCACTCAAACTAAAGTTGTCTTAGTCTCAGGATCTCCACTTGGTAATTCAAAATAGGAATAAGAGAGGGGAGTTTAACAGCCAATACCTATCACTTTTCACGGGGTTCCACCAAACACTCGAGTGTCTTTTTCCCTCATTCCATCTCCATGTTCCTGTAAAGCCTTATTTCAGCTCATTGAGAGACAAATGCCCTTCCAGGAACCGAACTATCTGCTCAGTGTCAGATTGCAGAAAGATCTTAAAAAAAAAATATTAAGTTCATAAAAAATGCAGAGATGGCAATTTCAATAGATTACCCCCACTTTGTTTATGCAAGATACCAACCATATGTAATGAAGAAAAGGATCAAACATGCTAAAGACATTCAATGCATACAAAAGTTTTCAAAAGCTTGCTAATCAAATAGGAACTCAGCCAAGTCAGTGTGCAATGGTTGTGTTCTTGTTATGGATTTTTTCTTTTCATATCAATGTTACTGATTTTGCTAGGAAAGCTAGTAGAAAACCAGCAACTGCAATGGAGAGTACTGCTCAATTTCATTTCATTATCAACCAAATACCACCAATACAATTTCAAGAAAATTTGCAGATTTCATCCAAACAATGCAAATACAAGAATTTTACCCAAACATCTTTTAAATTCGGGGAATCTAAAATCACTGTTTTAAAATTTATGAATTTGAAACTTCGAGCAAAAGCAAAATTGGGATTTTCTTTACATTGAAACCTATGATAAGTTTATGAACTTATGATTACAAATAGTAGAAATTTCCACGTACAACTAAAACTAAAATAGTTACTGTCCTTAATGACGAAATCAGTGCTCAAGTGTAAAACATAAGAAATTTCCAAGTACAACTCAACACAAAATAGTTAGTGTTACTAATTTCAAAAATCGAAATCAGTGTCAAAGTGTAACTTTTTTACATCTCTCAGGACCAATAAAAGCACCTCCGTATGAGTCCAGTTAAAGGTTCAACTATTCCACAGCAATGATAGGAGTCATACCTTACTCATTCTTGGTCGACTTTGAGAAGGACCCACACAAACAGCTGCACAATTAACCATTCGTGTCATCTCATTGACATTGTAGATTGACTTCAACCGTGAATCGACAAGTTGTCTGTAGCTTTGAGGATTCATTAAAGGTCTCGCCTGTAATGCCAAACAACTAATCCATTAATTTTCCAATGCCAGAACCAATAGAAAAAGGGAAACAAAACATAAACAAAAGTAGCAATAGGCTGTTTTATGGCCTACGATGTCTTGCGATCTCAGGATTCCAAGGTAGGAATGGTATTGTAAGTGAAGATTTGTGCAGTTCCATCTTCAAGACATGTAAGGAAACGGAGAATCAGCGATGTAAGATACTAACCCAGTCTACCAATTTAACCATAGACAACGGAGTCCTGAAAATAGCTTCGCGTCCAGTAATTAGCTCCAGAATCATGACCCCAAAGGAGTAGGCATCTGATCTTTCAGTGAATTGGTGGGTCGAAACACATTCAGGATCTACGTACCTGTCATTAGTAAGCACATTAATAGAGAAAAGAAAAGGGTATAAATGATTAAAGCAAGAATTGGATAGTTGTCATTGGATATTTGAACATGATTCTGTTTTCCATGAATTTGCGGATCAAAAAACATTCTGAATCTAAGTACCTGCCGTTAATAAACACGTTAATAGAGAAAAGCAAAAGGCATGGATAATTAAATTAAGAAATGGACTGTTGTCACTGGATATTTGAAAATTGTTCCTTTCCCATGTCCGACTCTTCAATAACATAAAAAATAACTGGCAGTTTTAATCGAACATTTCAATAAACGGACTCCCCAAGTAACATAACTTGAATTAGAAACAAAAAAATGACACCAACTAGGTCTGTCCATTACTCCAATGTGACCATTACTCCAGTGTGACCAAACCAGCTCTATATCAATGCAATTGGAGCTCTTGACCAGAAATGAGTCCTAACCAGGATAACAATAAAGTAAAGCCTTTTATGAAAGTGCAGGAGTTAGAAACAAAATCCACACCATCTAGGCCTCCCTGGTTCAACTCAGACCAACTATAGACCAATGCAATTGGATTTTTTCACCTGAAATCAGTCCAACCAAGACTAAGACCATGCTATTGAAAATGAGATAATTAGAAACAAAATCACACTAGCTGGGTGATGAGGACTATCAAACGAAGATGAAAACTAAATAACAGGGACCATCTATTCCGCAGAAGTTTTTTTTTTTTTGGTAGATAAGCTGGGATCGAAGTAATGGGCCAAAGCCTTAACCATTGAGCTAGAGGCTCAATCCCATCTATCCATGAAAAGTTGTTGCTTTTCTTTGAAGTAATGGGTTTCATAGGTGTAGATTTGTCTTTGGGTTCCTAATTAATTGTTGATTTCAGTTCCTAATTGGATTTAGGTTTTAACTTTCAAAAGGAGTTTCATTAGTTGCTTGAGTCTTAATATGATCGGATTCATGTTTTAGTTGGAGTGTTTTAGTTGCTTTATAATACCTAAATGGATTGTAAACATTTTCGAGAGC
The DNA here is from genome assembly GCF_043159265.1 of Tasmannia lanceolata. Taxonomy (NCBI): domain Eukaryota; kingdom Viridiplantae; phylum Streptophyta; class Magnoliopsida; order Canellales; family Winteraceae; genus Tasmannia; species Tasmannia lanceolata. Next base: position 23,527,228 of record NW_027518680.1, read on the forward strand.
TTGCAAGCCTTCTCTATCCATTTGGATTCTTGTTATGCTGCTATAGGTGGATTTCTAGAGACCCCCAATGGTAAGTTGTTTTGGTAACCCTACCCTAATTCCTATTTACTAATCTATTATTTCTTAGATCTTCTCAGCTAGTACAGATTTCTCTCCCATCTTAATTCTATATATTGTTTCCTTTCGCTTAATCTCCTTCAGTTTCCTCAAAGCATTTAATCTGTATTCAACTTTGGTTCATTCATTTTTCCATATGTTATTGTTTCTTGAAGCCAACTGTGGTTTTCTTGAATCTGAATTTATTTTAAGATTTAATCAATTCCAGTAGTTTTCAAATCTCGGACGATTAGCAAAGAACCTTGGTTCTAAAGTAATTGCATGACTTTCAAATGACATTTCTTGTTCTAGTTCCATTGTAGGACTGTATTTATCAATCTGAATCTTGTTGTCTGTTCGAGGTAAGGGTAATACTTCTGAGTCGACTTCACATTCAATGAAAGAATGATTACTCTTAATCCATTGCATATTGGAGTTGAAAAGACAAAGAAATGTGTGAGTTCAAAGATATTGAATCGAAAAAACTTTGCAACGTACTCATCATGAAGCCGTTTGAAGATGAATGCAAAGAACAAGATGTTGTATCATACTAGTGGCACAAGAGGTAGATGATATTAGCGTTGAAGAGAAGTCGACACTTCTTCGCTAGTAAGGTTACATGGAATGCGGTTCGTTCTGGTACACGGTACGGGAAGGGTACGGGGAACGATGGTAGCCCGGTACGCGGTATGATGAGGGCAGGTAAGTTGATTCACTATTTGGGGTCGTGGAACAGTTTGGAGCACTAATTCGGGTGCTCGATTCCACACACACTCACTTTATACTTATACACACACACAAGAATATAATTCCATAGTCCATACTACATACATTTAATAAAAAAATAAAAAACCTCATGTGTGCCATATATATTTATTCAAAAGGAAAGTTTCAGTTCTAATCCAACATAAAATACGTAAAATTTGAAGGTCTCCAAATATCACTAAATAAAATATTAATATATATTGCATTCTCAATCCTAAATGAAAGCATATGGGGTGTTGATTTTGGTTCCCTTCCCACTTTCTCTTTCTTTCACCGTCTCTCAGTGCATATGCATCTCACTTTTTCCCTTATGGTATTCAAGGGTCGCCATTTTTGGTGACCCGGGTTCCAAACAAACCCCGTTTGGGATCGTGTGACCCGGTTCGCGGGTTGAAAGGTGGGATGGCAACCCCGGTAACATTGCTCGTGAGGTGCAGGATGTCGTTTCATTTGAGAATCGAGTGCCTGATATTTAGCATTATGAGTTGTCACCAATGCACGATATAGAACATGTTTCCGATCTTCTGCCATGATCTTAAGGGCTTCCTATGAGAAAGAATGTCCATGCACAGTGCAACCTTTGCTCGTACCAAAGAAGGATGAATCACGGAGGATGTTTATTGATAGTCAGAATACTAATAGGATCACAATCAAGTACCGATTTCCTATTCATCACCCTGATGTCTTATTGGGTATGCTTTTAAGATCTACTATCTTCTCTTATGATTGATCTATGGAATGGATATCATCAAATTAGAATTCAAGCTAGTGATGAAGTTAGTTTAGAAGTGACTTGTTATGTCATTCAACCTTGCCAATGCTTTGAGCACATTCATGTGCATGAACATGAATGTACTTCATTCATTTCTTGGTTGATTCCTTGTTTATTCCGATGATATTCTTATTTATAACAAGGGCAAGGAAGAACACCTAGATCATCTTCATCAAGTAATGGGAGTCGCAAGGCAAGAGAAGCTCTACATCAACTTGAAGAAATGTTCATTCATGACTTCAAGTGTTATCTTTGTTGGATTTGTGGATACTTCACGTGGTATTGAAGTATATTTAGATAAAGTTAAGGCTATCCTAGACCGGTCATTTCCTACTACAATCCATGAGGTTCATTCAGAACTACAGTTACTGCAGCATCGTTATGGCTCCAATTATAACATGTACGAAGAAGGGACAATTTGCATGGACCATGTTTGTGCAAATGTCTTGTATTTTGGCATTATATAGCAAGGAAGCAAGATGCTTCCCTGGGAGTGGGGAACCTCGATTCCCCGGTTATTGAATCTCAAACGGGATTCTTCTCGAATCCCCAAAAACAGGAAATTTTGGTTCGGATTCGCCGAAAACTCGATTTCCATTTTTGGGAATCGCGGTTTATGATTTCCCGGAAATGTGATTCCCACGTTTGGGAACCGCAGTTTTATGTTATGTGAAACGCGATTTTCCGGCGATTCCCCTGAGATTCCCAACTCCCCAACGATCCCCGACAACTCTCCGACGACTTCACGATTCCCGCTTCCGACCATTTCGGGAGAGCCTTCGATTCCCGATTTCGATTCCAGTTTAGATTCCCGCTTTCGATTCCTGCTCTGGCAACCTTTTATATAGTACGCTAAGAGACAAATAGTGTGCCTCTGCGGGATTATTGAGGCAGTGCCGCAGAAGGGAAATTTAATTTTCGGTTTTACGCTAAAGGATGTTTCGATAATTATTTTGTAGTGGCATTGATATATAAGTCATGTATTAAGTTTACAAAAAGATATGTTTTCTTTGAGTTTTCTTGGCAGAGAAGAATTGGTAATCCTAAACCGAAATAGTGAAACTCTTCTCCCTTGGACATAGTTACACTTCTGAACCATGTAAATCTTGTGTTCGTGCTTGTGTGATTGTGTTTCTTTGGATCCTTTCTTGACGTTTTTGCTGCACATCGTGTTTGATCCTTATTTCCTAATGTATTTCTCGGTCTTTTCTACAAACCAAATCATCTACGAAAGCCTTTAAAAAAACCAAAAAGCAAATGACCAAAACAAATGTGCCACAGTTGCCCAATTTCAAAGATGTTTGAAGCGAATACTAAGTCAAGAAGGACATCCGGTAGTTTACTACAGTGAGAAGCTGATTGAAGCGAAGTAGCAATACTCTACTTAAGACTTTGAGTTTTTATGTAGTCATACAGGTTCTTCAAAACTAGCAACATTATTTGGTCAATACGGAATTGTTCTCTATTCAAACCATGAGACATTAAAGCATTTTCAGCTCACAAAAGAAATTGGGAGCTTATCATGCCAAAAGGAATAGTTATCTTCAGGAGTTCATATTGAATTGAAGCACAAAGGAGTAGCGAACAAGGTCGTGTATGCATTTGCAGACTGACTTAACTTTTAACTACTATGACATTCAAAGTCATTGATTTGATTATATCAAATGGGAGTATGCAAGTGCTCGTGAACTTGGAGTCATATACACAACTAACATGATTATTTATCCATGGTATGTATCGTTTTAAAGGATAAAATAGAGACATTTCTTAAAATATTGAGAAATATCATAATTGTTAGTTAGCAAAAGGGATGCTGTAGAACACAGGGCTACATTTATATATCCCTTTCCTGAAACCTCACACGTTGTGGAAAGGCTGGTTTATTGTCTTTCTTCTGGAACTGCTGATGGCATGATTCCATCTTCTTGTGGTAGCATATTTTGACGTTATGCATATTGCCCAGAAATTCTTTAAAGAGGTCTTCATCTACATGATCTTTCTATAGCTATTGAATTTATTTATTTATTTTATAGAGATGCAAAAGTCAAAAGTTATTTTTGGAAGACTTTGTTGAAGATTATGAACGCCAAGATTCATTATTTCAATGGCATTCATCCACAAGCTGATAGGCAAACTGAAGTGGCTAATAGGAGTGTGGGAAATCTATTGTGATGCGTGGTTAGAGAGTATGCGAGTAATTGCGATTAGATTCTATCTATTACTGAGTTTGCTGACAATAGTTCGATTAATCGTAATACAGTCCAGAGTCCATTTGCAGTTGCGATACGAATTCCGCCATGGCAACCAAATTACTTGGCCTAAGCTAGAAATAATGCAGAAACGTTTTCTCAACATAGAAAGGAAATAGTATAGAATAGAAAAAGGCAAAGCGAAAAATACAAGGTATCCAGGGAGGACGAAAACAAAAAACAAAACTACATCTCTACTAACACCGGAATGAGTAAACCTATAAGCTTCCCTTTTAGCTGATATCATGACTCTCAAACAAGACACAGATCTCAATTACATCCGTGAATCTCGACAGATATCTAAAACTATCTCTCAACCATCTAATGATATTCAAGGAATCACCCTAAATGATAAGGTGATGAAGTAAGGTGTGATGAAAAAGTGAAAATCACAAAGAGGATCTTGCACGTCACCTCGTTGGAGTCTTTCTCGCCAATGGGCCTTGAGAAGGCCCACCTAATCTATCTCTTAGGACTCCTAATGATACCTCTGATGGTAGCCAAACCAAGACTATCGAGGCTCGAGCCATCAAAATTCAACTTAGAAATCCAGGAGGTTCCCCCCAGGGGCTAGGGTGCTCCCTCCTGCAACTGCTCGACAAGACCTCATTAGATCTATAGAAAGTAGTTGTCAGATAGTATCTAAGTATGGATCATTGTGGGTCATTGTAGAAAGGATTTTCCTTCAATATGAACCAAATTACAGCAACAAAAGTGAGATTACGAAGGGTTCTACCTCTAAAAGAAGACTACTGAGTGAAATCGCAAGCCTCATAAAGATAAGTAATATGACCTCGAGTGACCCAACAAACACTAAAAAGAACAAAGATGGACTTCTGTCAACATAAATAAATCAAGAGGTGGTCAACCAACTCAGCATCAACAATACCCAGAGCAGTGATTGACAATGATTTTAGGTCAGTGACGAAGATGATCAATAGTGAGAATCTTGTCCAAAAACATTGACCAATAGAAGGCCTTGATTCTCTACGGAGCCATGGAAATTCCTTGCAAGAGATGGGTGACCCTGACCGAGTAACTGAGAATAGAAGGAAGAAACAAATAACCTTCTGGTTGGATCTCATCTCCAAATTCTCCTATAATTGCCAAGTCTCCTAATATAAATTGAATTGATTATACTAAAGAGAGAGGCACCGTGATCCACTTCCCAGTCGAAAAATTTCTTACGAAATCTAACATTCCACCCTACCGTCTCATCAATTTTGCTAAAAGATTTAAGTGAACTAATATCCATCACAGTAGCCATCCCAAAGAAACGGGGAAAATCAAGTCTCAAAAGCCTGCATCCACACCCTTCATCCATCCAAAATCATATCTCTCTATTGCCACCTCAGAACCTAATCCCCTCCTAGAAAGGACGCCTAAAATGTCTAATGCCGAGCAAGACCGAAACTCCTTGCAACCTGTAATTGTCCTTAGACATCAAACCCAAAGGTTGGATCGATATTTAGACTCAATCACCATCCTCCAAATACTATACCTCTCACAAAATTTCCACAGCTATTTTCAGGCAAGAACCATATTCATCAGCCTTAATCTTCTAGAAGCCAAGCTCTCTTATTTAATTGGTTTGCAAACCTCATCCCAACGAACTAAGTGGTTTTTCCTATTTAACTCATTCTCGTTCCATGGAAAGTTCCAGTGGAGTTGTTCGATTCTCTTGATCACCAACAAAAGGCAATGAAAGACCGACAAGTAATAGAAGGTGAGATTAGCAAGCATCGCTTTGATAAGAGTAATTCTGTCCCACAGAGAGAGAGAGAGAGAGAGAGAGAGAGAGAGAGAACTTTCTTCCAAAGAGTAGTTTTCTTCTAATGTCGGATACCAGATCCTAGAGTCATTTACCGACACACCGACAGAAACTAATTCTAACTTGTAATAAAAAAAGCACAAAAATACCATCGATATTGTGATCATGGAAACTCTCATGACCACCGACTTAGAAAAACTAATTTGTTACCCCAATATGGCTTCATAGCATCTTATCACAGGCTTGAAGTTTCTAATCTTCCACCTCTTTGGGCAGTAGAATATCAGTGTGTCATCAACGTACTAGAGATAGAAAATTCCATCCATCCTCTCCAACTCTCTTAGAATCCCATTCTTCTCATGAGATACTCCAGACAATCTCATTCCACTCTTCCATAAGCTTTTTCCATGTCAATTTTACAGAGAACACACTCCCTTTAGTCCATGTACTCATTGGCTAGAAAGATACTATCGATAATCTGTGTGCCTTTAATGAAGGCACTTTGTTTAGTAGATATGATGCCTCTTACTACCCTGGGAAGCCGATTCACAATCATTTTAGTGAGAATTTTGTAAGCACTCCCACTAGACTGATCTCATGAGAAGAATCCCATTCTTCTCATGAGATACTCCAGACAATCTCATTCCACTCTTCCATAAGCTTTTTCCATGTCAATTTTACAGAGAACACACTCCCTTTAGTCCATGTACTCATTGGCTAGAAAGATACTATCGATAATCTGTGTGCCTTTAATGAAGGCACTTTGTTTAGTAGATATGATGCCTCTTAGTACCCTGGGAAGCCGATCCACAATCATTTTAGTGAGAATTTTGTAAGCACTCCCACTAGACTGATCTAAAAAAATCACCAACCTTTTTCGTCGCATCACCCTTAGGGGTCCGAGTAATGAATGTGACTCCCGTACTTCTCCCGAGTGTTTTAGCATGATAGAACTAGTTGAACACTGAGAATATCCCCTTTCATCAATACCCAAAAATCCTGAGAGTTATATAAGCCATCTGGACAGAGGTTTTATCTCTCTTTAAGGGAAAGAGGGAGGGCATGTCCTCATAGAACCTGTTGAAGGATGAAGAGAAGAAGAAGATGGGAGAAAGAGTTAGTGAGTTAGGGATCTCCCCCTCACTAACGTATTTATATAAAGGAGAACATACAAAATGACCATTATGCCCTTAAGGGTAATACACATACTTCTGACACTCCCCCTCAAGCTGGAATGCATATATTATACATTCCAAGCTTGTTACAAATGTCATTTAATTTAGCATTACTTAAGGGCTTAGTGAAAACATCCGCAAGCTGGTCCACGGATCGAGTGAAGGAAACATGAATCTCGCCTCTATGTATTCTCTGGCGAAGGAAGTGACAGTCAACCTCTATGCGCATGGTTCTCTCATGGAAGACAGGATTGGTGGCTATATGCATCGCAGCTTTATTGTCACAATAAAGCTGAACTGGAGAATTTGAAGGAAAACCAATCTCTGATAGGAGAGAATGTAACCAAATAAGCTTTCCACTGGTATGGGACATGGCTCGGTACTCTGCTTCGGCACTAGACTTGGAAACTATGTCTTGTTTCTTACTCCTCCATGACACTAAATTGCCGCCAACAAATGTACAATATCCAGTGGTAGATCTCCTATCTGCAAGAGATCCTGCCCAATCTGTATCACAGAAGCCTTCCACCCTGATATGCCCTTGCTTCTTCAATAGGAGGCCTTTACCTGGCGCCCCTTTCAAGTAGCAAAGAATCTGAATCACTGCTGCCTAGTGTGAAGTATGGGGTGAGATCATATGTTGGCTGACAACACCAACATCAAATGATATATCTAGACGAGTGACTGTAAGATATATTAGCTTACCCACCAGCCTCCTGTATCTGCCAGGGTCATCTAATAAATCTCCTTCACGAAGAAGTTTCACATTTGGGTCGATGGGAACAAAAGCAGTTTTCACTCCAAGATAACCTGTCTCCTCAAGAAGGTCCAGCACATATATCCTCTGTGAGAGGGAGATGCCTCTAGTGGAATAGGCAATCTCAATGCCAAGAAAGTACCTAAGAAGGCCCCATGTCTTTGGTTGAAAATTCTTTCTGTAAGAAGGTCTTCAGCTTGTGTATCCCCACTGAAGCACTGGCTGTAATGATAATGACATCAACATATACTATCAGTAGCACACAACCAGTAGTGGAGTGATAATTGAAGACGGAGTGATCAACAACACATTGCTTCATGCTAAAAAGCATGACAGCATCACTAAACCTCCCAAACCAAGCTCTAAGGAACTGCTTGAGGCCATATATAGATCTCCTCAACCGACAAACTGAGGAGGACATCTCCCCCTGACCAACATACCCAGGAGGTTGCTCCATATACACCTGCACAATAAGCTCACCATGTAAAAAGACATTCTTGACATCTAACTGGTGCACGTGCCACCCTTGGTTAACGGCAAGTGAGATGAGAACCCGAACTGAGGGGATCTTGGCGACAGGAGAGAATGTCTCGTTATAATCAACTCCAAAGGTTTGAGTATAACCTTTGCCAACCAACCGCACCTGAAGGCACTCAACAGTGCCGTCAGGTAAGTGTTTGACAACATAAACCTAACGGCAACCTTCTGGCTGAGCCCCAGGAGGAAGGGGAACCAAGTCCCATGTATGATTGGCCTGAAGAGCCTCCATCTCAAGATCCATAGGCGCACGCAAACCCGGTTGATCAAGAACGGCTGACAAGGACTGCAGAAAAGAAACAGAAGACAAAAAAGACACAAACTCAGAAACATAGGAGTGAGAGAGTCATAGGAAATAACAGAAAGAATAGGATGAGCAGTACTATGAGAGCGAGTACGAGAAGCAATGGGAGAATCTAGAGTAACACTAGGAGAGGGAAGAATAGGTACCGGAGAGGAGGTCGTGATCTCCGGCTGAGAGAGAGAGATGGCACGGGCTGAGGATGATGGGCTCCAAACTTCGACCTACGCTGATATGTCTTCCGAGGAACTGACGGGTGAGCCTCAGAGGCTTGTAATGAAGAAGAGGGCTCACACACAGTGGTCGACTCAGGGACCTGCAAAGGAGGAGAAGGTATAGGGTCTGGAAGAACTATACAAGGAAGAGGGATATCCGAATCAATAACTGTGGGACAATCCTCATGAGAAGTGACAAAGGAAGACTGACTCGAGAAAGGTTAACATCGGCAAAGACAAAGGACTGACGCAAGCGAGGACTATAACAACGATAACCTTTCTGGGTCCATGAGTACCCAAGAAAGATGCATCTCTCAGCCCGAAGGTCCAGCTTATCTAAGCCCGGACCAAGGTTGTGGACAAAGCACACACAATCAAATATCCGAGGGGTGAGAGGAAAAGGGTCATGATGAGGACGTAACACAGCAAAAGGAGAAGAGCCACCAAGGACCGATGAAGGAAGCCGGTTGGCTAGGTGGCATGTAGTGAGGATAGCATCACCCCAATAAGTTTTGGGAACCTGCATCTGAATAAGAAGAGTACGGGCCGATAAAGATCTCATCTTCTGTTCAGCTACACCATTTTATTGGGAGGTGTGAGCACAAGAAGATTGGTGGACAATACCACGAGTAGAAAGGAAGTCCCGAAACCCATTGGATTTGGAGAAATATTCCCTACCTTTATCTGTGTGCAAACATTTGAGGGTACAATCAAACTGATTTGTAATCTCGGCATGAAAAGTGCGAAAAACAGAGAAAATCTCAGGCCGATCCTAAAGCAAATAGATAGACCCAAGTCATGCGAGAAAAAATGTCAATAAAGACAACAAAATATCTATAGCCAAAAAAAGAGGTAGACCTTGCGGGACCCCATACATCTGAGTGCACTAAATGAAAAGGGGGTGAGGCCTGATTAACAAGCCTACAAGGAAACGACACACGATGTTGTTTTCCAAGTTTACAGGCCTCGCACTGAAAAGACTGAACAGGAGGAGAAATATTAGAGGTGCGCCGTAAGTTCTCGAGACATGGATGACCAAGGTGGCAGTGCCACTGATAGGCGTCGATAAAACTGTGCAAAATGGCACTGGAAGGGCCACAGTCCAGACGATAGCACCCATCCACCTCACTGCCCGAGCCAATCATCCTCCCAGTCGAAAGATCCTGAAATAAACAATAAGATGGATAAAGCGAGACAGAGCAATTAAGATTTAGTAAGCTGACTAACTGAAAATAAGTTAAAAGGAGACTTAAGAACACATAGAACAGAGGATAGGGTAAGACCGGAACAGGGAGAGATGTTCCCAATACCAGAGATGGGAGTAGTACTCCCATCAGCAAGGGTAATAGATTGAGAGGAAAGAGGACGAAAAGAACTGAGGGATGAAGAAGTACATGTCATGTGGTTCGAGGCTCCAGAATCAATGATCCAGGAGCTCGAGCTAGTGAGAAGGGAGGCAGGAGAGCTACCTCGCTAGGCAAAGCTGGCACTTGGAGGGTGGTTGGTCGGCCTGAGGTGCTGAAAGTCATCGTAGTTGGTGTGAGAAAGAAAGAAACCATCAGGGCGTGCTGCATGGATGGGCTTAATGGATGGGCTTAAAAGAGGAAAAAGCCAGTGGGTCTGATGTGTCAGGGGCAGAGAGATGAGCTGCTCTGCTAGAATGGGGCGCAGAGGGCGGACGACGCTCGATATGTAGAACAAGTATGTCTTCAGAGAATGTTCCTTCTGCCGGCAATGATAACAATAGGGACGAGGGCAGCCACTAGTACTCCGGCCACCAGCAAAATCCCTGCCAGAACCACAGCCACCACGGCCAAAATCACATCCACGACCACACCCAAAGGTACCACCACCACGAGGAGCACGATCACCAGTACTATAGTCTGTCGTCGAAGAGCCATCAACATGAGGAGTGGGCAGAGAATCACCAACGATGCACTGCTGGGCTCATAAATATACCTCTTGGAGGGACGGCATATTCCCAGAGCCAAAAATCTGCAGCCGGAGAGGAAGAAACTCAAGACCCAATGTCTCAAGGAAGTGAACTACACAGAGCTAAACCCGCTGTTGTGCGACAGTTGCTAAGTCAGCCATGAGACTTTACCTCTAGCAAGTAGGTAGGTCTCCACGACGACCTTCCAATTCACGTAATTGGACCCATCTAATTTTGCGGTAGTCATCAGTGGGAATGAAGCATCCATCGAGGAAGAATGGCTACACGAAGAAGCCATATGGGGTGGAGGAATAGGGGCAGCAGAAGGCTGTCCAAGAGAGGGATCCTCAATGATGGGAGAATCCATAAACACAGAAGGATAGTAACCCCACAAACAACGATGGCAAGGAGGACGAAGGACTACTAGACGAGCCCAAGATAGAAAGCGCGGCTCTGATGAAAAATATGAGAACAATGAGAGATGGAAGGTCGCACAAGGAAAATCGAAGCCACGAAGAAGGGCACGAACACCGAAAAAAGGAATTCAGACCATAATTGAGAGGACAAGTTTAGGGTGTTAACCTAAGGAGAAAAAATAAGAGAAAGTAAGGAAAAGAAGGAAAAATGGGGAGGAAAAGGCCCCGGGAGAATTGAAGGGGGTCTGGGAATGAGAGAGAAAGAGAGGTGAGAGGTGAGAGGTAAAGAGGTCGTAGGGAGTGGGAGGGAGCGGCTGTTAGGAATGAGGCAAGAACAAATAGGATGGAAGGGAGGGAGAGGCGTTTACGAGGGCTGGGAGGGAGGGTCGCAAGGGGGTGGGGAACCAGGGACGAGGGTTGATGAGGGCTGGGAAGAGAAGAGGGAGGGTCGGCGAGGTGGGTGGGTGGGTGGGATTAGGGAGGCAGGTTGGGGATTCTGGGAAGGAGGGAGGGGGGTTTACGGGGGTTGGGAGGCGAAGAGAGGGGGGGTGGCTGGAATCAGGGAGGGAGGTTACGGGGTCTGGGAAGGAGGGAGGGGGGTCGTAGGGGCTGATAGTGGAGAGGGGAGATGAAGGAAGGTGGGAGATGAAGAGAGGTGGGAGATGAAGGTTAGGTTAAGATTTTGGGTTGTGAAGGGAGGTGGGAGGATGGTGGTCCACCATGGGTCCCTAGGGTAACCCTAGGGCTCTGATACCATGTTGAAGAATGAAGAGAAGAAGAAGATGGGAGAAAGAGTTAGTGAGTTAGGGATCTCCCCCTCACTAATGTATTTTGTTAAAGTATAAAAGATAAATAACGCCTTTCTTCAACAGCTTAAGCTTTTGGAGAAGTTGGTAAGTTAACATGGTATCAGAGCCAAAGGTCTCGAGTTCAAACCCCGGATAGCAAAAATCCACATGTGATGGTCGGCCTAAAGTGGTAAAGTGGGACCACATGTGCCACGCGTTTGCCAAGTGGGCCACATGTGCGGGGGACTGTTAAAGTATAAAAGATAAATAACGCCTTTCTCCAACAGCTAAAGCTTTTGGAGAAGTTCGTAAGTTAACATATTCATATAAAGGAGAACATACAAAATGACCGCTATGCCCTTAAGGCTAATACACACACTTCTGATATGGGAGTGCGATTGTTTGTGGAAGACAACCCTTCGAAGAAAGAGAGAGTTATTGAAGAGATAGTGCTCAAGTCATTGACTCTGAATCCACTTATGTCTGGAGTGAGGTATCTATTTGATCATCCCCTCACATTAGCAATACTGTGTAAGTAGGCTATAGTTGTATCATCCTCAGCCAAACATTTCAATTTTGATCATTGTTTCCATTTAAGTTCCTCTTTTAAAAGGACATAGTTATGGTCTTCTAGGAGTTGTGATATGTCCCGAAGTTCATCCGAGGATAGCTAACAGGTCTCAGAAATCCTCTCTAGCATAGAAAGTCGGTCAAGAATAGAACCTTTCTTTTGCTCCACCTCACCAAAACTTCAAGCTTTGTCCTCGAAAAAAGTTTCTAACCTAGTCTAGCTTCACAAGAACTAGATCCATGAATGGATAACTACCACTCTCGGCTTCAGTTTCAGATTGGGGCTTTCCAACCATGCAAGCTCAAAGTGGAAAGGGGAAATTCCCAAGAAAAGAATCAAGGAGAATGGGTTGATGATCCAAGAAGTCTGGGGAGAGGGATTTGAATAATCCCTAGAAATACCACACTACATAGGGGGTAAATAAAAAATCTATCTAATCTACTCTTGTTTTGGTTCCGTTCTCAAGGGAGTTACGCTACAGAAAGAGCACGATCGACCAGCTCGTTCATACTAAAGAACTCAAAAAGAAATCATGTTTGTAGTAATCTTGGTGCTCCTAGTTCTTTCATCTAAGAATCGAGTAGTATTAGATCCACCCTGACACGAAGTGATCTACCAGCTGTCCATAGTGGCAGAGATCAGGCCACAAATTACTCAAAAGGAGCTATCAAATGGGCAATAAACAGCTAAGAAGGCCAACTACTTGTACATATCCTTTCTCAGGATAGTTGTAACCAAGAAAGTCCCAATACTTCCAACAAGGAAAATTTTACCAAAATCCAAGGCCAAAAGAACCGCAACCGGGTCATAAACAAAGAAGCCAAAATGCAGGAAGAAGCAAATTTCTCTGAGATCGGACAACAAAAAACCTGTCATCTGAATTTCCTAAAGGAAGAAGATACACGGTTTGTTCCTCTGTAAAACTTTCTTCACATTGGCTTATTTGGTTTGAGAACCCAGACCCCTAATATTCCAACTGAGAATCTTTGAAGGACAAGACTAGAAAGCCAGTCCCGCCTTACCCTCGTTCCTTCAACCTACCTATTTCCAGATGCCCCTCATAGTTAACATTAAATTACAATCTCACCATCTCCCGCTTCCAGCGAGAGTTTGAACAACTTCTCAATCTTCTCACTATAGGACAAACTCGCTAATCGCGTAGCTCAACCAAAACGAAGAAGGCTCTGGCTTCCCTTTACAGTCCGGAAAAAGAGAGGCCCATGACCCTACGCATTTCTAGAATGTGATATTCAACAAGATTCTACAATTCCTCCAACTTCATGCTATCGATCATTCTATGACCTTGGAGATTTGGGGGCCAAGAACATGGAGGTTTTGTGGAGTCCATTGCGACCAAGGCGAGACTATCCACCTTCCCTATAGAAATCTCACAAGATCCCTCCACCAAACTCCCATCCAACAAATCCAAAACTCCTTCCCACTCATCTAGAGTTCTAGACTAAGAGCTCATGGATACCTTAGCATGCGGCACTAGAGTACTAATCCACTCCCCAAAAGGCCAAGTTAAGAACCCTTCACTCCTACAACCCCTACTCCCCCCCTTCTCCACTAGATCTAATATCTCACACCCTCAAAGATCAAGAACGGCGGAGCCCACTAAATGCTCATTATGGCACCCCCACTATATGGGTACCTCCTCGTGGGACCCTCGACCCTTATTCCTCAGCCCGAGAGAAGAACCTCACGTGAATCCTCCTGCCTTGAACACTAAACCATCTCCATGCAGCCGTTGGTTTCTGTAAACCATCTCCATGCAGCCGTTGGTTTCTGTATGGGGAGCAAGTCCCCCATGGGTCCCCCTACTACCTTCTTACATCTTCCAACGGTTGCCTGAATCACTATCCTTCCATGGAGCAATTTTAGCCAGAGAAAAATTGCCAACCAGCCTTGCCACTGGTTGTTGAACACTGAAGATTTCTAAAAAGTAACGAATCATATAAGGCACATGATGGTACACATCAACACTTCGTGAAGTGTGCAAGAGATATGGTGATGGTGCGTATTAGGCCAAAAAGATTTCTCAAAGGAAAATTTCATAAGCTACACTCAAGGAATGCATGTGCTCCTAAAATCCTAAAGAAGATTAGCCCTAATGCGTATGCCCTAGAATTTCTTAAGGATATAGGTAGTAGTAATGTCTTCGGTGTGGAGGACTTGATTATTTATCAAGGCCATTATACTGATGAAGGTGATAGTGAACAAAGCATATGGTTATCTATTGTACATAATATATCAAAAAAATTTGAAGATGTGAGACATGATCTGCTCATTTCTACAAGGTATGGTGGCAATCACAAGTTCTTGATGAAATGGAATGGTTTTCCACAATCTGACATTACGTGGGTCGCAGCTGCGGATTTCAACATCTCAATCCTGATCTTTATGTACAACGCATCTCCATTCATTCGCAAGAAATGAATGTTTCCAAGCCGTGGAGAAATGATGGGGACAACCAATCGAAGAAGAATAAATGATGGGGACCATCTCCACTAGAAATTGTTACTACTTTTATTTTTTGTGGTCTGTAAGGGTGTATTTGTCTTTGAGTATTAATTAATTGTTGATTTCAGTTAGGAACTTGACTTTCACAAGTCTAAGTCCCGGATTTAAGTTCCAATAGGAACTCTATTAGTTTTTTTTTGTTTTTGAGTGGTGAAGATTTATTAATAAAAGGGGTATGAGCCTAATGACCAAGATGGTCAAACAACACCAAAGAAAAAAGAATAAAGGAAACTAAAATGAAGAAAGACAACAAAGATAGCAAAAGAAAAGCAAAAGTCTGCAAAGAATCAAGGGGGAAGATGATCAAAGAATAATCTCCAATCTCTGTAAAAAAACATGGGTGAGAAAAATTCGCATTTAAATTAGTCAAGCGCTAAACATACTTGTTGAATAGAAGAAGAGAATGAGAGAACAATGTGAGAGAGATGTCCACGCTCACTAATATGATATAAATTAAATTAGCATTTAAATTAGTCAAGCGCTAAACATGTTAGCATGTAGATCCTTATAAAGAATTTTTTTTCCTTTACTGAAAGCACTCTGGGATTTACATATAATGCCTCCTAGCACTCTACGGAACATATGGGCCAATACTTGGACAACGATTTTATAGACATTGCTGACAAGGCTGATGGGACAAAAATCAACCAAGCTTTTTGCTTATCTTTTATATTGATAAGGGTAATAAATGTGGTGCTCGTGCTTCTGCCCAGTTTAAAACCATCATATAAGTCATGAGCCTGTTCCATGATATCCTAGTAAACCCAATCCCAACAAACCATATAGAAAGCAATGTAGAAACCAGTAGAACTGAGCGCTTTATCCCTCATCATAGAAAAGACGGCATTTTTTAGTTTTCCATACAAAAAATGTCTCTAAAGCTCCACCCTGGAATCCTCGGCTAGTTACCCAAACTACACATTCTCTAGGTTAGGAACACACCTCTTCTCTAAGGAAAATGGATTTTCAAAGGAGGCAATTTCTAAGGAGATGGAAGTCTGATCCTCAACTCTTATACCTTCACAACCAAGGAATAAATTCATTCACTACATCATGTAGCAGTGGTGATGTAATAAAAATATGTTATAGTTTTACGCCCTTCTTTTAGCCATTTTGATGAAGATCACGTTTCTACTTCAACTCTTCCTGAATTATAATATGATTGCACTCTGAACAAATCTGAACAATGGAATAAATCTAAACAAATCTGAGTCTTGAATGTCGGTGGTCATATCAATGGTCATATCCAGTAGTTGGATATTTTATTTGCTTTGACTTATAAACTTGAGTTATGTAGTTCTAATTTATTTCAGTTTATGGACATGATAGTAGTGGTTGATCTTAATGATGTAGTAGACCTTCGATTAAATGGAATAAGATTGCTCAGTTATTTTCTTTTATTTGGATCTCTCATGTATCGTTTTTGTGGCTTTAAAAAAACATTCTTGTGTTTTTAATAGTCTTTCTTTTTCCGTAGCAACCCGATGTGGATTTGGATCGTTACAGAGGGAGCCAACATTAGGACCATAAACCACAGAAAAGGTCTAAAACAAACTATCCACAACTCTTCTCATTTTGACAGAAACCGTGTAGAAATAGATAACCCCTTCCTTACAGCTGGCTTAGAATCCTCCCAAGCAACAAGAAATCCCCCCTCCACATCCCTAGAATCAAGAGCAAAGAAATGGAAATTAGGAGACCACCCAATGCCTCTAAGATCCTAGTTTGTGAAACCTTCGATCTTAGTCTCTTTAATGGACAGGATGAATAATTTATCATTCATTTAAATCTCTTTCACATAGGATATTTTGGTCAAATAGACCAAGCAATGGACATTCCAAACAAGCATCTTCATGGATAACTAGATGCAGAACATTCGCCCTAATAATGTTATTGTGGTAGATTCTAGATCTGCTCCTTAATAATGTTATTGTGGTACATTCCAATCCAACTTACGTTGAATTCTAATCTCACCAGCTCCCGCTCCCTCCGAGAAACTAGCTTGTTTCAAGATCTTATTAAGGAGGGAATGCATGAATTTCCAGCAACTCGACAGAAAAAACAAAAATAAAAAAAATCCCTAGGTTCCTTCTCCAAACCAGCAAAGGACAGATCCATCACTTTGCTCAACTTTAGCATGTGTTTTTCTACCATCTCTTTCAATTCCTCAAACTCATTAAGACTAGCCTGCCCACTAGAGAAATTGTTGTGAAACTAGGAAAGAGATTGTTCGGGCAGGTCCACCACGGCCGAAGCAGACTCCTCGCTATCGCTGATCCTATCTTCATTGTGATTAGTGTAATCCCCCTCCTCAGATCGTTGAATTCCAATCTCAAGGCTTCTCTTCCTAGAAAGAGAAGCAGGAGGCTCTAGGTTCCAAGGATCAAAATCCTCTCTCACAGAATTGACGCAGAACCGATTAGTACCATTCTCGTTACTAAGATCAAATCGAAGTATTCAAACCCCTAGACATGCATTCAGGTTTCCTTAAGGACAAAAACAAACTAGTTACAACCTCTAGATCAAGACAACAGAGTGAATTGGGTTCCTCCTTAACAACAGAAGCATTCTAGTTAGATCGATTAAGATATGGCTCTTCCACAACTTCCAAAGATGGAAGGTGAAGCTCATTGCAAAAGGGAATGACCGAGATGGTCAAAATACAAGGGAATCAGAAACAAAGCATAATAAGGTTAATAATATCAAAAAGAAAAGAAATCAAGGCGGAAGTGAGTCAAACAGCGCCATAACTTCCATAGACGCCTTCTCTAACGAGGCTATCACCCACTCTATTGGCAGATCAACTAATGTGCTGAAAGATAATAGAAGAGGATCTCACCCAATCTTGCAACTCATCAAAAAGCAAATCAAATCTCCAAGGGTGAATTTGCGACCTCTAGAGCCAACGGACGACGTTCAGGGAATCCCCTTCTACCATGACATTATCATGCCTATCTTTAGCTAATAACTTTAATCCTTGATAGACAGCCCTCACTTCAGCTTTAATAGCATCAACCACTCCTATGGGGCCCGCAAAATCCTAGATCACCTCTCCAAGCTGATTCCTCAAAACACCAACGCCGGTCGGGCCAGGGATTTCTCAAGTTAGAACCATCAAAGTTCAACTTCAAGAGTCCAAACATAGGGGGAACCCACTGTTGCCCAATTTTTTGCTATCCCTCCACACTGAAGCATACATCTTTCCAACCCTCTCACAGGTCAAAGGTTGAAACAAATCTGAAGCCTGGGAGAGCCTTGACCCATGAGATCGCCAAAGCTATCAATTTAATAAAAAGAAAGGAGGAACTTTTTGAAACACCATCGAAAATTCTGGCACTTCTTCCTTTCCAAAGCACCGAAAAGGTAGCTAGGAAGGACACATTCCAATAGACTTTTCCTTTCATTTTCCACATAACTGCAGACCATCACTCGAGGAGATCCACAAGTTTAGCGGAGAACACCAAAGCAATGCTAAATCTACACAATATTTTGCTCCAAATCTCCATTGAAAATTTGCAATGCATGAGTAAAGTGGTCCATTGTTTCCCCCGCCTCAAGGCATAAAGCACAATGATCGATGATGATCATCTCTTCTTTCGCAAAAAATCAACTGTCTGGATCTTATCAAGGATAGTTGCCAAACCAAAGGTGCACACTCTAGGAGGAACCTGGAATGTCCACACTCTTGTAACCTTGGATGGCACAAGGCAAGCCACTAGTGTTGATAAAAAGACTTTACAGAGAAGTCACCTGATGAATTCTAGATCCAAACCCTTTTGTCCTCTCCACCTTGCTTTATGTAACCCTCCTCTAGCATCACCATAAGTCTAGCAATGGATGCAAGCTCCCAATCGAAGAAGTTTCTTTTGAAATGAGGTTGCCAAACTACATTGTCAATCCTTCTTTCCATGTTTTCCTTGACAAAACCATCCTTATGCACAATCGAACAAAAGAAAGCCCGGAAGAAGGAAAACCAAAATTAACAAGGAGACTAACAGAAGGCGTATCTAAAGTTGTGTGTATAATAGAACTAGAGGAGCAATTTCTCTGAGAGTAGTATGAACTTGCGATCGAACTATCATACGAGATTGAGGGAACTTCACTGACAACATCCTCCACCAAAGAGCAAGAGATAGAGCCTAAGCTTGATAGAGGAAAAAGGATTGGAGGATCCAGAGTCTCTTGGGGAGAACAATTGGGAATCTCTTATGGGCTCAAACCCAACTGCCAGACACCAAACGTGCTACTTTCCTCTTGACCAACTGATGGTCTAACAAGCCATGTTGCAATAGAAGAAACATTTCTAAAGGGCCATGATGAGCGAGATCTAGAACTGGGTCATTGAGCAAAGAGCAAAATGGGGAATAGGTCCATTCCACCAATTGATTCAGTGATTTAAACTGGAGAACAACAATCTAGATCTCATTAGAAGAAGAAGATCATGCAACGTCTTCATCGGGTCTCCTTCCTTCATAATCCCCAGCCAAACAAAATGATGGCACTCCTGCAAGGCCTGCGATTTCAGTCCAAGACCTCAGCCGAACCACACAGCTGATGGACGTTGTTTCTTCGAAGCAAATACCCCAAAAATCATTCCATTGACATATGAACAGTTTCTAGTGAAATACTCAAAGAGGTGTGGGTGCAAATCCTCCCTGTGTTGCAGTTGAAACCAGCACTACATGATCGATAAATGGAAACCACTTCCCAAAAGGGGTCCTCAATCTTTATGAATGTATTAGGGGTCCATGCATGAGGAGGGACGCCTCTGATCTCCCACCACACTTCAAATCCACCCCATGTCATTTGTTCCAAATCAATAGATATTGGAAGAAGGACCCCGAATTACCATTTCCACATGCGAACAGAGTCCTCTCGACAAATATCCAAAGAAAGGGTGATAATCCCCTCTGTGGGTCCAACTAGGTGGTTCTTTATCTCGCCTTGAACGCCATTAGTTCTGGCCAACTAGTGCAATATGATCCTATGCGACAGGCAAAAGTTTTTTAGAATTCCCCACAGGTTGCACAAGAAGTAGTTGAGGACGCAAATCTAAACATCTATCCTTTGGCCACAAGTATCTTGAGCACTTTTACCCGTTGAGGCCTTTGAAAGGCGTATTTCCTCAAACTGCTCAACCCAATCCCATTTGAGGGTGTGATGGTTCACCAGGATACTTCATCTGCACTTGCACTTGTCCCGTGGGGTCCAAAGAGTTCACGTTTGACCTGGCCAAACTCCTAGGAAAGTTCTCAGCGGAACTTGAGAGTGCATTCCCAAAATTTCCAAATGTCAGTCTTCTCTAAAAGTTCACAAGGGTACATCCGCAACAGACTTAATCACCCAACTAGCTTCCTAATCCTTCTTTCTTTGCATTTCTCAGCACTCAGTCTCTGATTCTACATCTCCAACGCCAGCCTCCCAACCAAGGAGCGTTCTACCACGATCAGCTGACCTAGGACGACGAGAAGGTTAGTGATACTGCTGTTCTACCAGACCCTTCCGATGGCGTAACGCCGCAGGGACCTCCTATTGCAGTTGTCATAATCAAATTTGTGGCAATGAACTTTCTTTGGTCTTCTCTCCGGAGCTTCGTCATCGCTCTTATGATAATGATCTTCATGTGATCTTCCTTTGCGCTCCATCATTCCTCCAAATTAGGATTAGAGATTGACTTGGATTCCAGGTAGTATAGAATATAGAATATATAAAAAAACAATTACCCAAAAATTATTTAGGAACCCGGGTTATTTTCTTCATTTATTTATTTTTAGCTTTCAAAAGTTTGCATTTGCCTTTCTTCATTTATGCTAGAATATATTACAGGATTAAATTACCAAACGATCCATCAAGAGGTAATTAGGCCATGTTTCTGTAGTGCTAGATTAGTTGATAAAATACCTCATCAATTTGTCGTTGTGTGCAATCCATAATGCTACACCCACAAGCTGATTTGTGGCCGTTTTTGGAAGCCAATGAAAGGTTAAAAAGATGGGGTGATAAAAAGATGGCTAAAGGGGAACTCATATTAGTCCCTGTTTGGATTGCAAGAATCTTTTGGAAAAAAATTAGAAAGGAAAATTCTTTTGTACATTTTCTACACGCGAAAGAACAGAACTTGAACCTACCCTATTAAATTTTTATTTACAGGGACCTTCAATTTATGATGCTGTCCCTCTAAAATAATCACAATCATATTATTTTCCCCTAATTTGAGGAAGTAAAAAAAATTCCTTCGAAGAAAATTTCTCTGAGATGTTTTTCTTGCAATCCAAATGTGCATATGATTAAGAACCGAATCCTGGGGTTTGGAGTATAAATTTAATTTAATTTTGAGTCCAATATTCGGTTTGAGACACAATCAGTTCCAAAAAAAAAAAAAAAAAAATAGGTTTGATTGGGACACTATGTTCCAAAAATTAAAAAACAAATAGGTTTTTGGCCCCAAACCCCGACAAAGGAATTTTTACCCCACAATCTTCTTTTCTCTCTCTCATTAATCCACTTTCAAACGATTTTATTCTACAGTTGGCGACGGGAGAGTGAGAGAGAGGGGGTTAAGAAAGATAGAGATCGAGATACAGAGAGGGGAGAGAGGAAGAGAGGCTGAATACTTTAGGAAAGATAGCAAGGATGCAAAAATCTCCGAAAATCTTCCGTGAATGTGAAAATGGAAATCCGAAACTGGGATTGAGAGAGAGAGAGAGAGAGAGAGAGAGAGAGAGAGAGAGAGAGATTACCTAAATATTAGGGGCTGTTTGGATACGCGGAGAAAATTTAAATCGATTCTTCAACCCGTAACAGTGAGAGATAGTTTTGTAAAAGATCCCTGAAACTTTGGGATGCTGTGATTTGGCCTAAAGGGGGCAAAGATTTACCATAAGCCCATTTTTATTAGTGAATTCCCCCCCCCCCCCCCCCTCCGTCATTGAGTGGAGTTCAAGCTTTAGTGGGAGTCTTTAAGTTGCTTC
Source organism: Tasmannia lanceolata (assembly GCF_043159265.1). Classification (NCBI taxonomy): domain Eukaryota; kingdom Viridiplantae; phylum Streptophyta; class Magnoliopsida; order Canellales; family Winteraceae; genus Tasmannia; species Tasmannia lanceolata. Next base: position 23,549,068 of record NW_027518680.1, read on the forward strand.
ATTTAAAGATGTGAATGACTTTTAAATTTAACGATATCGATCAATAATACTTTTGAGAGCTTGCAGCACTTCTCTAGCTATGTGGATTCATGGTGTGTTGTTCTATGTGGATTTTTAGATACTCCCAAAGGTGGGTTATTTTGGTAACCGGGCCCTAATTCCTCTTTAGTAATCCATTATTTCTTAAAAACTTTTTAGTTAATACAGATTTCTTTCCAATTTTATATAGTGTCCATTCTCTTAAATATATTTTTTCAGTTTTCTAAACACATTTTATCGATATTCAAATTCAGTTCCTTTTTCCATCTGTTACTGTTTCTTGAAACTAACTGTAGTTTTCTAAAATCTAAAATTCTTTCAAGATTGAATTAGTCCTGCTAGTTTTAAAATCTCTGTGATAAGCAAAGAATCTTGGTATTGATCTAATTGAAGGACTTTCATATGAATGACCAGTGCAATAGGAAGGAAAAAGAATTGCAATTGAAGAACACGATCCAATAACCACAACTCTAATATACGGTTCTTTTTGTGAAACCGTAACTAGAAGAGAAAATAACACAAGTATGCAAAATGTGTCATAAAAAATTCAATCAATTCCCCCACCTCACGTCCACTTTATCCTCTTATAAAGGTAAGAGTCACATTACATGTAGGCATCTTAACTATCAAGGAAAGGTTCTTAAAGAAACCTTATAAAAACCTACTTTCTAAAATACTGACTCTTGAAGAATCCTAGTAAAAATAGACTTTATAAAATACTATGACTCTTAACCATTAAGCACACTAAAATACATGAAATAATAAAGATAAAACTACTAAAATATCTATTAGAATATCATAACTAATTTGCTCTTACGATAGGGATAACGACTAGGAAAAAAATCATGATATCCTAATTTGCCCTTTGTGTTGGCTTTTCAACTTCAAATTGATAAAAAAAAACAGAGAGAGATGTTGTTGCATCAGACTCCCCGGGTTGGAGTAAATGAGTCCTCCAATTTGAATCTTCGGAGAGTGCACTTTCTCACTAATATTTGCCGCCATCATTTTCCCATTATTCAGAAAAATTCTTCCTCAAATTTTGAAGTATCAAATAATGATAATCATTTGAAACTCTAGAAAATCAAACTCTTCTACATAATCTCTAAGACGAAAAGATATTCGTTCTCGACCTTGAACCGGATCGAATTCATAAACCTCCATTGTAGGCTTCAATGTATGATCTAATAGAAATGGATCGACAAAAATTGACAAAGAAATAAAATTAGTTTTTCGCCATTTATCCTCTACTTCAATCTCCACGACGTCGATCCAATATCTTTTGCTTCTTCATTGTGGTTTCATAGCACACAAGAGCCATCTCTTGTGTCATCACATCATCACAACACCCAATATCAATGATAAGATTATTTGTAGTATGCCTAGTAAGCAACCCCCCTCACTACGATCATTCCAAGTAATCTTGTTATCATCATCATCATTGTAGTCGTCAAAACACGATTGTTCATTTAGAACCTTCGATTCGACCAAGTCCTCAAATTCTTCAACCAAAATTACGTACCTTCAGTTTGGGCACTCTTCCACTACATGACCGACACCCAAACACGTAAAGCACATATTAATATCACGGTAGGGCAGATTAGAACCGAATCGATCTTGAAATACCATATCCCCCGGCCTACCCTATGGAGCACGATGATAATAAGGGTTAATATCTTCCTAGGAGAGATGATTGACATGGCCTCTTCGAATTTCGAAATGCGCTACACGTTCCATAAGTTGTTAGACTTGCCTCCTTAAGTCTTCAACTTCATCGATTTGGTGATCATGATGAGGAGCCTCCACACGGATACTTCGATCATGCCAACAAGCCATGGTAGTTGCCTCTTCATGACAAACGCCAAGATCCACGAGAGCTCTTATACCAAACTAGTGCGAGCGAAAGGAAGAAGAATTGCAGTCGAAGAACACAATCCAATAACCACAACTCTAATATACGGTTCTTTTTGTGAAACTGTAACTAGAAGAGAAAATAACACGACGTTGCAAACATGTCATCAAAAATTCAATAAATTTCCCCACCTCACGTCCTCTTAATCCTTTTATAAAGGTAAGAGTCACATTACATGTAGGCATCCTAACTATCAAGGAAAGTTTCTTAAAGAAACCTAATAAAAACTTACTTTCTAAAATACTATGACACTTAACCACTAAGAACTCTAAAATATAAGAAATAATAAAGATAAAACTCCTAAAATATCTATTAGATTATCATAAATAATTTGCTCCTACGATAGGGATAACCACTAGGAAAAAAATCATGGTCTCCTAATTTTCCCTTGTGCTGGCTTTTCGGTTTCAAATTTCTAAAAAAAAGAGATGTGGCTGCATCAATGACCGAATCTTGATTTCTGTTTTTTGAAAATTCTCAGTATCTGATTCTTGATTTATTGCTCCAATGTGTACTCTGAATTCTGTTCGTTCCTAGATCTTTTTCATGAATCGTTGCTATACTTTTGCTACCTAAAATCTTCCTAGTCATTTAAGATGTTCCTTTTCTTTAATATTACCTGTATTTTTTTTTAATGGTGAAATCTTCCCTATTTTTTTATACGAATCTAAATACTTCACCTTTTATAAGATTTCTAGTTCTAGTTTCATCGTAGGACTTCATTCATTATCTGAATCTTGTTTCCTACTCCATAAGTACAATAGTTTAATTTTCATTATTCCTAAAACCAAAATATTCATAAGGCCTACTCTTCCAATCCTTTTTGTTAGCCACTATAAGTTTCCCACATCACAGGTTCTGCCTGGTTTAACACAATCTAGCAATAAATCAATACAATCGGGTCAGGACCTCAAATCAGTTAAAAGTATAGCAAATGAAAAGGGCAAGGTTTTCATGAAAATGAAATGGGTTATCTTACCCAGGAGTTCCTATTACTCGAGTAACTTGAATGTGGGTGTTGCCATCAGGTAAAATCTTTGCAATGCCAAAATCAGCAATCTGCATGACTTCATTTCATTAGTGGAACCATAGAAATAAAACCTGAGCAAATGAAAAACTATAAAACTGCCATTACTTTGTCATTAAATGGCCAATGCAACGAGCACTTTTAAGTAATTCTTGGAAAAGACTGGATATTTTTAATGAACTTTACAACCCAATTTGGCAATCAAAAGAAAGCTACTTCTTCATGAACATAAGAAATTTAAAGATACGATTGTTTCGTGAATAACTGGTAAACTGACGTAGAGCGGGTCACAGCCAAAGAGTGTGGGCACTATTTGGTGTAGGGGAGAATTATTTCTTTTTTCATTCATATGTAATAAGGGGTGTGTGTGTTAGTGTGCTAAATAGCCTTAGGAAGGGTATGTTTGTCTTTAGCATATTAGGATTAGTATAAATAGTGGTCATTTCCATTTTTTGGGGACTTTTGAAATTGGGAGAATTGGATTAGGAATTTTGTTTGGGAGCTCCAAATGCCCAACTGAGGTGGTCGGACTCTCTTTTGCAAGGAGTTACAGTGCTTAGCAGGAGATCGGGTCGGGTCAGGTTGGGAAAATGGGTTCCTCGGGTCGGGTCGCGTTGGCCTCAACCCGACCCAACCCGACTCGAGTTGCACCCCTACCCTAGAGTGCATTATTTTTACCTGCATGTCCATTCTAATTCAGCTTCAATTGTGAGTGAAAGAATCAATTTTCCACGAATTGCTTTACATCATAAACCAGATCAGCATGCTAGATCAATACCATATATTCCACAAGACAAGCAAAGATGTGAATCCTACCTTTGGTTCCCAATTATTATCAAGAAGAATATTGTCTGGCTTGATATCACGATGAATAATCTTTGTCCGACCTACAAATTAAAAACATCCGTAAGAACAAGGACCAATACCTTGACACATTTCAACAAGAAAACTTCAATTATAGCCTGCAAATAAAATCAATACCGGAAAATAACTAGAAAGGGAGAACTTACATTCCTCATGTAAATATGCCAGTCCTTCTGCAGAACCTAAAGCAACTTTTACTCTTCTAGACCAATTTATCCCACTACCTACAAGAACCCAAGTTCAAAATCAGAGCTCGAAACCCTATTGAACAGTTTCCAGACAATTGTTTTTTAAGAAGTCTTACTTCTGAGGAAGAATTTTATTCAACCGTCAGTCAATTTTTCAAAGACCAGAAAGAATTTGATTGTGTAATTAAAAAAAAATGTATGAAACATCCATTAGTAGACATGTGAATCTTAAGAGAACTCAAGAAATAAAGGGTTTACCATGCAAATGGGACTTGAGTGATTTGTTAGGAACAAACTCAAAAACAAGAATCCTCTGTCCTTGACCCATGCAGTATCCAACCAATGAAACCACATGTCTGTGATTCGCTTGGCTAATAATCCCAACCTCTGTTTGGAACTCACGATCGACTTGTCCTATACCGGGTTTCAGCTGTTTGACTGCCACTTGTAAACCATTTCCTAGCTTTCCTTTATAGACAACCCCAAAAGCCCCTTCCCCTAGGCGGTTTCTGGATGAGAACCCATTAGTCGCCATGGCTAATTCCTGGTAATTGAACATTCTTACATTGCAGACATTCAAGGGATTACCCGATGGTGATGGCCGTTGGTTGCCACGGTTCTGACGGGGATGGCGATTTGGGATGGGAACCTGGAAAGGACGAAGAGGGGCATTGTTCAGGTGAGGGATGATCGGGGTTATAGCTCCACAGTAGATGCAAAGGATGGAACTGACGAAGGGAGGGCCCACCAAACGACGCCGGCACCTGCAGCAGATCACCGTCGACATTGTCTGAGAAGGGGAAAAGGATGGAGTAGGGTGCGGTGTTTTTAGGGCAGGGATATGCCGTTTTGACGACTCCGTTTGGTTGACAGTTAAATTTTTGTCCCAAGAAGTTTTAGTAAAATTTTGGTCACATCCCATGTTTGGTTGCCTTTTAGCACTAGGTTTGCCTTTTAGTACTATGGTTTTTTTAATCCCACTCTTGTAATGATTGCTTGTGTGGTGAATTTTTTAATCCCACTTTTGTAATGATTGCCTTTTCATCCCATCCCAAAATAATCCCTAGAACAAAAATAAACCCAGGAACCAAAAATAAGCTCGAGAAGAAATTTTTTTCTTCCCAACAGTTCAAGCAACCAAACAGATTTTCCGGTCAACCAAACATGGGTTTATTTTACCGAGATGCTTTTAGGACTTTTTTTTCCCACCAATCTCCTGGGAAAATACAGATACACCCCTCTAGTTTCTAACACATCCAACTTTAACCCTGACCTTCAAAACGTGACAAGTACACCTCTGAAGTTTTTTTAATGTGAAAGAGAAGACGGGCAGGCGGAAATGACCAAAATGCTCTCATCTTCTCCAACTGAAAATTAAGGGTATTCATACTTGAAAACTAAAAACTAGGATTTGATTCAGAACCTTGTTTATTTATCAACATAAATCCTCAATTTAGGAGTTTTATCTATCTTCATTCACACCATTATCATGATTTGCACATAAACCCTATTATTTTAGGGCATTTCTTTTGTTTTTTTATCAATGTTTTTTCTTAAAAGTTGGGTTTGATGTAGCCATGGGGTGGGGTTTCATTGTTTGTGGTGGAGGTGACGGCGGTGGCCGGAGATGGCGACGGGGGCAGTGGCCGAAGGTGGCGATGGCTAGAGCGGCGTAGGGGTGGCAACGGGGCGGGTCGGGGCCAGATGTTGGGGTCCCCTTCCCCTTCCCCTCTGCGGGGAATTTTCCCCCTCCCCTTCCCCTTCCCCTCTGCGGGGATGGTGGGGAATCCCCCTCCCCTCCCCGCGGGGAATATCTAATCCCCTTCCCCTTCCCCTCCCCGCATCCTTCGGCGACAAAATCCCCGCCCCGCCCCCTCTTTGGAACCCAATCAAACCAGCAAACAGAGCTTCTTTCTTCTACGTCCATTACAGACAATATTGTGATGAATGCTATGATTCTATTCATGTGATCAACAAACAGATGGACAAAATCAGAAATGCATGGATGAGACAACAAACATAAATAACAACAGGACCTCATCTTTCAGCAATTTTCTGCATAAATTATGGAATGATAAATAGGAAATGAGCACCAGGATTACCTTCATTAACAGGCAGCCAATGTGCAAAAAGTAACTATTTCAGTAGTCACAATGAACTTTAAAAGTCCATAAGTGGGCGCTCACACACGCAAAATAATGTTCATTAGTTCATTCTGTATAGCATGTTAACCCCCAGATGAGCATGAGAAATGAGAATGGGGAAGAGAACAAAATCAACAAATGACTTATTTCTTTAACTGCAATTCAGTCTAGTGCTGACATGAAACAAATTTCTAGTAGCTAAATTTTTCTTGTTGAAAATTAAAACCTGCAATCCAACTCTAAAATTTTGTTGGCGCTACGATTTTTTGATAATTGCATACACTCAGCGTCTCAGGCTCTCAGCTTGTCTTTATTATTTCAACATCTGTGAAAATGTTATTATAGTTCCCAAAATGCTCTCAGAAGCTAATTAAAAGGAAAAGACAAGCTAAGTTTATGTTTGGGGGAATCTTGTAGCCGATCCACAGAGTTTCTAGTAGTTTTCCTTAATAAAAACACTTAAAAATTTACAAAAAAATGGCATTGATTAGCGGGGCGGGGACAACTCCATCCCCTTCCCCTTCCCCTTCCCCTTCCCCTTTCAAATCGGGGAATCCCCTCCCCAAACAGGGCGGGGCGGGGCGGATCCCCGCTTTTTCAGGTGAAATTGCCAGCCCTAGAGCGGCGGCAGCATAACCCTAATCCCTCTGCAAATGAGGGTATTTCTGTCCTCAAAATATTAACCATGGTTAGTTTCAATCTTTCCGCCAGGTTAAATTGACGGACCGTTGATGAAGGGGTGTACTTGTCACGTTTTGAAACCTCAGGGGGGTGTACTTGTCACGTTTTGAAAGTCAGGATTGGAGTTCAATATGTCAGAACCTAGAGGGGGTGTAAATGTAATTTTCCCGTTAATTTATTTCCAACGTTAAGGAATCGTCAGAGAATTGATTTATTTAAATGGTCAAGTAGCCCACTCATGTTTTTAAAAATGAATGTTGTGTCTCCAAAAATTATTTTCATAGGACGGTCCTAGTCATGCGATGTAAATAGAAACTGCATATTATGGAAACTTCTATAGACAGGACTGTTACAATCATCCTATGGAAATGAATTTGGGGCAAACCTGCCATCAAATAGATAGCTTCGATCACCCTACCGTACACTCGATTTTGAAAAAATAGGGTGAGGCCTACAAATGGGTTTTAATGTTACTAGGCCCACAAAACTGCTCTATCGGATGATCCTAACCCTTATAAACTACACCATAAAAGTGGTGCCGCTTCCTATGAGACTTGGCTAGTCTTTAGAGCACTCATGAAACCGAGATACAGACACATGGCCAATACACGTATTGGCTTATAAGAAGCACCTGAGGAGAAGAATTTCTTATGTGTGAAACGTATCCGGTTGGCCGTATAGAATAGGTAGTTCAAAGACACGTCTACTATGCAATTCTGGTCAACTTTGATGTGTTCTCACTAAGTGAATGTTCAAATCGTAAGATACCTTCATTTATGCGTAAGAGTGCCAAGTATGATGAAACATTTTTTGATTTTAAAAATGGTGGAGGATTGTTAGACTTTGATTTTCAAAATCTTATTTTTTGGTCAAAATATAGTGTTTGGAAAATATTTTCTAAGTGTGTTTTGGAAAAGGAAAAACTTTTCTTTGGAAAGAGTTGCTTTTTGCAAGAGAAAGAGAAGAGTGCAAAAGTAGTATGAAAAAGATAGACCCGTACCGACTCATAAGAAAGAAAAAGTTGGGCTTATAAAGCTTTACAATCTTCTCTTCTTTGTTATGGTGCACAATGGGTCTTAGCCATGGGTTAAACCGCGGGACGGTGCAATGCACCGTTCGCACACGCGCACGCGCATGCACGTGGCGTGGGCAATGGGCTATAGGGCGCATAGTGGCGCTTTATTAGCGCTTTTTTAGGCGCACTTTGCACTTCGCACGCCGCATCGTAGCGATGAGCGATTAAAGCCTTTCATTTTTCCCGATTTGATCTAGACCGTTGGATCAAGATCAACTTGGATCGGTCAAGTGGGTAGACCGAATGGTTCGGTCGGGTTGGGCTTGAGTTCGGGCCCAACAGTTGGCCCAGCAGGCCTAGGGGCTCCAATGGATAGTGCGTGAGCGGGTGCAATTCGAAGCGTCGGATCGTAGTGTAATGGCTAGTGGAAGATGACTGTTAGATGGTATCACATCTACTCAATGGTCAAAGGCCCAAAGGGTACGATCTGCACCATGGATGGGCAATCTAGCGGTTCGGAGTTGGAAGGGTTTTTACACAAGCCAGCGGTCACTCCAGGACTGATCTGATATGTAGAGTCGCGATTAGACACGATCTAATGGTCAGAATTCAAACCCGCTGAAAGGATGTCCAGAAAGGGTGTTTTCCAACGAGAAAAGCCACCAGAAGCTCTATAAAAACAGTAGAAAATAGTCATTCTAGAAAGAATTTCGGATTTCTACTTTGGCATACCCAAAATTGCTATTTCCATCACAATTCTTTCTCTCTCTCTAAACCCCTACAAAGTTTCTGTTTTTACTGTTTTAGAAGTTCTCTTCAAGTATTCTGTAATTGTGATTCACGCTTGATTCCGTTCAGTGCAGAACGTCGTCAAGCAATCAATTTGGAACCGGGCTTCATTGTATCTTGGAGGCGAGTTCATGGTCCCCTTTGCACCCTACTAGTGGGGGCGAATATCGTCTTAAGGAGAGCGTTTACACGCCTTGAAGCATCTTCTTCTCAACCACTACACAGATAACTTTCCAACAATCTTAAGATGATAATCTTCTGTTGGAGATTTTCATGGCGCAGTCAATGAAGCAAATGACGTAAGATTTTGTCAAGTTGGAACGATTCAACAAGGGGAACTTCAAAAGATGGCAGAAGAAAGTACATTTCATTCTTACCACTCTCAAAGTGGTATATGTACTGACTTCACCCAAACCGGCAGAAGTTGAAAACGAGACGCTTGCCCAAGCCCGTAGAAGGAGGAAGTGGGAACAAGACGATTATCTGTGCAAAGGACACATCCTCAATGCTATGACGGATGAACTGTTTAACATCTACCATAGCATGGGTTCGGCGGGATAACTATGGACGGCTTTGGAGACGAAGTACCTATCGAAAAATGCCGACACCAAAAAGTTTATTGTAAGTCATTTTTTTAATTTCAAGATGACAAATGATAAGTTGGTAGTGGATCAAGTCCATGAGATCCAACATATCATTAGTCAAGTTCACCAACAATGGGTGAACCTTGATGACACTGTCATTATACCCTCTATCATTGACAAACTACCACCATCTTGGAAAGACTTCAGAAAAAGTCGTAAACATAAAAAAGAGGAAATGACACTCGAAGATTTGATTCAAACCCTCCAAGTTGAGGAAGAATCAAGGCTTTGAGACAATAAAGATGATATAACAAATCAATCCTCTAAAGTCCATATGGTGGAAGTTGCCAATGTAACAGATTTGAACCTCCTACTAAACCTTGGAAAGGTAATCAGAAGAGAAAGCATCAAAATGGCAAGAGTTCTTATAAGAACAAGAAGTGCAAAGGCGCTTGTTTCCAGTGTGGCAAAATTGGCCACTACAAGAGGGAGTGTCGATCTAAAAAGTCGAACACTCAAGGAAACAAAGATGAAAACAAGAAAAAGTTTGTTGCCATGATATTTGAGGTTAATTTCCTCGAAGGAGAAGATGCTTGGTGGATTGATTCGGGCACTGCCAAACATGTTTGCAAAGACAGAAGCACATTCTTAACTTATGCTCCAGTCGAAGACGGAAATGTTCTCTACATGGGAGATTCCTCAACTGCAGAAGTCAAGGGAAAAGGCAAAGTGGAACTTGAATTCACTTTTGGAAAGATCCTAACTCTTACTGATGTATACCATGTCCCAAATGTTAGGAGGAATCTAGTTTCTGGTAGCCTTCTTAATAAGAATGGCTTTAAACTTGTATCCGAATCTAACAAGTTTGTACTATCCAAGGGTGTGACATTTGTAGGGAAGGGTTATATGTATGAGGGTATGTTCAAGATGAATATTAATAAAGTTAATGTTTCTGTTTACATGCTTGACTCTATTTCTTTATGACATAATAGATTAAGACATGTAAATCTTAGGAAAATGCATGATATGCTAAAGTTAGAACTAATTCCTAAATATGATGAAAATCTGGTAGATAAATGTAAGATATGCATGCAAACTAAGATAACTACAAAACCATTTTCTAGTGTAGAAAGATCTACTACTTTATTACAGTTGATACATAGTGATGTATGTGATTTACATGGCACTCCAACAAGAGGAGGCAAAAAGTATTTTATAACATTCATTGATGATTTTTCAAACTACTGTTACGTATATCTGTTAGGACATAAAGATAAAGTCTTAGATAAGTTTAAGACTTATAAGACAGAAGTAGAAAACCGATGTGAAATTAGGATAAAGTGTATTAGATCTGACAGAGGAGGAGAATACCAATTCCCTGAATTTTGTGAAAATGAGGGAATAATACATGAGTTTTCCGCCCCTTATACACCACAACAAAATGGTGTTGCAGAAAGAATGAATAGGACTATTATGGAAATGGTTAATTCCATGTTAGTCAATTCTGGTTTAAATAAGGGTTTTTTGGGTGAAGCCTTATTAACGGCTTGTCACATCCTAAATAGAATTCATAATAAGAAAACCCATGTAACCCCCTATGAACTTTGGAAAAAAAAAAAACCCAACTTAAGCTACCTCAAAGTTTGGGGTTGTAGAGCCATTGTTCAAGTACCCAAACCTAAGAAAAGAAAGTTAGGTGAAAGAGGCAATGAATGCATATTCCTTGGATATGCAAATCATAGTAAAGCCTATAGGTTCTTAGTTATAGAACCTAATGACTTTTTTAGAAATGAATACCATTATTGAGTCTAGGGATGCCACCTTCATTGAAAACAGGTTCTCATCCATTCCTAGATTAATGGATTCAAACTCACCTATAGAGTCTTCATTAGAGCCTCAAGAGGAAACAAATGAGGTACCTAATGAAATCAGGAGAAGTAAAAGAGATAGAAAAAAAATCATATGGTCCTGATTTTGTAGTCTTTCTTGTAGAAGGATCAAGAGATAAGGTCTCTACTTCTACTATGATAGATCTAAAAGTAGAACTTGATCCAAAGACCTATAAAGAAGCCATTAAATCTCAAGATGCTGCCTTTTGGAAAGAGGCCATCCATGATGAAATGGATTCAATCATGGGTAATAAAACTTGGAAATTAGTTGACTTACCACCTGGGTCTAAACTCATAGGTTGTAAGTGGATCTTCAAGAAGAAGATAAAAGTAGATGGAACCATAGAAAAGTTTAAGATAATGTTGGTTGCCAAAGGCTTTATACAAAAAGCCGGAATAGATTACTTTGATACATATGCCCCAGTTGCTAGGATTTCAACCGTTAGAGTCCTAATTGCTCTTGCATCCATATACAACCTTCACATTCATCAAATGGATGTTAAAACAGCATTCTTGAATGATGAACTTGATGAAGAAGTATATATGGATCAACTTGAAGGTTTTGTTATACCTAGTCAAGAGCGTAAAGTATGTAAGTTAGTTAAGTCTTTATATGGGCTTAAACAAGCCCCTAAACAGTAGCATGAGAGATTTGACAAGGTTTCAGTGTCAAATGGTTTTAAGATACATGAATCTGACAAATGTGTATATAGTAAGTATAAAGGTGGAAAATGTGTCATCATATGTTTATATGTAGATGACATGTTAATCTTTGATAGTGATATGGATAATATCACAAGGACCAAAGAGTTTCTGTCATTGAATTTTGATATGAAAGACATGGGTGTTGCAGATGTGATTCTAAGTATTAGAATAATAAGAAAAGATAGTAACCTTATTCTTACCCAATCACATTATATTGAAAAAGTACGTAGAAAATTTGATCACTTTGATTACACACCAATTTCTACACATTTTGATTCAAGTTTAAGATTATATCCTAATACTGGTAGGTCTATATCTCAATTAAAGTATGCTAGTGTCATAGGTAGTTTAATGTATGCTATGACATGTACTAGACCTGACATAGCATTCGCAGTTGGAAAGCTAAGTAGATTTACTAGCAATCATAGTAATGTTTATTGGAATGATATAAATAGGATATTAAAGTATCTTAAAAGCACTATAGACTATGGATTGTCATATAGTGGGTATCCTATAGTGCTAGAAGGATATACAGATGTCAGTTGGTTAACTGAGCGCGTTGATCATTCATCAACGAGTGGGTGGATATTCACTATTAGTGGGGGAGCTATCTCCTAGGCTTCGAAGAAGAAGACATGCATAACTACTTCTACCATGGAAGCAGAGTTTATTGCATTGGCCTCATGTTGTAAAGAGTCGGAGTGGCTGAGGAATTTGCTAATTGAAATTTCTATTTGGCCTAAACCAATGCCATCGATATATGTACATTGTGATAGTCAGGCCATACTATCAAGAGCATATAATCATGTGTACAATGGTAAGTCCAGGCATATTGGACTTAGGTATAGTGTCATTAGGCAGTTACTTACAGATGGAGTAGTAACTTTAGATTATGTGAGATCAAGCAAGAACTTGGTTGATCCATTAACAAAAGGTCTTGCAAGAGATTTGGTGTTAAAGACATCAATGGGGATGGGACTAAAGCCAATAACTAATGATCACTAATGATGGAAACTCAACTTAATGCTTGAAGAGACATAAAGTCTTGAGTTCAATGAGCCCAAGTACATCATAGGGAGTGATTGCAAGCACTGTACATTATATAAATGCCATCCCAAAGAAAAGTGCTTGGAACCTGTAATGTGTAACGGAGGAGGTTGAGCATTTGGGCTCTTAATAGGCTTATAACCAGGTTGTTATGGTGCTATAGTTACAGGGGCACTCGTAAGCCTACTTATGTGAGTGTGTAAGTGGTGCCGCTTCCTATGAGACTTGGCCAGTCAATAGAGCACTCATGAAACTGAGATACAGACACATGGCCAATACACGTGTCGGCTTATAAGAATCACCTGAGGAGAAGAATTTCTTATGTGTGAAACGTATCCGGTTGGCCGTATAGAATAGCTAGTTCAAAGACACGTCTACTATGCAATTCTGGTCAACTTTGATGTGTTCTCACTAAGTGAAGGTTCAAATCGTAAGATACCTTCATTTATGCGTAAGAGTTCCAAGTATGATGAGACATTTTTTTATTTTGAAAATGGAGGGGGATTGTTAGATTTTGACTTTCAAAATCTTATTTTTTGGTCAAAAGATAGTGTTTGGAAAATGTTTTCTAAGTGTGTTTTGGAAAAGGAAAAACTTTTCTTTGGAAAGAGTTGCTTTTTGCAAGATAAAGAGAAGAGTGCAAAAGTAGTGTGAAAAAGATAGTCCCGTACCGACTCATAAGAAAGAAAAAGTTAGGCTTATAAAGCTTTACTATTTTCTCTTCTTTGTTATGGTGCACAATGGGTCTTAGCCTTGGGTTGAACCGCGGGACGGTGCAACGCCCCGTTCGCACACGCACACGCGCACCACGCGGCGTGGGCAATGGGCTATAGGCCGCATAGTGGCGCTTTATTGGCGCTTTTTAGGCGCACTTTGCACTTCGCACGCTGCATCGTAGCGAGGAGCGATTGGAGCCTTTCATTTTTCCCGATTTGATCCGGACCATTGGATCAAGATGGACTTGGATCTGTCAAGTGGGTAGACCGAATGGTTCAGTCGGGTTGGGCCTGAGTTCGGGCCCAACGGTTGGCCCAGCAGGCCTAGGGGCTCCAATGGATAGTGAGTGAGTGGGTGCAATCCGAAGCGTCGGATCGTAGTGTGACGGTTAGTGGAAGATGACCGTTGGATGGTGTCCCATCTACTTAATGGTCAAAAGCCCAAAGGGTGCGATCTGCACCATGGATGGGCAATCTAGCGGCTCGTAGTTGGAAGGGTTTTTACACAAGCCAACGATCACTCCAGGATTGATCTGATCCGTAGAGTCGCGATTAGACACAATCTAATGGTCAGAATTCAAACCCGCTGAAAGGATGTCCAGAAAGGGTGTTTTCCAACGGAAAAAGCCACCAGAAGCTCTATAAAAACAGTAAAAAATACTCATTCTAGAAAGAATTCGGATTTCTAAACCCCTACAAAGTTTCTGTTTTTACTGTTTTAGAAGTTCTCGTCAAGTATTCTGTTTTCTGCAGAAACAGAACACTTGGGTCTCAATTACATGAAAAATTCAAAGGTGATTCAGGCTTGATTCCGTTCAGTGCAGAACGTCGTCAAGCAATCGGTTTGGAACCGGGCTTCATTGTATCTTGGAGGCGAGTTCGTGGTCCCCTTTGCACACTACTGGTGGGGGCGAATATCGTCTTAAGGAGAGCGTTTACGCCCCTTGAAGCATCTTCTTATCTTCTTCTCAACCACAACACGGATAACTTTCCAACAATTCACTGGTTGTGGCTCACCTGGGGATATCACTGCCTAGTTTTTACCTGTTCTTTACTTTAGTTTTGCTGAAGGGGAGGAGGAGTAGTAATTGAAATTAACCTCTTTACTTTTTATATTAGGGAAGTGATATATCCACCCCTTTTTGTCACTTGGGATAGCCAGCTGAAGTGTATCCATGACTGCAAAGGGGTTGGTGTACTTCACATGGGAAGGATTCAACGGACTTGAGGAATGGCCTCCCATGAAAAGGGGCGCATTTATAGTTTACATTTATTTAATTTTCTTTTCATCTGAAATTGGTTTTTTCCCCTCCTTTTCACCCTTGTGCAATATTATATGATTTGAGAGTGAAATACCCCGATTACCCTTAGCCAAAACTCGTCCAAGTAATGGGGACATTTTTGTCGTCTCAAATTAAAAATTAAAATAAAAGTTCAATAAAATAAAGACTCTCAAATAGAAGTTTAAGATAAAGAACATTTCCTAGTTTATTTGATTTGGGAATCCTTTAGTTGGCTAAAATTAGGATTCTTAGCAAAATCTATAAATACTCCCTAAGTAGCTAAACACAAAAACCTAAACTAGAGAAAAACATGTGGAGTTCTTGGGGGAGAGAGACATTTTCTGCCAAGGGGTATGTAAAAAGATTTTCCAATTTTTACATCTCTGATTGTTACGTGCTTATCTGGCCCCACTTGGCTGAAATAAATTAGTTGATATATTTCTTATTTTTAGATTTACTTTCCAGTTGTTTAGTTTGGTTAGGAGTCATAGAGATTAGGATTATCTAGATTAGAGCTTTTCTTTATATAACCTGTATGTAGCCTTCTTTAAGGAATGAAGAAAATTGTTTGAGAAAGTGTGTTTTTGCATAGTAAGGAGGACGATCCTTCCCTCGAAGTGGGTCAGGAGGCTGATCCTCTGAGAAGATCAAATCCGTTATGAACTGATTTAGGTTCATAACAATTGGTATCAAACCAGTCGGTCTTGAGCCATGGCTTCATTATGTGAGATTCTAGATTCCGTGCATGAAGATTTTCAGAAGCTCAAAGCGTCTTTTTTGTAAAGGATAGAAGAGCAACGACGATTTGAAGAGGGCTTGGACAAAATCAGCATACTAATCGAGGAAATACGTGAGGAAGTAGAAAGGTTGAAATCTGAGAAAGTTGATGTTCATGTAGAGAAGCGTCCAAGATTTGAGGCCGATAACGGTGAAAAATCTTATTTCTTTCCAACGTGGATCGCATTAGATCTTGAAGGTGACTTTCAAATGATCACGACCACTATTTTCGATGATCGTAAAAGGCTAATGTCAATAATGTTTCTCAACAAGATTATGCTGAAAAAGATTTGGGACCCCGGTGGAATACATTATTTTTTCAAAATAATCCAACCTTGAGGACAAGGTTGATTTCAAGAGGGGAGGAATGCTACGTGCTTATTTGGCCCCACTTGGCTGAAATAAATTAGTTGAGATATTTCTTATTTTTAGATTTACTTTCCAGTTGTTTAGTTTGGTTAGGAGTCTTAGATATAAGGATTATCTAGATTAGAGCTTTTCTTTAAATAACCTGCACGTAGCCTTCTTTAAGGAATGAAGAAAATTATTTGAGAAAGTGTATTTTTGCACAGTAAGGAAGACGACCCTTCCCTCGAAGTGGGTCAAGAGGCTGATCTTCCCTCTGAGAAGATCAAATCCGTTACGAACCGATTTAGATTTGTAACACTGATCTTTAGGTCTTTAAAAAAAAAAAAATTAATTGTGAGGAACAAGAGTTGATCTTGGATATGTGTGAGTCACTCGTCAATTGTTACAACCCAACCCATGTGTTCTTCACGAATTCTTGGATCAGGTAGATATTTAAGGTACTGAGTTTCACAAACCTTTGATCAACCTTGACGTATTTTTGCTGATATTCAAAAGAGATAATAATTTGGAAAACTCGATTTTCATCAGAATTTAGGAAACTTGTTTTCATTGACTTTGGAAAACTCATTTTCATCAAGTTTGGAATATTCGTTTTCTTCGAGATTACATAGTCTCTATGTATATAAGAACTTGATTTATGTTTCGGAAAGAAAGGATTAATTTAAAGGTATTTTGGTTATAAATTTGTGAAGAAATAAGGATTTTTGGGTATTTTTGGTGTAGCAAAAGAGCCAAACCAGTGTACATCAGGCTTCATGCCACACATCATCATCCAGTGAACTGTTTGGATTTCCCCCCATCATATAAGACCCCCACTTCCTCGAATTTTGACCCTCTGGATTGTTTGCCCCATGAATTTGTGGTGAAGATTCGCCAGTGATTAGCAAGGCCGAGTGAGATATTCTAAAACAGGGTTCGTTCGGTGAATAATCTAGTTTTTCCCAGTGTTGGGGGGAATCTTAAATCCAAGTGGTGCAATAATTTCACGCTTGTTCGAGGCAAGGTGAAATGGTCTAGGTGTTCATGAGCGGGAGACCGCACTTGTTATGAATCCTTGGAGAATGGAGTCCTTGCAGTGATGGCGGTGGTTGTGGTTGATCCGGACTGTGAGGGCTGGGTGGAGAATGACTTTCAGGAAGGGCTGGATCGGTAAGAAAAAAGGGGTGAAGAATTGTGTTCGGGCGCGTAACTTTCGGCTTGAAGACATGGCAAGCAGTTTTGTCTAGCGGTGAGGAAGGAGAGGAACACTCATCACAGAAGAGAAAGCACTTAGAGAAGAACTGATATTACTGTCCAAAAAAGAAGAATCACTTGCTAAGCAGAAATCAAGAATTGATTGGTTGAATCTGAGAGATACCAATTCAAAGTTCTTCCACTCAGCCAACAAATCGAGAATTCACAGAAACAGTATCCTGTTTATGGAAAAGGTGGACGGAAGCTATGCCTCTGATCCTCAAGAAATTGATGATACACTGGTCTTTTTTTTTTTTCAAAAGTTGCTTAATAAGGAAGAATTGCACACTGGACACATCCCCAAACCTCTAAATAGACTTAATTTGGTTGAAGCCTCTCATCTCTCCAGATAAGTTAGCATCGAAGAAATCGAATGGGCTGTTTTTAACACCAAAGGAGACAAAGCCCCAGGGCCAGATGGCTTCAATGGAAACTTCTTTCACCACTTCTGGTATCTGGAGAAAAAGGATTTTGTGGTTGCTATTCAAAATTTCTTCCAGAAAGGAAAAATGATCAGAGAAGTAAATTCAACATACATAGCTTTAATTCCACAAGGAATTGACGCCTCCTCCCCCGGAAAATTTCGTCCAATCTCGCTGTGTAATTTCACATAGAAGATCATAACTAAGATCCTCGCTCTCAGACTCAAAACACTTATTGACAAGGTTGTGAGCCCTGACCAACTCGCTGAGATCATTGGAATTGAATATTGAGATGAGTCAACATTTATCAAGGAAAGACAGATTCAGGAGAATATTCTCCTAACTCATGACATTCTCCATAATTTCCACCACCCAACCAACTCGCCATCCATGTGTTTGAAGATTGATCTAGCAAAGGCTTTCGACAACCTTAACCAGAAAAACCTTATAAAGCTCATGCATAAGCTGGGTTTTGATTAAAAATGGTGCAACTAGATCTCTGAATGTATCTCTACTGCCTCATTCTCTGTTCCGGTGAATGGAACTCCTCAGGGCCACTTTAACTCTTCAAATGAAATTCGCCAAGGAGACCCTCTTTCTCCTCTCTTATTCCGCCTTGGTATGGAAATGCTCACTCTCATCCTAGATAAAGCTCGCCAACAGAATTCCATCTCCATCCCGTTCACCCAAGGCACGACCTTGATTACACGTCTCCTTTTTGCTGATGACTAATGATCTTTGCCTCTGCTGATCTCGCTTGCACCAAATGCATCCTTCAATGCCTCAGAAAATTCTCTCTGTGCACTGGTATGAACGCAAACAATCTTAAATGTGCAGTGTTTTTCTCTAGAACAAAGCGAGCTATTAGAGAAGATGTCACAAGACTGTTGAATATGAGTGAAGGGCATCTTCCTATCAAATACTTGGGGCTCCCATTATTCACTTCTAGGCTTACTGCTAACGATTGCCTTCCAATCATCTCCAAAGTCAGAAAGAAAATTCAAGGGTGGACAAACATATTCCAGTCAAAAGCAGGGCACGTCGAGTTAGTCAAATCAATTCTTCAATCCTACCAAATTTATACGTCAGCTGCATTCAACATCCCTAAAGCCGTGCTTGACCAACTAGAAAAAATCTGCCGGGACTACATTTAGTGTGGAGAAGAGGCAAAGAAAAAGGTTCACCCAGTGGCATGGAAAGATATTTGTAGACTAAAGGGAGAAGGTGGCCTGGGTATTTGAAGACTGGAAGATATTAATAGAGTTCCTCAATTTAAGTTATTTTGGAACCTCCTCCAAAATAATAATTGTCTCTGGAGGCATTGGGTCACGTCGAAATATCTAAAGAAACGAAATATATGGTTCACTAATATGCCTGCTAAACCTTCACGGGCTTTCCGAAGTATCATGAAAGCCAGAACAACTGCGAAAGAGCACATAGGCTATCTGGCGGGTAATGTAAAAGAGATTGATTTATGGGAACAACCATGGCACCCTAAAGGTGCTCTTTCGACTCTTATTTCCAAAAGAAAAATTGACTACTCCCTATCCCCCCTCATAAGGCTTGAAGGTATCTATCAAGATGGAAGTTGGAACCCAATCCTTGAAAGGGCCTCTTTGAAGGAAGAAAAGGAGATTCTCCTAGGAACAATTTTCAATTGTTCAGACAACACCAATAAAGCAATATGGAAACCTACAGTCGATGGCATCTTTACGATCAGAAATGCATGGACCTACCTACAGGTTACTGAACCGACTCTTCCATGGACTAAAACCGTGTGGAGAGTCAACTGCAGGAGGAAACCTTTCAAATTCCTTGTTGACGAAGAGGAATCGATTAGAATGAAGTGGCAGCGAAAGAATCAAGCCTCAACAGCAATAAAAATAGCTTTTGGTTTTGCTATCTTTAGGATAGGAACAGAGAGGAATCAAAGGGTTTTTCAAAAGGAAACAAGTAGGGGTGTCAATGGATCCAAACAGTTCGATGGATCGTTCGAATCTGAACGTTAATGAACGGGATCTAAACATATGAACATGATCCATGGGCATATTTCGGATCATCAAATTTGGGATCCGAAAAATTTCGGATTGGGTATGGGCACACCACAGATGCCCATTGGATAGTTACGATCCGAAATGTTTTGCAAAAAATACCCTCCCAATTTTGTTAATGCTAACCGTTCTATGAAGGGTATTTTGGTCAAAACCTCTCTTATCACTTAATGAATTGGACGGGAATACGATTTCACTCATTTCAGTCGTTTCATTTCATACTTTCACGAAGGAAAAGAGAGAGGGGTTTTAGGGTTTTGTTCTTTTGGCTACCCGGTTGCCATTAACAACAACGACAATTCCAAATCCCAATCTCTCTCAAGAAGACAAGAAACTCAAGAAGACGCCATCGAGAGAGACTCCTTCGTTCGTTGATCTTACATTTCCCTAAGAAGCTTTCAGATTTTTATTCCATTTCATTTTTTAACATAAAAAACTTAGATCTAGGGTTCTGATTTCTCTTGCCTCTACAGCTTGTCATCTCTTCAAGCTGTTAAATTGTCCGCCTTAAAAAAATTAATTGTTTACTTAGCTTAGTGGGACATAACAGGACACTCCGATGGACGGTCCAAATTAAAATGGATCGTGATCATGACGTGGAAAGTAGGATCCGAAGAACAATCCGACTCCGACTCGACCGATAAGGAATTTGAATGGATCGTGACTATGACATAGGTGGATCCGACCCGAAGTGGATCTGTTGACACCCCTAGAAAAAAGGCATAAATCTCAGCTACTCATTGACATCCTCATTGATATAAAGATGAGGATCAATGGATTGCCCCTTGATGAAGAAAAATCAGAGTTGAGAAAGATCATTGTTGCAAATTCTGGTTATAAGTGGATCCTCAAATGTAAGCCTCAAAAGACATGTAGGTGGACCAAACCGGAACTGGGCGAATTTAAGCTCAGCTTAGATGCGTCACTTGATGAAAATAGTGGAGGTTTGGGCGGCATTATCAGAAATGATGAGGGTATGGCAATTACTATCTTCTCCACAAATACTCCATCTGAGGAGATTTTTGAGCTCGAACTCACGGCCATACGTATGGGGATAAATAGAGCACAGGAAATGAACATCAAAAGGCTTCGGATTGAAGATAACTCTCTCCTTGTGGTCAACATTATCCAAGGTCTATCCCCAATTCCATGGAAAAAGCACATGATGGTCCATCAGATCCTTGAAACGCTAAAGGAATTCGAAGCTTGGAGGATCTCCCATACTTGGAGAGAAGCAGACTACCTATCTAAGAGGAACTATATTTGTAAGGGATTAAATTTCCCTCTTCCTCTTGCGACCCTCGAATTGCTTGAGATCATCAATTCTGATAGGAGTGGTTTTGAATATATTAGAATGTAATTTTCTACTTCTTTGTTTCTTGCTCTGGCAAGCTTGTACCCCTTGATGTCTTGCGGTCCGCTTTTGTATTTGTTTTTTCTTCCTTTTAATTTTATTCTACTCTGGTGGGGGTCTACCTAACCCCAACTTACTCATCAAAAAAAAAGGAAGCAGAGGAACATCGCAAGGCATGATCCAACCTAGCGGGGTCTGCCTAATCCCAACTTACTCATCAAAAAAAAGAAGGAAGGAGAGGAACATCGTAAGGCATGATCCAACCTAGCTCTAACCTCTATTGCCGCACCGTACCGAAATACTCAACTCTCACGTCTCAACCTTGAATGTCGCCTTTTCATCTTTCCCTATAGGGATATGTAAAGGAGAAGAGCCTTGCTTCTAAAACTTTGAAGCAATGAATAAAAATTCCTTCTTTTGTTGTTTCTTTTTTGCCTATTTTGCTTGTCTAAGCATGTACTATAGAGTGTTTGTACTCTAGGGAGGCTAGGCGAGGACTATGTATCCGAAGAGGAGTGCATTGAGGTTCATGGGAGTGATAAGATAGGTCGGGATAGAGGTGGTCTTGGAGCACGAACTGCCGGCAGAGGTGAATTTTCATTGAAAGGCGAACGTCCTATCCGACTCATCTGAATAAGTGAGATGTTTTGGAGTGCTGATCCTCGGAGGTTTGAAAGGTAAAGATGCTTCCTTTCGAGGCCGGTCCATGGACTGGCTTTTGGAACACTCGACTGGTCTGCGAATCATGGGTACTCGACTGGACCGCGAGGCACATGCACTTGACTAGGCTACGAGCCTGGAGCATTCATCTAGTCCGAGAGGCGCATGCACTTGGATAGACCGTGAAGCTGTCCCTGTGGACAAATCTTCTAAGCCCTCGACTAGCCTGCGAGCTAGAGAAATCCTCAAAGCAGTCCACTAGTCCATGAGGCGCATGAACTCTGGTAGGCCGCGAGGATGAAGCATTCATGTAGCCTGTGAGGCGTGGGCACTCGACTAGGCCGTCCCACCGGAGAAATCCTCCAAGCACTCGACTAGCCCACGAGGCACATGCAATCGACTAGGCCGCGAGGCTAAAGCATTCATCTAGCCCACGAGGCATAGGCACTCCGCTAGGTTACATGGCATAGGCACTCGACTACGCCGCGAAGCTCTCCCGATGGAGATATCCCTGAAGCACTCCACTAGACACGAGGCGCATGCACTTAACTAGGCTGCGAGGTTGAAGCATTCATCTAGTCAATGAGGCATGGGTACTCAACTAGACCATGAATCTGTCCCACTATAAAAATCCTCGAAGCACTCAACTAGCCCGCGAGGCGCATGCACTCGACTAGGCCACAAGACTGAAGCATTCATCTAGCCTGCAAGGTGTGGGCACTCGACTAGGCCACGAAGCTATCCCACTAGAAAAATCCTTGAAGCACTCGACTAGACCATCAGGCGCATGCAGTCGACTAGCTCATGAGGCTGAAGCATTCGTCTAGCCCGCGAGGCATGGGCACTCGATTAGGCCGCGAATATTTCTTGCTAGAGATTTATATTAGGCATCCCATTGATTTTCGTGCGAGAAGGGTGCATCCTGTTCACAAGCTTCGAATCGAGTCAGATGCTTCGATTTGTGAATCAAAGGATGTCTTGACGTTTGTGCTTGCTTACTTTTGGAAATGGCGAGGTTTTTTCAATTTTTTTTAAAATGTAGGGGTGTAATAAATGTACATACTCTTGATACTATGTAAGTAGTATGATTTTCTAGCGGTGCTTCGATCGTGGGACACTTAAGTGGGATTCAAGTGGCGTGAATCTGGCCCCAAGAGATAAAGCGGTGCCTCATAAGAAATTGATCTCGATGGTGGGTTACTTACAAAAAGGTGCTACCAATTTGCGTTGGCATTTTGTCTTTGCTTGCTTTTCCTTCCATCCTTGTGGTTTTGAACGTTTTTTGGTTTCTTTCCTTCTGGCTATGGCATGTTTGGAGGAGTTTACAGCCACCGATGATCAATTGGAGTTGGGCTTTGACGATGTAACTCGAATGTTCGATAATTACTATGTTCCGGTCATCATTGAGCTGATCCTTCTGAAGTTGGATCAGAGGGCGTGCTCTAGTGGTCAGGATTTGGCGGTGTATGAGGCTATGTTTAAATCCGACTTCTGGTATCTAATGCATGATATTTTTCGGACTCTCCTTAACTTCTACAGGATTTCTCCCGCCCATATAACTCTGAACAAGTGGCAAGTTATTATTTGTTTTGTGTATCTAATGTGGAAATTGGGAAGGACGATTTCTCTGGACCTTTTTCGATTGCTTTTCGGGCTGAGGAGCCATGTTGAGGCAGGTAGTTCAACATCTTCCAACGACAGGGGGTGAAAATCTTCACAAACTTCCCATAAAAGATCCTAGATTAGAAGGGCACGTATTTATTTGTGTGGCTCCGGCTTTTTGGAAATGAATGGGGAACGATTGCGTCTTGAAGGGCGCCGTCAAATGAGAGATTGAGGGAGTTGAATGTGGGCCAACTCCTAGTGTCGAGGATAAGGAGACTTTTGCAATGATGCAGGAGGAATCTAGAGGCGCGGCATGGTCTAGCCTAGAGACTTTGAGGGTGAAATCAACCTTATGAATGTAGGACTAAGAGAAATGAAGCTTGGGGAGAAGCAGAGAACCATTATTCCATTGGAGGCTAGGTGGATTTTGTTAGACCTTTGGCGACCATCTTTCCTTATCCGGCCGATATTAGGCCGTCTAGAGGGGGAGCCGCCATCCCGGAGGTTGTCGATTTAATTGGGGAAGGCACAGGCGGTGCTATGCATCCTAGGGTCCATATGGGAATAGAGGCGTTCGACGGCGTCGGTGGGGCATCGTAGAGTCTTTTGAGGTTGAGTCAAGTGCTGCTGCGGGTGATGCCAGGGGAAGATGGTGCAAGACCTAGGGAGTCAGGCAAAGTAGGTATGGGCACATATGAAATCGTCATGGGAACCGTGAGGGCAGATGAAATCGATGCAACGTTGCCGAGCCAAGGGAGATGGTTCGAGCATCTTGGGGGTGGAGCCTCTTGGAGAAGACTTGGTCCAGCCCGAAGGAGATGACACAAGGGATGCAGAGCCCGAAGGAGAGTTGCTTGGTAAGGGTTTCCCTATTCTTATGATTTTACTTCACTTTTACCTTCTCATTGTGTGGTAATGTGATATTTGACAGGCGACGAGAAGTGTGACGCCCTGCTTGAGGAGATGATGCACGAAGGAGAAAGAAGTAATGGGGGTTGTTGAGGTTGTGGAGAGATGGGAGGACACGGAGGCGGCCGGAGATGACCGGTTTAGTGAAGGTGAAACTGGGACGGCTTAGGCAATGGAGACAGGAGAGGAGATCGCGAAAACGCAGAGTGTAGACATCCCATTTTGATCGGGCCCTAAACCTTTCAATTTTGAGCAAAACCCCATCAAACCAATGTTTCAAAACTCCAAATTTCTCCCTAAGGTAGGTTAGGGTCCCACCAGGGTCCCTGCAAAATTTCATTGAAATCCGAGCTGATTTGCCAAATAAGACGAGCCGAGTTCTAATTGTAGTGTAAATGCAGAAGGGGGTGAATTATCTTGGAACGGTGCAAAGCAGATTTGGAATGGGACAAGATTCTGGTGTGCGCGCCATCAATTTTCGCGCAAACCGTGCGCCTATCAAAAATGGTAGTGTCAATATTAACACCCGAAAATGGCTATAAATATCAATTTACCTTCTCATTTTTGGGGGATCTCATTTTTTTTCCGTTGAAAACAAAAATGAGAGAGCGAGAGAGAGAGAGAGAGAGAGAGAGAGAGAGAGAGAGAGAGAGAGAGAGAGAGAGAGAGAGAGGCGATTTCAAAACCCTAACTCCCCAATCATCTTCTCCGATCATTCTCTACTATCGCCAAACTCTTTCTCAGCACAATTTCAACTTACCGATCCATTAGTTCTCTCTTTTATTTTCTTTTAAGCTTTAAAAACCCTAACTCAGCTTCCTTTTAGCCCTAAAAATTTAGTTTTCCCCCAATTCGAAATCCTAACCCTCTCTTCTTCTTCCTCGATCATCTTTGGTTAAAATTTCAGCCAAGCTTCGGTGAAATCTTCAATTTCAGCACTCCATTTTTCTGATAAATGCTTCGCAAATTATAGATCCTGCACGGATCCATGAATATTTTAGAAGTGGAAAAAGAAAAGTACTTGAATTGATCCTTTTGAAGAAGAATAAAAGGTAAATGAAGAAGAATGGAAAGATTTGACAGTTTCACTTGTTGCTATCACATGTACCTTGATCTAAACTCTATTTTAGGTTTATTTTCATGATCGGAATGCTTATAAATTCAGGTTGATAAGATAATATCAATTTTTGTTTGATCTGTGTATAAAATGCATTTCTCTAATTCTGTTTCTAACTGTAGTGTATGATAAAATCTGAGGTTTACATTCCATAGTCAGTTGTATATAATCTTTGATTGTATTGGACGTCAATTTGAAATGGAGTTCAATTTCTGAAGCCAGTAATACATGTCTATATTATCTAATCCATTGTGCTCTTGGAATTAATGCTCAAGAGTATTTCTAGAGATGATTGCTGTGTTTTCCATAGTTTTGTTTGTGTAGTTCATTTCATGTTATGCTATTTGTGTAGAAGTATCTCATTATGTGTCTATTCTCAGTCCATTTCTTCTTACCCTTCAATTGAGTTCTTTGAGCATTAAAGTCATTTTGGCGGTCAATTTTTATTATTATTGGTGTGAATCCATTCTCAGGGTTTGTGTGAGACTTTTAGTGTATAAGTTGATGAAATGCTACAGATGTATACGCACTCTTCTGTACCTCAGTCAGCAAGCCAATCACCCCTCTTCCATGATTTTGTTAGCTGCCCAGGGTTGACATAGTTCTTAACTATTTAAAAAAAAAATGTGAATGGGTAAAAGAAATGAATGAGGTTTGAATTATTCGGTGGAATGTTACTGATTGGGTTAGTCTAGGTCAAGTTTGTTAAAATGTTTGAGAATTAATCCCAAGCAATCATAGGTCAGGGTAGAATTTTAGTTTGGAGTGTCTAGGAGCAAATGAAATCAATGTTGTTTCATCACTGATTTGGTTGTATTGCTCATCTAATATCTGTTTTGTCATGGATCAAGTTTCATCATTGAATTGTTGTTAATTTGTTGTCATCAGTAGCTGTTGAAATCATCACCTTTTTTTTAAAGCATAATGAACATTAACATCCATGAAAATACTAATTGGTTGTTGATCAAATGCATGTCCAAACTGTTGGAGTCTAGTTGGCTTTAATTCATTAGTTGAGCCATAATTAAGATGTTGATAAAGACAAGATGAATTTGTGCATATATAATGGGCATGGTCATACTCTTCAAGTAGATAGTCAAGGATAAATGATAGATTCGTCTGTGTGAAATTGTGTTTGAAAATATGCATAGTTGACTTATTCTAAGGAATTATTTCTTGTTCAACATAAAGTAGTGAGGTGTCACTAGGTAAGGCCAAGGTATATTATTCAAAACGTGTACTCTGATTGATAAATTTTTAAGGCATTAAATTTGGTTGAAAAATGATTGATTACAATCTTAAACTTGTGTTTGTTATTCAAAATTCAAGTAAAATTAAAGCTGCTCGAATGAAATTTCCCATTTTACAGATGAATAGTCGAGTGTTGGGCGTAGGTGACATATTAAATCTGGGTCATTTCTTGCATCTATTACTAGTGTAAGTATTATGCAGCTCTGTTTTATAAAGGATTAAACTTTTATTAGTCCCCACACCCTTGATAATTGTAGCCCTTTCCCCTCCTTCATTTTGGCAGCCATTTCCGCATTGATATTGATACCCCTTTATGGTTGGAATGTAATGTAATCATGTTCATTATATTGTTGTTGCTATTGTATGTCTTTGTACTCTTTGGTGGTTATTTTTGTTCATTTGAAATTTTCATGGATTCAATTAGTAGTATATGAGGTATAATCACCTTGATATTTTTACTATGGTCATTTTAAATGGAAATTGTAGTTCCTTAAAGTCTTAAGGGTTATAAATTCTTTAATCTGTTTTCAAGGAAGAACTAGTGGTTTTTTAGCAAATGTTGTGGATTGTTAGAAATATTTTAGGGATCCAATTGATACCTAATGTACTAGTTGGATCTCTAGAGCTTTCATTCAATTTGTGTTCCCACTGTCATAGAAATTAATTTGGTTGCTTAATATTTCATCGTTCTTCTCAAGGGGGCTGTAAATATACCTTCCGGAATAAAAGCTGCAGATTTAGTTTGGATTGTTCCAATAATTTAGGACTTACATATTCAAACCCATTTTGTGGATAAAAAAATTGAAGTAATACTCATGTGAATTTCAGGGACAATAGTAATAGCACTGCCTTATATTGGGAGGCGTTTAAATTATTCGCTCTCAGTAAATTTTTTTTTTTTTTTAATAATTGTTCATTTTGTTTTAATTGGTATGCGAGTGGAAAATGTTTTAAAGTCTTTAACCTCTTCACTGTAGTTAATGTTTATATGCGTTAATTAGTTTGAAAAAACGTCCACATTATTTGAAAGTGTTCAGGTGAAAGGATATGTGACTGAGGATGATAAATCGAACAGCTCAATATTATTCAAATATTTTGCCTCATTTATTTCAATTTATGCAAATTAATTTAGTGGTTTAAGGTCGAGTCTAGGATAGAGGTCTAGATGTTTAGGCATCATAGCATAGAATAGGTGCGAAGACGTGACTCTCATTCTTGTGGAGGCGGGGATACGTAGGTTTCTTTGGATGAACATCAGATCATCTAAAGACTCGGGTTTAGGCCTTAGAGTCTTAGGGTTTGTTGTTGATACTTTAAGGCTTGTGTTTGTATATTGATGATGATTTTTGCATAGGATCATGATAGTGTGTGTTCATTTCCTTGCTCATTCACATGCTTAGCTGTAGCATTTATCTGTCTCTTGATCACAAGCTTAGATGTAGCTTACACATGTTTAGTTGTAGCTCTCACATGCTTAGTTGTAACACTTATTTGCTTATTTATCTTGTTCATATGCTTTGCTGTAGTTCTTTATCTTCGGTGACTATTATTGTTGTTATCATCTACTGACATTTGTTTACTGTGCAGCTTATCACTTTAGATATAGATGTGCATCTTTCATTTACTGCTTTCTAGATGGGATGGGGATGTGTTAGGATTTTATTTTATATTATGCCCTATGTATTCGCCCAAATGTAGATAGGCGCTATGTGTTCGCCCTTAATTTTTTATTTTATTACTGCTTATCATATCTGACATTTACTTCTTTCTAGATGGGATATTTTAGGATTTTACTTTATATTAGGCGCTATGTATTCGCTCAAATGTAGATAGGCGCTATGTATTCGCCCAAATGTAGATAGGCGCTATGTGTTCGCCCTTAGGTTTTATTTTATTATCATGTGTTAAGATTTTATATTATATTAGGCGCTATGCATTCGCCTCAATGTAGATAGGCGCTATGTGTTCGCCCTTAGGTTTTATTTTATTATCTTTTTTTTATCTGCCTGTCATTATTGTTTATTCTTTATTTCGTTTTACTGTATTCTTAATTCAGTTCATGATTAACTGCTAGTTTTAGAGCAGACCTTGTACCTTTAGCTGTAGTATGTATGTGTTTGCCCATCAGAACTTAGACACCAATTAGGCATGACACTCAAAACCTAGCTATTCTTAGGTGACATCTCTTTCATTTCTTTTGTGTATGCTTATTAATCTCCGAGACATGCATGATTAGATATACGTCTTCTCGGTGATATTTGTTCCTATTTCACATTATTTTCGTTCAAAACTCTTCAAAATAAATAAATAAATGGCGTAAGAGACCAGGTGCCTGCACTTGGGGGAATGAGGTACTCTTCGGACCTTCCAAATTCGTAACCAGGCAAGAATCTTTTATTTATTCGGCGGCACTACTCCAAAGTCTGAGTAAGCGCTAGTAAAGATTCTTTTAACACTCTCTAAGCTAGGAGGGTTAAGACTAAGCAATCCAAAGGGATAATAACCATGATGGAAATACCGGAAACAGGAATGAGACACCTTTAAATACGGTTTTCAAAAGATTCTAAGAGTGGTAGACTGTATCATTTTAAAACACTTATCAGACTAAGAAGCAGATTCAGTCTCTCTTCGAGTCTAAGTCATTGTGTCCGTCGAAGTCCTCGTTGGTTGGTAGTCAAAGTCCTTTATTTGTCAAGTTAAGGTCAAGTTCCAGAGTTTTGTGTGGGGAAGCCTGTGTAGTCCAATATCCCTCCCAAAGCTGGGGTAACAAGAAGCGAGAAGGCAAAGGTGAAAAATGATGAAGTTTTGTCTCCTCAAGTGTGATACCAAGCATAACAAAGTTCAAAAGAATGACAGGTTCTCAGACTCATTTGAAGTACTTGCAGCTGGCTGAAATGGAAGAAAATTAGCAGTCAGATTCAGTCTGTTGTATATGTGGAAAGCTTTGTAACCTCAAATATTCAAGAAATGAAACATTTTTAACCATTTTCCTGTGTTTTACTCTTTTATGAATTTGTCATGGAAGTAAAATCATACTAGGGGCATCTTTTATGACATGAGCAATCAGGTCATAAAAGATATCAAGTGAACAATGATAATTGAGATGGCTATTCTCAGTAAATTAAGGGAAGATGAGCTTGAACACAGTCTTTAAATTCAAATCCCCAGTCAAATTCTTTTGAGAGTCTGTCTCAACAATCCTCTAAGAGTCTTTCTCATCATTTCATTAAGAGTCTGCCTCATTATCTCCAGCGGAGTTTCTACTCACTAACAAAGTTTATGATCAAACCGAACATTCAAACCTAACCAAAATTCTCCCTAAGAGCATCCGTCCCGAGCGAAATACCATATTCTCCTTGAACACATTCGCCTCGAGCGCAGAAAGAAAGAAAATTCTCTCTAAGAGCATTCGCCGTGTAAAACCAAATTCTTCTTAATATCATTCGCCCCGAGCGTAAAAACTAAATTCTCCTTGAGAGTATTCGCCCCGAGGTAAAATCAAATACTCCTTGAGAGCATTCGCCCCGAGCGTAGAAAGAACCAATTTCTCCTTGAGAGCATTCGCCCCGAGTGTAGAAAGAAGAAAATCCTCTTGAGATCATTCGCCCCGAGCGTAAAATCAAATTTTCCTTGATAACATTTGCCCCGAGCGTCGAAAGAAAAAATCAAATTCTCCTTGAGAGCATCTCTGAGAGCACCCCTGAGGTATCTGATCATTTCAAAACCTCAATCTATTCAATATCATCCTCCTTTATTCTTTCTTATTTAACCAATCTTGGGCCAGTTAAAATGTGCTGTCAGTTCAGCCTTGACATTCGCGCGACAAGCACGCTCTGCCAAAGTGGGGCATATGTAGACACTCCAATTTGACCGGGTCCTAAACCTTACAATTTTGAGCAAAACCCCAGCAAACCAATGTTTCAAAACTCCAAATTTCACCCTAAGGTAGGTTAGGGTCCTACCTGGGTCCCTGCAAAATTTCGTTGAAATCTGAACTGATTTGCCAAATAAGACGAGCCGAGTTCAAATCGTAGTGTAAATGCAGAAGGGGGGGGTGAATTATCTTGGAACGGTGCAGAGCATATTTGGAATGGGACACGATTCTGGTGTACACCCATCAATTTTCGCGCAAACCGCGCGCCTATCAAAAATGTTAGTGCCAATATTAACACCCGAAAATGCCTATAAATATCAATTTATCTTCTCATTTTTGGGGATCTCATTTTTTTTCCATTAAAAACAGAAATCAGAGAGCGAGAGAGAGAGAGAGAGAGAGAGAGAGAGAGAGAGAGAGAGAGAGAGAGAGAGGCGATTTTAAAACCCTAACTCCCCAATCGTCGTATCCGGTCATTTTTCCGGCCAATTCTTCTTCTCCGGCCACTTCTCCGGTCATTCTCTACTATCGCCAAACTCTTTCTCATCACTGTTTCAACTTACCGATCCATTAGTTCTCTCTTTTATTTTCTTTTAAGCTTTAGAAACCCTAACTCAGCTTCCTTTTAGCCCTAAAATTTTAATTTTCCCCCAATTCGAAATCCTAACCCTCTCTTCTTCTTCCTCGATCATCTTTGGTTAAAATTTCAGCCAAGCTTCAGTGAAATCTTCAATTTCAGCACTCCATTTTTCTGATAAATGCTCCACAAATTATAGATCCTGCACGGATCCATGAATATTTTAGAAGTGGGAAAAGAAAAGTACTTGAATTGATCCTTTTGAAGAAGAATAAAAGGTAAAGGAAGAAGAATGGAAAGATTTGAGAGTTTCACTTGTTGCTATCACAGGTACCTTGATCTAAACTCTATTTTAGGTTTATTTTCATGATCAGAATGCTTATAAATTCAGGCTGATAAGATAATATCAATTTTTGTTTGATCTGTGTATAAAATGCATTTCTCTAATTCTGTTTCTAACTGTAGTGTATGATAAAATCTGAGGTTTACATTCCATAGTCAGTTGTATATAATCTTTGATTGTATTGGATGTCAATTTGAAATGGAGTTCAATTTCTGAAGCTAGTAATACATGTCTATATTATCTAATCCATTGTGCTCTTGGAATTAACGCTCAAGAGTATTTCTAGAGATGATTGCTGTGTTTTCCATAGTTTTGTTTGTGTAGTTCATTTCATGTTATGCTATTTGTGTAGAAGTATCTCATTATCTGTTTATTCTCAGTCCATTTCTTCTTACCCTTCAATTGAGTTCTTTGAGCATTAAAGTCATTTTGGCTGTCAGTTTTTATTATTATTGGTGTGAATCCATTCTCAGGGTTTGTGTGAGACTTTTAGTGTATAAGTTGATGAAATGCTACAGATGTATAGGCACTCTTCTGTACCTCAGTGTAGACACCCCATTTTGACCGAACCCTTTCACATTTTGTTTTAAATAATTACCCTAATAAACTAGAGTTCCGAGGTCCCAAATTGTGCCCTAGGTTAGCTTAGGGTCCCATCGGGCTCCCTGTAAAATTTCGTCAAGATCCGAGCACGTTTGCCTAGTAAACGAGCCGAGGTAAGTGTCGTGGTACAAGTTTACAAGAGTGGGGATTTAGCCAGAAATAGGGGTGCACTGGAACCTGGAAATCCAGTTCAAATTTCCCGTAATGGGTTGTCCAGGGAGATATAGGTGGCAAACAGATTAGTGTGTGGCAAAATTAGTTAGGGAGAATCTTTGGAAGCTTCCTAGGTGGTTAGGCTTCCTTTGATCCTAGCCCTTAAACAAAAAGTTGATTTGAAGGGCTAGGATCAAAGGGGTGAGAAGATATTTTGCAAGAATTTTCCCCTTGTTTTTCTACTTGGGCCGCCCCCTGCTGATATAAAGAATAGCCATAAATACCCTGGAGGAGGGCTGTCCATGGAAAGGGAGGGGATGTAAATATATCATTTCCCATTAGATATATATATAAAAAAAGGGCATCGAAGGGAGGAGGATATTTTTCATTTTTTTCCATCTGTTTAGAGGGAGAGAGAGATACAGAGAGAGAGAAAGAGAGGGTGTCGACCGGAGAGGTCGTCTTCCCCAACCCCATCTCCGGCCAACAACATCAGTTTCTTCTTCTCCATCTTCTTCTTCCTCTTCTATCCCTTCTCAAAACCCATTTCCATTGCCATTTTCACCCAAACCACCAAACCCACCTCCCATTTCTCTGCAACTCCGGCCGGCCACCTCCATTTACCGGCCATCTTCTCCGGCTCCATCTCTCCCACCTCCAAGTTCCGATTGGATTCTCAACCCAAATCCACCTCACCCATCTTCGGCCACCACCACAAATCTCATCTTCCCACCACCGCAACCTCAACCACCATCTTTGACAAGTTCCACCTCCAACCGGAGCTCCGAGCAAAACCCACCCTCAATCACTATCATCATCTTCCTATTCTTTCTCTTCTTTTTCTTTCTTCCGGTCACCACCTCCATTGATTCCGGCAATCTTGCCGGAATCCGATCCAAAACTCTCTACCTCCATCTAAACCGCCACTACCATCCTCCCTTACCCAAACCCATTTCCTTTCTCCACCTCAATCTCCACCACCCATCTCCCATACTCAGCTCAACCCATTCCAAAACCCACCTCATTTTTGCAAAATCACAGAGAGAGAAACCCCTAAAAATCCAAACCCATCTTCCATCGCAACCGTTTCCTCCATTTTCACCTACACCACTTCCCCATTTTCTCATACTCCATTACTTCTACCCCAAATCCGAAACCTCATCTTCATTCCCTAGCCTCTCCTCCATCTTCTTCGATCAACCACCGACGGATTTTCCGGTGGGTTTGCCGGAATCCCAGCAAGGGACCACTATTGCTGACCTCTGCCACCATCAGACCATCTCCACCTCCTTCACAGACCCCCAATCCTTACCCCCAAATCCACCACCAACAGAGCCACCGATTCCATCCTCTCCGATTCCATTTCCGCCAGAGCTCTGGCCAAATCCCGCCACCACCTCTCTAAAACCCATCTCATTTCTACCTCCTCAATCTCTCACCTCCATTGCTAACCCACAGCCGAAACCCATTTTATCTGACCATCTCAACCCACCTCTGCAACTCCGGCCGGCCACCTCCATTCCCAGCCACTTCTCATTCCCATTTCCCCATTAAATCCGGCCCCATTTCCACTTCATCTCCACCACCTCAATCCTCCGCACCACCTCCACCATTCCCATCACCCCTTATATAAGAGCTCATATATTTGGAAAGAAGGCAAGAAGCGAAGCTCACAACTTGAAAGAGAAGAGGTAAAGGCGTTTATTCATGGTTCTCTTCATAATATGTTGGGATTTCTTTTTATGAATGCTAAGCACTCAAATGATAAGGTATTTCAGAGATAAATTAGTTTGAAATTCATTTGATCAACAAGCATTAGTTCTAATTTTGTCATATATATTGATCCCAGCGTGTTCATCTTAGCTAATCCTGTTTAGAGCTTATTTATGAATTATTCATGTGTTCTTCCGCTGGAATGTTAAAATGAGAACCTTAGCTTTGAAAGAGATTTATTTATGCCTACCTGTTCTGGAAGAGAATATGAGTAAAAAAAAAAATGCTATTGTGAGGAATAATTGAAATGTTGATTCTCTTTGACATGCTCATCTTGCATTCTGGTATTCTTTCCTGTGTGATTTGTCATCATTGTATAGAATTTTCAATTTATAGTTGAAACACTACTGTTCTTTGTGGCATGATCATACAAATACTGGCTATGATCATGTTGGAAGTTTGTGAAAATTCGTTAGTCCTCTACTGCTGATCATGTTGTGTTACATATTTATGGTTTGAGAGGAATTTGTATTCATTTTCAGCTAACAATTAGATCATTTCTTTCGAAGGGTCCTAACAAATGACCACCTTTTGTAGAATTATTTCCTTATTAATATCAATTTCATTATGGTAAATATATATATGTATATATATACGTATGTATGTACGTGTGAGAATATATGCTGGTGAATGTTATATTTATGTATCCGTACATGTAAACCTGTAAGTGTTGGTGCCTGTGCACGTTTCAATGAATCTTTGTGTCCCCAAGCATATGTAGGCTATTGTTTTGTGGGTGTATATGTGCATAGGTGGCTGTGTTTGCGTGCACGTATATATATATGTGTGTAGAGTTGTGTTCATCGCATATGTGTATACATATGTGAAGATGTAGGTGTATGTGTATAAATTTTGGAAGCTTTTATGGGCTGGAGATAGCTGAAATGGTGGAGTGGACCTTTTACACCCATGGGTGAATATGGAGAATATCTAATCGAAATTTACAAGCTTCAGTTGGTGGGAAACAGCTATAGTTTTGATAAATTCATGAAATTGGTTTGTTCTTGAATGAATATATACTTTATTACAGCAGCTTTATCGCAGAATTTGCATGCAAGCTGGCCTGACTGTAGGTTCGTGCTAGGTGAGATGCCTAAAGCAGTAGCCATAATAAAGAGAGGCATTTATAGAAATATTGGCTTGTATTCTTGACCCCATATGCATAGAGGACTACTCGATTGGAATTTAGGATGCTTGAATGACAAATTCTTCAATTGGATAGATGGATAGGTGATTTGGGAGGGTATATCTAACCAATTGTATTCAATTTATTTATTGATTGTTGGGAATTAAAATTATATGCGATTTATTTTCTATTAACTTGTTCCAATTTAGTAATCCATGACAGGTCGTGATAATATGTTCCCATAATCTGTTATAGTGTTACCCTTCTTCATTCTATAGAAATGAATGGTTTAGGCCATTGGTTTTATTACATCTTATCCGCATTCTCTGTTGCAAGCAGATCCTGTTCGATTAGAGTTAGCCCACAGGAGGCACACCTTGCCTCATTTACAGAGCCCCCTATTCGGAGAAAGCCCTGTCTCATTTAGAGATTTTTTTCCTTTAAAAGGCTTACCTAGCCTCATATTAGAATCCCTCCATTTTTTTCTTCTAGAGAGTCTTTGACTCATATCTTTCCCCCTTCTTGGTACAGTTATTAGCGGTCTCTGACTTATTCGTCCCCTCTTATAGAGTTGTTAGACACCATTCATCTTGTCGGTGCCCTTTTTAATGTCATTGGTTAGAAGTTTGCCATTTGGGTTAGAGGCTTTTCATCTCTCGTTTGTTTAGGATTTTCCCTCGCGGGTTAGATATCTTCTCCTTTGGAGATTGATTGGGGCTTGTTAGTTTTGTTTTCGTCTCTTCGAGATTGTTCTTTTCTTTGGGATTTTAGTCCCCCCTATTTTTGATTTCTTTCCCCTTACGCTTTAGGGATCCCGTTTCCCTCTAAATTACTCTACCACGATATGGTGGGTAAGGAGGCTCTTCTATCGGTTCCCCTTTAGCTGAAGGGTGTTAACACACTTTTTAAACGTCAAAAATATAAAAGCACTTCAAAAAAACATTTGAAAACATAAAAAACCTTTAAAAAATCTAAAGTGTTGAGTTTTATAGCGTATTAGGAAAGTTTGTTCGAACTACGTTGGCTTGATCATCTTTCACGAGGTACGTATTACAGCTTGGGATTCTTATCCCAGGTCCAGCCAAACCTTTGTAAATAAATCATTTAACCCTTTTAAAAATACCAAAAATCTTTCAAAGCATTGTTTTCAAAAAAATCTTCCTCTAGAGTTAGGGCTTTGTCGTAGATAGAGAGTTTTTAGAGTTAGGGTTTTGTCTTTGATTTGTTGTGTGCTTGTTGTATGTTTGTGTTAGAGTTAGGAGTTTGTCCTAGCTAGGAGCGCCTCTGTCCGGTCAGTTGGCGATTCACATCGCCGACTGATGACTAGAATAGGATGCGTTAGTCAACCCTTTGTTTTCCTTAGGAAATACAGCCTAGTTACACATAGGTTGTAGGAATCACCTGCATTAGCTTAGGGCTAACCTGCATTTAGTTAGGGCATATAGGGTGTCCTAAAATCTACAATTCACTGGAATTTAGATAATCGTTCAAAAAGCTTTAATAACTAGTCTGGTCTTTTAGATCGAGTCTAAGATAGAGGTCTAGGTGTCTTAGGCATCATAGTTTAGAATAGGTGCGAAGAACTACGTTGCCTTGATTCTCGTGGAGGCGAGGATACGTAGGCTTCTTTGGATGAACACCAGACCATCCGAGGACTCGGGCTAAATCGTTTAGAGTCTTAGGATTTGTTGTGTTGTTATATTGTATATTTTGTAGTGTTTTCTTACTTTCTTCTGCAGACCTATACCTTTAGCTGTAGCATGTATGTGTTTGTTCACTAGAACTTAGACACCAGTTATGCATGTCACTCATAACCTAGCAATATTTAGGTGGCACCTCTTTCATTTATTTTTTGTGTGCTTATTATTTCTACTCTCAGGAAATGCATGCTTAGATAGACGACTCCTGAGGATTGTTCCCATTTCACATGATTTTTGCCCAGAACTCTTCAAGGTTAATAATAAATGGCATAAGAGACCAAGTGTTCGCACTCGGGCGAAATGGGGGCGCTCTTCAGACCTTTTTCATTCGTCATCAGGCACGGACCTTTTGTATCTCTGGTTATCCATTGCAAACAGAGCATTTGTTTTGGTTCCATGGCGCATCCATGGATGACAACTCTGAGTTATTTTCAGATATATCTTGGTTTCGAGCCCTGGCTCCGGATAAGGATGTATCTCTTTCTTTTTATATCGCCACTCATGCTATGCTGTGAGGGTGGCAACAGTTTCGAGAGTTCCTTGGTAGAGCTCTCCACCACGTTGTGGAGATCTAGAGGATGTAGGGACTCGTTCCCTCACTCGTCTTCGGATCGGGGTCCACAGGCTGGCGACTCTGCTGGGAAGTTCTTGAAACATTGCCTAACTCTATAAAAATGCCATTTTTATTAACTTTGGTGAAATTTGAGCTAAAATCATTTTTATTGGGAATTCTATCGTTAGAATCCAGGGGCACCAGATAGGTGCATAATTAAAACAAGGGATTCACACACTGCACAGTATGCATTGTAATATTTTTTTTTTCATTGTCTTTTATTGTTTTTCATTATTGGCTCCACGGGATAGATTCAATGCGTGCCCGACTGGGATGTCATTACACCTTGATGGTACTGTTGAATCTATTTCCAAAACTATGCGCCGGTGCTGCAGCCGTAGACATTGGGCGTACTTTTGTCTACCCGATGAGCAATGAAGCATACTATGTATAACATTGGGCGTACTTTTGTTATACATATTAAGTATGGTTCATATACATAGTACCCAATAGATTGAGTCCGGAGCCCTACTTTGTTTTATATATTATGTATATACTTACTGACTTAGTGAAACCCAACTAGGAAGTACCTGTATTTATATAAGTATATTGCATTCGTATAGGGTCGAACATGTGTTGCCCACACATGTGGAGCCTAGAGTTAGGAGCCTTGTCCCCTTTGTAGATTAGGGTAGTTCATTTTATATGGGTACAACACGGTCCTAGCACACTCATCAGTCTGTTTTGAGTCAAGACTTTCTCGACTCCGTTAGATTAGATTAGGGTGCCCCTGGTTAGGATGTATATATATATGTATACGTATATGTACTGATTATATATATTAGGGTTCTCATCTTAGTTAGAGTTCCTTATTCTTTTCAATCAGTTCTATCCATTCGTTATTCAGATCTAGACCTAGTCAGTGGTTTTTGATCGCCATTACCTTGGCCATGATCTGTTCTTCGATCTGTTGGTTATAGGATTTGACCTGCTGTCATATGTTCTCACCCATGGTCAGTTCTTCATTTGCTTACCTTTCTTTGGTAACCAGATTTTGTTTACCGATCATGAGTTGATTTTACCACCATTATTCATATACCTTGGGTTGAGTTGTGGGAATCCTTTTTAGCGTCGTTATGCTGTCGAATTTTACCCAGAATATTTCGAGCATGACCGCTATTCTTTAGAGTTAGTTAAACCATGAGTTTACCTTACCTTGACTTTCTTGCCTAGCCGTTATGCTATCAAATTTTTCGCAGAACTTGTTAAGCATGACTGCTATTCTTTAAAATTAGTTAAACCATGAGTTTACCTTACCTTGACTTTCTTGTCTAGCCGTTATGCTGTTGAATTTTTCGCAGCACATTTTGAGCATGACGACTATTCTTTAGAGTCAGTTTTCCTTGTCTCGATTCCCGTGTATAGCCTTGATTTAGCTTAGAACCTATTTTGGTGAGAACTTCTGGTTTGATTAGTTGTATTTACATCCTTTTAGTCTCACTAGGTTAGTGGCATGAACGTGTCGCTCTTGTGGTCGCAATTTATTCATTACCCTCTGATCGTATATCTATTCTTTTGTTGTGTCATAGATTCAATTTGTATATACATTATTCATTAGGATATATGTTTGTCTGTATACCTGTTTCACCTCGAGATCTAGCCGATAGCTTATCGCTGTCCCTATGGCCATGGTCTACCATTTTGGTCCTCTTGATCTTAGAGTTGTTGGTATTCAACACCAGATTTAGATCCGGTTTATGGCCTACTTCTATCATCTTATGGCCGTGGTCTATTTTTCTGATCTATTGTTTACCTCTCATCTTTGATAAAAAAATTCATTGTCTCAGACGGTATCCTTTTCATAAAATTGATTGCCGAGTTAGCCTTGTCATTTGTCTGCGCACAATTATTCCTATTCCTTCTTGATCTTTGTCCTATTTGAATGATAGGTCTGATCATGGCGAATAATTTGTTAGATAAATGGATAGCGGAGACTGTTAAATCTTTTCTGTTAAGATGTGAAGAAAGTGTGGCTGAGCATTTCATCGGTTCATTTACCCATCTGAATAGTCGCAATATAGATTGGAAGTTTCTTCAAGCAGCTGCTGGATTTTGGGACCCTGTTTTCCATGTCTTTCGATTTGGGTTTTTTGAACTTTGTCCTATATTTGAAGATTGGTGTGCCTTGTTAGAGCTTCCTCCTGTGGGACTTTGGATCCGACCTTCGAGCATACACTCCCCTGTGGGACCCAATCCCGCGAGAGGGGTGGGGCACGAGCCGCCACGCTCTCTCTTGGTCTCTCGTACCCACGCGATTGGCGTGTGCATTTTTATTGTTGATTTTAATTCGTCTTTTATGTGAACTTGGGATCGCTAAGACAATCCGAATTCCACACAAAAGAGAGTGACAGAGTCGCCACCTAGATGTGGGATCTAGGACCCATA
Organism: Tasmannia lanceolata; assembly: GCF_043159265.1. Classification (NCBI taxonomy): domain Eukaryota; kingdom Viridiplantae; phylum Streptophyta; class Magnoliopsida; order Canellales; family Winteraceae; genus Tasmannia; species Tasmannia lanceolata. The sequence continues at coordinate 23,588,846 of NW_027518680.1, forward strand.
ATTAACCAGAAATCTAGACTCGCTACCTGGTTACAAGTAGGTATGGGGAGTTATCCACCACATGCACCATTCCTGCCCGATAATAGGTCTTCGATTCCAAAAGCTAACTCTTTTAAATTTATTTTAAATGGCACATTCAACTCTCTGTTAACGTGCGAACTAAGTGACATGCATCCTAAAATCTAATTTCAATGTAGATCCTAAGTGTGTATTTTGATTTCTTTATTTGTTTGAATTCGATCTAAGTGAAAGTTCTCCTAAAACTCTAATTTCATGGAAAATCCTAAGTGATTTAATTAAGCATTTACAAGAAAATTAATATACAAAACACCACAATTTATTGTGGAGCCGACTCGTGATTGGTATGCCATCAGACATCCAAGCTGCCTACGTACCTAAGCCTCACTGGGATCAGAGTCGACGTAGTTCGGTGCACCTAAGCTAAGCTACTTATGCCTAACTCAACTAAGACACCGACCTAGACGGGATTGACTGTTTCAACAGTTTTAGGGGAAGTTATTTAATTCAAGTTGAGGATTTTATTATCCTAGGATTTCATCTAAGATGCTATATGATTCTTATCTAAATGCAAGTTATTCCTTAGACTAATGCCGGTTAGCCTACATCCTAGTTTACTAGGCTTGTCCTAGGGAAAGATTGGGTGACTAGTGTAACTAGACCTATGGCACGGTTGCTATCCATAGCAAGCGTGATGAGGCTGGACTCCTAACTCTAGGACTCCCTAAAACCTAAGACTCCCTAAAACTTAGGACAAGACACGACACCAGTATTCCTAAATTGGGCTCTAAGGTTTCTTATGACAGAAACCGTAATCCAACGGTTCCGAAAGACACGAGATGAATCGATTTCAGTTCTTGAAGTTAATTTATTTCGGATTTCAAGGATTTTCAGTTTCTGAACATTCAAGGATTACCAATGGTTCTAGGGTTCACCAATTTCGGCCCAGAATAGCATCCAAGGAAGGGAATCATGCGCTCTTTCCTTGTGTAATTTAATACTTAGGTTATAGCACCTTATTGCCTAACATATCTCAGGATTTCCATGGACAGTAACCTCGGAGCCAACAACGTGCTATAGCTTAAATATTCAAATTGTCAAAGATCGAGTGCAATAGGGATACGATTATGGATGCCCTGGCCATTTTTCCAGAGAAATCTAAAGATCCTAAAATTTCTGTTTCAATGGATTAAGGAGTGAACATGCGACAAAAATGTAAGGTTCTTTACAAATTTTGATAATGATTTTTTATTAATTTCGAATTTTCAATGGAATTTATCAATTTTAAACATGTGAGTGATTTTACAAGTGAAATTATTGCAAACGAATTCGAAATGAATCAAAATTTCTACAGCAGCAAGATGGGAATGCATGCAGCTTACTGGATGAATTTTGCAGATTTTTACATTAAGCTCATATTTAATTTTGATTTAACAACAATAAGACCAGATTGCAAAAATAACACAGAAACTACTAGAAATAGAAATCTAAATTCAATGAAATTTCTACAGTAGTAAAATATAAGTAAAAATAGCATTCTGTGATATTTTCATGAATTTTGGAAACTATTTACTATCAGTTTCGGATTTTTCAATTTTCAGACCAGATTATGAATTAACACTACATCCTACATGAAAAAAGATCTAAATCACTTGAAAAGTTTACAAAAACTAGAGATATAGAATATAAGACTGCTTTAAAAATATTGGGAATTTTATCTATGATTTGAGGTCAGTAAAAATTCTCCCAAAATCTGATAATTTTCAAAGAAAGCATAAAATAATATACCAAACCAATTCCAAAAATCTCAAAAATTCATGGTAGAATGTACCAGTATTTTATTATTTTCCCACGAAATTTCATTAATTTTTGAATCCGTTTGGTATATAATATATGTTTCTTCGTCGAAAAGATATTTTAAAAGAGTTTTCTATTTTTAAAACACGATTTTCGAGAAAATTACGACTCCGGAAAACGTCCTCCAACCTTGTTCTGATGTGATGAACACAAGAAAAATTTAAAATTCCAAAAAATAGATCATCCTGAGATGGCTATTTTTTCGAATTTCGTAATTTCTCAGCCATTATTTTAAATAAAATTCTACTCTTCACTCAAATTCTAAAAAACCATTGATCCAATGTCCGATCCGATCCGATAGTTATTTTACTCTATTTAGATAGATCATTGTATTAAATTTTGAGACGAAACGGAATTAAAACACTCATGCAGATCTTGATTTTAAGCACACATATTTAATACTAAATTAAATTCATTTAAATGCTTAAAAATCATGCAAAAATCTAAAAAAATACCAAATAATTCTGAAAAAATCCGAGGACAGTGTACCAACCTGTGATGGAGTTCCTCGCCGAATCCGAGAGCCGAAAAATCTCAAAAATCTTGCCGACGCTCGATCCGATGTCCGCCTTCTTTCTTCCCTTTTTTTTTGTTTCTCTCAGTGTGGAGAGAGAGAGAGGGAGAGATTGAGAGAGAATGAGAGCGAGCACGAGTGATAGAGAGGGAGTTGAGAGATGGAGAGTGAGAGAGGCAGAGAGTGGAGTGAGAGTGAGAGAGGCAGAGAGTGGAATGAGAGTGAGAGAGAGTGAAACAGGGAGTGGAGTGTGAGACAGAGATCGAGAGAATGAGATTGAGAGAGTGAGATTGAGACAGAGAGGGGGAGGGATGAGCGTGAGAGAGGAAGAGAGAGTATGAGAGAGAGAGAGAGAGAGAGAGAGAGAGAGAGAGAACGAGAGAAAAAAAAACAGAGTATAAGATACTCTGTTTTTTTCTTTCACGTTTTTTTTTTATGTTTTGGTTTTTTTTTTTTTTTTTGATTTGGCTTCAGTTTTTTGCTGGGTTGTGTAGGGTGAGAGAGATAATGAGATGAGGAAGAGAGGATTGTGGAAGGTGAGGGATGAGATGGGCTGTGGAGGAGGGGTTAATAGAGAGAATGAAAAACCGTGGGAGAAGCTAGGGGAGGGCCCAAAAACAGAGGGTGAGGGAGAGCTTAAGATGCAATTGAGAATCAGAGATCTCCTTTGCCCACCGAAATCCTTTTTTCTTTTTCCAAGCCACTCTTGTTCAACGTATATCTTAGAGAGAGCTAGAGAATCTGTGAATTTTAGAAAAAAAAATCAAAAACGTCCGTTGCTCTCTCGGCCAAAACCCCAAAAAAGCTTAAAAAATAAAAAAAAATCCCTTTTTAAGAATTCTATCTTGCTATTTTAATTTCCTCCTTGCCTTTTTTTTTTAGAAAGCAACACTTGGCTCATTTGGCAACCTCCATATTTTCTTTCTGATTGTCATTTTATCTCTTTCCCTCCCCAACGTGAGCTGCTTTCCATCTTTCTTTCTTTTTTTTTCAAAGAGAGTGCTGCACAGAACGGCAACATGGCATCATAAAGGAATTGCAAAATGTTAACAACTTTTTAGAAACCATCCTTTGCTTTCTATCACAGTCACCCATGTTTCCATCTTTTAGAACATATAAAAGAGATACTTGCACTCTCGTTAAAAAAAAACTTTGTCATTATGGCAACTTCACACGTGCACAGACTTCCTAAATGGTTTTATATGCCTACCTCTTATACAACTATGGGACTTGCTAAACATGGGTCACATTGGCTTAGAAGAACCTAGACTTTCTTTTAATCTTCAAGTTTCGACTGAGCATGCATTTTCCCTGTGACCGAGACATGTGGTAGGGCCCATGTTCACATTAAGTAGATGGTTCGGATCGCTTGGTGGGCCTCAATATGAATTGGGTGTGTACCCAAATTATTTCCATAGGATAATCTGGACCGCTTAATTGATTAACCACGATTTGAATTGGTCATGCCCCGCGAACTCTCTCAACAGCATGATCTAAACTGTCCATTTGATGGGGCCACTTGACAATCTTGACCGTTGATTATTGGACTATAATATGAATAGGATTGCACCCCCTCGAACCATTCCCAAAGACTGATCTGAACCGTTCACTTTGACAGGCCATGGCATGGATAACTTGTATCCTCCAAATATCACCACCATGGGATGATCCAAACCATTAATTTATAAAGCTGTGCCTCAAAAATTGGTTGCTAACACGACCTCCCTGAGATCCTGACTGCTCCTTTGATGGGCGTCCTTATGCATTGGATCAAAGTAGGCTCAAAACTCATTTTTCATTAAAACAATATGCGGGCCCCCTGTTGATGCAAATTTAAACAAATGTTCAATGCGGGCCCACCAACCGGGTTCAGATTCTCTCTGGTTTGGATTCTTCCGAATAACCCCTCTCAACACTTAACGGAAAAATGCGAAACACGGTAGAAATAATTGAAAAGATCGCGAAAACATAGGGAGTAGACACGGGAATAGAAAACACTTAAAAAAAAAGATAGCGGAACACTAACTTCTTTGTTGATTAGAGCGGAGCAAAATGGGGGTGTCTACATCCCCTCATGATCTTTTTTGCAGATTATTCAAAAATAAGATTGTGAAAACTTTGCATTGCTTAACAGAGAAAATGTGCAATTCCAGACCCTCATTGAGTTGTTTTCCAAAAACGTCGATCCTACTGACTCCCGTTTTCAAGAATGTCGACGTAATACCTTAGTCTTTGCTGTCTTTGCACGCCATGTCCTTCGTAGATACTCTAGTGCCGTCCCTTTCACTTTGTTGACGATAGTAGATCAGATAAATGAGGGGAGAAATCCTGTCCCTACAATGCTAGCCGAAACCTTTTATGGCTTAGACCTTATTGCTAGTAAAGAGGTGCAGGATAATTTTTTCGGATGTGCTAAGCTGTTATATGTGTGGCTATGTAAGAAACTCACCATCCTTCAGCCACAAAACAACATTGTGTACACTCTTAAGAGTTTTCATTCTTGGAAGACAAAGGTCAAGCAACCTCAGCTTAATGAATGGCACCATTGGCTGCAGAATGTAAGGGAAGACCAATTTCATTGGGTGAGTCAATCGTGTCCACAAATTATCACCAGCACCTACCCATACTCATTTGTTTATCTTATGGGTTTAGAAAAATCATCTTTCTATGCACCTTTGTATTTTCCTCGTCAGATTACTGCAAACTCTTGTACTCCTAAGGTTATCACACCACCTAGCTGTGAAAACCTTACTCCTGATCTCATTGCATCCATAGTAGCTGCTTGGAGAGACAAAATCACGGAGAGGAGATCTGCTTTCGCGTCTAAACTTCGGAAGGGAGAAATACTGGAGGAGCCTGCAAACCGGAGAGCTCAAATTGGAGAGCTTTGAAGATTCCTTTTCACGAAGTTATCATTTTAATTTCTTCAAATTTCATTGTAAATAGTTACTTTCATCCAATTGTTAGCAAAGATTAATGTTTTGATTGTAACTACAATTTGACTATTGATCAATGGAATAGTATTCATGATTTTATCTTATCTTTATTGGTTCAGAATACTTTATCTCAATTGTTACCGTTTTAATCTAGTATGTTAATTTTCAGCACATGATTCTAAAATTGAGCAAACATCGCTCCCTCAAGTGTCAGTCAACCTGCTTGGTCTAGACAGTCAACCACGTCTAGACTCATTCGTCAATTTGAACCGCTAACCTTACCTGAGCAATCTGCACCCTCTTTATCTGAATCATCCGAATCCCTAGAATCTGTCCAAATGGCTGAACCCAATGATGCGTTAGCTAAAATTCAAGAGATGATGGTGAATCTTACCCGGGATATGGCCTTTATGAAAGAAGAGATGGCCCAAATGAAAGCCCAGTCTAATGAAAAGGTCTCTACTTCTAGAGCAGCTGCGGTTCAACCCCCTCCCGTTATACCTGCAAATTTGAACCATCCTTTCATTTCACCAGTGGACGTCGACCTAGAAGAAGGGCAGTACGCTGAAGAATATTGCATTCCAGATATGGCCCGGTATAATAAGGAAAAGCAGGTAGCTGATCAATTGGAGAGGCTGACGAAAGAAATGGAAAGCTTGAAGCATCAAGGCCCAAAGCAGTTCGATATATCCGAGCTGATAATGTCTCCGAGAGTCACCTTGCCCCCTAAATTCAAAACCCCCGATTATGACAAATATGATGGAACTGGGTGTCCCCGGAATCATATGAGGTGGTTTATTGAGATGGCACAGCAGTATGGGCTAGCTCCTGAACAAATGGCCAGGGTCTTTCCAATGTCTCTTACTGGGGTGGCGAAGAAGTGGTTTCTACGTCGAAAGCCCGAAGAGGTGAAGACCTTGCAAAGCATCTCCAACAAATTTGTAGAGCAGTTTTCAATGGAGGAAGGAATAGAGGTTACCAAGAGGGACCTCAAGCAGTTAAAGCAAGGTCCGCTGGAGACCTTTACATTTTTTATCCGCCGTTGGCATCGAAAGTCTGCTCAACTGAGCGAGAGGCTATCAGAAGAAGATCAGATCAAGCTGGTGATTAAGGGCTTGTCGCCGCAGTATTTCCATTTTATGTCCCCTCAGCATTACACCGATTTTGACCATCTGATTAAGACTGGGACAAGGACTGAGGATGCAATAGCTAAGGGTTTGAGGGCCAGGCTTCCATCAGACATCAGGGAAGGAAAGAGACCCGTGGTCGTACAGAAAGAAGTTGACCACATAAACTATGTTCGCCCAGCGGCCAGGACTGTAACAGAGGTGGCGAGACCAGCGCCAGCACCAGTAGAGCAGAAACCTCAGAGGCACTTTGATCCACTCCCATACCCTTTACCTATGATTCTGAAAAAGTTGATAAGGGATAATAAAATCAGACTACCTGATGTTAGGCCAGTACCCAACCCGTTGCCCACATATTGGAGATTAGACCAATATTGTGAATACCACAGAAATTCGAGTCACCTCACTGAAAGATGTTTGGCCTTAAAGCATGTGCTCCAGACTATGTTAGAGAAGGGAAAGCTTGAGGTGGAAAGGCCCAATTTAACTCAGAATCCCCTCCCTAATCACCGTGCAATTCCTCCTCCTGCGACGAACGCCATTTTTGTCGAGGAGCCAGTTCTTGATCCATCCATTCTCATTTGTGCAATCACTCCTGATGAACCTTATATTCTAAGGTTTGATCCTGAAGAGATCGAGGAGATGGAAAGAGAAAGGTCTTATGCCCTCTGGAGGGGCAGCACCAGTTTGGCAGAGTCGTCCTCTCCATATGTCCTTCGATGTGAGGATGTTGAGGCAGAAAAGGAAACGCCTTATGTTCTAAGGATGGGTGATTTTGAAGAAGAGGAGGTAATTGAAACTCCGTATGTTCTGAGAATGGATGCAGATGATTTGCTTCTGTTAGAAGATCAGTGTGACGAGCTTCGCCATGTTACCAGGGATGGCCGTGTGTTTAAGCCCGCAGAATTGAGAGCAGAAAACCCTGCAGAAGCAGTAGAAGCAGCCGAGAATCAAGGGCAAAATAGGCCAAGTGCAGATGAGGAAGAAGATAATCTGTTGAAACAGCTGAAGAAGACCCAAGCAAACGTTTCCATTTGGGGTCTACTTATGTCTTCGTCTAAACACAGGAAGGTTGTGCTCAAAGAGTTGAATGCTGCTTAGGTGCCAACTGAGATCACTCCCGATGAGTTAGTAAGCCTAGTCGCTGTAACTAGGACTTCCAAGGTAATATCTTTCACAGACGATGATTTACCTCTTGAAGGGAGTGACCACGCCCGTTCACTTAAAATTACTGTAATCTGCAACAGAAAAAGGGTACCCGAAGTACTAGTTGACAATGAGTCCACTCTGAATATTTGTCCACTAAGTACCGCTGCGACTTTGGGCTTTGGGCCTGGAGATTTTATTCCCTCAGAGCAGGGTATATTAGCATACGATGGCACCCGGCGAGATGTCATCGGAACCCTGGCCACTGAAATCCAGATAGGAGGAGAAGATTTTGACATAGAATTTCAAGTATTGGATATTAAAGCTTCTTTCTTGCTATTATTAGGTCGACCTTGGCTGCATAAGGTCGGAGTTATCCCTTCTACCCTTCATCAAAAGTTGAAGTTTGTTCATAACAACAGGGTAGTGACTGTAAAGGGTGACCCAGATTTAGAAATTGGACAGATTTCGCAAGAGCTCGTAGTTGGGAGGGAAGCCGATGTCAGTTTGACAGGTTTTTCACTGGAGGTGTCGGTCATATCCATGAAAGAAGCCATGGGCGAAGAAGTTTTCTTCTTGACTAGCACCAACTCGAATGTAGTCAGGATGATCCGTAAACAGGGTTATATTCCAGGCGCAGGGCTGGGCAAATATCATCAAGGCCCTACTGAGTGGCCTGTGTTCAGAACTTTCAATGGTCTCTTTGGCCTAGGATATGAGCCGACCGAGCAGGAGGTCAAAGAAATGAAAAGATACATGCTGAAATGGGCCGGGTGTCGCCGCCGGGGATTAGAATTGCCTATGGGGCCCATCAGTCTGATCAGAAACGGCGTTTTCAGAAAAGAGGGGGCAGATTTTCCATTTTGCGGGTTTGCTGAGCCATGGACCGATGATGTGACAGGGCAGAGGTTTCCAGGCTTCGAAATTTTCTTTAACCTTGAGTTATCAGAAGCGCCAATGAGCGTGCGGATTACTGAGGAAGCACCAAAAACTGATTGGGCCAATGTTTTAGAGCCGGGCCGTCTGAATGGCATGTTTCAGATTGAATATCTAGTGGCAGCACTGGTTGGCAGTGAAACCGAAGCATCAGAGGTGGCAGTGATAGGCAGAGATGCATTCATTCTAAACCCCGCAGAGTTAATCACCCCAGCTGAGGGATCCTTGACCAACTGGACCTCCCAGGTTTTACCTCGAGTAGTCTTTCAGTATAGTCCCATTTTCTCAAAAGAGTCAGTAGTCTCTAAGTATACGTCTACTTCCGGGTCTGATATTGAGTTTGTTTATTCTAACAATTCTTTTGATGCAGGTACCGTAGAAGTTGATCTGGTTCCGGAGTCGGTGACGAGTCTCTTTCTAATAAGGCTGAGTCCAAGAATACTTTAGATGATGAGTTTATTTCTTCGACTGCACGTATGCCACAGTTGGCTGAGTTCAATGTTGAGTTGTCTGTTGAGTCTGTGAATACATCGTTAGAGTCCAATACAATGCCCGCTGTGGGCTATTCCATTCTTAATGTAACCAAATCTATGAATGAAATGAAAGACTCTTTTACATACATTCCTGTTTCTGTTTCTCCTGTTTCCATTTCAAGTACTGAATCTGCTCTTAAAACCGATAATATTAATAATGATAATCAAGATTCCCCCTCTGATGAGGATGCCGATGAAACTCCCCTTGAAATCAAACATATGATTCGACAAGATGAGAGTCGCCGAGCAAGACCGCTTGAAGAGGAAATTGAAACCGTAAATATTTGTGACGAAACCTTAATTCGGGAAATACGAATTGGCAAAACTTTATCTCCCGAAGAGCGTGAGGAATTAATCACTTTACTTAAGGAGTTCAAGGAGGTTTTTGCTTGGTCTTATGATGACATGCCGGGATTGAGCGAAGACATTGTCCAGCATCGATTGCCTCTAATCGCTGGCGCAAAGCCAAAGAAGTAAAAACTCCGAAAACTTAAAACAGAATGGGAGTTAAAAGTTCATGATGAAGTTAAAAAGCTATTGGAAGTAAAATTCATTCAAGTTGTTGAATATCCAGAATGGCTAGCGAATATAGTGCCGGTGCCCAAAAAGGACGGAAAGGTCAGGATGTGTGTGGACTTCAGGGACCTCAACAAGGCGAGTCCAAAGGATGATTTCCCACTTCCGAACATTGATCTTCTGGTGGACAATACAGCTGGTCATGCTCTGTTATCTTTTATGGGTGGGTTTTCAGGATACAATCAGATTAGGATGGCGCCAGAAGATATGATCAGGACAGCGTTTACTACTCAGTGGGGAACTTACTGTTACAGAGTAATGCCTTTTGGGTTGAAGAATGCAGGTGCTACTTACCAGAGAGCTGCGACTACTCTTCTTCATGATATGATCCACAAAGAAGTCGAAGTCTATGTAGATGATATGATCGTCAAGGGAAAGACTCGACCGGAGCATACTGTCGCTTTAAGAAAATTCTTTGAAAGAATCAGACAGTATCAGGTTCGTCTGAACCCCAGCAAGTGTGTATTCAGGGTTACTTCAGGAAAGCTACTTGGATTCATGGTGAGTGAAAGGGGAATTGAAGTAGATCCTCAGAAAATCAAAGTGATTCAGGAGATGGAACCGCCGAAGACCGAAAAGCAGATCCGAGGTTTTCTCAAAAAAGTTCAGTATCTGAGATGGTTTATAGCCCATCTGACTATGACCTGTGAACCTATTTTCAAGCTTCAAAAGAAGAATTCATCGAAGAAATGGACCGAAGAATGCCAGGTGGCTTTTGAAAAGATCAAGCAGTGTTTGTCCTTACCTCCTGTTTTATCCCCTGTCATCCCGGGTCAGCCATTGTTGTTGTATTTATCCATCACGGATACAGCGATGGGTTGTATGCTTGCTCAGCAAGATTCAGGGTCTAAGAAGGAGAGGCCTGTATACTACATCAGTAAGAAGATGCTAGAATACGAGGTGAAGTATACAATCTTGGAGAAGACCTGTCTAGCACTAGTTTGGGCAACTCAGAGGCTCAGACATTATTTGTTATCAAGCAAGGTAGTTCTGCTTTCACGGATGGATCCGTTGAAGTATTTGTTTGAGAAGCCTACTCTTACTGGAAGAACCGCAAGGTGGTTATTATTGTTATCTGAGTTCGACATTACTTATGTCACTCAAAAGTCTGTTAAAGGGCAGGTCATCGCAGAGCATTTAGCTGATTCCCCTGTGGAAGAGAACGCATTCCTGAAGGCTGAATTTCCTGATGAAGAGATTATGGATGTTGAAGAAGATACTCCAAATACTAGATGGACAATGTATTTTGATGGTGTAGTTAATAACCAGGGTCAAGGAATAGGAGCAGTACTCGTATCCCCTCAGAAGGAGTATATTCCTATATCTATCAAGTTGCAGTTTGAGTGCACCAACAACATGGTAGAGTATGAAGCTTGTATCGCCGGACTGGAGGCAGCTTTAGCTTTGCAGATTCAAGACATTGATGTGTTTGGAGATTCCATCTTGATCATTTGCCAGACTAATGGAAAATGGAAGACTCGGGAAGATAGATTGATCCCGTATAATGCATATCTGGAATCTTTGGTCAAGAAGTTCAGGAGTATTACATTTACTTACTTGTACAGAACAAAGAATCATTTTGCTGATGCTTTGGCTACACTGGCTTCTATGTTAGACATTTCAGCAACAATGGAGGTCCAGCCGCTTACAGTGCCATTGCAATGGGAGCCAGCGCATGTGAACGTTATCGAAATAGCAGCCAGGTGTCCAGATGGAAAGCCCTGGTATACAGACATCAGGAATCTCATATCTGGTGAAGGGCATCCGCCTGAGGCTTCTGGGAAAGAGTGCAGAATCCTTCAGAGATTAGCTGCCAATTTTGTCATTTGTGGTGGACAGTTATATCGTAGATCTTTTGATGAGATCCAGCTTCTGTGTGTTGATGAAGACAAAGCAGCTAAGCTTATCGAACATACTCACGAAGGTGTTTGTGGACCTCATATGAACAGAAAGATGTTATCTAGAAAGATCCTTAGACTTGGATTCTATTGGCCTACAATGGAAGCAGATTGTTTTGCCTTTGTAAAGAAGTGCCATAAATGTCAAGTTTACGCAAATCTTATTCATATGCCTCCCTCAGAGTTGCATTCTCTCACTTCGCCGTGGCCGTTTTCAGTATGGGGAATAGATATCATTGGAAAAGTATTTCTGAGGTCATCCAGCGGACATGAGTATATTTTGGTTGCCATCAACTACTTTACAAAGTGGATTGAAGCTGCTTCATATACTTCTTTGACTTCTACCTCTGTTGCAAAGTTTATCCGTACAAACATTATTTGCAGATATGGAGTACCTCATGAGTTAATCTCAGATAATGGTTCTCACTTCAAGAAGGAAGTAGCACACTTGTGTGAAGAGTTTAAAATAAAGTATCACAAGTCGTCTCCTTATAGGCCGCAGACGAATGGAACCGTCGAAGCAGCAAACAAGAACATCAAGGTAATCATCAGCAAGATGGCAGAAACTTATAAGGACTGGTCAAACAAGCTTCCTTATGCTTTGTGGGCTTACAGGACGTCGATCAGATCTTCTACAGGTGTCACTCCGTATTCTTTAGTGTATGGAATGGAAGCAGTTTTGCCTGTTGAACTCAGAATCCCATCTCTAAGAGTGATGATAGAGGCAAGCTTGCTAGAATCTGAATGGGCGAAGGCCAGACATCAGGAACTGCAGATGATAGATGAGAAGAGGCTACGAGCTCTGTATCATATCCAGGGGTATCAAAGGCGGATTGAAAGGGCGTTCAATAAGAAGGTTCGTGTCCGAGATTTGAAGCCAAGGGATCTTGTCTTGAAGTCCTATAGGGCATCGGTATTTGATCTAAGAGGGAAGTTTCGTCCAAATTGGTCTGGTCCGTATATTGTCGATGAAGTCCTGCCGGGAAAAGCCGTAAGACTCCTTGATGAAAATGAAGAAAAATTAACAGAACCTACAAACCTGGATCAGTTAAAGAAATATTACGCCTAAAACACTAGAAGGCCATCTTTGGACGACTTGAGCTTTTAAGCCAATAGCCCAGATTTCAAAAATGAAAACCCTTTTTGCTAAACTCCTTTGAGCCAAAAACAAAACCTCTTTATCAAACTTAAACCAGGGGCATCTTTTATGTCTTTCGTCATAAAAGATATTAACCTCGAACTACGTGGGACCTGATTCCCAATTTCTTTGGGGATACGTAGGCAGTCTGGAGGGTCCAGATTTGGTCTAATTGCTCAAAACTTACCAAATGTTAACCTGTTTGAACCCGCGCCTACCTAAAAGTCCTTCTGGTGTTATTGGCCCAGGTTTGTAGAGAAATTTAAAAAAAAAAGAGAGAAAAGAAAAATGATGGAGTCTTGGACCCGCTAGACTGGAAATTCGCAAGGGCGGTCTAAGCAAAAGTTAGGGTCATTCACCCGTTAAGTTGAAAACCCGAAAGGGCGGCTTAGGCAAAAATCAGGGTGTTGAGCCTGCTGGATGGAAAAGCTGCAAGGGCAGACAGTCCAAGCAAAAATTAAGGCTTGCGGTCCGCTGAATCGAAACCCTAAAAGGGACAATTCAGTGTGGCAGTGATTTCACAAAGGACAAAGCTTTTGAAAGCCGATTATGCTTCCGTTTTGGCATTACTTCAGAATCTGAGTAAGCGCCAGCATAATTTCTTTCGATACTTCTTCAAGTTAAAGTGGTTAAAACTAAGTAATCCAAATGAGGTAATAACCATGACTGAAATACCGAAAAGAGGAATGAAACACTTTTAGATACGGTATTCGAAAGATCCTAAGAGCGGTAGATTGTTACCACCTTAAACATTTATCAAATTAAGAAGCAAATTCAGTCTCTTTTAGAGTCTATGCTGTGCATTTGTCAAAGCTTTCGTCTATCATTTGTCAAAGTCCCGTTTATCGTATGTCAAAAATCTTTCATGGTCAGGTCAAAGTCAGGTCTTTAAAGTCAAGTTTAGCCTTTACTTCTCTTGAGGCTGGGGTGATAAACTTTAAAAGCAAGAAGTTGCATTTCCTGCGGACAGAGCCGAACAGAGCAGAGTTCAGAAGGGACTATTTTTCAAGTTTATTCGGAATGTTATCACGAAGTGTAGAAGGAAGAATGCTTTGAGCAAAACCCATTTTCTTGTATTTGTAAAAGCTTTGTAACCTCAAGCATTTCTTTGAAATGAAAGCCTATAGTTGAATCCTTGCGTTTAGCACTCTTATGAATCTTGTAATGGAAATAAAATCATACTAGGGGCATCTTTTACGACTTGGTTTCCCAAGTCATAAAAGATGTCGAACAAAACTTTAGGGTTGAGATGACTATTGTTATCAAATAAAAGATAACAGAAGCTTGAACACCCCCTTTCGAGCTAGGCTCCTTGATCAGTTTTTCAGAAGAATCCAATCCTCATTGAAAGCTGGAATTCAGTTTTGTAATTTTCAAAATATAGGCAGAGTTTTGGTCTGCTTGTTTAAAGGGGCCAGCGCCCGCAAGATTTCATCAAATTTCTTTAAGTTGTACCTTTGGTAAAAGTCATGTTTTCCTAACTGCTTCTAGCTATGCTCCGTTTTAACTCTTTTTCCTTCTCTTTGACCTCTAGGAGGTTATGTTAGGAGCGATTTGACTGTCGCTTCCAAAAAAAAAAAAAAAAAATTTGAGATATCATCCCCCATCCAGTATTGAAAGTTTGAGTCTTCTCAAACATTCTTTACCCGTTTTGAAATCCGGTATTGAAAATTTGAGTCTTCTCAAATATTCTTTACCCGTTTTGAATGATCTGGCTCTCGATTCCAGGATAAAAACTCGATGTATCATCATCCTATCCGGTATTGAAAGTTTGAGTCTTCTCAAACATTCTTTACCCGTTTGGTATTCCGGTATTGAAAGTTTGAGTCTTCTCAAACATTCTTTACCTGTTTTGAAATCTGGTATTGAAAATTTGAGTCTTCTCAAATATTCTTTACCCGTTTTGAATGATCTGGCTCTCGATTCCAGGATAAAAACTCGATGTATCATCATCCTATCCGGTATTGAAAGTTTGAGTCTTCTCAAACATTCTTTACCCGTTTTGAAATCCGGTATTGAAAATTTGAGTCTCCTCAAATATTTTTTACCTGTTTTGAATGATCTGGCTCTCGATTCCAGGATAAAAACTCGATGTATCATCACCCCTTCCGGTAATGAAAGTTTGAGTCTTCTCAAACATTCTCTACTTGTTCTGTAATCCGGTATTGAAAGTTTGAGTCTTCTCAAACATTCTTTACCCGTTTTGAATGATCTGGCTCTCGATTCCAGAATAAAAAGTCGATGTATCATCATCCTATCCGGTATTGATAGTTTGAGTCTTCTCAAACATTCTCTACCCGTCTTGTATTCCGGTATTGATAGTTTGAGTCTCCCCAAACATTGTCTACCCGTCTTTGTATTTTAGTATAGAAAGTTGAGTCTTCTCAAATATTCTTTACCCGTTTTAGCTCCCGAGAATTAGCCAAGTGATTCTTGGTTTAAATTGTCAATCAAAATCTTCATTCTTCAATGCAAGCACCGAGTCAAGAGTCGGTGAGAGGTTATCTCCCCTTTGCCTTCAATCTTTGAGTCTCATAGTGTTACTTTGTTATTTTACCTTTGTGAATACCATTTTAAAATCAAAACCCAAAAACTTGCTTTTCCTTATTTTCGGGCCGGCCAAAATGTGTTGTCTTGTCAGCTTTGCCATTCGTGTGACAAGCACACTCTGCCAAAGAGGGCATCTGTAGACACCCCATTTTGACCGAACCCTTTCACGTTTTGTTTTAAATAATTACCCTAATAAACTAGAGTTCCGAGGTCCCAAATTGTGTCCTAGATTAGCTTAGGGTCCCATCGGGCTCCCTGTAAAATTTCGTCAAGATCCGAGCACGTTTGCCTAGTAAACGAGCCGAGGTAAGTGTCGTGGTACAAGTTTACAAGGGTGGCAAATTAGCCAGAAATAGGGTTGCACTGGAACCTGGAAATCCAGTTCAAATTTCCCGTAATGGGTTGTCCAGGAAGATATAAGGGGCATACAGATTAGTATGTGCCAAAATTAGTTAGGGAGAATCTTTGGAAGCTTCCTAGGTGATTAGGCTTCCTTTGATCCCAGCCCCTTAAACAAAAAGTTGATTTGAAGGGCTAGGATCAAAGGGGTGAGAAGATATTTTGCAAGAATTTTCCCCTTGTTTGTCTACTTGGGCCGCCCCCTGCTGATATAAAGAATAGCCATAAATACCCTGGAGGTGGGCTGTCCATGGAAAGGAAGGGGATGTAAATATATCATTTCCCATTAGATATATATATAAAAAAAGGGCATCGAAGGGAGGAGGATATTTTTCATTTTTTTCCATCTGAGAAAAACCAGAGGGAGAGAGAGATACAGAGAGAGAAAGAGAGAGGGTGTCAACCGGAGAGGTCGTCTTCCCCAACCCCATCTCCGGCCAACAACATCAGTTTCTTCTTCTCCATCTTCTTCTTCCTCTTCCATCCCTTCTCAAAACCCATTTCCATTGCCATTTTCACCCAAACCACCAAACCCACCTCCCATTTCTCTGCAACTCCGGCCGACCTCCATTTACCGGCCATCTCCTCCGGCTCCATCTCTCCCACCTCCAAGTTCCGATTGGATTCTCAACCCAAATCCACCTCACCCATCTTCGGCCACCACCACAAATCTCATCTTCCCACCACCGGTCAACACCACCACCGCAACCTCAACCACCATCTTTGACAGGTTCCACCTCCAACCGGAGCTCCGACCAAAACCCACCCTCAATCACTATCATCATCTTCCTATTCTTCCTTTTCTTTCTCTTCTTTTTCTTTCTCTTCTTTTTCTTTCTTCCGGCCACCACCTCCATTGATTCCGGCAATCTTGCCGGAATCCGATCCAAAACCCTCTACCTCCATCTAAACCGCCACTACCATCCTCCCTTACCCAAACCCATTTCCTTTCTCCACCTCAATCTCCACCACCCATCTCCCATACTCCTCTCAACCCATTCCAAAACCCACCTCATTTTTGCAAAATCACAGAGAGAGAGACCCCTAAAAATCCAAACCCATCTTCCATCGCAACCGTTTCCTCCATTTTCACCTGCACCACTTCCCCATTTTCTCATACCCCATTACTTCTACCCCAAACCCGAAACCTCGTCTTCAGTCCCTAGCCTCTCCTCCATCTTCTTCGATCAACCACCGACGGATTTTCCAGTGGGTTTGCCGGAATCCCAGCAAGGGACCACCATTGCTGACCTCTGCCACCATGAGACCATCTCCACCTCCTTCTTCACAGACCCCCAATCCTTACCCCCAAATCCACCACCAACAGAGCCACCGATTCCATCCTCTCCGACTCCATTTCCGCCGGAGCTCCGGCCAAATCTCGCCACCACCTCTCTAAAACCCATCTCATTTCTATCTCCTCAATCTCTCACCTCCATTGCTAACCCACAGCCGAAACCCATTTTATCTGACCATCTCAACCCACCTCTGCAACTCCGGCCGGCCACCTCCATTCCCAGCCACTTCTCATTCCCATTTCCCCATTAAATCCGGCCCCATTTCCACTTCATCTCCATCACCTCAATCCTCCGCACCACCTCTTCAAACCCCACCTCCACCATTCCCAGCACCCCTTATATAAGAGCTCATATATTTGGAATGAAGGCAAGAAGCGAAGCTCACAACTTGAAAGAGAAGAGGTAAGGGCGTTTATTCATGGTTCTCTTCATAATATGTTGGGATTTCTTTTTATGAATGCTAAGCACTCAAATGATAAGGTATTTCAGAGATAAATTAGTTTGAAATTCATTTGATCAACAAGCATTAGTTCTAATTTTATCATATATATTGATCCCAGCGTGATCATCTTAGCTAATCCTGTCTAGAGCTTATTTATGAATTATTCCTGTGTTCTTCCGCTGGAATGTTAAAATGAGAACCTTAGCTTTGAAAGAGATTTATTTATGCCTACCTGTTCTGGAAGATAATATGAGTAAAAAAAAATGCTATTGTGAGGAATAATTGAAATGTTGATTCTCTTTGACATGCTCATCTTGCGTTCTGGTATTCTTCCCTGTGTGATTTGTCATCATTGTATAGAATTTTCAATTTATAGTTGAAATACTACTGTTCTTTGTGGCATGATCATACAAATACTGGCTATGATCATGTTGGAAGTTTGTGAAAATTTGTTAGTCCTCTACTGCTGATCATGTAGTGTTACATATTTATGGTTTGAGAGGAATTTGTATTCATTTTCAGCTAACAATTAGATCATTTCTTTCGAAGGGTCCTAACAAATGACCACCTTTTGTAGAATTATTTCCTTATTAATACCAATTTCATTATGGTAAATATATATATATATATATATGTATATATATATACGTATGTATGTAAGTGTTTTGTGGGTGTATATGTGCATAGGTGGCTGTGTTTGCGTGCACGTATATATATGTGTGTAGAGTTGTGTTCATCGCATATGTGTATCCATATGTGAAGATGTAGGTGTATGTGTATAAATTTTGGAAGCTTTTATGGGCTGGAGATAGCTGAAATGGTGGAGTGGACCTTTTACACCCATGGGTGAATATGGAGAATATCTAATCGAAATTTACAAGCTTCAGTTGGTGGGAAACAGCTATAGTTTTGATAAATTCATGAAATTGGTTTGTTCTTGAATGAATATATACTTTATTACAGCAGCTTTATCGCAAAATTTGCATGCTAGCTGGCCTGACTGTAGGTTCGCGCTAGGTGAGATGCCTAAAGCAGTAGCCATAATCAAGAGAGGCATTTATAGAAATATTGGCTTGTATTCTTGACCCCATATGCGTAGAGGACTACTCGATTGGAATTTAGGATGCTTGAATGACAAATTCTTCAATTGGATAGATGGATAGGTGATTTGGGAGGGTATATCTAACCAATTGTATTCAATTTATTCATTGATTTTTGGGAATTAAAATTATATGCGATTTATTTTGTATTAACTTGTTCCAATTTAGTCATCCATGACAGGTCGTGATAATATGTTCCCATAATCTGTTATAGTGTTACCCTTCTTCATTCTATAGAAATGAATGGTTTAGGCCATTGGTTTTATTACATCTTATCCGCATTCTCTGTTGCAAGCAGATCCTGTTCGATTAGAGTTAGCCCACAGGAGGCACACCTTGCCTCATTTACAGAGCCCCCTATTCGGAGAAAGCCCTGTCTCATTTAGAGATTTTTTTTCTTTAAAAGGCTTACCTAGCCTCATATTAGAATCCCTCCCTTTTTTTCTTCTAGAGAGTCTTTGACTCATATCTTTCCCCCTTCTTGGTACAGTTATTAGCGGTCTCTGACTTATTCGTCCCCTCTTATAGAGTTGTTAGACACCATTCATCTTGTCGGTGCCCTTTTTAATGTCATTGGTTAGAAGTTTGCCATTTGGGTTAGAGGCTTTTCATCTCTCGTTTGTTTAGGATTTTCCCTCGCGGGTTAGATATCTTCTCCTTTGGAGATTGATTGGGGCTTGTTAGTTTTGTTTTCGTCTCTTCGAGATTGTTCTTTTCTTTGGGATTTTAGTCCCCCCTATTTTTGATTTCTTTCCCCTTACGCTTTAGGGATCCCGTTTCCCTCTAAATTACTCTACCACGATATGGTGGGTAAGGAGGCTCTTCTATCGGTTCCCCTTTAGCTGAAGGGTGTTAACACACTTTTTAAACGTCAAAAATATAAAAGCACTTCAAAAAAACATTTGAAAACATAAAAAACCTTTAAAAAATCTAAAGTGTTGAGTTTTATAGCGTATTAGGAAAGTTTGTTCGAACTACGTTGGCTTGATCATCTTTCACGAGGTACGTATTGCCGCTTGGGATTCTTATCCCAGGTCCAGCCAAACCTTTGTAAATAAATCATTTAACCCTTTTAAAAATACCAAAAATCTTCCAAAGCATTGTTTTCAAAAAAATCTTCCTCTAGAGTTAGGGCTTTGTCCTAGATAGAGAGTTTTTAGAGTTAGGGTTTTGTCTTTGATTTGTTGTGTGCTTGTTGTATGTTTGTGTTAGAGTTAGGAGTTTGTCCTAGCTAGGAGCGCCTCTGTCCGGTCAGTTGGCGATTCACATCGCCGACTAATGACTAGAATATGATGCGTTAGTCAACCCTTTGTTTTCCTTAGGAAATACAGCCTAGTTACACATAAGTTGTAGGAATCACCTGCATTAGCTTAGGGCTAACCTGCATTTAGTTAGGGCATATACGGTGTCCTAAAATCTACAATTCACTGGAATTTAAATAATCGTTCAAAAAGCTTTAATAACTAGTCCGGTCTTTTAGATCGAGTCTAAGATAGAGGTCTAGGTGTCTTAGGCATCATAGTTTAGAATATGTGCGAAGAACTACGTTGGCTTGATTCTCGTGGAGGCGGGGATACGTAGGTTTCTTTGGATGAACACCAGACCATCCGAGGACTCGGGCTAAATCGTTTAGAGTCTTAGGATTTGTTGTGTTGTTATATTGTATATTTTGTAGTGTTTTCTTACTTTCTTCTACAGACCTATACCTTTAGCTGTAGCATGTATGTGTTTGTTCACCAGAACTTAGACACCAGTTAGGCATGTCACTCATAACCTAGCAATATTTAGGTGGCACCTCTTTCATTTATTTTTTGTGTGCTTATTATTTCTACTCTCAGAAAATGCATGCTTAGATAGACGACTCCTGAGGATTGTTCCCATTTCACATGATTTTTGTCCAAAACTCTTCAAGGTTAATAATAAATGGCATAAGAGACCAAGTGTTCGCACTCGGGCGAATTGGGGGTGCTCTTCAGACCTTCTCCATTCGTCATCAGGCACGAACCTTTTGTATCTCTGGTTATCCATTGCAAACAGAGCATTTGTTTTGGTTCCATGGCGCATCCATGGATGGCGACTCTGAGTTATTTTCAGATATATCTTGGTTTCGAGCCCTGGCTCCGGATCAGGATGTATCTCTTTCTTTTATATCGCCACTCATGCTATGCTGTGAGGGTGGCAACAGTTTCGAGAGTTCCTTGGTAGAGCTCTCCACCACGTTGTGGAGATCTAGAGGATGTAGGGACTCATTCCCTCACTCGTCCTCGGATCGGGGTCCACACTCAGTCAGCAAGCCAATCACCCCTCTTCCATGATTTTGTTAGCTGCCCAGGGTTGACATAGTTCTTAACAATTTTAAAAAAAAATGTGAATGGGTAAAAGAAATGAATGAGGTTTGAATTATTCGGTGGAATGTTACTGATTGGGTTAGTCTAGGTCAGGTTTGTTAAAATATTTGAGAATTAATCCCAAGCAATTATAGGTCAGGGTAGAATTTTAGTTTGGAGTGTCTAGGAGCAAATGAAATCAATGTTGTTTCATCACTGATTTGGTTGTATTGCTCATCTGATATCTGTTTTGTCATGGATCAAGTTTCATCATTGAATTGTTGTTAATTTGTTGTCATCAGTAGCTGTTGAAATCATCACCCTTTTTTTTTAAAGCATAAAGAACATTAACATCCATGAAAATACTAATTGGTTGTTGATCAAATGCATGTCCAAACTGTTGGAGTCTAGTTGGCTTTAATTCATTAGTTGAGCCATAATTAAGATGTTGATAAAGACAAGATGAATTTGTGCATATATAATGGGCATGGTCATACTCTTCAAGTAGATAGTCAAGGATAAATGATAGATCGTCTGTGTGAAATTGTGTTTGAAAATATGCCTGGTTGACTTATTCTACGGAATTATTTTAGGTTCAACATAAAGTAGTGAGGTGTCACTAGGTAAGGCCAAGGTATGTTATTCAAAACGTGTACTCTGATTGATAAATTTTTAAGGCATTAACTTTGGTTGAAAAAGGATTGATTACAATCTTAAACTTGTGTATGTTATGCATAATTCAAGTAAAATTAAAGCGGCTCGAATGAAATTTCCCATTTTACAGATGAATAGTCAAGTGTTGGGCATAGGTGACATATTAAATCCGGGTCATTTCTTGTGTCTATTACTAGTGTAAGTATTATGCAACTCTGTTTTATAAAGGATTAAGCTTTTATTAGTCCCCACACCCTTGATAATTGCAACCCTTTCACCTCCTTGATTCTGGCAGCCATTTCCACATTGATATTGATACCCCTTTATGGTTGGAATGTAATGTAATCAGGTTCATTATATTGTTGTTGCTATTGTATGTCGTTGTACTCTTTGGTGGTTATTTTTGTTCGTTTGAAATTTTCAAGGATTCAATTAGTAGTATATGAGGTATAATCACCCTGATATTTTTACCATGTTTATTTTAAATGGAAATTGTAGTTCCTTAAAGTCTTAAGGGTTATAACTTCTTTAATCTGTTTTCAAGAAAGAACTAGTGGTTTTTGAGCAAATGTTGTGGATTTTTAGAAATATTATAGGGATCCAATTGATATCTAATGTACTAGTTGGATCTCTAGAGCTTTCATTTCAATTTGTGTTCCCACTGTCATAGAAATTAATTTGGTTGCTTAATAATTGATTGTTCTTCTCAAGGGGGCTGTAAATATACCTTCAGGAATAAAAGCTGCAGATTTAGTTTAGATTGTTCCAATAATTTAGGACTTACATATTCCAACCCATTTTGTGGATAAAAAATGAAGTAATAATCATGTGAATTTCAAGGACAACAGTAATAGCACTGCATTATATTGGGAGGTGTTTAGATTTTTTGCTCTCAACAATTTTTTTTTCATTTTTATTTTTTATAATTGTTCATTTTGTTTTAATTGGTATGCTAGTGGAAAATATTTTAAAGTCTTTAACCTCTTCACTGTAGTTAATGTTTATATCCCTTAATTAGTTTGAAAAAACGTCCACATTATTTGAAAGTGTTCAGGTGAAAGGATATGTGACTGAGGATAATAAATAGAACAACTCAATATTGTTCAAATATTTTGCCTTGTTTATTTTAATTTATGCAAATTAATTTAGTGGTTTTAGTAACTTTGAAACATCAAAAGGAAATGTATATAGTTGAGCTTACTGCATGTTTTCTCATATATCTTAGAAGCAAGAGATGGATAAATATGGTTGAGTGATAGTTATTTTGTTTACTATTTACCCATTATATTATGAAGATTTTAGAGTTAGGTTGGAAAATTTTGACGTTGGTTCTGCAAGTAGAGCTAGTTTTGTCTCTTTACTGAGTTGGTAATATCAACAATTTAGTTTATATATATATTTCTATCTGATTCTTCAGGTTCATGTAGAGAAGTTTCACATATAATATTTGAGAAGGAGAAGTTATTGATTTTCATGACAAACTTGCTATCCATTTTGACCTTTGTCACTTAGACAAATTCTTCGGTAAAATTGGTGCTAATGAGGTTATCCTTTTTGTTTAAAGGTCCATTCAGATGTCTTTAGTTTTTGTTCACCCTGATTTGCTTAGATTCTCTCTTATTTCTCTGGAGACTTATTTAGTGGTAATAGTACTATTTTCTTCCTTCCTTCTTCTTTTTAGACATTAATTTTCCTCATTATAAAGGGCGATGAAGGCGCTAGCCCAAGCCCATCAGCTGGAGACTTGCTCAGTCCAGCTAGTACTCCCCTCTTTTACTTAAAAGACTTGCTCAGTCTTAGATATGCTTACCTTAAGCCATTAGATTTTTTTAGCTCATTCATTGCAAGGGCAATGAAAGAGTCATCTAGAGCCCACCATCTAGAAAGACAAGCTTATTCTCAACAGAAAAATCAAACCCCTTTAGAGAGACATGCTTTGTCTTACAGAAAGCTTAGTCTTTGGAGACAGGCTTTGTCTCATTTGCCCCAGTTATCATTTTCTTCTAGGAGACTAGCCCAGTCTCATTAGCACTCGGAGTCAATCCTTTAGCATAGGAGTCTGTCCTTAGTTAGAGAGTTAGTCTTTAGCATAGAAGTCTGTCTTTAGTTAAAGAGTCAATCTCGGGAGTCTGTCTTATCATCATAGGGTGCTAGGATTCTGTCCACCCTTTCATAAAGTCATAGGATTCTGTCCACCATTTCATAAAGTCATTGGATTCTGTCCGACACCAGTAAGGTATAGGATGCTGTCCAACCATTTCAGAGTTAGGATTTTGTCCTACCTCTCACCAAATCATGCAATTTCCTCGCAAAGCATAGGATTCTGTCCAACCTTTGCGAGATATCAGGAGTCTGTCCTACCCTTACGATGATAGGATTATGTCCTCTTGAGTCAAAAACATCAAAAAATCTGAAAAGCACAAAAATATTCCAAAATTCTTGAATCATTAGGAGAGTGGTTAGGAAATTATGTTCCGAACTACGTTGGCTTGAGCCTCTCCCATGAGGTACGTAGGCAGCTTGGGATTCTTATCCCAAGTTCAGTCAAACCTTTCAAAATAAAAATTTCAAACCTTCCAAGAGCACAAAAATTCTTCAAAACCTTTTTAAAAAGATCTTCCCCTAGAGTTAGGAGTCTATCCTAGATGTTTGGGGGTGTCATAAAGTTAGGAGTCTGTCTTAGCTAGGAGTAGGTTACGCCTCCGTTCGATCAGTTGGCGATTCACATCGCCGACTGATGACTAGGTCTAGAATGCGTTAATAATCCCATTATTTTTCTTAGGACACACATCCTACTTACACATAGGTTGAAGGAACCACCTGCATTAGTTTAGGGCTAACCGGCATTTAGTTGGGCATATAGGGTGTCCTAAAATTCACAATCTACTGGAATTTAAACAATCGCACAAGAAGCTTTAATAATTAGTCCGGTTTTTTAGGTCAAGTCTAGGATAGAGCTCTAGATGTCTTAGGCATCATAGCATAGAATATGTGCGAAGAACTATGTGACTCTAATTCTTGTGGAGGCGGGGATACGTAGGCTTCTTTAGATGAACATCAGATCATCTAAAGACTCGGGTTTAGGCCTTAGAGTCTTATGATTTGTTGTTAATACTTTAAGGCTTGTGTTTGTATATTGATGATGATTTTTGTATAGGATCATGATAGTGTGTGTTCATTTCCTTGCTCATTCACATGCTTAGCTGTAGCATTTATCTGTCTCTTGATCACAAGCTTAGATGTAGCTTACACATGTTTAGTTATAGCTCTCGCATGCTTAGTTGTAACACTTATCTCCTTATTTATCTTGTTCGTATGCTTTGCTGTAGTTCTTTATCTTCGCTAACTATTATTGTTGTTATCATCTACTGATAGTTGTTTACTGTGTAGGTTATCACTTTAGATATAGATGTGCATCTTTCATTTGCTGCTTTCTAGATGGGATGTGTTAGGATTTTATTTTATATTAGGTGCTATATATTCGCTAAAATGTAGGTGCTATGTGTTCGCCCTTAGGTTTTGTTTTATTATCATGTGTTAAGATTTTATATTATATTAGGCGCTATGTATTCGCCCCAATGTAGATAGGAGCTATGTGTTCGCCCTTAGGTTTTATTTTATTATCTTTTATTATCTGCCTGTCATTATTGTTTATTCTTTATTTCATTTTACTGTATTCTTAATTCAGTTAATGATTAACTACTAGTTTTAGAGCAGACCTTGTACCTTTAGCTGTAGTATGTATGTGTTTGCCTATCAGAACTTAGACACCAATTAGGCATGACACTTAAAACCTAGCTATTCTTAGGTGACATCTCTTTCATTTCTTTTGTGTATCCTGATTAATCTCCGAGACATGCATGATTAGATAGACGTCTTCTTAGAGATATTTATTCCCATTTCACATGATTTTTGCTCAAAACTCTTCAAAATCAATAAATAAATGGCATAAGAGACCAGGTGCTTGCTCTTGGGCGGATGAGGTGCTCTTCAGACCTTCCAAATTCGTAACCAGGCACGAACCTTTTGTATCTCTGGTTATCCATTGCAACAGAGCATAGATTGGGATCCAGGGCCGACTTCCTTGGATGTCGACTCTTCTTTGTTTAGGTACGTCTTGAATCCGGGCTAGTCCCTGAATCGAGAGGTACCTCACTTTACATCGCCACTCATGCTGGGAGAGGCACTTTTTTTAGAGTTCCTTGGTAGAGCTCTCATTCACGTGGTTGATCTAGAGAGACTTTCTGGGGGCTCGTCTCTCGCCTCTCTCGGATCGGGGTCCACACAGAGGGGGAGAAGACTTTGATCGGAGAAGGGGGTGAGTGCTTGCCGAATGATGGGCTCTCTTTGAAGAGGTCGGTTGAGACAAGGAGTGACTGCGAAGAGTCGCCAGAGATGTCGAAGGAGAAGTGGATCCGTTATGATGTCATGGAGCCACTGCATGAGTCACTCTTACAAGATCTAGCGGTCCGTCGGTCACTTCTACGAAACAGAGAGGGAGTTGGGGAGCTTTCAGACATTGCACTTGTTGAGGCGGTGCAATTGGTCTCCAAACGGGTAAGGCACTCGTACCCTTTCCATGCTATAAGAGATTCCCCCTTTTGCCAGTGTGTGCTTTCCGTTTGCACTCTCACATCATCAACACTGGATGTGCCTATCGTCTGTTGAAATATTCAGAGGCCCTAAAGGGGCAGGCGAAGAATCTAGAGAAGGCTCGCGGGGATCAGAAACAAGTCATGGACAACGCTCCG
Organism: Tasmannia lanceolata; assembly: GCF_043159265.1. NCBI lineage: Eukaryota > Viridiplantae > Streptophyta > Magnoliopsida > Canellales > Winteraceae > Tasmannia > Tasmannia lanceolata. The sequence goes on from NW_027518680.1 coordinate 23,615,046, forward strand.
CTCATAGAAACCGTGGAAAGAGAAGCAACATAATCTAAGGCCAAGTCAGTCGCCTTGAAGGAGAGGACGGAGGATACTGAGACAAAAGTGGTGGGTCTTTCTGTATGGTTGGAGGCATTGGAGAAGAAGTTGAGGTCAGTGAACGATGAGCTCTCCTCGACGAACATGGATACTCACAGATTGAAACTTGAAAACAATAATTTGTTAACCGCGGTGGAGGCGGTGAAGGTTGATCAGGCGAGGGCCAAGAAAGCATGGGAGGAGGCTATTGAGGAATTGGAGAACATCAGTGCTCACAGCGTGCAGGCGCTCCTAGCCGTGGGTGCCTCCGTTGTGGATAATTTCAAGTGATTTGCAGAGTTCCAGGCTGTCGTGGATAGGGCGGTGGTCAAATGCTAGTGGAAATGTTTTTATCACGTGGTGAAGCAAGTGAAGGATATCTACTTGAAGTTCAATGTCAGCTGACTTCATATCTGCCGATTGTAGTAGTCCCACATCGGAAGCAGAGAGAGAAAGTTCCTGGGCTATATGTGTAGACCCCCACCTTTCCTTGGAGGGCTATCGAATTCTGGGGTTTCATCCCCGGGGAGGGGTTGAACTTTGTAATCCTAATAGGCAACACAAGAGGGGGGTGAATTGGGTAATTAAAATTTTTGCCCTTAATTTAATGGAATGTTAAAAGCAATTTTACCAAATTAAGCAATTATAGATCTAAACCCTTGTTCATATAAGCATGATAACGGAAATAGGGTTTAGATATTACAAATCACCACAAAAAGAAGGAGAATGGGATAGGAGACGAGACGATCATCTATAGTGGTTCGGTCATAAGCAAACCTACTCCACTACCCAAGTACTTGGTCTTTCCTTGGGATTTCTTTCACTATTTGAGATTTTGCACACCGACTCTCTGGGCTTTACAACTTGACTCCTTCAAGGGAACAAACCCCATTTTTATAAACCGCCTCCAAGGAACAATCCTTCTTTATAAAACCGCCTCCAAGGGAATCACTCCTCTTCGCAAACTGTCTCTAAGGCGATGATCCCTCTTCACAAACCGCCTCAAAGGGAATAGCTCCTCTTTTCGAGTACAAAATAAATTATGAGGAAGTTTAAGCTATCTCAAGCCTCTAGATAGGCAAATACAACACTCAAAGCTCACTATAAACTCTCTCTCAAGGACATACAAGAAAATCTAACTCCAACACTTTGGATGTGATCAAGAACAGGGGACAAGTGTTTAGGGAGAGGTTTGAAAACCCAAAATGATAAAACAATGGATTAATGGGTCTTAGGCTATTTTAGAATGATTTCATCAAATCAAAATGGACTTATAACCTCCTTTATATATCCCTTGAAAGAATATAGCCATTGGGGGGCAAAACTGTAAAACCTGGGTCTTTTTGAAAAGTGTACACGAAGCCCCAACGGATCTATTTACGCGCGATCACGGTCGACCGAGGTGTGGCGGTCGCCCGCGGTCCATGCACTGGTCAGATTTTTTTTTAAATCGATTTTCAAACCGTCGCAGTCGACCGAGGTGTTCCGGCTTGACTTCTGACTATTTTAATTTCACCTCTTTAAAAAGGGCCGGTTGACCGGGGTGCTAGGGTCGGTCGACCGCCGATTGCAAAAATTGAGTTTTTCAATGAATTTTCAAAGTTTCTTTTGCAATCCTTTTGGGTTCTCTCTTGGATATTAAAAACATAAAATTGAGGGGTTCAAAAGAGGGTGTCTTGATAGGGAAAACATCAAGAGTGTTAGAGATACAACCTACAATCGGATTTTACATCACTTGAGTCTTCTCTCTAACAAGATCTTCAATAAGCTCCGATTGATGCTTGACTTGGTTGAGATCTTCAAATCTTCACTCCATCTTGTAGGATATTCCATTAATTGATAATTTGAGCTTGCTCCCATTAAGAGTGAGTTGTTCAAGTGGTGTACACATGGATCCGAAGTCATGCATTGTATTATGTCATATAATGTTCTTAACTTTTCCTGTTTCAACACAACACTCAAGGCAACATATTAGTCCTTTAATCTAATCAATTTATGTTTGTTAATCATTAAAACATAGGTGAAAGTGTAAGAAGCCCTTGGGAGAACTCTTGGACTTACAAACTTCTCCGGGGTGATGAACTTGGCCAGACATGGAGCTTCGACTAACTCTACTTGTGACTCTATCACGTGGCTGTGGCATGTGGATTGGTGGTGACCTTAGCCATCATTGGTTGGACTTAAGAACTGGGTCCCACGAATGGCGCTAATATGATGATGCCGAAATCTGGTTCCTCAATCCAAGGGCCTGTAGAGATCCAATCCACGCTGGCGATAGGGGTCCTGGAGCTATGGCTTCGGGAAACCACTCTGATGCTTAAGTCATAAATCGATACCACAGGTAAAACCAAGTCACGGAAGTAACAAGCAAGAACAAGCTTATCTCAGGCTTTCAAAGGTTGAAGATTGAGGAGGAAGAGGAGAAGAAAAAGATCCTTGTACCTATGAGCCTAGGGGCTTTTACAGGGAGCGAAGTCCTTACACCGTTATTTGGTGTGATTGTGACGTGTCACGGCCTCACTAGTGGAGAGTCAATGATGGTGTCGCACGTGTGGAGGGTTCGTTTCTATCTCTGGCAGTGACGTGTGCCAGGGGGCGGCGGGGATAGGGACAAGGGGCCAGTTGACGGGCCTTTGCCACATTTCAAGGTCTCGGAGGAGATACCAATTTTACCCCCAACACCAATCAATCTTTATTTGTCGTAAAAGAAAATTTCCTGATAATAAACTAAACTTTCAGGAAATCATATCAGGCTAAAATATATATATAGAGAGAGAGTGATGATGCCAAAATCTGGTTTTAGAATCAACGGCTGGTAGAGCTCCAACCTGTGATCAACCTACTCTCATAGAGAAAATGTTAGGGGCTAGAGTTATGGTTCCGGGGGACCACTCCATCGCTCAAGTCAGAAATCAGCACAATAGGAGAACAAAGCTATAGGTTGAAGACGAATTGTAACTCTTCGTAGATGTGATAGAATGTGTACGTTTGAGCGTGGGGGTCTTATCTATAGAGAAGGAGTCCACAACTATTTAAGGAACTTGCCTCAATAGGAGTCTTTCCTTATTGGGTGATTTCCTTGCGAGATAAGTACCAAGTTTCCTTAATGGAACTGGTTTCTATCTTGGGCAAGCGACCTTTCTGGAGAGTTTTTGTCTCTGAATGGGACTTTCCTTCTGTGGCGCTTTCCATCTTGGTGACTTTACTATTCCGGAGATATGGGAATTCTCATGGGATTCTTCCTCAGAAAGGCAGGCTCGGTTTCTAATCCAGGGTGATGCCACGCGTCAAGTATCTACGGGGCATGCCGATATTACCCCGAGAGAGAGAGAGAGAGAGAGAGAGAGAGAGAGAGAGAGAGAGAGAGAGAGAGAGAGATTCCTTTATAAAATTGATGTGGAGAAAGCTTATGATAAACATGGGATTGCTCTTTGTTTTAGTATGTCGGTGAGGTGATTTATTAGTAACAGCCGCCTAGATGGAAAAGTGAGAAGATACATATGTAGATGCTGACCTTCCTTCTCGACACCAGTTGGTGAATACTCTTTGCATCTACGAAAAAATCATGTTTCAACCGATATTTTGTAGCCCATCGACCATAGGCCCTGTTTGGATTGAAGGAATTTTGGAAAATTTTGGAAAGGAAAAGTATTTAAAAAGTTTTCTACTTTTTGATACAACATGAAAGAAGATGACTTGAACCTAGGGCTGGCAATTTCACTCGAGAAAGCGGGGATCCGCCCCGCCCCGCCCCACTTGGGGAGGGGATTCCCCGATTTGAGCGGGGAAGAGGGACGGGTAGGGGATTCAAAAAAAATTCCCGGTGCTTGGACGGGGAGGGGATGGAGCTGGCCCCGCCCTGTATTAATGCCATTTTTTGGTATTTTTTTTTAAGTATTTTTTTGGGAAAACTACTAGAAACCCCTTGGATCGAAACATATCTACAAGATTCCCCCGAAATTTTCATAATTACCATAAGTACAGTTTTGTCCCTGAAATAGCATTTTATATATTCTTTTACCCATTACCCATTGGGCATTGGCCCTCATTATATTAGTATATTACCAGAAATCCCTAAAATCTCTCCATCGAACCATCATTGAAAGGCAATAATAAATCCTTTGAAAATCTCTGTCCCTCAAATAAAGGCAACATCTCTCTGATGAGTGATGATATTTTATATGGTGTACGCTCGTATAGTCTATTATTTTTCAAAAAGTAATGTATGGGCTACGCCATAAGATGATCCAAACCGTAGTGGGGAGGGGATGGGGATTAGATATTCCCCACGGCGAGGGGAGGGGGATTCCCCACCATCCCCGCAGTGGGGAGGGGAAGGGGAGGGGGGAATTCCCCGCAGAGGGGAAGGGGTAGGGGACCCCAACATCCGGCCCCGTTGCCAGCCCTACTTGAACCAAACCTACTAAATTTTTACTTAGAGGGGCCTTCAATTTATGGTAATATCCTTTTAAATTAACAATAATCATGTCATTTCCCTCTAAATAGTGGAAACAAAAAAAAGTCCATCGGAAATGTTTTTCTTGCAATCCAAATATGCTCTTAGGATGCAAAAAAGAGAGCAACCTTTATGCTGCTAACTTTGTAGGGACTCCTTGCAATAGTGCTTTATTTAGAGGTGCAACTTGGGTTGGGTTGGGTTGGGTTGAGGCCATTCCTAACACTAACCAAGGTAGCATTACCATAGCCTTAAATGGTCCAACCCAACCTCAGGGTTAACCCTAGCCCAACCCGCCTCTAAATCTCTCAACCCTAAATTAACAAGTCTAACCATATTTTCCAAATAGGATCAGTTTAGACTTGGGTTTTACTTGGACAAAAATAGAAAAACATACAAAAAAACTGTATTCTTTTTCAGGGTTGGGTTGACTTAGGTTCAATTTGCAATAAAATAATGATAAAATTAGGGGGACAAGGGCAGGTTGCCCAAGGACTCAACCCGAGGACAACCCAAGCCAAAATTAGGGGGTAGCCCGACCCAAGTTGCATTCTTATCTCTATCTTACATGTCCGGAGGCCATGAGACCACGCGCCTTCTCTGTAAAATAGAAAACTTAACCCCCAAGTCTTAATCCTAGTCAAAAGACAGCCGGCGTATTTGAAAAAATGTTCCAACGACGACTATTTTCTTTCAAGAAGATATTTATTGTAGCACCTGAACAGTCACCAAGTTGTTGCTTCATGAATGTTAATGTTGGCCATCGCATGTCTAGCATATTGTCCTTGGTTATACTTTTAATGGATTCATACATCAATAGAGAGGGAGGGGGGCCACAGGAATAGTCCTAGAAACAAAAAGGAGAAGATGAAATGCTCTTTTGTTATTTCAACTATAAACTATGATTTTGCCGACACTTCGGATTTATTGCCAACACACGTGTCGTGTCGTGTCCGCGACACGCCGTGTCCATACCGTACGTGTCGACACTCATTTAGATACTTGTAGATGTACTGTTAGAAGTGTTAGCAACTTTATATGTATGTATGTGTGAGTGTGACACTATTTCTAGTTTTTTAGGGGTTTCCATGTCAGATATCTCATATCTGTGTCGAAACTCAGCACACGAATCCGTGTCCACAAATTATAAGTATATGTACTTTCTATTTTAGCTGTGTCCCCGTTTCTAAATTTTGAGAGTTTGCCGTGTCTGACTCCCCGCGTCCGTGGCACTCGTGTCCGTGTCCACAATTCATAGACTATAAATTTTAAATACAATCAAAATACCCCTCGTAGAATAGATATATATATAAATATAACGAAATATAAAGGGTATTTTCATACATTGGCATCCTCTATTCAGATCTAGGGCAGTCTCTCAGATCTATTTGTTGTTCATAAATCCTATGGACATGATTCAGATCTATTTGTTGTGCATAAATCCTATCACTTAACCTCGAGATCCTTTGGATCCACCGGACAATCTGGGTCCATTTGCACCCTTGCCTATGTATAGAAAGTAAACTCAATTGAATAAAAAAGGCAATTTAGGTCTAATATTTATCATATCTCCTAAATCGTCGATTTCAAGGAAAATGTTGTTTTAGCTTTTTTTTTCCAATATTATTATATTATTAATTATTTATTTTTAATATAATTTTATTTAGATATGCATATTTACCAATATAAAGATGACAAATCCAGTTATAGCATTATACCATGTTGTCAATAAAATCTCACTTCACTTTTTTTGATCTACTCCTAGTATCTCTTTCTTTCTGCACCATATAGTTCGCTTGGGGTCTATTTCTTTCTATGCAAATTAGGCGTAAAAACAATTATGCCAAAATGGGGTAAAATTTGTTTTACCTCATTTTACGTCGAAAGAAACGGAGCCTCTGTGACTACTTTTCAATGATATGTACAGATGAAATTCGGACTACCTTATTTTGATGAGTCTGCACAGACAGTCACTGTTGTTATCAGTCTTAGTGATCAATTTTTTTCAACTTATATGAGACGCATGTGAAATCATGACCGTTGGTCTTGTGATGATCATGAGACGATTCAAACGGTTATAATCCTATCCCAAATGTATATCCTATATCCATAAAGATGAAGGACTACAAAAATAAACATTTTTATCTTTTCACAGAAGAAGCCCCATATGATGCTTGATAGAACAAGGTCTAGGATCATCTGATCAATGAGGGTTGAAATGGACTAGGATTAAGGTCGTACGTCGGATCAATGGATCCAATCATGTCCACGTGGTGCACTTAACAATCTGTCTTTTTACCAATTTTCAATGACACTATTAACTTGAAGTGCAAAAGAAAGAAATGAGTGAAATTATATCCAGACTGGGAGCTTCTGTGTTATTTTCTTATATCTTTACCTGCCTAGTATTTAATATATATTTCCTGATAAACTTAATTATATGTTTGTATAAAATATAGATGGTTATATAATAAGGGAATACAACCGACCTTGAAATTTATCGCATTGATAATGGCACTCTTCCCTTTATCTATACTATATATAGTGGGAAAAACTTGGTTGACATTTCTTTAGTTTGGGATGGGTTAGGGTTGAGTTAGAGTTGAGGCCTAGGGCAACTTAATTGCACCCAATCTCAATCCCTCCCCCTAATTTCAATGTGAATTTATCACCACTTTCAAAACCTGTGGGCGTGGAGGGCGACACTTAGGCCATGTTTGGCAGCCTGGATTTTTTTTTTCCTGATAAATTAGTGTGTCCAAGTGGTGAGAGAGGCGTAGTGCAGGTGGAGAAGGAGAGAGTTTTGAGAGTGCACTATTGAGATGAGGATGCGACGTGGCTAAAAAAATGAAAAAGTTGATCCTATTTTGAGTATGTTTCCTGATTTTTAGCCACCTCTCACCATTTGAAGATGCTAGTTTTATATTTTTAAGCCACTTCACCCGCCTTCCGTCTCTCTCGCCACTTAGAGAGACTAGTTTATCATGAAAAAAATTCATAGTAGATCTTTTTCACCAAAGAGAGACGGAGGGGGGTCACACCTGGTAAAAAAGTGGAAAGGGACTACTCATTGGGATGAATTTATGAGGGACATTTTATAAGAGGGAGATGATATTTTCACTCCCCCCGCATTACATTACGCATGCGCTCCACTTATTACGTGATCTGACGTCAAAAAGCGTTAAAGTTGCGTAAAGCAGGGGGAGTGAAAATATCATCTCCTAAGATGACAAATTTGTCGCTGTCGATTTCTAGAGAAGCACGTACGAAACAAGTACGGTACCCAGCTACAGAATGTGAAAAGAAGCTCTGAGCTGGAGAAGAATCTTTGGGTTGTAAAATTATACCGCCAACTGATTAGTGAAAAACACGGAAACCCCCTCTCCATATATCATTTCTCTTTCATTTCAACAGTAAAAAAGTTGGGAACTTGCTAGGCAATTTCGGAAAGTCAGTCTTCACCGACTTTTGCATGAGAGAACAGACACAGGCTCACTTTTTATTTTCTTATTCATTTAATTCATGGAGGTGGCGGTTCTGATGAAAAAGCCAGCCGCAAAATGACTTCTCGCGAAGTTTCCTAGCAAATCCCAAAAAGTTGATTCCATACAAATGAGACTTTGGAATAACAACAGTGATGAATAATTTTCAGCCACACCTTAATTAGGTTTTGATTATGATAAAGTCATAAAGAAAGTTATTTCAACTGTGAGCGAGAACTCAACCAGCAACATCACCGGATTCCGGCAATGTCTCTGCCTCGGAATTTGGATTTCGTAACTAGGGCCTCTCCATCATCACCTTCTTTATTGACGGCGGAGAATACCTCTGCCTCTCCGTGGATCAGTATCCCGATGCGTACAGTTGTAATTATCTGTGTGCTTATCGTTGCAGCCGTCACCGGCATCCTGATAAGATGCTACAAGAAGAGATGGCAACGCACTCATAGGCTACCGCCGCCACCAGACAAAGGTGAGAAAGCGCGAAAAAATTAGGTCATGGTCGTTTAAGATTATGACAACAGATTGTGAGTGCCAATCCTATTATTGGACTCAAAATTATGTGAGGAATGAGCTTCACAGGTGCCTTGTAGAAAAAGGGGTAAAGAGCGCCCTTTACCCCTTTTTCTGCAAGGGGCCTGTGAGTTTAGAATACCTCAAGTTATGTTTAAAGTTGAGTCCGATAATCGGTTTAGCATTCACAATCGGTTGTCATAATCTTAAACGACAAGGCCTTAGAGTTGCAACCTGATTGGGTTAGGTTGATATTTTGTTAATAAATGAATTGGAATCACCCCAAACTCGACCCAATATTATGGCAAATGATCGATCAACCCAAATTCCAAAAAAAAGACCCGTTGCCACCTAGAAAAAATATATATATCCATAAAAATGGCAACATAACATGCATGATCTATTTATGTGGTTGCCTAAAAGCAAACATGGATTTCAACATTTTAAGTAATACTGTAGAAGAATTCTACAAAATCCATTTTATATGCTTGTATCTCGGTGAGACAGGATTCTTTTGTTATAAAAATAAATTAATTAAAAGAGATGACATGATTCTTTTGTTATAAAAATAAATAAATTAAAAGAGATCGATGAGATGATTCTACAAAGCATGTATTAAAAGGGAATAAAAGATACTCAATTACTAAAACAAAGTAAAAAGAGAAACCATGATAGATCTGGATCTAAAACTGCCCAAAACTTCCAAGTCCTATTTCTCAGTGTCTAAATAAGGAAAATTGGATGGAGAAGGAAACCTAATATTTCCAAATTAGACACTTTAAGAGTCCATATGTTTGACGTTCGTGGTAGAACAGAAGCATGGTTTAACAAATTGAAAACTCGGCTTCGCTGGGTTAAGTTGAGTCACCTCGAATGAGTGACTCTGTGACTTGATAAAAACTCGAGCACATATTTTTCTGTTTTTTGGTGGGTAGGTGAGCTGGGAGTTATTGATATATTTGTTTTTCTTACTTTTAAAATCATAGATATTTCAGGGTCTAGCGTTGTAGGTTCAAAACTTGGTAAGGTTTAGAAACGAGTCAACTCAGACAAGTTTGGAGTTGACTCGACCTGTTTTAGATTATTAAGGGTTTGGTTAGGAGTTTTTTATAGCTATTGTTTCATGGCGGTCGCGAAGAAATCTGCTATTCAATTATTTCTCTCAAGGGCTAAGATTAAACTATCTAAAGCACACGTTTTTTTAATCTCACTAGATGTGAAGGCATTTCACGGTACAGACATGAAACAACCTCTTTTTTATACAGGATTTCCTAGCGACTTTCGTAGAAAGGCATTTCGCGGCTAGTTGTTGCATAAGAGAGCAGCCATGCAGGCTCAATTTTCAGCAGATTTTCTCACATTCATTTAATTCATCGGAGGTGGCTGCTCTCTCATGCAGTAGCTAGCCGCAAAATGCCTTTCTACAAAAGTCGCTACCAAATTCCTTTTTATAAAGTTTGATTTTCAATGGGCGATGATATTTTCACGCCCCAAAAGCGTTAAATTTGCCCACCACTTTATAAGGGGGCGGATGTGTACTGCAAGGGGGTGAAAATATCATCTCCATTTTCAATTGGTTACTAGTGGGACCAACCATGCGATGCATGGTTTGGTAGTTAATTAAGATAGAAAACAAATTAGATCTAGAAGTTGATTTTTAACTTGTTGAAATAAGTTGATTTGTAATTTATAATTAGAAATTAATTAAGATTGAAAACAAATTAGAATTTGATTTTAAACCAGCCATGAAAAAATAAGAACGAAATAAGATCAGCTATCAATTGAGGTAAAAATTTGTAATGAGAAAAATGAAAATAACATTAGAAAACAGAACGTAGATTGGAAAAAAGTGTAAAATAATATCATTTAAATAGTTAATTTTTAAATAAAATTAAATTCTGAAAAATGTAAATAAAAACCTACAAATAGATATAAAACAGAATAAATTTTTTCTGAAAATGCTTATAATAGCAGCCTGCAAATAAATGAAACAAAAAAAAAGAAATTAATTGAGAAAAATGTACTTTAAAGCATGCAAATGGCTAAAAAATAGATTCCAAACAAAAAACAAATGATATAAATCATATATTAACAAATTTGGAAAAAAAATAGATGTAAATAACAACCAATAAGTACCAAAAACAAAAAACTATAAGTGTAGATGTTTAATTTCAATGAAAGTTCCTTTATATCAAGGCTACATAGTCTCATTACAAAGCATGAATGATTTTGGTCCTTGTACTTAAAAGCTTTGAAATAGAAAGACGAAAGCCAAAATCTACAAATGGAAACCACAAAGAGAAAACGCAAGAGTAACAATTAGCCGTAAATGAATACTAAACAGAGAAAATACATTCTATAAATGAATTAAGAAAAGATAAAAATAAAAGGAAATGAATAGAAAGTGATGAACAACAATTAGCCGTAAATAACATAAATGAATGGAAAAAAGAGCAATAAAACTTACAAAATGATATGAGAATATGAATAAATAGATGTAAGAAAAATGAATTGGGAAACCATGGCAAATAAAAGTTACAAATAGCTGTAAATAAATAAAGAAATTATATGAGAACACCAATATATAAATGTGAGTAAACTGAAATGAGTAACCATGGAAGTAACGGTACAAAGCTGACATAGATTGGAAAAAAGATGTAAATAGTATCCTTCAAATAGTTGTAAATTAGCAAAAATAAATTAAGAAAAATGGAAGAAAAAACCTATAAATAATTGTATAAAAGAGACAAAATTAATAAAAAGATGATAAGATACAAATAGTTGTAAAAAGGAGAAAGAGATAGGAAACTGTGAATAAAAGCATTGAAATGGCTATAAAATAACATGATCAGATTGGAAAAATAGCACAGATCAAACCAATAACATCCAGATTTAAACCAATTCTATTCATAAAAAAAATCAAAAATTCTAACTCATATTTTAAAAAATATTTTAATATTTTCACCAACTTTGATAAAGATCAAACGAATTACAATCCATTAAACCAATTCTATTCATAAAAAAACTCTTACCAAATAAAAAAATATCAAACAAATTGCATTCGCAGAGTACGGGGAATATATCCTCATAGATCTGACCTTCCTGGAGCTCCTCCAAAAACTTGTAAGGGTTGTTAACCAAGAAGAACTGATAATTTTCTCATTAAGTGAATATGGAAGGCGTTTTGAAAATATTGGAATAAGAACCGATAGATATAATAAGGAATCGAGATTATAGAGATTATAGAGAGGCGTGATTTTAGGGATTTTGAGGATTTTGATTACGCGTGTAAAATGGGAAACAAAACGATAATGCTCTGTTTGATTGCTTGTTTTGGGGGGATTGTAGGAGATTCAAATGCATGAGATCTCCCAGAGATCTCCCCAAAGCATGTTTGGTTGTCATCTACACCTTTGACCACTAGACAACTTCTAGACATCATTATTGGTTTTTATCCTAGGTTGCGCCTATGTGGCGGAGATGTTCCCCCCATAATCTTCTCCCATTTTTTTACTAAAATGGAGAAATTTGTTAGGGGAATTAGGAGAAATTCTTGTCTTATTCTCTTTCTCTCTTTATCTCTCTTACTTTTCTCTCTTCCACCTATATTTTGATAATGACACCCTACATCTTTCGCTAATTTCCTCGCGCAACCAAACACTACGTGCAAATCTCCTTCCTAATATTCTCCGCATCTTCCATCCTCTTCCATTCTTGTCTAATTCTCTTTGACTTATTTTTCTCCTATCCTCCCAGCCATCTACAAGCAACCAAACATAGCATAAGGTAAGTATTTCGACTCGGATAAACATTAAGTCGAAAATCGTGAAAAAATAAGTGGGAAGCTAAAGAGGCTTGTCAAAAAGGAATCTATATATAATAAAAGAAAAAAATCAGAATTAAAAAAGAGAAAAACTTTTAAATTTATAGTGCCACGTAGACTTGAGGGAGGAAGGGGAGGGCTACCACATCAGCGGTGAACAGTAAACCCCCTTCCTCTTTATTATATATAGATTATTGGAAGGAGAAGAGATCAAGCAAGGTATGTGATAAGGCCAGGAAAAGGAAAAAGAGAAGAAAGAGAAGAAAATGAGAAGACTAACAGGAGAAGAAGAGAAAAAGAATAGAAGGAGAAGAGGGAACAAAAAGAAGAAGAGAAGGGAAGAAGAGGGAAAAATTAGAGGGGAGAAATTTTCATTCAATATTATTCAGAAAACTATTTCTCCAATACATGAGGCCTCCACACACACACACACACACACACACACAGATATATATATATATAGGGGTGCAAGTTTGGCACTGTGAACCCCGACCCCGCCCTGAGCCCGAATCGGGTCAGGGTTGAAAAATCCAACCCTGAGGGCGGGCTTGGGTTCATTTTTTAGGCCCTGACTCAGGGTCGGGTCGGGGTCAGGGTTGATACATAGGGCCAACCCGACCCGACCCTGTTTACACTTTACAGTATATGTGACTTACCAAACCACAAATGGTCTTAATTTATGATCATCCTATTTACATGATTTTAGGGGCATGCCCTATTTATATTGGTGCGAATGCCTTGTATCTTTGAATAAGGTGGCCTCCACTACATTTTTATTTTTTTAAACGGTTTGGCCTCCACTACCTATTTATGTTGTGGCCCAACAAATGAACGGTTTGGATAATCGAATGAAGTGGGTTGTACGGTAATTTTTGAAAAATACTGGACCTTACAGCCACACAACTTATAAAATTTTGCTTTTATATTATGGACAACAATGTATTTGCACTAGGGTCAATTAGGGCCAGCCGGGCCCAACTAGGGCCAATCAGGGTGGGCCAGGGCCACGCTGAGCCCTGCAGGGCTAGCATTGGGTTGAGGCCTTTTGGCCCTTACTCAGGTTCTGGGAAGGTCAGGGTTGGGCTAGGGTTTCGAAAAACCCGGCCCAACTCGACCCTGTTCCAGCCCTATATATATATATATATATATATATATATATATATATGAGAAAACGGTTCCTACACATATGTGTAGATAAGTTATCTACACACTAGCTTAAAATACAGTGGGGGCCCACATTGTTTGGGTGATCCAAACCATTCATTTTTAAGGCCTTCACATAGATAGGGTGTCCATAAAAAATCAGATCCATAGGATCATATTAACCATTCGAACCGTGGAGGCAAAAAATGGACTAATTTGTGAAGATTTAAAGACATCCATTTTACCTCCACAAATCGTAGGGTTGGGATGATCCTATGGATCTGATTTTTTGTAGACACCCTATCTATGTGAGGGCCTTTAAAATGGATGGCTTGGATCACCCAAACAATGTGGGCCCCCACTATATTTTAAGCTAGTGTGTAGAGAACTCTCTACACATATGTGTAGGAACCGTTTTCCCTATATATATATATATATATATATATATATATATATATATATATATATATGCGGAAAATGATTGTGAGCTTGAAGCTCATATAGCTTATATGAGCTTGAGGGCCCAAACACATGTGGGCCCACATTGTTAGGATGATCCAAAGCATTCATTTGAAAGGCCTTTACATAGATAGGGTGTGTATAAAAAATCAGCTCCATAGGATCATCCTAACCCATCCAAAAGTGGAGGGCAAAATGGACAGACACCATTTGCCACAAATCTGCCCATTTTTGCCCTCCGCTTTGGGAGTGGTTAAGATGATCCAATGGAGCTGATTTTTGGTACACACCCTATCTATGATGGGGCTTTGCAAATGAATGGTTTGGATCACCACAAAAAATGTGGGACCCATGTGTTTGGGCCCTCAAGCTCATATAAGCTATATGAGCTTCAAGCTCACAATCATTTTCCTCTTTATATATATATATATATATAGAGAGAGAGAGAGAGAGAGAGAGAGAGAATAGAGTTCCTAAGGGTGCCCTCATATAAGCTTATATGAGGTGGCTCTCACAAAACATAAGGGGCCCACATTGTTAGGATGATCCAAAGCATTCATTCGAAATGCCCCATCATAGATAGGGTGTGTACAAAAAATCAGCTCCATTGGATCATCCTAACCCCTCCAAAAGTGGGGAAAAATGGGCAGATTTGTGGACAAAACATGTCTATCCATTTTGCCCCCACTTTTGGAGGGGTTAGGATTATCCAACGGAGCTAATTGTTTGTACACACCCTATCTATGATGGGGCCTTTCAAATGAATGCTTTGGATCATCCTAACAATGTGAGCCCCTTATGTTTTGTGAGAGCCACCTCATATAAGCTATGTGAGGGCACCCTTATGAACTATATTCTCATATATATATATATATATGAGAGAACATTTCCTACACACTTGTGTAGGTAAGTTACCTACACACTACCTTAAAATACAGTGGGGGCCCACATTGTTTGGGTGATCCAAACAATTCATTTGAATGGTCCTCACATAGATAGGGTGTCCACAAAAAATCAGATCCATAGGATCATCCCAACCCTACGATTTGTGGAGGTAAAATGGACGTGTATAAACCTTCACAAATTAGTCCATTTTTTGCCTCCATAGTTTGAATGATTAGGATGATCCTATGGATCTGATTTTTTGTGGACACCCTATCTATGTGAGGACCATTCAAATGAATGGTTTGGATCATCCAAACAATGTGGGCCCCACTGTATTTTAAGGTAGTGTGTAGGTAACTTACCTACACAAGTGTATAGGAAATGTTCTCTCTCTCTCTCTCTCTCTCTCTATATATATATATATATATATATATGCAATAACATGAAAAATAAAATCCCTAAATCTAAATTACATGGAAATAAAATAATATGGAAATAAAATCTCTAAAAGTCTTCTGCCACTTATTGCGCCCCACGGGTTCTTACGAACCTCATCATTCTCCCCATCTTGAAAAGAACTCGTCCTCGTGTTCCCTGCTAGCCTCATCCTAGTAGTAGTCAAGCATATGTAAATATCCACTCTGTGGGAACCGATCCCACGAGAGGGACGGCGCGGCCTTCCTCCTTCTCTCTTGGTTTCTCGTACCCACGCGAATGACATGTGCTTTTTATTATTTATTTAATTCATCTTTTCCATGAACTTGGGATTACTAAAGCAATCCGAATTTCATGTAAAAGAGAATGACAGAGTCGCCACCTATATGAGAGATCTAGGACCCATAAGTGATCAGAAATCTAGATTCGTTACCTGATTACGAGAATGGAAGGTATAGGGAGTTAACACCACATGCACAATTCTTGCCTGATAATCCAGTCTTTAATTTCAAAAGTTAACCCACTTGAATTTGTTTTAAATGGCTCATTTAATTCTATATTAATGTGCGAATTATGTGACATGCATCCTAAAATCTAATTTCAATGTAATTCCTAATGTGTATTTTGACTTTCTTAATATGTTTGGATTCAATCTAAGTGAGTGTTCTCCTAAAATTCTAATTTGTGGGAAATCCTATATATTTTACTTAATTCAATTAAAAAAAAACTACAGATAAAATCCCATCATTTGTGGTGGGCCGATTCGTGCTCGGTATGCCATTCAAAGCATCCAAAGCTGCATACGTATCCAAGCCTCACTGGAATCTGAGTCGATCGTAGTTCGGTGCCTAAACTAAGCTATATGCCTATACTGCTAAGACACCAATCTAAATTGGACTAACTGTTTCAACAGTTTAAGGAAATTCATTTAATTCGAGTTGAGTAGCTTTTAATATCCTAGGACTTCATCTAAGATGCTATATAGTCATATCTAAATGCAAGACGTTCCTTAAACTAATGCAGGTGAACCTACATCCTAAGTTAACTACGCTTGCCTTATAGGGAGATGGGTTGACTAGCGTAACTAGATCTATTGTACGGTTGCTATCCATAGCAAACGGCCATGATGAGGCTGGACTCATAACTCTAGGACACGCTAAAACCTAGAACACAACGTGACGTAAATGTTCCTAAAGGGCCCTATGGGTTCCTACGATGGGAAACCGCAATCCAACTGTTCCAAACACAAGGGTTAAATCGACTCGAATTTTTAAGTTAAATCATTTTCAATTTTTCAAATATTTTCGATTCCTAACATCTAAGGAATACCAAAGGATCTAAGGCTTGACGGATTCATACTTAGATCGCATTCATGAAAGGGAATCGTGCGCTCTCACCTTGCACAATTTAGCACATAAGTTATAGTATATTGTTGTCTGGTATGGTTCTCAGGATTTTCATAGACTACAACCTCGGATCCAACAATATACTATAATTCGAATACCCAAATTATCAAGGATTAATTGCAATTGGAATATGATTATGAATGCGATCTTGGCAATTAAACTATCATGGTATAGCAAATTTGCAAAAGGAATCAATGATTCCTAAGGTTTCTGTTTCGATAGTTTAAAGATTGAATACATGATGGAGAATTAGAATTCTTTGAAAATTTTTATAATAATTTGAATTTATTTCGATTTTCTTAAGGATCTTAAATAATTTCAGTTCAGATTATAGAATTACACATAAACTTATAGCAACTCTAATCGAAATAAGTTAAAATTATTACGGTAGATTTCTCTTGAACAAAGAAGACTACTGTAAAAATTTTATGGATTTTAACTATGTTTTGCTATCAGTTTTCCAATGTTGAAGATACCGTCCAGATTATAAATTTACTCATAAACTTATAGCAAATCTAATCAAAATAAGCTGAAATTTTACAGTAGCTTTCTCTTGACCAGAGAAGATTACTGTAAAATTTTCATGGATTGTAAAGATCATTTACTAACAATTTTTTATTTTAAATATATCTGAATGAGATTATGAAATTACACAAAAACACATAGTAAAAATAGTCTGAATCAATCCACACTTTGTGAGAACATGTCATTCCAGAATTAAACCTCAATAAAATATTTCCAGAATTGTTTATTGCAATTTACTATTTTTTCGAATTTAATATGGCTTGCTTGATTTGGCATTAAAATCATAAGACATATCTAACAGCAACCACAAATCTTGAAAAATTCACTGGAGATCAGATCAGGTTTTAGTTACTTCTCATCGAAATTATACTTCTGGAAACCCTATATGCTTTTCAAAAATTGGTTTTTTTCCAAAAATGCCCCTAGAATTAAACAATTTTTTAAACCCCTTAATTTAAATCCAAAATTCTTCAAAAAATTCGTGTTGTTTCAAAACCCTAAAAGCCTATTATGTTTTAATTTTCATTATTTTATTTATTTATTTTGACATCTTTTTAAATTCGATCTTTGGAATTTTACCCCTTTAAGGGTAGAGTTCAAAAGGTCAAATAGTGGTCAATACGAAGTCAAAATTCCTGAAAATTCCAAATTTCTATACTCTTTAATACACAAAAGACTCAGAGATTGAAAAATTCAAAAATTCAAAGGCTTGTTAGAATTGCTTTGTAAAATGGATTTAAACCTTCTTAAGTTCAAATATCGGATTTTAATATTAAAAAATAGATTTTCCAAGAAAAAATTCAGATTATGAAATAACCTAAACCTGATCTCATCTTCTCAAAATTTCACATGCAAATACTTTCATCTTCATAACTTTTCAAAGAAAATCATAGATTTACTCCTAGCATGCTTCTAATTTAAGCTACATGAAAGAGGGTTTTAGAAGACCAACTTTGCTAGCTCTCCTTATCTCTAGGGTAAGTAATCCTTGGATATACGCTTTGACTTACCCTTTTAATCACAAAGAAAACCCCGAAGAAAAATAATATAGCCTCCAATATGTTGAATATGTTGAATATATGAAAGCACTTTGTGTAGAACCAAGTGGTAGAGATAAACACCAAAGCACACAAAAAAGTGGAATAAATTCCACGAGGGAGGAGACAGAGGGATGAATTTTGCAACCTCCTAAGGTTGGTTTTTCAAGAGAAGGAATTGCCTTGGGAATGTTTGATTTTATAGATAAAAGACCTAGGTTGAATGATTTTTGAAATTTTCATTGTGAGTTCTCTCCTTTTAGCTTGTTTCCAACTTATGCTTTAACTTTCTCATTCTTTGATTTTCATATTGAACTTATTTCTAAATCTTGTTTCTTGCAAGCTAAGCAGTGCTAAATTACACAATGGAGATCCTTCGAGATCAATATAGAAGCCTTCTCACATAGGAAACTAGCTTTTATAAATGATTTTCGTCCAAAGAGAGCTGCCCAACGTTTGAGCTCATTTTTGACATATTTCGATACTGAATCAGGAAAATTCGTAAACTAGAAAGTTGTAGATCTTTTCGAGACGTTCGAAACAATTTATAAACTAGCTTTTATAAATGATTTTTGTCCAAAGAGAGCTGCCCAACGGTTGTAATCGAATAACCGAATTTGTAATCGGTTCGGTTTCTCAAAAATTCGGTTTCGGTTTCGGTTCGAATTTTGGGAAACCGAAATAAATTCGATTTTAAGATTTCAATTTTTTCGGTTCGGTTTTAACCGAATAACCACCCCTAGCTGGAATGCTTCTCTAACACAAAGGCACTAGGTGATGAAATCCTAGTCAACCATGATGGATAACACTCTGGGTTCCTAAATAGGACTTGTGTGCATGTGAGATGCAAGGGTTTAGATGCAAGTGATGTAAGTGTGTGAAGTAAGTTTGCGAGATTCTATGATACCTTTAGGTTTTGTTAGATTAAGTTTGCAGTATAATGTGATGAGAAAATAAAGGAAAATAAACAAACTAATCTATCAAGCATATAACATATAAGATAGAGTTTTCATGAGCCAGTTAAAATAAATCCAAACGAATTATCCTTTGAAATTTTAATTAAGTTAGGTGGTCCCCAACAGAGTCGCCAGTCTGTGGGACCTGATCCCACGAGAGGGGCGCCACGGCCCGCCTCCCTCTCTCTTGGTCTCTTGTACCCACGTGAATGGCCTGTGCTTTTTAATATTGATTTAATTCATCTTTTTCGTGAACTTGGGATCACTAAAGCAATCCGAATTTCACAAAAAAAAGATGACAGAGTCGCCACCTAGATGAGAGATCTAGGACCCATACGTGACCAGAAATCTAGATTTGTTACCTGATTACGTGAATGGAAGGTATGGGGAGTTACCACCACATGCACCATTCTTGCCCGATAATCCGATCTTCAATTTCAAAAGTTAACTCTCTTGAATTTGTTTTAAATGGCTCATTTAACTCTATATTAATGTGCGAACTATGTGACATGCTGATGCAGTGCCAACATGGCAGCCATGTCATGCCTAGGTGGTTTTGGTGGAGTTCCAAGGTGCAGTCCCTCATTAATGTTGCTGGCCCGTTTTGAACCTGCTTTTTGAGCTTCTAAATGGACGAATTATGGAAAGTGGTAAACTACAAAGTTGTAGGTCTCTTTGAGATATTTCCAACAAGTATTTGTGCTTGAAAATTGGATAAGAGGGTAGAAAGTTATGGCAGTTTTGGTGGACTGTGTCTGTGGGTTCCCAAAACAGTCAAAGTTAGTGAGTTCCAATGCAATTAATGTTATGTTAGTTCCTAAGCTAGCTAGTGGAGGATCTTGAACGAATTTGCTTTGGTTTTCTTTTATTTAAAGAGTTAGAAACCATCTTTAGAGGGGATTTTTGGATGTTGATTAACTTATATAATTGATGAAATATCAATTGGGTTGAGCTTTGCTCCCATTTTCTTCTTCTTTTCTTGTTGCATATATATATATATATATATATATATATATGCAATAACATGAAAAATAAAATCCCTAAATCTAAATTACATGAAAACAAAATAACATGGAAATAAAATCTCTAAAAGTCTTCTGGCGCTTATTGCGCCCCACGGGTTCTTACGAACCCCATCATTCTTCCCATCTTGAAAAGAACTCGTCCTTGTGTTCCCTGCTAGCCTCATCCTAGTAGTAGTCAAGCATATGTAAATGATCCACTCTAATACTAGGAGTCGTAATCCGTTGAAGCCACTCACGCTATATAATGTTCATGACATCTGTGAAAGTAGCTTGAAATCAATATTGGCAAAGAGCTGAAATCGCATATGTAGAACCATCAGAATTGAAACCTCTCCTGAGAAGTAAACTGGCCGGGATGATAGCAACGTACTCATCAACTGGTGCGATAATTGTGGGAGGCACTAACCCATGAGAAGCCCCCAAAAACAAATCACCAATAAAATCATCTAATTAGGCTCCATGAAATTAGTAATAAAGGCATTCGCTGGTACCGAATCAACTCAGTGGTGTTGAAATCCTCTGTCTCAACCTCTACGGCATACTCAACACTGGCACGATGCTCTTGCCCTGATGTGGAATCAACAATCTTAATAGAATGCTCCAGCTCTCCACACATTGGCGATGCTTCATCAGTCATTGTACTCTCTGGCTCTATATTTGTTCTCTCGCCTGTGCTAGAGGATATGACTGAATAATGTTTGACATAGGCTCGGGCTCAGCGTCGATAACAGTCCCACCAAATAGCACCTGACTCATCATGTGGCTCATTAATAGTGTTAGAACCTTCCTCTTCGCCTTCCTGAGAACTAACCTCATCTTGAGGTGGTACTGGGGAGGAAGTAGCTAAGAAACTCCTCCGCAGATAAAACTGACTTAGGAGAAAATCTACCATTTCATTCCCGCCACAAATTCCTCTTCTTGTTCACAACAGAATGTGGGTTCTCGTTCATGGCGAGCTATGGTTTTAATTCACGACGAGCTGCTTCTTCACGTATGAATCTCTGCTGATAACGACGATAAGCCAATGGCGCATATGCTCTCAGAAACTTGTCATAGACCTCCTCCCATCAACAAAATAGAGACCCGCCGAAGTGATGACGCTCCATCACCATGTGTATCCACAATTTGGCGCTTTGGCTCACAGTGCTTCTTACTAGGCGAAGGGTCACTCAGTGATCATAATTGTGGTACTCATGATATGCCTCCAGAGGGTCGATCCATTGTCGACATGCATCCTCATAATCACTATAGGATCGTAGCCAGTATAATATGGAACAAATAACGAAGCCATTGTCGGGAAGATAAATGTCAAATGGTCCTAGATGGAATATGTGGAAATCAACTATGTAATTTATTTGTGATGTCGAAAGGAACCCGATGTCTTTCACAGATCTTATATCGGACATCCCGATGGCCTAGATTGGCAGTTAGATCACAATTGGCGGATGAGAAGTATACCCAAATTAGCAGTGACACTCGCTATTGGTTGTTGAGAATGGACCGGATATAATATTCATATTTTTCTAAACAATTCTCGTGTTGACATTGCGATCAAATTCCTAGCAAAAATGGCCTGTGTAAAGGGAGAGAAAATGAGATGGAGAGAGGAGAGAGAAATGGAAAGAAACTAAAGAGAAAAGCCTTCAATCGTTTCGGGAAGAAATGAAAAATCCCGTGTCGGACTGGGCATGTACTAGACCCAGATCAGATGTTGACCTTGTGGTCCTAGGCAATGCCCCGGCGCCGCGATGGTGCTACTTAATAGAGATAATGGTTGCGCCCTTTTGCATCAGCAATTGATTTTGGTAAGGTTGGTAGCGCTATGATCCTACAAGTGGTATCAGAGAAGGTCGCTGGTTTGAATCACTCCGAGGTCATTATTGGGGGGTGGTGTGGGGGGGTTCTTGGCCTGGGCAAGTATTGAACCCAAATCAGAGGTTGGTCGTATGGTCCTAGGCCTTGTGCTAGCAATGTCCCAGAGCTGCAACGGTGCTACCTAATAAAGATAATGGTTGCGCCCTTTCCATCCGCAATTGCTTTTGTTAAGACTAGTAAAAATGCACGTACGATGCACGTCTATCCATTTAAAATTGTACATACCACATCATAGGTTGATCTAAACCGTCCATGTGATGGAACACAACATTAATAGGTTGTGCCCGTAAAATTATTTCCATAGGCTGATCCTAGCCCTCCAATCTATAGAGGTTTCCATGCTTGTTGTTCCTCTTAAGGTGCCCAGAATTCGTCAATATTTTTACAGATGTCATGCATTCGTAATATCAACATTTCTGTAATTTGACCCACACATAGTGAATAAGGAAAAGTAGTTTTTTCGTCATCGTTAGGGGTGCAACTTGGGTGTCAACCCAACCCAATTCGGGTTGGGTTGGGTCGGGCTGACCCGATTTGATATGGTACCAATTGTTGACCACCTCAACTCAAGCCGGGTTCTTTTGGATTTTGAGAACCAATAGTGAGTCACCAATAATCAGTTTTTAACTCACAATCGGTTCTCAAAATCCAAACCAAACAGGGACTAACAATTAACAAAGGGAAATATTATCCGCACTACTATATTTTGATGATCACACTCCTCACTTTATTCAAGTACGGTATGGCCCGCACCATAGGATTATCCAAACCATCCATTGTGGACTGTGGAGACTATTTCAATGTTGAAAAAGAAAAACACAAATATAAAGAACTTCTTTAGATGGAACCCAAATTTGGGTTTCGGGTCGAGCCGGGTTGCCCGACAGCCCAACCAGACCCAACCCGATTTCCAATTGGGGTTGATTTTTCCCAACCCAACCCAACCCGATTTGGGAAAAAGCTTAACCCGACCTGCGTGGGAACATCCAAGTAACAACAACGGTTTGAAATTATATATACTGCTAATGTCCTCACTACCATATTTTATAATGGCACTATGCACCGTATTTTGATGATCACACTCCTCACTCTATTAAAATGTACGGTATGGTCCGTACCCTGTGTCGGTACTTTTTGTATGTAGCTTACGATTTTACCCTGAAATAATTTCTCATAGAGATAGATGTTAGATAGCAGCAAAGGGGTTAATGATAAAAGAGTAATGCTGACGTGTGAATCCCAGATAAAAAGAAAATAAATTCCTTTTGGATGGGCCACTTCCTACATAGGTTGTGCCCCAAAAACAATTTTCATAGGTTGATCCGAACCGTCCGATCTATAGAGGGTTATAGGTTGATCTAAACCGTCCATGTGATGGAACATAACATCAATCGGTTGGGCCCGTCAAGCCATTTCCATAGGTTGATCCTAGCCTTCCAATCGATAGGGGTTTCCATAATTGTTGTTCCTCTTCAGGTGCCCGGAATCCATCAATATTTTGCAAATGTCCTGCATGAGTAATATAAATTAGTTCTTTCGTCATTGTCATATGCCTTTGCCTCTTCTTGGTAGTTTTTTGCCGTAATTGTCATAGACATGTACCCGTGTCGGTACTTTTCGTATGTAGATTACGATTTTACCCTCAAATAATTTCTCATAGAGGCAGATGTTAGATATCAACAAAGGGCTTAATGGTAAAAGAGTAATGCTTATGTGTGGATCAAAAGGTGGAAATAACGACAAATGACAGAAATACCCTTACATATGGGATACAATTGGAATTATGGAAGTGGGACACAAGCGGAAATAACGACAAAGGGTGGAACACATCACAGTTCCCAAAAAGCTCTGACAATGCCAATTATGAACAAGACAACATTATGCTTACACTACGTATAAAAACATTAGTGTTAAAATCATTTCCCTTTTAGAAATAAAAAAATTGCCTAATGAAACTTTTGTTTGAAATTGGGCAATTTAACTTTGGGAAAATTATTAAAAAAATGTGAACATTTGCTGAAATTATGAATCAAGGGCCAAGTTCTCAAAATCATGAGAAAGGGGTGTCCGGTACGGTCAGGAGTTGTTTTAGGACACGAATACCCTTCTCTTTCTTTTCCCTCCACCTTTTAGGAACGGAACCCAATGCACTTCACCAACCCTTTTCACCTTTTTATCTTCTTCTTCCCCAAGCTACTGTTATTTCCAAACGGTAAAACTCAAGTGCCATTGCCATTGCCATTAGAAAAAAAACTCAATTGGTTTTGTTTATTTTGCTTTGGGTAATAAACCTATGCTCTAGTAGGTCAATTGTCCTCCATTTGCTTAGGTTTTATATGTTCTTTGCACTTTTTTTCTGTTTACAGTGATATGGTTTATTTTCATCTTCTTTACAGTGCCCTCTTTGTTTGTTTTGACCTCTCTCTCTCTCTGGAGGAAAACCTGAATAGAACTCCTATCTATACAATCAGAACCATTAATTAAAAGGGCTCACAACCAGTTTTTAAACCTCGGAACCACTATCTATACCCCAACACCACTATTTATTCCTCAAAACCAATCAATAGTGGTTCCTAGAGTATACATAGTTGTTCTGAGTGTGTATTTCACTCATGACCCTATCTAATCGGTAAGAGGCACTATTTAAACACTCAGAATATCTATTTATACACTTGGAACCATTATTTAGACCTCTGAACCATTAAATTATGGTTCCAAGAGTGTAAATAGTGGGTTCATACATTGTAATAGTATTTCAATGGTTCTAAACGTTATCAAAAAATCAGATGCACTATTTAAACACTCAGAACACCCATGTTTACACTTGGAACCTTTATTTAGACCTCGGAACCACAATTTAGTGGTTCCAATAGATTAAATATTGGTTTATACATTCTAATAGTATTTCATTGGTTCTAAAAGTGATCATCAGTGTATCAATGGTGGTTTAAATACTCATAATCACTATTTAAACACTTGGAACCACTATTTATACGTCGGACCACTAAATAGTGGTTCCGAGAGTGTAATAGTTGTTTATAGCTTATTAATAGTGGTTCTAACATTCTAAAGTGGTTATAACATTCTAAATGGTGGTTCATAGTTTATAAGAAATGGTTCAGAAAGTTTAATAGTGGTTCTTATCCCTATAGGGTTTGCGAAAATGGTGGAATGAAGGGCTTCTTTTATCTTACACATTGATGGCTACTTGAAGGACGAAGTATCATTCCAATATATTGGCGGGACGAAAATGTGTTTAATTATGAATTGCCATATAAAATTTTCAGAATTTCAGTCTCTAATTCACCAAAAAATTGGGACCACAGGAACCAACGTCTCATTGTCTATAAAATGTTTATATGTCATGGATCTATATCAAATCTTGTTATATGACAATCGAAATGATGATGACCTATGTATGGTGATGATGCTTTTTGAAAATAGACTATTTAATTCTATGAGCCTGTACATAACTAAAGAGTACAGAGTTGGATGAATTATTTCTGCACCAGACCTTGTAGCCACTATTTGGCCGGTGGTGTACATGTATTGGACAGTGATAATATATTTGTATGGTGGTACCACTATTTTAGACCTTGGAACCACTATAACTCTTGTGTTGGAACCACAATTTTGATATTGGAAGAACCAGTTTAGACGTTGGAACCACTATTTTGAACACGAAACCACTATTTTGAACATAGGAACCACTATTTTTGACCTTGGAACCACTATTTTGTCCTTGGGCCACTATTTTGATATTGGAACCACTAATTTAAACCTAGGACCCACTATTTAATGGGATGCGAATTTTGACTTTTGGACGTCCGAAGAAGTTCTTCGGACTTCCAATAGGATTCCAATAGTTTCGTTAAAAACTCCTACACATTCGGGAGTCTGAAGGAAACCATCGGACGTCCGAACGTCCCCTTCGGACGTCTGATAGGATTCCAGTAGTTTTGTTACAAACTCCTTCACATTCGGGACGTGCTTTCCGGCGAGGGATGTTACATTCCGGCGTGAGGGAAGAAGAAGATAAAAGAAAGGTGAAAAGGTTTGGCAGTGGAGAGAGACGTGCTTTCTGAGGGTTTATTACCCAAAGCAAAATAAAGAGAGCCAATAGAGTTTTTTTTTCTAATGGCAATGGCAATGGCAATGTCAATGGAGTTTTACCGTTTGGAAATGACAGTGGCTTGGGGAAGAAGAAGATAAAAGAGATGAAAAGGGTTGGTGAAGTGCATTGGGATCCATTCCTAAAAGGCGGAGGGAAAAGAAAGAGAAGGGTATTCTTGTCCTGAAACACCTCCTGACCGTACCTGACATCCCTTTCTCATGATTTTGAGAACCTTGCCCTTGATTCATAATTTCAGCAACTTTTCACATTTTTTTAATAATTTTCCCTTTAACTTTTAAGTAAAAGGTATGCATATGAGTAGAAGGCTATTGTAGACTAAAACCCAAATCCAATGGTTAATATTATGAATGATGCACTGTCTGTGGATGGATATACATTTATAGCTTCAGTTTACATGTACAAATACATCTTCCACCCATTATTCAAGATGATGGATGACAATTGAGTTTCTAGTCCAAACTATGCTGCAAACTATTAGATAAAATTAATTATCATTTTAGCCATTGGCTGAGTCAATACCATCATGCTTCATCTCCCTGACACTTCTGTCCCTCTAGAAGAAAATACAGTTATTATACATGTCATCAAGATGATTAGATGGCCAATTGCTATATCTTGGCATTTGAGATGAATTTGCTTCAAAAGTAGAATTAGGACTAGCCCACAACCAGGGACATGATGGCACAATTTAAGAGAGAGTGTTCTGAAATAGAGATGTGTATCTAGGCAACTGAGTATGTGTGAGATCCCATGTCGGAAAGGGAGGAAAAGTTGTTTGCCTGTATATGTGGACACCCTCCCTCAACTGTATAGATGCGTTTTTAGCATCTCCAAGGAGCGGGGCCCTACCGGGTGGGTTGGGCACGATAGTGCTACTAGAAAATAAAATCGGGGCGAGTAGGACACCCATAACTGGACAATATTTGCACCGTGGCGTCGGGTCGTGGCACCTCCCTCAATACGGTGTGCGAGCGAGGCTGAGCCTTAAGAGATCGATGTGGATTGTGAGATCCCACATCGGAAAGGGAGGAAAAGTTGCTGGGCTATTTATGGATAAATTTAATTCTACCTGAAAGGGTTTATTAGTAAATTTTTTAAGCTTTATGATTTAATGGCGTTGTATGGATGCACATTAATTTCCACATGTAGAAATCCATTTACTATTTTTATTAGGGGTGCAACTCGGGTTGGGTTCAACCCGAAAAAAAAAAAAAAAGACAAGTCAGTTGAACTCAGATGGGTCAGGTTGAACGTGGGTAAAACCTGACAATTTTTATGAAATTTGGTTTTTGTAAGCTTAAAAACTCGGATGGGTCAGGTTGAACTCGGGCCGGGCCGGGTTTGAAAAAGGGTCGGGTTGGGTTGAACCTTGCAAGTTGGAAATCAGGTCAGGTCAGGTTGGAAAAAAGGACTCCACGGGTTGGGTCGGGTGGGTTGCACCCCTATTTTTTATAAATTAAATCTTATAAAAGATCCCAAAGTTATTTTTTCAATTTTTGTTGCCATAGGGTATCTCCACCCCACTTTGTAGGGCGGGACTATCCCCAAGGGATGCACACAGGCACCCGGAGTCCACGCGCATCGGGTAAACAAGGGGGGACTCGAACGCTCATCACCGGGGAGCAAACCCATGAAGATCCCAAAATTATGTGACTGAGATTCTAGTATTATGATTAGAATACTCCAATTACAATCATCCTACAATTAGAGCCCTATGAACTTTTGAGATTCCGTACTCTAGTTACAAGTATATGAGACGAAAACTTAGAGAACTATCAGCTCTAGAAATTTTTTGGGGCCTATTTGGAGAAGAAATGATCGAGGGGAATATGTGAATCAAGAGGAGGAAGAATGCAGCCGAATCCAAAGATTTCTTCTGCTGTTTCTTTTTTATCTTATTTATAGACAATTTCCTGAAAACCAGAAGTTCTTAACATGACTATTTCTTCTCATAGCAAGGGCTCTTTCAGTTCTTCAACCCAATAGATCAGTTGCACTTCTTGGTTTGGCTGTGTTCTGCTAAGGCTCTTTAAACTAACGACAAAATAATCATTTTTGGGCGGGAATTTTTTCATCTCACGACAAGGGTTTTGCAGGGTTTTTGCCCTTTCGGGGCAAGAATTTCAGAGTGAGAAACTTCAGAGGTAGTAGGCCATCGTATAGAGAGAGATGAGAGAGTGAATTTCCAAAAAAAGGGGGCAAAATTCAGTGCCATTACAGACTTCGAGTGGACCAAACACATTATTAACTGTCGTTTGAGGGAAAAAACGGTTTTATCACTTTACACTAATTTTTCTTGGTTTTTTTTGGGAAAAACATACTATTATACTTTCCTAGTTTTCATGATCATCTCCAGGTTGCTTGAATAATTGAGTTATTATTGACTGTAAATACTAGAGGTCATTGAAGCTTCTTCATATTGTTCTAATTTTTTTTCTTGCTCTTGTGTCTCTTGGTTCGCCAGACGAACAGTCTCAAAACGGGCACCACATCGCTCCTCCCTCATCACTAGCATCCACAGACACACACCATGAGTTCGACGAAACCTCCAAACTAAGCACCCTTCACCCAATACCGCCATTGTCATTCATTTCAAAGCCCTCCCATGTTGTTCATCCACGGCCGCAACCAACGAATTCACCACCACCATGGTTACCCGAATATACCACCCCCACCACCTCCACCTCCAGTTCCTCAGACGCCACCTCATTCACTTCTAAACTACCACCACGCCCGATCCCACCACAACAAGTAACCCTCAGAAGCAGCAATGAAGATTCGACCACCTATCACACAGCAACTGATACCATCTCCACTTTCACCAGTTCAGGTGAGAAAGAAGATGTGTTCCCATCAAATGAACGCCGTGTGTTCGAAGTCGAAACTATGAGCCAACCATTACGTTGGAATTCAGCACCGGCTTTCCCATATCCATCACAGCCTTCCCATGCCCCTTCTCTATTGCCACCGCCAGCAGACCGTTCCCGGCGTTCACGTCCCAACCGTGCAAGGTCAGACAACCAATTGCAGCCATCACCATCTAGTATTGGCACTGCCTTGAGTTTCTCGAGGGTCACCTTGTTCAGCTACGAGGAATTAGCCAAAGTGACCAATGAGTTCTCGGCCGCCAACCTACTCGGGCAAGGTGGTTTTGGGTCTGTCCATAAAGGAACGTTGGCAAATGGTATTCAAGTGGCAATCAAGCAGCTAAAAGCCGGCAGCGGACAAGGTGATCGTGAATTTCAAGCAGAGGTTGAGATTATTAGCCGGGTACATCACAAACATCTTGTTTCATTGGTTGGATACTGCATCGCTGAAGAACGGAGGATTCTTGTTTATGAGTTTGTTCCTAACAACACACTCAAGTTCCATTTGCATGGTAAGACTTTTATTTCTTGTGCTTAAAATGCTTATGATATAATCCAAGCTCTTGAGTTCTCGTACTCTACTGAGATTCACAAGTCTACTAATTTATGTTCCGCGGACAAAATAAGGGAAAACCTCTGAAATGATTTCAATATTGGACCTTGGACATATAATAGTTCCGAATCGAATCTCTTTAGAAAGAAGATCTTTTGTCTCATGGTAGCCTGCTCCGCCCGGAGCTTCCCTTCCTTCTACTTTCTCTGTTTTTGGGCTTTCTGCCCATTCCTAGTCACACGGGAAGAGAGGTCAAATGGCAAGGCAAGGCCATACGCCCGTGTGGCTCCTCGCGGAGTATAGCTCACATCCAAACATCTGATTGGGGAACAGGGCAACGCCCATGGATGCCTTAGGGGGAAAGCTATCCAGTACAACAGAGATATTTAGTCTTTCGAGACCAATGAATTGGAACAAGTCAACTGACCCTATTTTATACTATGGTTACATTTAGACTATT
This sequence comes from Tasmannia lanceolata, assembly GCF_043159265.1. Classification (NCBI taxonomy): domain Eukaryota; kingdom Viridiplantae; phylum Streptophyta; class Magnoliopsida; order Canellales; family Winteraceae; genus Tasmannia; species Tasmannia lanceolata. Next base: position 23,645,159 of record NW_027518680.1, read on the forward strand.
ATGGTTCCATAGGAATTCCAAAATTCCTTTCTAGTTTCAGATTTCTCAACAACAATTCCTCTCACAAACCCCGATCCCAGAGAGACCACTCATTCATATTTTTTTTTATAATACTCAATCAATTTCTTTCTGATCTTTGATAAACTGATGGTTGAAAATATATATTGATCTATGATTGCATGAAATCTTCCACTTAGTGTACTATACCACTTTAATTTTTATTTTTAGTTTGTCCTCCCTATTCTGTTTCTTGTTGCTTTTGGTAAATAAGGCTTGATGAACCAATTGAACTGGTCAATGGGGTTTCAAGCTCTGGTTTTGAACTTGGATCTTGTAGGGAGTGGGATAACAACGATGGAATGGTCCTCAAGAGTAAAAGTTGCTTTGGGTTCTGCAAAAGGACTGGCATATTTACATGAGGACTGTAAGCTCTCCCTTTCTAGCTATTTTCTTGTATTGATATCTATTTATTTATAAACTGTAATTGAACTTCTTCATTGAAATGTGTCAAGGCATTGTTCCTTGTTCTTACTGATATTTTTAATTTGTAGGCCATCCTAAGATTATTCATCGTGATATCAAGTCAGACAATGTTCTTCTTGATCTTAACTGTGAAGCGAAGGTAGGATGCACATCTTTGCTTGTTTGGTAGAATATATTGTAATGATCTAGCATGCTGATCTGGTTTACCGGTTTTTCATGAAACAGTCTTATCTTGAAATTTCTTATGTTCATGTTCATGAAGAAGTAGCTTTAAGTACATTAAAAAATCAATCCTTTTCCAAGCATTACTCAAACCTGCTTGTTGCATTGACCATTCAATGACAAAGTAAAGGCACTATTATAGTTTCTCATTCCTAAACTTTTATTTCTACGGTTCATCTAATGAACTGAAGTCATTATGCAGATTGCTGATTTTGGCCTTGCAAAGATCTTTCCTGATGACAACACCTACATTGAAGTCACTCGAGTAATGGGAACTTTCGGGTAAGATAACCCATTTCATTTTCATGAAAATCTTACACTTTTCATTGGGTGTACTAACTGAGAAGATCTAAGAAATATTAAGATTGGAGAGAAATCTGTAATATATGAGAAGATCAAAGAAATAATAGAATAGTAAATAGGAATAAGGGTACGGTTACCAAAACAACTCACCATTGGGGGTCTCTAGGAATCTACTGAGATCAATCCAAATGGTTCTGGCTTGCAAGCTCTTGAAAATGTTTACACTCCATTTAGGTATTATAAGGAACTAAAAGACACTAAAACTTGAACTCCAATCCTATTAAAACTCAAACAGCTAATGAAACTCCTATTAGAACTGAAACTTAAATCCTATTAGGACTTGGACTTGTGAACGTCAAGTCTCCTAACTGAAATCAACAATTAATTAATTAACTTAAGACAAATCTACACCTATGAAACCCAGTAATTAAAAGAAAAGAAACAAGAACTTTTGGTGGATAGATGGACCCCCATTATTTATTTTTCTTCTTGTTTGGTAGTCCCCATCACCCAGGTGGTGTGATTTTGGTTATAATTATCTCATTTTCAATAGCATGATTATTTTTCTTGTGTGGACTGATTTCAGGTGAAAAAAATCCAATTGCATTGGTTTATAGATCGTCTGAGTTGAACTAGGGAGACCTAGCTGGTGTGAATTTTGTTTCTAACTCCTGCATTTTCATAAAAGGCTATACTCTATTGTTATCCTGGTTTGGACTCATTTCTGGTCAAGAACTCCAATTGCATTGATATAGAACTGATGTGGTCAAATTAGAGTAATGGACAGACCTAGCTAGTGTCATTTTTTTTTGTTTCTAATTCAAGTTGTGTTATTCCGGAGTACATGTACTGAAGTGTTTGATTAAAAGTAAACTACCAGTTTTTTAAATGTTATTGAAGAGAGTCAGACATGAGAATGATCGTTGGTGGGTCAAGGTCATTAGAAGTAAGTATGGATGTGATATGGGGAGATGGGAATCCTTGGACTTGTTTGCAAAAAAAGGGTTGTCGGTTTGGAGAGACATTCTAAAAATATCTTCTCTTTTCAAGTTAAAGGTTAGATTTAGAGTGTATAGGGGTGATAGAATATCTTTCTGGCAGGATGTGTGGTGTGGGGATGTGTCCTTTAAGTGTCGATTTCCGAGATTATTCAATATGGCTTCAAATAGGGAGGCCTTTGTTAGCGATTGCTTTGAGTGGAATGAGGGTGTTCTTGTGTGGAACCCTGGGTTTAGAAGATCATTTTTTGAGTGGGAGGTGGATTTGGTCTCTAGCCTGCGGGCCCTTCTTGAGGGTTGTTACATTAAAAGGAATGGGGAGGATAAAAGGCTTTGGATTGAGGAACCTTCTGGGACTTTCTCGGTTAAATCTTTCTATAAAAGTATTATGCCCATTTCTAACCCTTCATGTTCGGCAAAGGTATGGAAATTTCATTGCCCACCTAGAGTTTGTATCTTTGGTTGGGCGGTTTGTCGTGATAGAATACAAACTATTAATTTTCTGAGAAACCGTGGTATGTGGCTTATTGATCATTGCCCACTATGTCTGCATGATGGGGAATCTGTGGATCACTTGTTTATGCATTGTTCGTTCACTAGGCTCATATGGCAATTCATCTTCATGAGATTTGGGATTTGTTGGGTTTTTCCAAAATCTATTCCGTCGCTATTGCACCAATGGGGAGGGGTTCCTTGGAAGGAAAAAGGAAAAACCTTGTGGAATTTTTGTTTACTTGCTACGTGGTGGTCTATATGGAAGGAGAGGAACTCTAGAGTCTTTGAGGGGAAAGCCATGAATCCTCATTGGATTTACTTGAAGATCATCACCTTGGTTATATCTTGGGTGAGATGCCTCCCATCCTTTCGGTTTGTATCGGCTTTTGATCTTTGGGAAGGTTGGCGGGAGGTGTGCTTTAGTGTTGAGTGCAGAGATCTTATTTTGCATAGGTGGAAGCCCCCTGCTCAAAACATGTATAAGGTTAATTTCGATGGTGCGAGTTCCGGCAATCCGGGTCCGGCAGGAGTGGGAGGGGTTTGTCACAATGATAAGGGGGATGTTATGTGGGCATACTACGGCTCTATTGGTGTGTCTGATTCCTCAGATGCGGGAGTGAGGGCGGCACATTTTGGCATTTTGAATATTGATAGAAGGTTGATGGATCAGACCATTGTTGAGGGAGATTCGTTAAATGTGATTCGTTGGCTGAAAGGTGGGGTGGCTCCTCCGTGGAGATTTCTTTCCATTTTTGATGAGATTGAGGACTTAACTGCGGGGTCCGCTATCGGCTTTCAACATGTTAGAAGATCGGCAAATGATAAGGCGGATGCGCTAGCTAAGCGTGGTGTCTCAGGTGGTTCTATTCTGTGGTTCGACCACCTTCCTCCCTGAAAAGGGGTTTTCTCTGTATTTTGTTTTTTCTTCGTTCCTGTTTCTTTCTTGCTTCCTATTGTAGATATGGGTGGTCCATCTCGGCCTCCTAAATTTGCTATATATAATTATTGCCATTTAAAAAAAAAAGAGTCAGACATGAGAAAGGGAATCGTTTTCAAATATCCAATGACAAACTCCATTTCTTAATTTAAGCATCCATACCTTTTGCTTTTCTCTATTAATGTGTTTCCTAATGACAGGTAACTTAGATCCGGAATATTTTTTGGATCTGCAAATTCATGGAAAACAGAATCATTTTCAAATATCCAATTAAAACAATCCGTTTCTTGCTTTAATCATCCATATATTTTTCTTTACTCTATTAATGTGATTTTTCTTGCTTTAATCATCCATACATTTTTATTTTCTTTATTAATGTGATTTCTAATGACAGGTACTTAGATCCAGAATGTTTTTTGACCCAGAAATTCACTGAAAGATCAGATGTTTTCGCTTTTGGAGTCATGGTTCTGGAGCTGATTACTGGACGCCAAGCTGTTATGAGGACTCAGTCCTCTGGGGTGTATAGCTTGGTAGAGTGGGTTAGTATTGTACATCACCGATTCTCCCTTTCCTTACATGTCTTGAATATTGAGCTGCATAAATCTTCACTTACAATACCATTCCTACCCATGAATCCTGAAATCTCAAGACACTGTGGGTCTTAAAATCGCCTATTCCTACTTTTGTTTGTGTTCTGTCTCCCATTTCCTACCAGATCTAGTAGGTATATGTGTCATGGAAAATTGAAAGATTAGTTGTCTGGCATTGCAGGCGAAACCTTTAATGGAAGCTCACAACTACCACGTGCTTGTTGATCCACGATTGGAGGCAAACTACGATGTCAATGACATGACACGAGTTGTTGATTGTGCAGCTGCTTGTGTGAGGGCGTCTTCTCGAAGTCGACCGAAGATGAGCCAGGTATGATATTAGAGTGATTGCTCCAATAGTGATTGTAGCATAGTTAAACCTTTCGCTCGACGCATAAGGAATTGCTTTTATTGGTCCAGTGAGTTGCAAAAAAGTTACACTTTGACACTGCTTTTAACATTAGGAATACTAACTATTTTGTGTTTAGTTGTACGTGGAAATTTCTAATGTTTTACTCGTTGACACTGATTTTGACACTAGGAACACTTCACTATTTTGTCTTTAGTTGTATTTGGAAATTTCTAATTTTTGTAATCCTAACCTTATCGTAGGTTTCAATGTAAAGAAAATTCCGATTTTGCGTTTGCTGAAAGTTTCAAATTTACAGATTTTAAAATCAGTGATTTTAGATTGACCGAATTTTAAATATGTATGTTGTTTGGGTTAAATTCTTGTATTTGCACTGTTTGGATGATATCCGCAAATTTTCCTGTAAATCGTATTGGTGCTCTTTGGCTTATAAAGAAGTTAGATTGGCAGTACTCTCCATTTCAACCTTGAGGTTGCTTGTTTTCTCCTAGCATACCTAGCAAAACGGGTAACATTGATAAAAAAAAAATTTTAAAAAAAATCCATAGCTAGATAAATTCAAATAAACATTTAGATCCTTATTAATGTGATAAATTCCTTTAGCAATTGTTAATGTTTCTTGGCATTATGTTTAGCAAAGCTGCCTACTTGACATGGAGAAGGACAAATTAAAAGCACACAAATAACATTTATATGGTCTAATAAGTACAAATACCATTTAGATGGTCTCGTAAGTCTCTCTCTCTCTCTCTCTCTCTCTCTCTCTCTCTCTGTGTATGTGTGTGTGTGTCAAGAAGCTCTCCTTGAATATGTTTATTGTAAGTTTGTAACGATCTTCCAAGTTCTTTTTTAAACCCGAGTCTTATGCTTATTGACAAGAAGGAGAAAACATGACTGCATGTAAAAAGAACATAAAACGTAATTGATTTGTAGAATTAGTTAAGCAGAAGAGCTTGCTCAAGAAATTATTTCCCCGAGGACCATATTACAGAAATTATAGACAAATTTCTTAAAATGTTGCACGAGGATGGTCTTACGTCTGTTACTCACTCACCTCAGTAAATATCTCAGAGAACCTCATTACCATCTGGAAATTTCCTGATCTCTACTCTCATGAAACATAGTACTTAGGAGGAAGCCAGCACACGTTGGAGTAATCAAATTCTAGAGAGGCAGCAGAATTTCTCTTAGTTTTTTAACTCAAAAAATTGAAGAATAAAAAGATAATTAAGTGGAAATTCCAGAAGATAACAAGAAAAATAAACTACGGAATTCATATGGGTTCCCCATCGCTCTATCCCTTCATCTGTAAAGAAAAACATCAATCATTCAAAATAAATTAAAGATATAAGCTAGTAACTGCCCTAAACCCATCAACTAAAACTAAAGTTTTGAGTTAAAACTCAGAAATTACACACTTCTACCAAGGAAAAACCAATACTAAGTCAATTAAAGCTCATTAACACAATACTAATATTCTTCCCCGTGACTTTCATGTTGAGAGTCCAAACCCAAAGAAATTATGCTTGAAATCTTTTGTAGAAGTTATTCCTTCTACAAAAATTTGCAAAATCTCGGTGTGCATGTAATGAGATCCACCACCGGTGCTCTTTTAGTAAATAATGTATCTTATAACAGAAATACGATCCAAGAGTCAATGAGTAGCTCTTGAATTCAAATATCACTTTATAATTCAAATCTTGAATCAACTAAGAAGTAAATCACTGCTAAAAAAATATAGTCACTCACCTTTTAGTTTATAATAGACCAAAATAATGAAATTTGCAGTCAAAATATATTAAACCTAGTTTAATTACAATCGTTGATCAATCCCTTTGAAAACCCAGCAGAAATCTGCAGCAAAAGATCTTTGAAATGTGGAGTTCATTTCTACCAAAAAATCCCATGAATAAGAAAAAACAATTCTGAGCTGAAGAATCTCCAACTTCTTTCTCATATTCCAATATGTCAAAAAAAACAAAAACTTTTAAAACTGCAACCCTAATTACATATATACTTCCCCCTGCATGGTTGTTCAATTAGAGTTCTATTTAGTCTGCACTTATGATTAAAAAGAAAAGCTAAAAGAAACACAACAGACCTACTAAACTAAGGACTCTTTTAAACGACTAACAATCCTAACACAACTTTCTAACTACTCACTTCAAATGGAAATAAAATCTACTTTAGTCTTAAACTCTTATCGTGTGAATACATGAGCAGCAGAGTGAACAGTAACATAAACAATAATTTGAACAATGACATTAATAGTGACATGGACCTTTTATTCTATTTCACTCAGATAACTTTAGTAAATCTTTCTTCATTCTTGGGAAGGATGTGCCCCATCTGTGTCACATTATCCTAGAAGTGAAGTAGGCCTCATCTGTGCCAAAATTGGGATCCAATCCAGTGTCAAAATTTGGCTATGAAGTTGTACTACATCAGTCTCCATCTTGAACTGAACACGATCTCGAGTTCAAGTAATCATCTTCTACAGATAATCGCTTGCCAACAGAAATATTGTAGCTAAGATCTACGAATCTAAGGATTCCATATCTTTTCCAAACAAGATATTTAAAAAGAGGATAAAGAGGATACTTTGTTGGTAACTATAGTGGTATATAAATAAACTCCTCCAAGATTGGATAGCCGATGAATAACATCTCAATATTCATCTCATCCAATTGTTCTTCTTTTTCTGCCGTCAATCTGTCATATATATCTACACCAACGTCGAATGATCATACGCCAGTTTTCTTTGCACAATTTCTTTTGGTAGTGTTCTATCGAGCTCAATTTTTTCATCACTAATTCTACCGATTGTGATATTAAACGAATCTTTCCTCAGATTAATATGTTGTATTTAAAAGATAGGCATAACTGGTAGGATACTTCATTCAAATCCTCATAGGATTCATCAAAATGAATCTCTTTTTGGATTAATATGTTGTATTAAACTGATTGGCGTATCTTATAGGATTCTTCATTCAAATCCTCATAGGATTCATCATCTTCTACATTTGCACGCAATCAAGTCTTCTTTCTCATGAATTTGGAGTGTGCAGTATTGCTTGGTTGCCCAGAAATTGAGAGAGAATGACGTTGTATTGTACGAACTGCTCTATTATCTCATTCTTCCTTCGATTTTGCTTCTCTCCTTGTAGAATTAACTCTCCTCCTTGAATTAATTTCTTAATCTTCTCAAGATTCTTGTTTTCCGGAAGCTCTTCCCTATAATCAGGACATGAGGGCTTTTTCAGAGCTATCTTAGCTGTGATACCAAATAATATAGAAAAAAAATATGCTATTGATTCTCTTTCAGCAAATAATGTAGCTTATAACTGATATACGATCCAAGAGTCGATGGGTGGCCCTTGGATTCAAATATCCACATTACAATTCAAATGTTGAATCAGCTAAAAAGTAAATTACTGCTTAAAAATTATAGCAACTCACCTTTTATATGATAATGAACCAAAATAATGAATCAGCTATCAAAATATATTAATTTTAAGTCTAATTTCTTCAAAATATATTAAATCACTGAAAAAACCCTTACTTTTTTCTCCTATTCGAGTATGTCAAAATAAATGCTTAAAACCGTAGTCCCAATTAAATGTATACTTCTTTCTTTGTGGTTATCCAATTAGAGGTCTAATTAGACTGCACTTCTAATAAAAAAAGATCGTAGGAACGTAATATACTTGCTAAAATAAGGACTCTTTTTAATGCTATCAATCCTAATACGGACTTCAAACATAAATAAACCAACTTCAATTCCTAACTCTAACCCTATGAATTATTGATGTGAAAGAGAACACGAACATTGACATAAGCAGTGATATGAACACAGTCACTTGAACAATGATGTGAACAGCAACATGGGCCCTTTTTAACTCGAATTTACGTAAGTAAATTGAGTGAATCTTTCTTGATTCTTGTGAGGGATCAGCCCCATTCACGTTACGATGTTCTGCATTGAAATGGGACCCTTGTCTCCCTCAAAACTGTTGTGGATTTAGGGAATAATACAGCTTACCAGATTTCTGTTGAGGAACAGAAACAACAAACAAACAGTGTTAGTAAAACCTTTTCCGATGCGGCGAGATGAGGCACGGACTATGTCGCTCTCTTTAAGGTGAATTTGCGCCTCTGCGGAAACAAATTCCGATGCAGCAGATTCCTGGCCACAATCACCCCCAGGAAACAACAGCCCGACGCACCGTCGATCTCTAAGAACTGCACGATCAAGGAGATTCGAACCACCCGAACACTCCAGTAGCCCAACAAAATACGTAAAATAAAAGAAGAAGAAAGAAATCTCTGTTTAGAGTAAGCTGAGAAAACCATGAAGAAAACAATAGTTTTTCGTTCTGTTGTTGTGTATGAAAACCACAGAGAACATCCTCTTTTATAAACCAAAACATATCCGTTTAACACACCCTTTAATGGAGTAAAGATGCCCTTTAAGAAAAGAGTCGTTCAAAAAACTTTACAGATGCGAAAGGTCGCATCCCTAACAGTCACAACGCTTAGGAACGGTGTAGTTATTTACCCAGTTATTCGTAAAATAACTACGGCGTCATTTACCCAGTTAATTGACGTTCAAGTAAGCCGGCTTACCCAGGTACACCGGCTTACCTAAACAATAACGGCGAAGGTAAAGGGAAGTTAAACGGACATAAACAAAATTAAAATGTAGGGGAAGGAAAACCTTGACTCACACGCGTGGTCGGCCGAGCCGAGCCGGGCTGGGCGGCGCGCGTGTGATATAGCCAAAGCCCATCGGGTCCACTTGGTGGCTCATGCGTGTAGGCCCATTTTCTCCTCTTCTCATTCACAAAGCTAAAGAAGTGAAAAGCTATATAACCACATGAAGATTTTCTCCACTTTCCAATACGGGACTATTTGCTTTTGTGAAGGAAGTGCGCAAACCATTTTCCAAAACCAAAGTGGCTTCCTTTTATAAACAAAAGAACTTTGTAAAATACCAACAAGGGCTATTTTTGTATTAAAATAGAAATAATTCCCCACTTATTTTAAAAGAAAATATTTTAAAATAAAATATAACTTGTGTTGGGCAACCGGCGAAGCAACACACATAATAAAGGTGACTATGTCTTGAACCTTTATTTAGTGTAAGTGTACTCTAACTGCCAGGAGTTGAAGTGGCTATGTCTTGAACTACAATCCTTGAGGGCTAGAAAGAAATACATCACACGCATGAAGCTAAAGTGTTCTATTGGTTCTTCCAAGCTTGCACATTATGGCCCTGTGCACATCCCAGGTTCATGTAAGCAGAAGAGAATTAAGCCCACATTCTCTTTGGAAGCGGCTCACTTCCTAGCAAATACGTAGGTGAGTCTATCAAGAAAACTCCTGTAGCCTAGACATTCCACTCATATGAGTTATAGATCTCATTAAGAGTACAATACTCAACTTCACAAAGCTTCAGGATATCATGCTGGGTTACACCATAGGGATGGACTTCGAGTTAAACTCATATTTAGCATGATCATGGCACCGTCCACCAATTACACTATGACTCATTTTTCCCATTGAAAATCTAGTTTTTGGCATCTCCAGTCCCTAGATTGGGTATCCATCATAGGTAATTACTCATTAATGGGCTTAAGTCCCATCCCCCTCAATGTAATTCAGATTTTCTTCCTTGATAAGGCTTTAATTAAGGGATCTGCTAAGTTGTCACCTGATCTCACAAAATCAACCGTGACTGCACCATTGGATATCAACTCTCTCACAGTACTGTACTTTCTTCGGATCTGTCCCGACTTTCAATTATAGTACTTGTTTTGTACTCTTCCAATGGCTGCCATGCTGTCACAATGAATCAAAACTGCAGACACAGGTCTATATCAAACAGGTATGTCAGATAAAAAATTCTTTAACCAAGTAGCTTCTTCACAAGCAGAGGTTAGTGCAATTAGTTCTGATTTCATAGTAGATTGAGCAATTATAGTTTGTTTCTTGGATCTCCAAGAGACTGCACCACCACCAATAGTAAATACATAACCCGTGGTAGCTTTGGAATCTTCTGACAAAGTATTCCAATCCGCATCGCTGAATCCTTCCAAGACAGTAGGAAATATCTGAAAATGAATCCCATTAGTAATAGTACGTTTAAGATATCTCATTACACGTGATATAGCATTCCAATGTTCTATACTAGGACAACTAGTATATCTACATAGCAAACCAATAGCATATGCAATATCAGGTCTAGTGCAATCTGTAGCATATCTTAAACTACCAATGATACTAACATACTCTTTTTTATTTACACTATCACCATCATTAGAATACAATCTAATACTTGGATCAAAAGGAGTACAAACAGGTTTACAATCAAAATACTTATACTTTTTAATTATTTTCTCAATATAATGGGATTGATCAAGTGAAATACCATTTTCAGATCTAGTTATTTTGATTCCCAAGATACATTTGCTTCACCAAGATTTTTCATATCAAAGTTTTACATAAGCATGCTTTTGGTTTTATTAACTGATTCTAAGTTAGAACCAAAAATCAAAAGATCATCAACATACAAGCAAGTGAAATACAACATGAATCAAAATACTTATAATAAATGCATTTATCACTTTCATTTATCTTAAATTCATTTGATATAACAACATTATCAAACTTTTCATGCCATTGTTTGGGAGCTTGTTTAAGACCATAAAGTGATTTCAACAATTTACACACTTTGTCTTCTTGACCAAAGGCAACAAAACCATCAGATTGATCCATATAGATCTCTTCTAAACTACCATTTAGAAATGCAGTCTTTACATCCATTTGATGGATAACAAGGTTATGGATGGCTGCCACTGCAATTAAGACTCTGATAGATGTGATTCTTGTAACTGGAGTGTAAGTCTCAAAGAAATCTATGTTCTCTTTCTGTTTAAAGCCTTTGGCCACAAGCCTTGCTTTAAACTTATCTATGGTTCCATCTGGTTTTAGCTTTCTTCTAAGAACCCATTTACAACCAATAGTTTTACATCTTGGAGGCAAGTCTACCAATTTCCCCGTTTGGTTAGACATCAAAGATTTCATCATTGATGGCTTCTCTCCAAAAATCAGCATCCAAAGAGGATAAAGCTTCCTCTAATGAAGATGGATCTCCCTCTAAAGTAAAGGCATAGAAGTAAGGGCCAAAATCTTTGGCTATTCCAGCCCTCTTACTTCGCCTTGGTTCAATTTCAGTGTGTTCATCTAAACCATGTTTAGTAACCCCACTATTTACAATAGTTTTGGTACCCCCACTATGTGTAAATTTAAAAGAAAATTTGTCCTAAAAAAATTTAGCATCTACTGACTCAACAATTACATTATTTTTTAGGTCAAGAAACCTATATGTTTTACTTTTTAAAGAATAACCCATAAAAACACATTATATGTCTCTACTTCTTAGTTTTGGTCTTTTAAGATCAGGAAGTCTAACATAGGCTAAACAACCCCATACTCTAAAGTAACTTACATTAAGTTTCTTGTTTTTCCATAACTCAAGTGGAGACACTTTACTTTTATTGTTTGGGATTCTATTAAGAACATAGTTAGAAGTTAGAATTGCTTCACCCCGTAGGTTAGAAGGAGCTCCTGAACTTAGAAGTAAAGTATTTGTAAGTTCAACTAATGTTCTATTCTTCCTTTCTGCAACCCCATTCGAGGCGGGGGAGTAAGGAGCAGTAGTTTCATGTATAATCTCTAGAGATTTCACAAAATCAGTAAACTCTAGTGATTCATACTCACCACCTCTATCACTTCTAAGTCTCTTGATTTTCATGTGAAACTGGTTTTCAACTTCTAACAAATATTCTTTAAACATTTTCAAGGCATCACTCTTTTGTCTTATCAAATAAATGATTGAAAATTTAGAAAAATCATCTATGAAAGTTATGAAGTATCTTT